>NC_053391.1:440896937-441639971 GCF_905171765.1 Bufo bufo
TTTATTTTTTGTCACAAGTTAGTGGAATATGAGACTTTGTATGGAAAAAATAAATAAAAAATCATCATTTTCCACTAACTTGTGACAAAAAATAAAAAATTCTAGGAACTCGCCATGCCCCTCACGGAATACCTTGGGGTGTCTTCTTTCCAAAATGGGGTCACTTGTGGGGTAGTTATACTGCCCTGGCATTTTCCAGGGGCCCTAATGTGTGGTAAGTAGGTAAATGACCTGTGAAATCCGAAAGGTGCTCTTTGGAATGTGGGCCCCTTTGCCCACCTAGGCTGCAAAAAAGTGCCACACATGTGGTATCGCCGTACTCAGGAGAAGTTGGGGAATGTGTTTTGGGGTGTCATTTTACATATACCCATGCTGGGTGAGATAAATATCTTGGTCAAATGCCAACTTTGTATAAAAAAATGGGAAAAGTTGTCTTTTGCCAAGATATTTCTCTCACCCTGCATGGGTATATGTAAAATGACACCCCAAAACACATTCCCCAACTTCTCCTGAGTACGGCGATACCACATGTGTGACACTTTTTTGCAGCCTAGATGCGCAAAGGGGCCCACATTCCTTTTATGAGGGCATTTTTAGACATTTGGATCCCAGACTTCTTCTCACGCTTTAGGGCCCCTAGAATGCCAGGGCAGTATAAATACCCCACATGTGACCCCATTTTGGAAAGAAGACACCCCAAGGTATTCAATGAGGGGCATGGCGAGTTCATAGAATTTTTTTTTTTTTGGCACAAGTTAGCGGAAATTGATTTTATTTATTTTTTTCTCACAAAGTCTCCCTTTCCGCTAACTTGGGACAAAAATTTCAATCTTTCATGGACTCAATATGCCCCTCACGGAATACCTCGGGGTGTCTTCTTTCCGAAATGGGGTCACATGTGGGGTATTTATACTGCCCTGGCATTCTAGGGGCCCTAAAGCGTGAGAAGAAGTCTGGAATATAAATGTCTAAAAATTTTTACGCATTTGGATTCCGTGAGGGGTATGGTGAGTTCATGTGAGATTTTATTTTTTGACACAAGTTAGTGGAATATGAGACTTTGTAAGAAAAAAATAATAATTTCCGCTAACTTGGGCCAAAAAAATGTCTGAATGGAGCCCTACAGAGGGGTGATCAATGACAGGGGGGTGATCAGGGAGTCTATATGGGGTGATCACCCCCCTGTCATTGATCACCCCCCTATAAGGCTCCATTCAGATGTCCGTATTTGTTTGCGGATCCGATCCATGTATCCGTGGATCCATAAAAATCATACGGACATCTGAATGCAGCATGACAGGGGGGTGATCAATGACAGGGGGGTAATCAATGACAGGGGGGTGATCAGGGAGTCTATATGGGGTGATCACCACAGTCATTGATCACGCCCCTGTAAGGCTCCATTCAGACGTCCGTATGCGTTTTGCGGATCCGATCCATCTATCAGTGGATCCGTAAAAATCATGCGGACATCTGAATGGAGCTTTACAGGGGGGTGATCAATGACAGGGGGGTGATCAGGGAGTCTATATGGGGTGATCACCACAGTCATTGATCACGCCCCTGTAAGGCTCCATTCAGACGTCCGTATGCGTTTTGCGGATCCGATCCATCTATCAGTGGATCCGTAAAAATCATGCGGACATCTGAATGGAGCTTTACAGGGGGGTGATCAATGACAGGGGGGTAATCAATGACAGGGGGGTGATCAGGGAGTCTATATGGGGTGATCACCACAGTCATTGATCACGCCCCTGTAAGGCTCCATTCAGACGTCCGTATGCGTTTTGCGGATCCGATCCATTTATCAGTGGATCCGTAAAAATCATGCGGACATCTGAATGGAGCTTTACAGTGGGGTGATCAATGACAGGGGGGTAATCAATGACAGGGGGGTGATCAGGGAGTCTATATGGGGTGATCACCACAGTCATTGATCACGCCCCTGTAAGGCTCCATTCAGACGTCCGTATGCGTTTTGCGGATCCGATCCATCTATCAGTGGATCCGTAAAAATCATGCGGACATCTGAATGGAGCTTTAAAGGGGGGTGATCAATGACAGGGGGGTAATCAATGACAGGGGGGTGATCAGGGAGTCTATATGGGGTGATCACCACAGTCATTGATCACGCCCCTGTAAGGCTCCATTCAGACGTCCGTATGCGTTTTGCGGATCCGATCCATCTATCAGTGGATCTGTAAAAATCATGCGGACATCTGAATGGAGCTTTACAGGGGGGTGATCAATGACAGGGGGGTAATCAATGACAGGGGGGTGATCAGGGAGTCTATATGGGGTGATCAGGGGTGATCAAGGGTGAATAAGGGGTTAATAAGTGACAGGGGGGGTGGTGGTGTAGTGTAGTGGTGCTTGGTGCAACATATTACTGAGCTGCCTGTGTCCTCTGGTGGTCGATCCAAACAAAGGGGACCACCAGAGGACCAGGTAGCAGGTATATTAGACGCTGTTATCAAATCACATCTCCAGCCTGCCAGCGAACGATCGCCGCTGGCAGGCTGGAGATCCACTCGCTTACCTTCCGATCCTATGAACGCGCGCGCCTGTGTGCGCGCGTTCACAGGAAATCTCGTGTCTCGCGAGATGACGCGTAGATGCGTGACTGTGCGCAGGGCTGCCACCTCCGGAACGCGAATCTGCGTTAGGCGGTCCGGAGGTGGTTAAATTGTGCCATTTCTCCTGTGCCCGTTTTTCTATCGGTATTCTATGTATGTACTGATTAGTCACAGGGCAGAACCCCTGAAGGATGGGTAACAAATAAACTCCTGATAGGAAATTTTTTAAAGGGATATTCCCACCTTAGACATGAGTGGCATACTGCTAGAATATGCCATAAATGTCAGATAGGTGTAGGTAAAACCTATGGGACAGGTCCGGAAGTGAACGGAGAGCCCCCTGCAAATGCACAGTGTCCGCTCCATTAACTGGTATGAGACTTCCAAAAATTGCCAAGCAGGTGCGCTGTGTATCCAATCCCATCATGTGTGATACTATTTGCTGAGCTGCTTTATCTAATTCTATCATATGTGATACTGTCTGCTGAACTGTGTATGTAATCTTCTCCCAGAGTGTACTTATTAATAATGGTGCCCCCAGTAATTATAATGCTTCCTGTAGTGCCCCCAACATTTATAATGTCCACTTTGGTGCCCCCCAATATTTATACTGGCTTTTGTAGTGTCCCAAATGTTTATAAGGCCCCCTAAGTGCCCCAATAATTATACTGTCTCTTGTAGTGCTTCCAGTATTTACACTGGTGGCACTATAGGGGCCATTATAAATAATAGGGGCTCTACAAGACACGGTATAAATATTTGGTGAATTTATGCCTATGATGTTAGGTGTCTGGATGTGTTAAAGGCATGGTATGTAGAGTGCAATGGCCAGCAAATGGTGTAGGAGTCAGAAAAATAGGCCATTGGTAGAAAAATAAACATCTCTCTTTACTGTAAAGCAAAATGGGAATTGTAGTACATCTAACTATAGCAAAACATAGTTCCAACTGTACACAGTGCAATTCTCTCCCAGATAGCGGTGCATGCATTTAGACAAGGATATGAGTTATGGCACTCTTTGTACACTTTCTTGCTAAAGTCTCAACAAAATCTATGTCTGGCAACAGTAACTTGGCAGTAAAGGCTATAATGTCCATTGCAGGATACAGGGGTTTGATGGAACATCTGTCCAGGGTGTGTCCAGGTGTGAAGAGTGTCTTAACAGTGTCCCTCGGTGTAGCAAAGTCTGAATGGCTATAGTCACAGATTACCTTGCTGACTCCTATGCTTGGCCATGCAGATTTTAAGATCTTCTTTACTCTCCTTCTCTATCTTTCAGTGGATCTTGCAGAGATCTGTTAGTCTCAGTGTGTTTCTTGGGCTTGAGAGAAGGGAGCATCAGGCAAAAATTTCTTCCTTGCTGAACTCTCACTAATCACCCCCTAACTGAGCTGGGGGCAGATCCTGGTTACCCACCCAACCTCCTGCAAAGGACTAAGCCAGGATTAATAAACTTTGGCTGGGCCATCCATACATGGCTATGCTGGGTTTTAATACATGGAAAAACAATACTGTACATACCATAACATTAGATTAAAGAACAAACCATTTGCAGATACCCTTTGCTCTGGGGTACTGCAAGGACAAAGTGCTAACCCATTATCTATAGTCTGTACATTATTTCATTCAAAATGGCCGCTGTCATGTTGAGACACTGTTTGTGATGTCATGATTAGAATCCTGGCAGATGACTATCTTACTTGTGGCATCATAATGGGGGCCATGGCTCATTTACATATGATGTCATAAAGGGCGGTAGGTATATATTGAGGTGACGCACTGACCCCAGCCTCAGTCTGCAGGGCTAGCTCTCACATTTAGGGGCCTCTGACGAGCAGCACAGGACCGGATCGGGTAAGTTTGGCCGTCTTTTTCTTCATGTGTTTGGGAATTGTTTTTGCTGATCTTTATTTTCTATCTTTTGTATACAATGTGAGAGCTGTGTGTGACCCTCTGCGGCCCCAGAAAATCAGCCTCGGGTGCGACACGTAACCTCCTCTAATGGAAGAATCCTAGGAGAATGTGAAGAAGGAGCCTCTATCTCCCTTAAAGGGCCAGAGCCACAGAAATCCAAGACCATTTTATAATAAATAAAGTTTTCTCTGTGTGTTTCTTTAAAAAACAAGATTCTTGTGTTTTTTTTCTTAAATATTAAATTGTGCCATTTCCCTGTGCCCGTTTTTCTATCGGTATTCTATGTATGTACTGATTAGTCACAGGGCAGAACCCCTGAAGGATGGGTAACAAATGAACTCCTGATAGGAAATTTATTAAAGGGATATTCCCACCTTAGACGTGAGTGGCATACTGCTAGAATATGCCATAAATGTCAGATAGGTGTAGGTAAAACCTGTGGGACAGGTCCGGAAGTGAACGGAGAGCCCCCTGCACATGCACAGTGTCCGCTCCATTAACTGGTATGAGACTTCCAAAAATTGCCAAGCAGGTGCGCTGTGTATCCAATTATATCATGTGTGATACTATTTGCTGAGCTGCTTTATCTAATTCTATCATATGTGATACTGTCTGCTGAACTGTGTATGTAATCTTCTCCCAGAGTGTACTTATTAATAATGGTGCCCCCAGTAATTATAATGCTTCCTGTAGTGCCCCCAACATTTATAATGTCCCCTTTTGTGCCCCCCAATATTTATACTGGCTTTTGTAGTGTCCCGAATGTTTATAAGGCCCCCTAAGTGCCCCAATAATTATACTGTCTCTTGTAGTGCTTCCAGTATTTACCCTGGTGGCACTATAGGGGCCATTATAAATAATAGGGGCTCTACAAGACACGGTATAAATATCTGGCGAACTTATGCCTGTGATGTTAGGTGTCTGGATGTGTTAAAGGCAGGGTATGTAGAGTGCAATGGCCAGCAAATGGTGTAGGAGTCAGAAAAATAGGCCATTGGTAGAAAAATAAACATCTCTCTTTACTGTAAAGCAAAATGGGAATTGTAGTACATCTAACTATAGCAAAACATTGTTCCAACTGTACACAGTGCAATTCTCTCCCAGTTAGCAGTGTATGCATTTAGACAAGGATATGAGTTATGGCACTCTTTGTACACTTTCTTGCTAAAGTCTCAACAAAATCTATGTCTGGCAACAGTAACTTGGCAGTAAAGGCTATAATGTCCATTGCAGGATACAGGGGTTTGATGGAACATCTGTCCAGGGTGTGTCCAGGTGTGAAGGGTGTCTTAACAGTGTCCCTCAGTGTAGCAAAGTCTGAATGGCTATAGTCACAGATTACCTTGCTGACTCCTATGCTTGGCTATGCAGATTTTAAGATCTTCTTTACTCTCCTTCTTTATCTTTCAGTGGATCTTGCAGAGATCTGTTAGTCTCAGTGTGTTTCTTGGGCTTGAGAGAAGGGAGCATCAGGCAAAAATTTCTTCCTTGCTGAACTCTCACTAATCACCCCCTAACTGAGCTGGGGGCAGATCCTGGTTACCCACCCAACCTCCTGCAAAGGACTAAGCCAGGATTAATAAACTTTGGCTGGGCCATCCATATATGGCTATGCTGTGTTTTAATACATGGAAAAACAATACTGTACATACCATAACATTAGATTAAAGAACATACCATTTGCAGATACCCTTTGCTCTGGGGTACTACAAGGACAAAGTGCTAACCCATTATCTATAGTCTGTACATTATTTCATTCAAAATGGCCACTGTCATGTTGAGACACTGTTTGTGATGTCATGATTAGAATCCTGGCAGATGACTATCTTACTTGTGGCATCATAATGGGGGCCATGGCTCATTTACATATGATGTCATAATGGGCGGTACGTATATATTGAGGTGACGCACTGACCGCAGCCTCAGTCTGCAGGGCTAGCTCTCACATTTAGGGGCCTCTGACGAGCAGCACAGGACCGGATCGGGTAAGTTTGGCCGTCTTTTTCTTCATGTGTTTGGGAATTGTTTTTGCTGATCTTTATTTTCTATCTTTTGTATACAATGTGAGAGCTGTGTGTGACCCTCTGCGGCCCCAGAAAATCAGCCTCAGGTGCGACACGTAACCTCCTCCAATGGAAGAATCCTAGGAGAATGTGAAGAAGGAGCCTCTATCTCCCTTAAAGGCCAGAGCCACAGAAATCCAAGACCATTTTATAATAAATAAAGTTTTCTCTATGTGTTTCTTTAAAAAACAAGATTCTGGACATTATACACCACGCAAAAGTCTCCAATACCCCTCTTATAATTTTGTCCCTAGATGCGGAGAAAGCCTTCGATCGCATATCTTGGCACTCTCTTTGGTCTGTTCTGTCTAAACTAGGTCTGGGCCAAATCTTTCTGGGAAAAATACTTAGTCTTTACCACCAGCCCTCGGCCAGAATTAGAATCAATGGTACCCTTTCTCCGCCCTTTCTCATCTGCAATGGCACGCGCCAGGGATGTCCCCTGTCTCCTCTTTTGTACGTTCTGATAATGGAGCACCTCCTCTCCGCGATCCGTGCCAACCCGGACATCTCAGGGGTCACGATTGGCGATGTGGAACATAAATGCGCGGCCTTTGCGGATGACCTTTTGCTATATATCACTAACCCTTATGTCGCCCTCCCGTCCCTTCTGCGAGAGATCGCACTCTTCGGTAAATGGACAAATTTTAAAATCAACATGACCAAATTAGAGGCACTGAATGTATCCTTACCTCAAACACTAGTCTCATCGCTTAAATCTACGTTCCCATTCAAGTGGCCATCAGCGGGGATTAAATATCTTGGGGTTAAAATCTCGGCGGAGTTGCCCGCCCTTTTTAAGTTGAACTTTGCCCCACTTCTGCGAAGTTTCCAGAAAGACCTAGACGCTTGGCACCGCCGAGACTTTTCTTGGTTCGGCAGGGTCAGCATTTTGAAAATGAACCTACTGCCCAAGCTGCTTTACCTCTTGCAAACCATACCCATCCGATTACTGCTCAATTTTTTGTCACAACTCAGACGCTGTTTCACGCGTTTTGTGTAGGCCCCGGGTAAGCCGCGGATAAAATGGGAGGTTCTGACCCGGTCTAAAGAACTTGGGGGTGTTGGTTTGCCAGATTGTAAGCTATATCACTTTTCCGTGGTGTACGCCAGACTTTTGGACATGTTGCGTTCAGATTCCAGTAAAATGTGGGTCCATATTGCACGCACCTCTTCCTCACGCGCGCTCACGGTTCTTCCCTGGTTAGCCAGCAAGCCGGGTTTTAAAATTTCTCCGCTGTCCTTCACAGCCAATCACACTTTTGCGTCAATTGCGTCCATTAACCGGCGTACACTCCTCATTGATACGTCTGGCCCTCTAACGCCGATTACTGATAACCCAGCATTTCGCCCTGGACAATCTTCGAAACTCTTCCTTACTGGTACTAAATTGCGCCCCCTTTGGTTCTGTGATGTCCTCACTACCACTAGATTGAAACACTTAAACCAATTGATGGAGCCCTCTCTAATACGCCCCAGGCATAACTTTGAATATGTACAACTCCAACATTTTTACTCCTCTATACGTACCACCCACACCTTATGCAGGAGCCTTATGGTGTTTGAACAAATGTGTCTTGCCCCCTCTGCTGTCCTCAGGGACATTTCCACCATTTACAACTTGCTTGCTCCAGACCTCTGACCATTTCCCCTCCTTCTGCCACGCCTGGAATCGTGATCTGGGGAATGACCTCACCCCATCTCAATGGAAACTGGCTTTTCTTCTTTCTCATAAAGCAGTAATTTCCACTAAGGCATTGGAGACGAATTATAAAGTCCTCTCCAGGTGGTACAGAGTGCCGTCTGTACTCCACAGATGGTTTCCATCTGTTTCGGATCGCTGTTGGAAGTGCTGTACCGACGAAGGCACCTTGTTACACATTTGGTGGCATTGCACCATCCTGCGGCCTTACTGGAACTTTGTGCACCACATTGTGCGGGCAGTGACGGGAATACCCATTCCCAACGCTCCTGAAGCACTTTTGTTGTTTATCTTTGACCTGACCATCCCTGGTTTTAAGGTTTCGCTCCTTAAGTATATGTTACAGGCTGCAAAAACGGTCGTCCCTCGCCATTGGAAATCACCTACGCCTCCCTCCCCGGAGGAATGGTTTGAAGAAATTGCCCTACATCAGCGGATAAAGGATCTCATCTGCGTCTCTCCTCAGGACACCTCTCGATTCGTTCAAACCTGGGGCCCTTGGGAAACTTTCAGAGGATCAGATGAGTTTCGTAATGCCCGTCTATAATCCCGCACTCCCCCACCCTCTCCTTCCCCTGTACCTTTCCTCTTTGTCTGTGGTCTACTGTTATGTGCCCTCCTTTGTTTGTTTTTTGTTATGTACATGTCTTACTAGGCTAAGATTCATATATCGTTCTCTGCTTCATGTAAACAATGTGATTCTCTTGCTCATGTGTTGCCACATGTTCTTACTGCCTTTACGTATGGGAAACTGTATCTTGTTACCTCCTTTGTCTGGAGATTACTCTCCAATGTATACGGCATTGCATGACATTGCAATATGTTACCTTTTGTATCATATTTTCATCTACTTATTTGAAAAACTTAATAAATTCTTGAATTAAAAAAAAAAAAAAAATGATTCTTGTGTTTTTTTTCCTAAATATTAAATTGTGCCATTTCTCCTGTGCCCGTTTTTCTATCGGTATTCTATGTATGTACTGATTAGTCACAGGGCAGAACCCCTGAAGGATGGGTAACAAATGAACTCCTGATAGGAAATTTATTAAAGGGATATTCCCACCTTGGACATTAGTGGCATACTGCTAGAATATGCCATAAATGTCAGATAGGTGTAGGTAAAACCTGTGGGACAGGTCCTGAAGTGAACGGAGAGCCCCCTGCACATGCACAGTGTCCGCTCCATTAACTGGTATGAGACTTCCAAAAATTGCCAAGCAGGTGCGCTGTGTATCCAATCCCATCATGTGTGATACTGTTTGCTGAGCTGCTTTATCTAATTCTATTATATGTGATACTGTCTGCTGAACTATGTATTTAATCTTCTCCCAGAGTATACTTATTAATAATGGTGCCCCCAGTAATTATAATGCTTCCTGTAGTGCCCCCAACATTTATAATGTCCCCTTTAGTGCCCCCAATATTTATACTGGCTTTTGTAGTGTCCCGAATGTTTATAAGGCCCCCTAAGTGCCCCAATAATTATACTGTCTCTTGTAGTGCTTCCAGTATTTACACTGGTGGCACTATAGGGGCCATTATAAATAATAGGGGCTCTACAAGACACGGTATAAATATCTGGCGAACTTATGCCTGTGATGTTAGGTGTCTGGATGTGTTAAAGGCAGGGTATGTAGAGTGCAATGGCCAGCAAATGGTGTAGGAGTCAGAAAAATAGGCCATTGGTAGAAAAATAAACATCTCTCTTTACTGTAAAGCAAAATGGGAATTGTAGTACATCTAACTATGGCAAAACATAGTTCCAACTGTACACAGTGCAATTCTCTCCCAGATAGCAGTGTATGCATTTAGACAAGGATATGAGTTATGGCCCTCTTTGTACACTTTCTTGCTAAAGTCTCAACAAAATCTATGTCTGGCAACAGTAACTTGGCAGTAAAGGCTATAATGTCCATTGCAGGATACAGGGGTTTGATGGAACATCTGTCCAGGGTGTGTCCAGGTGCGAAGGGTGTCTTAACAGTGTCCCTCAGTGTAGCAAAGTCTGAATGGCTATAGTCACAGATTACCTTGCTGACTCCTATGCTTGGCTATGCAGATTTTAAGATCTTCTTTACTCTCCTTCACTATCTTTCAGTGGATCTTGCAGAGATCTGTTAGTCTCAGTGTGTTTCTTGGGCTTGAGAGAAGGGAGCATCAGGCAAAAATTTCTTCCTTGCTGAACTCTCACTAATCACCCCCTAACTGAGCTGGGGGCAGATCCTGGTTACCCACCCAACCTCCTGCAAAGGACTAAGCCAGGATTAATAAACTTTGGCTGGGCCATCCATATATGGCTATGCTGGGTTTTAATACATGGAAAAACAATACTGTACATACCATAACATTAGATTAAAGAACAAACCATTTGCAGATACCCTTTGCTCTGGGGTACTGCAAGGACAAAGTGCTAACCCATTATCTATAGTCTGTACATTATTTCATTCAAAATGGCCGCTGTCATGTTGAGACACTGTTTGTGATGTCATGATTAGAATCCTGGCAGATGACTATCTTACTTGTGGCATCATAATGGGGCCATGGCTCATTTACATATGATGTCATAAAGGGCGGTAGGTATATATTGAGGTGACGCACTGACCCCAGCCTCAGTCTGCAGGGCTAGCTCTCACATTTAGGGCCCTCTGACGAGCAGCACAGGACCGGATCGGGTAAGTTTGGCCGTCTTTTTCTTCATGTGTTTGGGAATTGTTTTTGCTGATCTTTATTTTCTATATTTTGTATACACTGTGAGAGCTGTGTGTGACCCTCTGCGGCCCCAGGAAATCAGCCTCAGGTGCGACACGTAACCTCCTCCAATGGAAGAATCCTAGGAGAATGTGAAGAAGGAGCCTCTATCTCCCTTAAAGGGCCAGAGCCACAGAAATCCAAGACCATTTTATAATAAATAAAGTTTTCTCTGTGTGTTTCTTTAAAAAACAAGATTCTTGTGTTTTTTTTCTTAAATATTTAATTGTGCCATTTCTCCTGTGCCCGTTTTTCTATCGGTATTCTATGTATGTACTGATTAGTCACAGGGCAGAACCCCTGAAGGATGGGTAACAAATGAACTCCTGATAGGAAATTTATTAAAGGGATATTCCCACCTTGGACATTAGTGGCATACTGCTAGAATATGCCATAAATGTCAGATAGGTGTAGGTAAAACCTGTGGGACAGGTCCTGAAGTGAACAGAGAGCCCCCTGCACATGCACAGTGTCCGCTCCATTAACTGGAATAAGACTTCCAAAAATTGCCAAGCAGGTGCGCTGTGTATCCAATCCCATCATGTGTGATACTGTTTGCTGAGCTGCTTTATCTAATTCTATCATATGTGATACTGTCTGCTGAACTGTGTATCTAATCTTCTCCCAGAGTGTACTTATTAATAATGGTGCCCCCAGTATTTATAATGCTTCCTTTAGTGCCCCCAACATTTATAATGTCCCCTGTAGTGCCCCTTTTGTAGTGTCCCGAATGTTTATAAGGCCCCCTAAGTGCCCCAATAATTATACTGTCTCTTGTAGTGCTTCCAGTATTTACTTTTTTACTCTCCTTCCTGGGGAAGGCTGTCAGCCTTTGTCCTGGGAGGCAAATCCAGTCAAGTGGCCCATTTTTTTTTTTTGCAGACTTTCTTATTATTTTATACAGGAACACATTGCAGTTCCTGCCTCCCGATTCTTTTGCCTGGCCACTTCTAAAAGCACGGTAGGAAATGAAAAACGCGGTGCGCATAGTGCGCCAGGCATTTTTTTAGCCCCGCCAATCATTAAAAGCCCCTCCTACATATAATAGGCCACTCCCAACAAACACTATACAGCTGAAATTCTATTGTTGAGGCCTGTCTCTTCACATCATACAGAGAGGGGAGGGTGTGTCCTAGCTGCACTGCCGCTTCAAGCTCCTCCGTTCTTTTCCCTCCCCAGATCCTGCTCAAGGCTTGTGGTTCCACCCACCATCTGCCACCCGCCCGTGGCCTGCTGCCCCCTTTGTCCGTCCTCACCCAGCTCTGAATCCTCCTTCTGCAAATGGCAGGGGGAGGAGCCGGAGCATCTCCTCTTCTACATAGCGCCCCATACCTCTTACATCCAGTGATCTCACCTTTGTTGTAGATGTTCTCTTTCTTTATCTTTTCCATTCAGACCAGACCGCCATGATGATTTTTTAGCCATCTCCCGTCTTTGCAGAGATTGAGAAACAGACATTAGTTTCCCACATTTCCATCATCTTCACATCTTCTGAACACCTTTTTTTGCCACCCTCAATACTATACTGCAGAAACAGTCCCCCTGGAAATACTACTTCCACACAGATAGTGCCCCCTTAAACAATTATTGGCACAAAGTGCTCTAAAAAATAACTGCGCCCAGACAATAATAGTATAAAGATAATGTTCCCCAAAAATAATTGTGCTAAGCTGATACTATGCCAGGGTGCCCCCCAAAGTAACAGTGCTCCCCCAAATCCCACCAATAGAAATAATTCTCAGCCAGAGAACACTTAGTAGTAATAATTCCCCTATAGTGCCCATACTAGTAATCATGTTCCTCATAGCCCCCAGTAGTAGTAAAGTTCTGCATAATACCCCCTTGTGGTAATAATTCTCCCTATAATATGACAGTACATAAAATACCCCCGCTTAGTGCCCGCAGCTGAGCTAATGTCCCCAGTTTACCAGGATAAGCATAATACACCTGTAAACCGAGTCCCCCCCCCCCCCAAAGCACACAAATTCTAAATACACAAATTTCCACACCAGGCCCCACACAACCTACCCAATCCAAAATACAGGAACCATTAAAAATCACCAACTTCTACAGCCCCATCTCGAACCCCAAAAAAAGACCAAACCCCGCTACAGAGGATGTAGAGGCGGCAGGAAACAATCGGCCAACAAACAAAAAACACAGACAAAAATCCCAGTCACGATAAAATCAGTCTCTGACACACTAAAAGAAAAAGGTATCTTCAATCTCTCAGGATATAACCTAAACGAAACAGAAATAGAACTATTAAGTGAAGGCCTATCTTTTTCCCCCACCAAAAACCGGACCTCTTCGAACTATTCGTAGATCTCAACCAATTCATTAGAAGACTAACCTTGCAACGCCACTTCAGTATTAAAAACCACACAACAAACACAAACAAAAGTCCAACTAACGATAGTACAAACAATGCAATTGCCTCCACCTCAACAGCACCAAATACAATATACAATGAGACACAGACACCAGAACCGACCATCACTATCAAACCACCACTAAAAAACAAATCCAGCTACTATCCCCTAGAAAGCCGGGGCCCACATCTAGAAAGTTATTATAACATGGTTCTAAATGACCTCAAACGTGCATTCTCACCCACCCCCCCCCCCCCCCCCCCCAACATAAAGGTAAAGATTCCACACGACAAGACACCTCCAAACCAATAACAAAAAAAGCAGATAACCTCACCAACAATCAGAAAAAAGCCCTAAAAAACCTAAAAGACAACCCAAACATCGTCATAAAAAGTGCAGACAAAGGAGGAGGAATAGTTGTCCTCAGCACAGACCAATACGAAAAAGAGGCCCAAAGAATCTTATCAGACACCAACTACTATAAACTGATCACTGACGACCCCACCAAAGAATACAAGACCCAACTTCACGACCTAATAGATTACGGTACATCGCAGGGAATTCTAGATAAAAAAGAACAAAAATACCTCAAAGTATTCCATCCAGCTACTGCCCAATTTTATTACCTCCCCAAAATCCACAAATCCCTATCAGACCCCCCTTCCCCCCTGCAGACCAATTATCTCGGGCATAGATTCCCTCACCTCAAACCTGTCAGAATTATCACGGTCGGCGTGACTATCACATACGTGACACAGAGGGAGGGAACAAGGAAGGCCCTGCCCAAGTGAGAGGGAAGGTGGTGACCCCTGACTCACCTAGCGGCTGGCACCTGGCTGCCCTGACGTCCCTGGACGGGTTCCTCACCCGTACGCCGATCACGTGCCTAAAGCCCTGGCTTTCCCTAAGCTGAGCCCTAGATAGTGAACAGGGCGGTGGGAACACTAGTCCGCACCACTAGCTCTAAAGGAAAACACCAAGGAAAGGACAGACAATACAAACTCAACATATAATCCCGGGTGGGCGACAACAGGAGACAACAAGAAGCCCAACAGGGATCCGGAGGGTAGCACTCTGGAACGACAACCAGGATTCACAACTCCAGTGGGTCAGTATAGATGTCCAGGCAGGAAGCTCTATAACTGGCAACTAGAGAAGAGTGAGGGGAGAATATAAGGAGGTTGGGAGTGGCAGACAAGAAACAGCTGAGGAGGAGAAGCTACGGATCCCTGATTGAGACAAAAATGATAGCAAGGAAAACACAGAAAACAATCACTAAGAAACAACGTGATCTTTAGATATAGAGCGCGCAGCCACCCGCTGCGACCTCCTGACCCCGGGTATAACGGAGTCAGACGTGGCTCTTGATACCCTCGTGACAGTACCCCCCCTTTCACGAGGGGCCTCCGGACACTCAGGACCAGGTCTCTCCGGATGAGAGGCATGGAAAGCCTGAATTAACCTGTTGGCGTTTACCTCTGACGCTGGAACCCACATTCTTTCCTCGGGACCGTAACCCCTCCAATGCACCAGATACTGAAGAGAGCGGCGGACCCGACGAGAATCAACAATTCTGGCTATTTGAAACTCCAGATTACCATCCACAATAACAGGAGAAGGTGGCAGCGGTGATGGTTCTAGAGGTGGAACATACTTCTTGAGTAACGATTTATGGAAGACGTTATGGATCTTAAAAGTCTGAGGTAGCTCCAGGCGAAAAGCCACAGGGTTAATGACGGCTACTATTTTATAAGGACCAATGAACCTAGGGCCCAGTTTCCAAGAGGGAACCTTCAACTTAATATTCCTAGTAGACAACCACACATAGTCATTCACCCCTAGGTCCGGACCTGGCGACCGTTTCTTATCGGCCATGCATTTATATTTACCACTCATCTTTTTCAAGTTAACTTGCACCTTCTGCCATACCGAAGAAAGAGATGAAGAAAACCTTTCCTCTTCGGGAACCCCAGAAGACCCCCCCTCTTTGAAAGTACAAAATTGGGGATGAAAACCGTATGCACCAAGGAATGGTGACTTGCCAGTGGACTCCTGATAATGATTATTTATGGCAAACTCAGCTAACGGTAAATATGATGACCACAACTCTTGGTTTTCAGACACAAAACACCTTAAATATGTTTCTAGGTTTTGGTTGGTACGCTCAGTCTGTCCATTCGACTGAGGATGGAAAGCTGAGGAAAAGGACAAGTGTACCCCCAAACGGGAACAAAAAGCTTTCCAAAACTTAGAAATAAACTGGGTTCCCCGATCCGAAACCACATCGGAAGGGACCCTTGTGAAGCTTCACGATTTCACTGATAAACACCTGAGCAAGAGTTTTAGCATTAGGAAGTGCGGGTAGCGCAATAAAGTGTACCATTTTGCTAAACCTGTCTACTACTACCAAAATAACTGTTTTACCCGCAGACAACGGTAAGTCAGTGATGAAATCCATTGACAGATGTGTCCATGGCCTATTGGGGATAAAAAGAGGCAATAAAGACCCTGCTGGACGTGTATGAGAGACTTTCGCGCGTGCACAAGTAGAGCAAGTAGACACGAAATCCATTACATCCTGACGCAACCTTGGCCACCAGAAACGACGAGATAATAGCTCCAAGGTTGCTTTACTACCCGGGTGCCCAGCAAGTGCCGAATTATGATGTTCTTTTAATAATTCAAGACGCAGGTTTAACGGTACAAACAATTTCTCTGAGGGGCAAGAGGCCAGGGCGTCCCCCTGGGCCTCTAACACCTTTCCCTCTAGAACAGAGTGTACAGCAGAGACAACCACTCCTCTTTGTAAAATAGGTACCGGATCACTAGCATTACCCCCTCCAGGGAAACTACGAGATAACGCGTCTGCCTTGTTATTTTTTGCCCCAGGACGATAGGTGATTACAAAGTTAAATCTGGTAAAGAATAGCGACCACCTAGCTTGTCTAGGGGTGAGACGCTTAGCCGATTCTAGGTACAGAAGGTTTTTGTGATCCGTAATCACCGTGACGGGGTGGATTGCTCCCTCTAAGAAGTGACGCCACTCTTCAAGCGCCAGCTTAATCGCCAACAGTTCCCTATTTCCAACATCATAGTTCTTCTCTGCAGAAGATAAATTTTTGGAAAAGAAAGCGCAAGGGCGCCATTTGTCAGGAGACGGACCCTGAGACAATACAGCCCCCACTCCCACCTCTGACGCATCTACCTCAACAATAAAAGGCTGGGAGACATCAGGTTGAATTAGAACAGGTGCCGAGGTAAACCTCTCTTTTAGAGAGGAAAATGCATTTTTAGCGGCGTCAGACCATTTAGAAAAATCAGTCCCCTTCCTAGTCATGTCGGTAAGGGGTTTAACGATCACTGAATAATTTTTAATGAACTTTCTATAGAAATTTGCAAAACCCAAAAACCGTTGTAGGGCTTTAAGGTTCTCAGGAAGATCCCAATCTAAAATTGCCTGGACCTTCCCAGGATCCATACGGAAACCTGAAGCAGATAATAGATATCCCAGGAACTGTATTTCCTGAACGGCGAAGACACATTTTTCAATTTTCGCATATAATTTATTCGTCCGTAGGACCTGCAGTACTTGCCTGACATGCACCTCATGTGTTTTCAGATCAGCCGAATAAATTAAGATATCATCTAGGTATATGACTACAAACCTGCCGATGAGATGACTAAAAATATCATTAACGAAATGTTGGAAGACAGCGGGGGCATTGGTCAGACCGAAAGGCATAACTAGATTTTCATAATGCCCCTCAGGGGTGTTAAAAGCTGTCTTCCACTCATCCCCTTCCCTGATACGAATCAGATTGTAGGCCCCCCTAAGATCAAGTTTGGAGAACCACCTAGCACCCGCAATCTGATTAAAAAGGTCAGGAATGAGAGGAAGAGGGTATGGGTCTCGGATGGTTATCTGGTTTAGCTCACGGAAATCTAGGCAAGGACGCAGGCCCCCATCTTTCTTTTTAACAAAGAAAAACCCTGCAGCCACGGGTGAAGAAGAGGGTCTGATGTGTCCCTTAGCCAGACTCTCGGAGATATAATCTTTCATGGCTTGTCTCTCGGGACCCGAAAGATTATACAACCTGCACTTGGGTAATTTTGCACCGGGAATCAGATTAACCGGGCAATCATAAGGACGATGAGGTGGTAGCTTCTGACAACCCTTTTCAGAAAAAACATCCTCAAAGTCCGAAATAAATGTAGGTAGGGAAGCTATGGAGGCGATTAAGCAATTGTTATTTAAGCAATTCTCTCTGCAATGCTCACTCCACTCCAATATCTCCCTGGCCTGCCAATCCACCACTGGATTGTGCGCTACCAACCAGGGAAGACCCAATACCACAGGAGAGGGAAGGCCCTCCAGAACGTAACATGAAAGACACTCATTATGGTGGTCCCCTACCCGAAGGTGTAAATTATGAACAATGTGGGTGAGGTTTCTCTGAGACAGAGGAGCCGAATCTATAGCGAATACGGGAATAGGTCTCTGCAGCGTACAGAGAGACAAACCCATAGTGCGGGCAAAATGGGCATCTATCAAATTTACCCCTGCTCCACTGTCTAGAAAAAAAGAAATAGACTCCGTCTTAACACCAAAAACAATAACCGCTGGTAACACAAATTGAGATGTTCGTATGGAGGAAACGTATACCCCCCGGCTGACATCCTCCGCACAGCCTGGGGTTAGTAGTTTTCCGACGGTCTTTTGTTTTTGAGAAAGGAGGGACAGACATTAATGAAATGACCCTTCCCCCCACAGAAAAAACAAGCCCCTTCCCCTACGGCGAACCTCAGGAGGACGGACCTGACGAGAAGTTCCGCCTAGCTGCATAGGCTCATCTAAGTCAGTACAGACTAATTGTTGCTTTGGAGAGGTAACCAATTGCTCAGGAATTTTCGATCTCTCCCTAAGACACCTATCTATTCTGATAGAGAGGGACATAACAGCATCAAGGGAAAGGAGGGTCTCATACAGCGCCAGTGCATCCTTAACCCTTTCAGATAACCCAGAGCAGAACTGACTCCTGAGAGCCGGGTCGTTCCACTGAGTATCCGTAGCCCACCTACGGAACTCTGAGAAATATTCCTCTGCTGACCGATCTCCCTGTAGGAGTCTCCGTAACTTCGACTCAGCCAGGGCGACTCGGTCAGGGTCATCATATATGAGACCCAAAGCCCCAAAAAATCCCTCCACTGACCGGAGAGCCTGGGAACCAGGGGGTAACGAGAACGCCCAGGATTGTGGGTCCCCCTGAAGCAGGGAAATGACAATCCCAACCTGCTGTTCTTCATTACCTGAGGAGTAAGGGCGCAACTTAAAGTATAATTTGCAGGCCTCACGGAACGTCGCAAATTTGTCCCTTCCCCCAGAAAATCTGTCAGGAAGAACAACCTTGGGTTCTGTAACAACCTGGTTACCCATAGCAACCGCTGGGGGTGCGGTCTGCTGCATTTGCTGCTGTTGTTGGAGGACAGACGCCTTCAATCCTGCCACCTCCAAAGACAGGCCTTGAAGCTGTTTTGCCAAGGCAGCAATAGGATCCATATTGGATTCTAAGTAGAGAAAAAAAAACAACAAAAAGAAAAAAAAAAAATTCTTTTTTTTTTTCTCAAAAAGTAAAGGCCAGTTATGATATCACGGTCGGCGTGACTATCACATACGTGACACAGAGGGAGGGAACAAGGAAGGCCCTGCCCAAGTGAGAGGGAAGGTGGTGACCCCTGACTCACCTAGCGGCTGGCACCTGGCTGCCCTGACGTCCCTAGACGGGTTCCTCACCCATACGCCGATCACGTGCCTAAAGCCCTGGCTTTCCCTAAGCTGAGCCCTAGATAGTGAACAGGGCGGTGGGAACACTAGTCCGCACCACTAGCTCTAAAGGAAAACACCAAGGGAAGGACAGACAATACAAACTCAACATATAATCCCAGGTGGGCGACAACAGGAGACAACAAGAAGCCCAACAGGGATCCGGAGGGTAGCACTCTGGAACGACAACCAGGATTCACAACTCCAGTGGGTCAGTATAGATGTCCAGGCAGGAAGCTCTATAACTGGCAACTAGAGAAGAGTGAGGGGAGAATATAAGGAGGTTGGGAGTGGCAGACAAGAAACAGCTGAGGAGGAGAAGCTACGGATCCCTGATTGAGACAAAAAGGATAGCAAGGCAAACACAGAAAACAATCACTAAGAAACAACGTGATCTTAAGATATAGAGCGCGCAGCCACCCGCTGCGACCTCCTGACCCCGGGTATAACGGAGTCAGACGTGGCTCTTGATACCCTCGTGACAAGAATACATCGACGGCATCCTTCAGAGATACGTCATCATGCTCCCATCCCACCTTAAAGACTCGGCACACCTTATTCAGAGCCTAGAGGAAGTCACGTGGCAAGACGACTACATCTGGGCCACACTGGATGTAACATCACTATACAGCAACATCATACACTCACTAGGCCTCAATGCCACAAACAGATATTTGGACAACGATACAATCATGACACCAACCCAAAAAGAATTCATTCTGAAATCCATAGAATTCATACTAGACCATAACTATTTTACATACAAAGACAACTTTTACATCCAAACCAAAGGAACAGCTATGGGCACCAAATTCGCACCCTCATATGCAAATCTATTCATGGGGGCCTTCGAGGACCAACTTGGTCTACTTAAGCACCCCAACATCAAATTTTACAAGAGATACATAGACGATATCATCTTCATCTGGCAAGGAAATAACAATGAACTCAAAACATTCATACAGACCCTCAACCAAAACAATTGGAACATCATACTCACACTCGAATCAGACCCGACTAACGCAGTTTTCCTGGACCTCCACCTCAATAGCAAAAACAACATTATCTCCACCAGCACACATTTCAAAAACGTAGACGCTAATAGCTTTATTGATTTCAACAGCTGTCACTACCACAAATGGAAAACCAACATACCCTTTAGCCAGATGAAAAGAATAAGACGCAACTGCACAAACACGAACACCATGAAAACACAAATAGACATCCTTAGCCAAAGATTCCTACAAAAAAATTACCCCCACAACTCATCAAAAATTCGAAAAAGAAAATCTCCCAAATAGATCAGAAAGAAAGCCTCCAACTAAGAAAAAAAGCAATCAAAGAAACCCCCTTCATACCAGGGTTAATCACAAGGTACAATAAAAACCACCAAACAATCAGACAAATTTTAACCAAACACTGGGCAGTACTACTTAAAGACCCCATTCTAGGCAAATAAATCCCGAAAACACTAAAAACTCACCTTCCGAAGAGCTAAAACCCTTAAAAACATTCTAGCCCCATCATGCCCAAACAAACACACCCAGAAAACGACCAAACAAACAAAAATCAACAAACAAACATCAGAATTCAAGGGATCCTCAAAATGCGGCGTGAAAAAATGCAAATGTTGCCAGATGTTTAAAACAGAAAACAGAGAAATAGACATCCCACACCCCATAGGCAAGATCCCACTCCTACAACAAATGACCTGTGCCAGTAGAAACGTCATCTACCTACTCCAATGCCCTTGCAACATCTATTACGTTGGCCGCACGACACAAACCCTGAGAGAGCGAATGAACGAACACAGATCAAACATAAAAAGAAAAATCACGACACATAGCGTCTCACGTCACTTTACACTAGCACACGAAGGTAACCCCCTCAATCTAAAGGTCATCCCCCTAGAACAAACCCCTTCCTACCAACAACTCTGTAGAAAAGAAATGTTCTGGATTTTTTAACTCAACACCCTCACTCCATTTGGCCTCAACGAAACACTTGAACACGCCAACTACTAACCATCAGCTACCACTAATCATCAACCATCACACCAAATACCTTGCGCCACCACCCCATACTACTCAATTAACATTTATACTCCACCTTTTAAACTACTAGAGGTACTCAAACCAAAACATCCAAGCATTATTTATAAAAATCCCTAAATAAAACCTGAAATAGAATATATAAACACAAAACACATAGAAAGAATTTTTTGAATTTTTTTTAGAAAAGTTTTTAGAAAGGAGTGATGAAGGCGAAACTGTATGTATGTATATGTATATATATATGTATGTATATATATATATATATATATATATATATATATATATGAAAAAATCAAAGAAACAGCGACACAAATAGAGTAAACTGATTTCACATTTATTTATTTATTGAAATATTCATTATACCCAAAACCACATTTTAAATACATATGTCTCTGATCGTCAAACTCAACTTGATTCTCTGATACCCCAAGAAAAACACCCTACCATCAGAACCATTTTAAGTGATATAACACATCCTTTTCAATATTTTTTTCATATTTTCATTTTTTTAATTTATTTTTTATTTGTATATATTACTATTTTTATATATATATATATATATATATTTACATTTATTTTTATTAACTCCTATCTGTAATGTTTTTAATAATATTTTTGAAATAATTCCCACATATCTATAAACTGTTCATGATACACCATAACAAATGTTAACCCCCCCTCTCCCCTTCAGTTCCCACTGACACTCGCCAAACAGTAGCCCTACATCTCTTTACTCCTACATATGGCACACTATCATCATGCCACCAGAGAAGACCTTTGTATTTTAATTTAACCCCCACATGATTTTACCCAAATGCCCAGCCTATTTATCCCAGTGATAAGTCCACCCCACCATATACATTGTTCATTACAGCTATCCCCACAATTTTGTAGACCAACGCTCCTATGCAGCCTAAACAGCAGAAGATTAAGATCAGAAAAATCGAAAATAAAGATCGCGAACACCGGAAGCAGAACATGCGTTCCAGCTTGGAACGCAAAATCTAACTTCCGGACACGCGCACCACACACAAGAAAAGAACGATGAGATCTAACTACCAGACCGGACGCTATGATGCGTTCCAGCTTGGAACGCACCAACTTCCGGTCATGCGCAAAAGCGCAGCCGGACACTCTACATTCCGGCCGACCGCACAGATAGGCTAGAGACGCCTTCTCCCATATATGGGCGGTCCCCCAATGCTATTTTGGCACCGTTTTTTAGTTTTTTGGCGCTCTTTTGTCAATTAGTGGCCATCTTAACAAACAATTCAATAAGACATCTAGGGTATATATACCTGGACCTATAGACAGTGACACCATTGCTCCTGATGAAGGGACGTGCTTGTCCCGAAACGCGTTCAGCCGGATTTATATGTACATGCAATAAAGACCTTTGAAGAGAAGCACCCGTGTGATTGGCTGCCTTCATCCGTTAAAACTCTAGAAGCGATCCAGGCTGGGGGGGTACTCGGTTTACAGGTGTATTATGCTTATCCGGGTAAACCGCCCCCCTCTTGAAGTGAGTAACTGAACCCACGATACCACATTATTTAAATATATTATTTTAATATATATATATTGGTATCCTTTTATATAGATTTTTAACCTATTGATTTACATACTGTACCATACTATACAGTGTACGATGGTGCAGAACACGGTCTCTTAGGCACTTGAGATGGTTTACAGTGATCCTACCTATGTGCACAATCTTTTAATCTTTTTTGCAGATTTTTTAGATTTTTTTATATGTGTACAATCTTTTGATCTTTTGTGCAGGTTTTATATGTGCGTATATGTATATGTGTTTTTACCGCACACATTGATATCTCTATACACACCCTTACACCCTAAAATTAGCTCTTTTTACAAATACAAAGCCCAAATACCAACCACTAACAATCAACTGCCATTGGCGCCCAAAAGGGTATATTTCAAATAGGCGAGACCTGGAGGGTATTTCTACCTACCAGTCCCCCTAATTTGGCTCACTACCATATCCTTCTTAGTGCCCCCAGCAGATGCTCCTATAGTGCTTCTCTCCCTCATAATGTGCCAGTAAAAAATCCCCCTTCTTAGTGCCACCAGATGCCCCAATAGTGCTCCACTCCCCCATAGTGCCCCCAAAAAATGCCCCATAGTGCCGCTCTCCCCTATAGTACCTCCCGTAATGTGCCCGTAAAAAAATGCCCCCTTAGTGCCACCAGATGCCATAGTGCCCCCCATAATGTGCCAATAAAAAAGGCCCCTTTAGAGCCCCTACTTCCCCATTGTGCCCCCAAATAATGCCCCTATAGTGCCAACAGATGCCCCATAGTGCCGCTCTCCCCTATAGTGCCCCCATAGTGCCTGCAGCCTATCAGAAGAACAGGGAAGGGAGATGCCTCTCCCTCCCCTGCCCTGCCGCAGCACAGGCATCTGTATCGCTGTCCTGAGGACGGCGATACAGATGAATATGGAGATGAGTGCTTCCACAATGGAAGCGCTTATCTCCTACTGCCCCCCCACCGCCACCGGCAACTAAAACCAGGGCCGCGCCGCCTGTGGTGATCAGTGGCCCTAAAGGGAATAAAAAATAAAATTATTCGTTAAAGACGGCCCAGTGGCCGTTTTTAACATGCTTTAGGACGGCCTGGGGGGCAATTGCCTTCCTGTCCCCCGTCCCAGCCCTCCCCTGATGTCATGACGTGTGTCTCACTGCTGCAGTGGGCCTTAGAAGAGATGGAGTGCAGGGAGCTGCGATTAGTAAATGACAGGACCGCCAGCTCCCCTGCGCTCCAGCAATGATAGTTATGTGAGGGGGCCACTGGGGGGGGGGGTCATTACACTGTGAGGGCCCCTTACACAGTATAATGACCCCCAGTGCCCTTCATTTAGTATAATGATCCCCAATGACCCTCCATTCAGTATGATGACCACCAGAGCCCTTATTCAATATAATGACCCACAATGACCCCTCCATACAGCATAAATCCCAGTGTGGGGGCCGCTAAGGGTCATTATTCTGAATGGGGGGCAACTGGGGGTTAATATTCTGAATGGAGGGCCACTGTTGGGTCATTATACTGTGTGAAGGGCCACTAGTGGTCATTATACTGTATAGGGGCCACTGGTGGTCATTATATCGTGTTGGAGCCACAGAGGGACATGTAAATATACAAAAATGCTTCAAGGGGGCCCACTGGGATTTATCGCTCAAGGGCCCACATGAACCTGGAGCCAGTCCTGTGTATCTGGTATCAGAATGAGAGAAAACAAGATCTAGCCATACTATCCTTGGACTTTCTCAAAGCATATGACAGAATGTCACATGAGTTTCTGTGGTTGGTGCTGAAGCAAATGAACTTTCCAGATGTTGTAATAAAACAGATATCATTGGTCTACTATTTCTAATGCTATGTATTTGAGAGTGGAGGGGTCACTTCCGTGGTGGTCCTTATAATGTTTGGATAGGGAGTGTAATTCATACCACTTCCTGATGTTTAGAACATGTTCTGTTATTCTTTTCCTCAGGGTTCTTTTCGTCCTCCCTACATATGGTTTGTGATATGGGCACTCTATTAGGTATATTATATCCCTAGAGTCACATGTTAGGCCTTCTTTGATGTCTAAGTAGAACGTATTTTGTGTGGATTGTGCCCTCAGAATTTTCTTAGTGAAAGATGTGATCTTGCAATACGAACAACGTCCGCACCTATGGAACCCACTAAAGGTCAACCAATTTCGTTTGGTGGTAATAATTTTAGTTTTTAACCGAGGGGGCTTTTTTTAAACCCAAATTTGGGACCTTGGTGTATGTGATCTGGGGAGTGTTTGTAAGTATGGGTCCAATCACCTTATCATCAAGTAAATGGTGCCAATGAATCCCAATGATCCTTTCTACCATCTTGTGTTGTATGTGAAATGGTAGGATCATTCTGATAGTAAATAAAATAAAAAATAAAAAAAAAAAAATAATGGCTGCACACACATATAAGCAGTAAAGCTGAGAAATGGGGATCATTCTAAATTCAAGTGGTACTATACCTAACTATTTGGATCAATGGAAGCTCATAGCGCACATTTTGATCAAACTTGTGTCGGGCCCATCCACCAGGCGTCAAGGTGGCTTCCGCGGACGGGTCCCTATCACTAATATACCGCCTCTCTTGGACTTATCCAAGTCCACATTATCAGGGCAGTGATATATATATATATATTTTTTATTATTTTATTATTTTATTATATATTTATTTATTTATTATGTTTGCCTTATGGATGTGAACCCATGACTATGATTATGAATAAGAACATGCCAGTCAAAATTTCTTGTAATATTTATCGGGATGGGCCCGACACAAGTTTGATCAAAATGTGCGCTAAGAGCTTCCATTGATCCAAATAGTAGATATAGTGCCACTTGAATTTAGAAGGATCCCCATTTCTCAGCTTTACTGCTTATATGTGTGTGCAGCCATTATTTTTTGATTTATTAGGTTTGCCTTATGGATGTGCACCCATGACCTTGATTATGAATAAGAATATGCCAGTCTAAATTTTCTTGTAATTTTCTTGTAATATTCTGATAGTGTCATATATTCTTGATTGGGCATGAAGAAATCAACTCTGTTCATTTCTCTAACCCTATTTAGTGATTATTTCAGTAGATATGGGGGATATTGTTTATCTAAAAATTGTTGTTTTAAATCTCTGGCTTCTACCTCAAATTGCTCTTCCCGAGTACAATTGCGTTTTAATCTTCTAAATTGACCCCTAGGGATGTTTGTCAGCCATCTGGGCAAATGACAGCTGTAATATAATATGAAACTATTCTTTGTCACTGGTTTGAGGTAAGTGCTACATACTAATTTTTGTTTTTCTACCCTATCGAGATCCAAAAACTGTACATTGATATCACTAATGGTGGAGGTGAATTTGAGATTTGTCATTGGAAGTTATATTCTCAAAAAAGATATTCAATGATTCTGCTGTATCCTGCCAAATAAAAATAATGTTGTCTATGTATCATCGCCATATGGCCAGACTCGCCCCCAGGAGTGGCTGAAATGGTCTCAGCCTCACATTGTGCCACAAATAAAGTGCCCTTCTGTTGGACATTGAATATAAAATAATTGTGTGTTAATATATATCTAACTCCCTCTATCAAGAATGAGATTTGTTCTTCTTTCAATGTGCTGTTCACTGTAAGTTTTTTGTGGAGTGCTCCCAACCCGTGTGCGTGATCAATAATGGTGTAAAGAGAATTAACGTCCAAAGAGCCCAAAATACATTTTTCATTATACTCTATATGTTCTAATATTTTTATTATGTCGGTGGTGTCTTTAATGTATGAAGGTATATTTCTTGCCACCGGTTGTAGTGTCTTGTCAATGTAGCGAGACAATTTTAAGGATATAGAATTAATCCCTGATACTATGGGTCTACCCAATGGTTTATTTATATCCTTGTGTATTTTGGGAGTGCAGTATAACACAGGTATCCTTTTCTGTGTGACAATGATGAATCTAGCTTCTTGTTCCAAGTGCCCTTTTTACAATATTGGACCAGCTGTTTGTAATAATCCCCTGTGGGGTCTTGTTTTAATTTCACATATGTTGTTTCATCGTTCAATTGCCTCCTACACTCCTGTATGTAATCCTCTGTTTAAAGAATCACAATTGCTCCTCCTTTGTCGGCTGGGCGTATTGTGATTTCATTATTGGATTGTAATTCTTGTATGGCTTATATTTCTTTTTTGGTGAGATTATTTTTTGTCCTTTATTTTCCTTAAATCGTTCACAACATTCTTTTTGAACGTTGCTATTTGATGGCTTATCTCCTGTCTAGGATACTTTCTTGATCTTGCTTTTAGGTCTGTATATTGATACCTATAGGGATTTGGATCTGTATTAATTTCACTGGTTATTGGGTTTTTTATATAGTATTTTCTTAAACAAATTTTCCTTATAATTTTTTCCACTCCTATATTAGTGGAGAATTTGTCTAATTTAGTAGTAGGGGCGTATTTAAGACCCTTATTGAGGAGAGTTATTTGTGAGTCCGTCAACTGTACTCTACTTAAATTGACTATGTTCGATGTGATTGGTGTTGGTTGTGGTTGTTTCCTCTTTTTCGAGTGTCTCCCGCTACATATCTTCCTTTGTTTGAGTGTTGTGACCTGATTCGTGTCCTTGTGTCGTGATTCTGGGGTTGGTGATAATGACATCACCGCCTAACTATCTTATTTCAAATACGGGACCAAACCCACGCCTCTGGACTCACGTGATATGTCACGTGATACGTCACGAGGAGTGCCGCGGACCATGTGGTTCCTTGTAGGGAAAAACAAGGAGAAAATCCTGTGTTCCCCGATCAAAGCTGCAAGGCAAGGCAGCGACTGGATCCCGGACCTTCTAACCCACTTCCAGTCCAATCCGGACACACGATTAGTCCTGGGACACTTACTGCAAGTTTTAGCACAGTTGGAACGTGGGGATTGTTGTGAAATTAACTTTAAATACGACTGTCAAACTACGAAGCAGGTATACCTCACAATATTCGGAGACCTATGCATCCCATACCCTTTTAGGGATTCAAATACCTTCTACCCCATTTGCTGGACAATAATACTGGCCACCAATGACATAGATGATTCTTCCAATAAGTGTATAGTGATCACGGTTTGTTTCTGCATACGCCTGCTGGCATCGTTACCTATCATTCGGACTATGTTGCACACTATATGCACTTCTATACATCTATATACTGAGTATGATGCATTTTATACTTTAACTGTTGATTTTATTTTTGGTATTTATTGATTCTATGATTCATTGTTTATCGTTTTTGCTTGATTAAATCATCCTCAACCTAGTTTATCCGGTGTATCCATGTGTTGCCAGATATAGAATGCCCCCCACCCATTTATTCATTCATTTTCTGTCACGTAAATAGAAAACATAAATCTCACTTAAGGCAATGTTGATGCATTCTTTTTCATCAATCAAGTCTCTCCTGAACAACAAAATATTACAAACTTTCCATAATGCATTTTTCAAGCAATTCACCATAGTCCATAATACCTGCTTCTTACCTGTCTGCGGCACATTATAAAGTCCATACATTACCAGTTTGTGATTCAAGAAGGCTAGATCACAAGTATGCTTTAGCAACACACCCACCCTCCTCCATAAGTTCTGTGCATACTTACAAATCCACATTATGTGGTGAGAGGTTTCATCCATAACACAGTCACTTCTTGGACACTTTGCCGTTGCCACCAGTCCTCTCCTGTGGTAAAAGGCTCTCGTCTGTAGACAATGCTGCTTTACCATCCAGGCTAAGTCATTTAAACAGTTCGAGAGGTAAGCACAATTACACAGCTTCCAACATTCCAAAGAATTGGCTTCTGTATAATTTGAGACTGGACAGACTTGTTCCTTATTATTCAGATGTTGTATTATTATTTTTTTTGCATTATCCAACCAGTCTCTTTCACAATTCTCTAGGGAGTACTGTCGAATGATCTTCTCAATTAATACATGTTGCCTGGTACTGGTACTGTTTAAGGAATTTGTATCCATTGGCGTTTCCGGAACAAATTTTCTGCTGCATAATTTAGGAAAAAAGACCAGGTATTCTCAGTTCTTTCAATCATCCTGAAGCACAGGAAAAAGAAATACGGGTACAGGAGTTTCTTAATATTAGGTATCCCTTTGCCTCTGAACTTTTTTTGTTTATACATTGTCTCCCTGTTGACTATCTCCATTTCCGAGCTCCAAATAAACTGAAAGATTACTCTCTGAAGATATTTCAGACACTGATCATTTGGAGGGAAGACTACATTCAAGTACAGTAGAATTAGGATTATTAGAGCTTTAATAATAAAAAAATTTCCTTCTATTATTAATTTGTGCAGCTTCTAAAACTCCACTTCCTTTTGGACTTTTGTTTTGACTTCCTCCCAACTCTTTTGACCATTGTTATTGTCATAAAAAATTACTCCAAGTATTTTTATCTGCTCTTTTTGTACTTTTAGATCCGGGATATTTGCTTTTCTCCAGTCTCCACTGGCAAAGCAATCACACTTCATTCTATTCAGACGAAAGGCAGAAGCTTGGCAATAGAATTCCGTAATTTGTATGGCTCTTCTCAATGCAGGTATTGTTGTGCACAACAAGATTGTGCAGAAGATTGTGACATCATCCATGTAGGCCCCTGTTTTAACAGTAAGTCCATTACCACCAGGTATACAGACTCCCTTGATTAACTTGTCTTTTCGTATTAGCGAGAGTAGTGGCTCCAAAACACAAATAAATAGAATGGGTGACAAGCAGCAAACTTGCTTGGCTCCGGAAAACAAAGTGACTATTCCAGACAGAAAACCATTAATAAGAATTCCAGCAATAGATGTTTTTATCCTCTGAAAATCCAGTTTATTTGGTATGCAAATGAGCCAGTAAGGTGCCCAGAGGGGCGTCACTCTTGCTGGAAGGAGCCCAGACACGCCCCTGCCACAATATGTCCACCCTCAAAAGACAAACTTAAAACCCTGCCCCCAGGTCCCACTAAGCCACGCCCTGATCCAGTTAGGTCACGCCCCCGCCCACTCAGCCGACGGGGATTGAAAAAATGAAGGTAAAAATCAACTTCTGTCAGCTGTAGGGGTGGGACGGTGACTTTCGTCCCTGCAGCTCACACTCAGACAACACAGTGCTGCTGTCTTAGAGTGAGCTGTTCAAAAGGACACGCCCCAGATCCAGTTAGGCCACGCCCCATCCCACTTAGCCAACAGGGAATGAAAAAATGAAGATAAAAATCAACTTCTGGCTCCTGCTGAGCCACGCCCCTGATTCAGTTAGGCCACACCCCCTCCCATTCAGCCGACAAGGATTGAAAAAATGAAGTTAAAAATCAACTTCTGTCAGCTGCAGAGGTGGGAGGGACGGTGACTTTCTCCCTGCAGCTCACACTCAGACAGCACAGTGCTGCTGTCTTAGAGTGGGCTGTTCAAAAGGACACGCCCCCATCCAGTTAGGCCATGCCCCTCCAACTCCTCAGCCTACAGGGATTGAAAGAAGGAAGTTAAAAACCAACTTCTAGGTCCCACTAAGCCACGCCCTGATCTGGTTAGGCCACACCCCCTCCCACTCAGCCGATAGAGATTGAAAAAATGAAGTTAAAAATCAACTTCTGTCAGCTGCAGGGGTGGGAGGGACAGTGAGTTTCTTCCTGCAGCTCACACTCAAACAGCATAGTGCTGCTGTCTTAGAGTGAGCTGTTCAAAACAACATCCTCGAGTCCATCCAGGCCCTGTGCCATATGGAGGACAGGGAGTTTGAAAGCCAGACTGTCTGGCATAAAACTGGACCTTTGGCCACCCTAGGGGCAGGCTTCTATGAAGATCACAGTTAAGGGGATGGTCCGCTATGGAGGTCAGTGTTAAAGAGGACCTTTCACTACAATAAAAAATCTAAACTAAGCATACAGACATGGAGAGCGGCGCCCAGGGATCTCCATGAACTTACTATTATCCCTGGGCGCCTCTCCGTTCTCCCGGTATAGGCTCCGGTATCTTCATATTTTCAGCTCAACTGGGTGGAACCTGCCGGCGTCTCCTTCTCCCAGCCTGGAGTGCTGGCCAATCGCAGCGCTCAGCTCATAGCCTGAGAGAAAAAAAACCTCTCAGGCTATGAGCTGAGCGCTGCGATTGGCCAGCGCTACAGCCTGGGAGAAGGAGACGCCGGCAGGCTCCACCCAGTTGAGCCAAAAATATAAAGATACTGGAGCCTATACCGGGAGAACGGAGCGGCGCCCAGGGATAATAGTAAGTGCAGGGAGATCACTGGGCGCCGCTCTCCATGTCTGTATACTTAGTTTATATTTTTTATTGTAGTGAAAGGTCCTTTTTAAGGCACAGATTGCTATAAAGGCCACTGTTAAGGGGGCGGACCCCTGTGGAGGTCACTGTCAAGGGGGTGGTGTGCTGTGAAACTCACTGTTAAAGGGGAAGGCTGCTGTAAAGGTCAAAGTTAAGGGGGTGGGCTGCTGTGGAGGTCCAATTTTAATTGATGGGGCACTGTGGGGGGGCAGTGTTAAGGGGTGGGGGGCTGTGGAGGTCATTGTTAAGAGGGCGGGGTGCTGTAGATGTCACGGTTATAGTGGATAGTATTGATTTCTTTTAAATGAACCCGAGCGAAGCCGGGTCCTTTAGCTAGTAAAGAAAATAGACATATTACATATCACAACGCCCCGAAAAAGTCCAAACTATTAAAATATTCAAAAATATCTCCTATGCGGTGAACGCTGTTACAGAAAAAAAAAAAAAACGAGCAATACAGCATTTTTCAGTCACCTTGCCCCCCCCAAAAAAAATCAGGATAGGACTGTTCTATTATGGGCCGAATGTTCCATAAAATGCGGAAATGCCATGTTTTTTTTTTTTCACGTGGTATCGAAAGGTATCGAGTATCGCAATACTTTTTCATGGTATCAAAATCGAATCAAAATTTTGGTATCGTGACAAACCTAGTCTGTACAATTGTTTGGCAATTTAGCTCCATTCACTTTGGAAAAACAGAAAGCGATGCGACCAATGGATATGGCCCTTCAATAGCTCAAATACGCTACAGCTAGTTTTAATATGCTGCAACGGGAGGGCATTCCACTTGACCAACCAATCGCTCCTGCTCCTTTACTGCAACGGCCGCCGAGATTGTGGCAAGTCAGTAGACGGTGTCTTCCTGCCTTACCAGAACCTCATGGACGCCCACTGGCAAAAGTCTGCCCTACTGCCATTAAGACTTCCACTCTGCAGAACTGTATGTCTGTGTAGACTGACTATTGTCATTTCAGCAATACGCTTCAGAGACTGATAAGAGTCTCTTTTTTCCCCCAGTATTTCAGCTGTGCTAATCGTATGCAGAGATGGTGCCCCCCTTTGTTACACGTTGCAATTTGTGATTGCAGTAGGTGATTATTATTCACCTGATCCATTGTTGCTGGTTGGGCAGTGGGGAATACCGTATCACTTTTGCCTTTTAATGCATCTTGATCTTTTTGGCTTCTCCAGTCTCTGTTAGTGGGGTGATGCCCTTGTCCAGTGGCACAGGTTGATCGTGCTAGGTGTATTTATTTATACCTGATCTGGAGCTGCTTCCTGGACAATTGGGATCACGTCATATTATTTCTCAGATAAGTTACTCAACTCGCCTAGAATGTCTTCTCCTTGCCTGACGCTGTTAGCAGAAATTTATGTGATATTGATGACTTGAACTGTGACTTTGTAGATGTGACTGCCTGGTGGATGCTGTGGTTCTCCTAGATTTTGAGTATTTATCTGTTACCTTGTTGTTGTTTTTTTTTCTATGGTGTTGCTTCTGGGACCCGGATAGGGGACATTCAGCACTCACTATGCTTCTTTTTCTAGCATGACATGTTTCACTTCATTACTACATTGTAGTACTCATAGTACATCATAATAGTACATTGATATATGTGCAGTTTTCATGGTGGAGCTGTATGAAAGACATCCTTTCTTCACCCACCCCTCCATGACTTTTCCTTTCCTCCTACCTTTCTACTGTTGTTCTGTCTAATGATTGCCACGGATCTGGATTCCATTATCCCCCCACTCTTTAGGCGTTTTAGGACACGTTGACATATTTTGTCTGATACGTGGTTACTGACTGTTATTGTTCAAGTAGTTCTGTTATATTTGTTGCGAGTTACTGAATCCTTATGAAGAAAATATATGGCTTTCGATCAGCTCTCCTGGCCCTCGTTCTTTTGCCTTTCCATTGCCTTTTCTCTGGATGTGACTCACTGTCTCAAGGTTCATAGGCTGCCATTTTACTTGTTAGTCATGTGTAAAATCATATCTCTTAATGTTAGGGGGTTTAATTCACCTCAAAAGAGCCTCAGGGCTTTCCTCCAATATGACTGACTTAAGCCTGATATTTGTGTTCAGGAATCTCATTTTACCCCAACTTCTTATCCCAGGTATTTCCATAACCGATATACTCTGTTGGCTTATGCTCCGTTCCCCAGAGGTGTTGCCATTTTTATTTAAAAAAATCCTTACCTTTCTGGATTGAGTCCACTGTTATGGACCCTGATGGAAGCTATATTATTGTATTAGGCTTCCTATATTATAACCCCTCCTGTCTAGTTAACTCTTATGCTCATAACAATCAGCCTGTCTCTTTCTTTCATGTCCTGGGGAAATTATTTGAGCAGTATTATTCCACTTATTTGGTACAGTGGTTTTAATATGTCCTTCAATGTCCCTTAAAAACAGGATGGACCGCCAGGACCGGATGGATTTTCAGCACTGTATTTTAAAAAGTTTAAGGATATTTTAGCACCTAACTTTAAAAGTTATGTAATTATATTCTTCAAGGGGGCACATTGCTTTTAGATATGCTTACTGCTTTAATTACAGTGATTCCTAAACCTGATAAGGATCACTCTAGTCCTGCGATTTATTGTCCCATCTCCCTCATTAATGTCGACCTTAAAGGGGTTCTGCAGTTTGTTTAAAATGATGATCTATCCTCTGGATAGATCATCTGCATCTGATCAGCGGGGGTCCGACACCCGGGACCCCTGCCGATCAGCTGTTTGAGAAGGCAGCGGCGCTGGCAGTAGTGCCGCGGCCTTCTCACTGTTTACTGCAGGCCCAGTGACGTCACGACTTGTATCAACTGGCCTGGGCAGGGCTAAGCTCCCGGGTGTCGGACCCCCGCCGATCAGATGCTGATGATCTATCCAAAGGATTGATCATCAGTTTAAACAAACTGCAGAACCCCTTTAAAGGGGTTGTGCAGCCATTAACATTGATGACTTATCTTCGGGATACGTCATCAATATCTGATTGGTGGGGGTCCGACATCTGGAATCCTTGGTGATTAGCTGTTAGAAGAGGAGGTGGCACTCCATGTGAGTGCCGCTTCCTCTTTATTACACTGCACTCCATCTCGGAAGCGCAGTGTAATACAGGTACTCGCTCTATTCAAGTGAATGGAGCTGGTACTTGTAATTACACTACGCCACAACTCCACTGGAGATCAGAAGTAGTGTGAAGACCAGGAAATGGCACTCGCATGGAGCACTGCCTCCTTGTCTTACAGCTGATTGTGGGGGTGCCAGGTGTTGGAACCCTACAGATCAGTTATTGATAATGTATCTTGAAGATAGATCATCATCAGTATTAACGGCTGCACAATCCCGTTAAGCTTTTTACATCCATACTAGCTAATCTCCTTAATCGTTACCTCCCCGTTCTAATACACTCTGGGGTTTATCCCGGGTCGGCAAGCACCAGATTATGTGCGTAAGGTGTGTAATATTATTCAGTGGGCTAATACGAATTCTCAGCCTATCTCCTTATTGGTCCTAGACCTTGAGAAGGCTTTTGATAGCCTTTCTTGGTCTTATCTTTATCAAGTTATGACCACCATGAGAATTTCAGGAGCTTTTCTACGTTCTATACAAACTCTTTATACAACCAGCACTGCGTATCTTAAATTGCCCACAGATTCTCCATTTCCTATGCATATTAGTCGAGGCATGCATCAAGGATGTCCTCTTTCCCCTGCCCTTTTTGCTTTAGCTATTGAGCTATTGGCCATTAAGATACATGCTAATCGTTTGGATTAGCATGTATCTTAATGGCCAATAGCTCAATAGCTAAAGCAAAAAGGGCAGAGGAAAGAGGACATCCTTGATGCATGCCTCGACTAATATGCATAGGAACTGGAGAATCTGTGGGCAATTTAAGATACGCAGTGCTGGTATATTGCAGGTGTGAAGATTGGACCCCGCAAATACATACTAAGGGGGTCATTTGCTAAGCTGAAATACACCTAAATTAAGAGTATTTCAGGGGTAAATGGCTATATGTTAATTCGCCCTGCTCACTCCAGTTCAAAACTTGTGGACGTGGCGTGGGCAGGGGGCGAGAGGCGCGTCTCATTTACCATTTTCTAAGCCTGTTTTAGGTATAGAAAATGGTCTAAATGTAAGACAGCTCGGAAGCTGTCTTACATTTAGAACTGGCGGTGGATGCGCCTAAGTTATGGAGAGGCCTACGCCTCTTCATAACTCCGGCAGATCCACCGCCAGCTATGGGTCTTTATTAAGACCGGCGTCTAAAACGTCTATGCTCCTTACTATTGCAAATCACTTAACGATATTACCTAATTTATTGGACCGCCTGTCCCTGTTTCATCATTTCTCTGGCCTGCGGATCAATACGGCTAAATCAGAGATTTTACATTGCGATACCACCTCTTCAGTTAGCGACTTAATTACTCTTAACTTTGGTTTGATATTTAGGGATAGTTGAACCCTCTGCAAAAATCCCCTATCTTAGGCTACATGCACACGACCGTATGTGTTTTGCGGTCTGCAAATTGCGTATCCGCAAAAAAAAAGACGGATGACATCCGTATGCCATCCGTTTTTTTTTGCGGATCCATTGTAACAATGCCTAAAACGGACAAGAATAGGACATGTTCTATTTATTTATTTTTTGCTGGGGCTACGGAACGGACATACTGCTGTGGACAGCACACGGACACGGAAACAAACAACATTCGTGTGCATGTAGCCTTATGTTGCAATTTTGGAGAAAAGTCTGCTTTACATACAAACCTATGCTTCCTATCTTTAGAAATCCCCTGGGTTATCACCAGTTTTGTTTGTTTGGTGGAAACATGCCAAATTACGCCATGTTGGTGACTTCCTGCTTAATTCAAAACTCATCTCTAGAGCATACTTTCCTTCTACTTTCTCACCCCCAACTACTGAATTCTTTAGAGTTACCCAAATCTTCCACTTCTTAAAGGGAACCTGTCATGTGGATATTTGATTATAATATAACTAATTATATACAATCATTATCTACTAAAAAGTACCTCATTTACTGGTATTCATTTACTGGTGTGACAGATGGTTACCTCACAATATACACACAAAGATGCCACATGCTGCATGCTAATGAGCTGATTTGAGTCCAGCGTGATGTCAGTGAGTCCAGCGTATTTTTAATTCAGAGATATAGCCACTCCCCTGCCCACCTGCTGCTGATTCATATGGAAAAAAACTGTCAATCAGCAGCAGGTAGGCAGGAGCTCATAAATATTCATGACTCAACATTATCAGCTGGAGCTTTTCAATACAAGATGTTGGCAGATTGACTGGGTCAATTAAAGAAAGTGACCCAGCATTTTGCTAAGAGAATCAGTCACTTATTTATGTTGCCCTTGGTTAGGACACCATAAAACTGGTGACAGGTTCCCTTTAACTTCCCTGGTCCCAACACATGGCTCAGTAGAATACACAATCTTTGAACAACTATGCAAATATACTGTATAGCCTTAGAGAGGGGTATTTGCTCCCTTTTTTATTCTACTTTAAAATCGCCACTTTCTGATACCAAGTTAGCTTTTATGCATAGTTTGGAGGTGGATTTGGGGGAGACCCTCACACTGGAGCAATGGCATGACTGTTGTACAGTAACCAGCAAAGGCAGCAGGCAGGTAACCTTAATGGAGCCTTCTTTAAAGATGCTTCACAGAGTATATATGGCTCCTTCTAGATTACACCTTATTTAGCCAACGGTTTCCCCTTTATGTTTTAGGGGTTGCCAAGAAATTGGTAACACCCTCCATATATGGTGGACTTATCCCATAGTGAGACTGTTCTGGGCCAATATCAATAGAGGATGTTTGAAGTTTTTGGGAGCATTTGTGTACTTGTTGGGGTGTAAAGCACCAACATTCAATACAACTGTCTAAAATTTTCTATAATATAATCTGATGTATGCAAGAATTCATATTGTGTCCAGGTGGAGATCTTGCTTACTTTCTGTCTCGGCAGCTATTCACAGATTTAATCTCATCTCGTTATACGAGAAATTAATGCCACTCTCAATGATTCCAAAGAATGATGCTCAAAAATATGGAGTCCATGGTTAAACTGTGTAAAATCCCCTAACTTGCAGTATTTCCTATAGAAAAAGTACAGCGGCTCACCTCCTCTCTATACGGAAATGGTGCTCACCCCCAGGTCCCACCCTCAGGACCAAGTGGGAAATAGAATGTATACAACAGGTATGGGGGGGCACACTACAAAAGGGAACACCAAGCAATATATTAGTAGTACACTTTATTGTGTCAATCTATTCCACTGTATTGTGGTAAAATATTAAGAACATACCCCTAAAATACAAATAAAATATAGACCATATACAAATCTATAAAATGCACACAAGGGAATGACACGATATAAATACAATTCAAATAGCAGGGAATGACACGATAATACTGTCCACAGCCGCAATAATGTCCGGTAAGTATCCAAATGAAGTGGATATCCAAATGAAGTGGATAGTTATTACTAGGTGACCCCCAGTGACAATCTTAGCCTGTGGGGCCCAATGACTTGCTAGGTATGGCCTACGATAATCGGCTCAGTATCGCTGCCTTCCACAATAACTGCACGTAATGTCTCTGCTCAAGCTGAGCTCGGTCTTACCGGTCTTCACTGCTAGTCCTGCAGCGGTGGTATGGTAGGCCGCACACCCGCAGCGTCCCACGTGGTGTGCTTCCGCCTACACGTAGCGTCCCACGTGACCGGGTATCCAAGGAGACCGGATGCTTTACTTGTGTGACGTCAGTATTGTGCGACAGCTTTCGCAGCGGCGCTGCTTAGTCCACTTTATCTTCCTTTCTTTGCCGGCTTTATTTTCTTTAGTTTGCGGTGGATCAACGCTCACTCTAACAACCGCCTACTGAGTGAACGGATCCTCACTCTTTATAAATGGTTAACTCCACCCCCATCTTATAATTGACGGAGTGGATTCACCCTTGTGCGGTGGTTCATCTGTGCATTTCTATTTGTACATATTCAACAATTCATTACATAAAAGTCTAAAACAATAAATATCTTTATATATATCCCATTAAAATCTAAGTAATTGGAGAGGACTGCTAAAACAAGTGGAGAGAACTATTAAAGTAACACACAGATTGTCAAAAAACGCACACAAACCGCATTGAGCTGCATGCGTTTTCTATTGCGTTTTGTGACCAATTATGGGTCAATTGTAGATTAAGAGAAACCGTCCAGCAGGGAGGGGAGATCACTGTGATCTCCCCTCCCTGCTGGACGGTTTCTCTTAATCTACAACAAGCTACAACAATAACAGAATGACTTCCTAGGCAATTGACCCATAATTGGTCACAAAACGCAATAGAAAACGCATGCAGCTCAATGCGGTTTGTGTGCGTTTTTTGACAATCTGTGTGTTACTTTAATAGTTCTCTCCACTTGTTTTAGCAGTCCTCTCCAATTACTTAGATTTTAATGGGATATATATAAAGATATTTATTGTTTTAGACTTTTATGTAATGAATTGTTGAATATGTACAAATAGAAATGCACAGATGAACCACCGCACAAGGGTGAATCCACTCCGTCAATTATAAGATGGGGGTGGAGTTAACCATTTATAAAGAGTGAGGATCCGTTCACTCAGTAGGCCACTGAGGAAGAGGGCGAGGGACCCCGAAACGCGTCTGGCGGTTGTTAGAGTGAGCGTTGATCCACCGCAAACTAAAGAAAATAAAGCCGGCAAAGAAAGGAAGATAAAGTGGACTAAGCAGCGCCGCTGCGAAAGCTGTCGCACAATACTGACGTCACACAAGTAAAGCATCCGGTCTCCTTGGATACCCGGTCACGTGGGACGCTACGTGTAGGCGGAAGCACACCACGTGGGACGCTGCGGGTGTGCGGCCTACCATACCACCGCTGCAGGACTAGCAGTGAAGACCGGTAAGACCGAGCTCAGCTTGAGCAGAGACATTACGTGCAGTTATTGTGGAAGGCAGCGATACTGAGCCGATTATCGTAGGCCATACCTAGCAAGTCATTGGGCCCCACAGGCTAAGATTGTCACTGGGGGTCACCTAGTAATAACTATCCACTTCATTTGGATACTTACCGGACATTATTGCGGCTGTGGACAGTATTATCGTGTCTTTCCCTGCTATTTGAATTGTATTTATATCGTGTCATTCCCTTGTGTGCATTTTATAGATTTGTATATGGTCTATATTTTATTTGTATTTTAGGGGTATGTTCTTAATATTTTACCACAATACAGTGGAATAGATTGACACAATAAAGTGTACTACTAATATATTGCTTGGTGTTCCCTTTTGTAGTGTGCCCCCCCATACCTGTTGTATACATTCTATTGCAGTATTTCCTGTCTCTGAATATTTACAATAGCCCATAGAACACTTGACTGGTGTCTTTTCCTCTTCCCTTTCTATCCTCACCTTTAACTCTTGGGCCAGGAGAGTCATGCGAGTTGAGTCCTTTTCTTTTCATATTTCATTACTCATGTAACTCATTTATCGTTGGTTATGTGCCTACTGTTCTACAACTGTTTTGTTCTCCTACATCTTGCTTCTTCAATCCATGTTTGACATTATCCACGGATATTGGATGCTTACAGGGGCGGATTGGCCATAAACTCTACAGGGAAACTTCCTGGTGGGTCAGTGCCCATGGGACTGCCTGAGCCCTCCTTTTGGCTAACCAGTGGCAGTCTTTAGGAATGTATTTTGTGCTGCTGGAGCAGTATTTTGTGATCCACTGTGGTATTTGGCTCTGCTAGGGTGGTATAATGTACCGCTATATGGTATTGCTGGCCCTGCCTTCTGTCAATTTGGATCTGACTACAAAATGGGGACACTTTTTTTTTTCTTCCAGGGCCACTTTATGTTCCCTGGATGCCTATGCTTATTTCTTATGTATTCACATGCATGCTTTGTGATTTTTTTTATTCTTGCTATTGCATCACATTTTGAAGCATCATTTTATTTTATTTTTTTATATTTAATTCCAACCCCTGCAGTATAATTAATGTTCCCCAAAATTGCCCCCAGCATTAATAATGTACAGTATAATACCCCCCAGGCAGTATTAATGTCTCCCTCAGTGGCCCCCAGCAGTAATAATGTCTCCCATAGTGGCCTCCAGCAGTAATAATGTCTCCCATAGTGGCCTCCAGCGGTAATAATGTCGCCCATAGTGGCCTCCAACGGTAATAATGTCGCCCATAGTGGCCTCCAGCAGTAATAATGTCTCCCTCAGTGGCCCCCAGCAGTAATAATGTCTCTCTCAGTGGCCCCCAGCAGTAATCATGTCTCCCATAGCGGCCTCCAGCAGTAATAATGTCTCCCCCAGTGGCCCCCAGCAGTAATAATGTCTCTCTTAGTGGCCTGCAGCAGTAATAATGTCTCCTGTAGTGGCTTGCAGCAGTAATAATGTCTCCCATAGTGGCTTCCAGCAGTAATAATGTCTCCCATAGTGGCTTCCAGCAGTAATAATGTCTCCCATAGTGACCTCCAGCAGTAATAATGTCTCCCATAGTGGATTCCAGCACTAATAATGTCTTCCATAGTGGATTCCAGCAGTAATAATGTCTCCCATAGTGGCTTCCAGCAGTAATAATGTCTCCCTTAGTGGCTTCCAGCAGTAATAATGTCTCCCATAGTGGCTTCCAGCAGTAATAATGTCTCCCATAGTGGCTTCCAGCAGTAATAATGTCTCCCATGGTGACCTCCAGCAGTAATAATGTCGCCAGAGTGACCTCCAGCATTAATATGTTAATGTTGAAAAAAAAAAAAAAGCTACTCACCTCATCACCTCACTCTACTCTGGATGCTGAATGTCCTGCTCCCAGCATGATGAGGTTCAAGCTGGGAGCGCATGGTGACGTCATCACGCTGGGAGCGCAGGTCCTCCAGCATCAAGAGAGGAGCGACTTCCTACATACATGCAAGTGGATAGGTTGAGTAATTTTTTTTTTTAACCTCTAAAAGTCAATTTTCCACTAGTTGTACCCGTTTTTAATCCTTTCGGTACAGGACGATTTTTCATTTTTTCTTCATTTTCGTTTTTTATTCCCAGCCTTCCCAAAACCATAACTTTTTTTATTTTTCCATTCACATAGCCGTATGGGAGCTTGTTTTTTTGTAGGACTAGTTGTACTTTTTAATGGCACTGTTTATGGTTGTATACAATGAAGTGGGAAGTGGGAAAAGCAATTCGAAATGGTGTGGAATTATAAAAACACACAATTCTGCCACAGTTTTATGGGGGTTTTGGTTTTACAGCGTTTCCTATGCAGTCATTCTCTGGGTCAGTACGATTACAATGATACGATATATGAAAATAAAATAAAAGCCTTGGAAAAAAAAACAATTTTTTTCCTTGAATTGCCATATTCTGACCCTCCTAACTTTTTTATTTTTATGTGTATGAAGATATTTGAGCGTTCTTTTTTTCCAGGGCTATCTGTACATTTTGGGTTGTGTACAAATTTTTGATCTATTTTTTATTCAGTTTTTTTGTGAGAGGTAAAGCTACCCAATAATGGCGTTTCGTCCATTTTGTCATTTGCGATAAACATTTTTATATTTAAATAGTACGGGCATTTTCACACACCGTGATGCCTGTGATGTTAACTTTTTTAATTGTTTATGTATTTTTATTTTGGGGAAATGTGAGTGATTGAATTTCTTTTATTTTTTAATATTTTTTAAAACTTTTTTTTTCAATTTTTTTAAGCTTTCTAATATTTACCCTAGGTAACTTTAACAAGCAATCATTAGATTGCTTCTCTCATAGATCCCAATGCATCTCTCATAGATCCCGATGCATTAGCATTGGAGTCTATGTGGATTACACTATGTTCTTATAGAACCCAGCCACAGATAGGCTCTGTAGGAACTAATGTGCAGGAGTACAGAGGCTGCCGCACACACCATTTGCCTACCCCAGTCCACGCTATGGGGAGCCAGTGCACGGCCGGGAGCACACTGTTTTTAACCTCTCAATACCTTGGTCACATTTGAACATGGTATCTGAGAGGTTAAACTGTTAAAAATTGTCCTATTGATTTAAATGGGTCAGGCTGCCTGTGAAAACAGACAAAAATAGGATATGTCTTGTTTTTTTAATAGCTGCTGTTCACTGGCATTGACCCATTGACTTGATGGTTCTAAAAATGGCCGTGTGATGGTCGTTACAAAAACGTTGTATGAATGTAGTCTAACTATTATCAAATGCACCAGAATTCAGACTCAAATTGCACGAACAATTATGTATATACCATGTTCCAGCTTTAATATATCTTTTATAGTGTACATTTATTGTGCCACTAATTGTACATTGACAATACATGTCTCCTTGTCAGATGGCAAACTACCACTCTCGTCACTTCAGTCTAGTTTTTGTGTGTTTTACTGTATTTTATTGTACTCTTCAATATTTTGCTAGACCTACCTTGGTACCGTATTATTCAACCTATAAGACACCCCCCACAAAAAAAATGGGGGGAAAAGTTAGTGCGTCTTATGGGGGGAATATAGGTGTGAATATAGGTAAAAAACATGTCCGGCATTACAGTAGTCTACTTTCCGCGCAGCTGCGCTGCGATGATCAAAGGGCCGGCCGCGCTGCTGGTGCATGGTAATTGCCGAAGGAGCCGGACACACTGCAGGTATTCAGTGGCAGGTACTGGGCACCGCTGTGATACAGGGGCTGGTCACCTCTGCGGGCTGTCTGTGGAAGGGACTGGCCGGCCTCAGCAAGTGCTGGGTGGTAAAGACCGGCTGGCCCGAAGCGCTGTTATGGAGGAGGGAGGGGGAGGAAAGTTGAGGAGCGCAGGAGCAGGCAGACGAGGGGCGGAGCATATTTCCCTGTCACACATTCCTGCTCCGCCTCTCAGTCGTCACACTGCCTGCTTCTGACTACGTGCTCCTGCCTAAGTGCAGAGCTGTTCCCTGACAGAAGGATTATCCCTAATGACCCCACTGCTAATAAAGTGACCCCCCAATAAAGTGACCCCCTTATTAATATTAAAATATTGGTGTTATTTTATTAAAACATTTTAACACACCATTTGTTAAAAAAAAATTTTTTTTCCTATTTTCACCCTCTAAAACCTAGGTGCGTCTTAAGGGCAGGTGTGTCTTATAGGGCGAAAAATACGGTAAATGAGTATGGTGGTGTTATCAACCTACCATTTAGTTCAGAATTACATTGAGGGCTACAATATTCTGGACTCATTCATTGCTCCAGAGACTGGAGGAAGAAGAGAAGTGATCTCATCTTGGCAATGACAGGTGAGTCTTTTTTTTTTTTTTTTAAATCACTGCCTCGATATACTCCTTTAAAAAAATCCCATTACCTGGAAAGATATTAAGAATCAATTTTTAAGTTTGTGACTGTATCTATAGACCTGGGGGAAGAGCCCAGCGGTGAAGGCATTACGGTGGCTATGAAGGCTAAAAAAGATTGTGGTTACATTTAGTATTTTTTATGGATATGTTACAGAATCTTTGTTTTGTTATTTTGTACTGGAAAATTTAGCCTATGATGTTTAGACCTAAATAATGCCTATTAAAGGGGTTGTCCAACAAAAAATATTCTGCACTTTTCAATCCAACACCAGCACCTGAATACTTTTGTAATTGCATGTAAATAAAAATGTAGTATAGTCACTGAGTTATTGAATAAAATTTATTTGTAAAGCACCACCTGATGTTTCTGTCCATCTTGCTGAGGTGGATACACATGCTCGGTTCCATCCTTCAACTTCCTCCTGAGCTGTCATAGCAAGAGAGCTGTTGCAGAAAAGACATGTCCCCTCAGCTTCAACATAAAGGACATGCCCCCTGAGCTGCCAGCTTGGTATACGTGTAGCAGAGCAATCGGAGCAATGAATGGGGAGATCTCTGGATCCATGTGAGGTACAGGGCTGGTTCTAGCTTTGTTAGAAAGAGACTGTCGTGTAGAATAGGATGTTCGATTTATTTATTTTTTAACCTATAAACCATGGGATAATTCCATAATAACTGAAAGAGAATAGCATTAGGAATAGCAATAGGATGTTTGCTATATTTAGTTTGAACTACATTTCTACATAAACCAAGTATAGAACATGCAATGTACACAAACATACATTATAAGTTAAATAGTACAGTCTCACATGCTTACAACAGATACATTTTTGGATCAACAGTGTAACAATAAAAGCACAGAAACTTTCTTTTCAGTCTTGAAAATTTTATTTGCTTGTGTCATTTACAGCAAGTGGTAATATAATTATATGACAATATCGTTGCAACTCACAATTTCTGCCTGGACCAAATATATAATAGGAACCGCAACAATCAAATGTTTATCTAAACACGTATACTGTAGCCAGTATGAAATGTATGAAAATGATTATAGTGCAGAAAATACTGTATGCAGTTACCACCTTTCAGATGGCCAGGATTCTTGCATATTTGTCATGTTTCTGATCTTCATATTCGGTGGGATGTTAGAATCTGAGTTTCTAGTTTCTGAAGAACATTTACTAAGGGCTTGTTCACATTTCCTCTTTCAGTGACGTGTGCTATTCGCGTTTTCCATGGACAGCACATGTACCCATTGATTTTAATGTGTTTGTTCAGACGTCAGTGTTTGTTTACTGACTGTGAGTGAGAGAAAAAACCATGGAGACATACGCTACTTTGGTCCATGATGCTGACCAAACATGCCAATTAAAGCCTATGGGTCAGTGAAAAATCACTGACACAACAGGTGCGGCATCCGTGTTTGCTCCGTTTTTTACTGACCACTGGTAGCAGATGCTCTGGAAATGAATTTTTAGCTGAGCAGTGTCCATTGAATATGGATGAAAAACCTACACACGGACCATACATCTTCGTGTATGAAACATTGACAGATTTCTCCACAGATGTCAAATGGACACGGAAATGTGAACAATGCCTAAAGTTATAGTCTGTATCACCCATTTGAAAAAGCAACTGCATGATTGTGCTCAGGTTCCAATGGTTCACCTGCGAGTTACTTTAAAATATGGGCATCCAAAATAACATGAATTTACCTTTAATACATCTATCTGAAAAGGCTACATAGTGATTCCCAAGGTTCAAGTCCCTGTCACTTCAAAAATAAGATCCATTGTTTTCAAATAAAAAAAAGTTGAATTTCACAGTTTGTCAGACATTTCTTCAATTGATCTGGTCTGGTTCCTCAGCTCAAGCTAAAGTGTAAGGCCCCATGCACATGACCGTGGAGCCGCTGTGCGTGTGTTGCAGACCGCAAACTGCCATTCCGCAAAACACAGGTACCGCCCTGGCTTCCATGTCAGTGCCTCCGCACCACAAAAGAAAGGACATGTACCATGTTTCGCCATATCTTTCAGATCGCGGATCCATTGAAGTCAATGGGTCCGCACTACGATGCAGAGTGCACATGGCCAGTGCCCGTGTTTTGCACACTTGCGTTAGCGGTGTGCAACACAGGCACGGCAGTACCCCAGCCACATGCATAGGGGATAATGGAGAGGAGCAGCAACTCAATGAACCAGAACTTAAAATCACGACTATGTCCATATGACTGAATGGTGCCAGGGCCCCAAGGGGTTTAAACATATAACTTTGTTCGTTGAATAAATACTATTAAAATTCACTTGGATTCTGTAACTAGCAGACAAATACATAATAACAGGACATCTGGAAGGGGCACATCATATAATTGATGAGGCTTTTTTCATAAAATGATTTTAATAATGTGTTAGGCATAAGCTAACGACAATTGGCTCTGCTGGTACTAAGGAAACATTTTGTTTCTATCATACGCATGTACTGCATTCGTCTATTCAGTGCCACAAGAATTAGTCAGCACCTTGTAAAAAAAAAATTACATAAAGTATAGTACAAAACGTAAAGTATACAACAATACATTAAACATATAAGTGTGATATACTGTTAACCTTTAGGTACAGCACCCATACAGTAATACTTTTTGCCTATAAATGTAGTAAAAATTAAAAGTGATTTAACAGAAGTATAGTTTTATATAATGTGATAATTCTAAATGTTATTATTAAACATATCTCCTAATATAATGTGATATGGAGTCTGCAGTCTTGACCAAGCTAAGCTGCTGACAGTGGGAGGTTGTGGATGGGAAGAGCAGTACAAACATACCTTTTGTGGCATTTTTAATAGCAGCCGTTTGAATATGAAGTTTTTTTTTCCTGCTATAATATCCCAAATCAGCAGAGGAGCTGATCTGGGCTTCTTAACCCCTTAGATGACCAAGACATTTAGGTGGTTTAGATAGCGGGGGCTCCCTCTCTGTCACTGGCACCCTGCAAATGTGATTGCAGTGTATTGATTGTGCCTGTCAGTATAGTACTGACAATATATAGTACACTGTACTATATAAGCTGTACAGTGTATTATAGAAGCAATCAGAACATCGCATGTCAAAGGGACTAATAATATTCTCTAGAATAAAATTGCTCCGTCTATAAAGACCCGCACTATACAATTATCATGTAATTTATCCCGACCGATGAACGTCGTTAAAAAAAACAAAAACAGTGCCAGAATTGCTGGTTTTTGCTTGTTCATCACCATTTTCGAATGTTTTTTATTGTGCAAAACAAAATGATGTGTTTGGTATCACTGTAATCATACTGACCCAGAGAATAAAGTTATTTATGCTGAAAAATGAATTCGTGGCAGTATTGCTGTTTTTTCGCACCCCCTAATGAAAGTTAATCAGTAAGTTACAGTATGTGTACCCAAACCACAAAAAACAAGCCCTCTTATGACTACATTGAGAGAAAAATAAAAATGTTATAGCTCTTGAAATGAGACAAAAAAAAAAAAAGGTCACTAAGGCCCAAAACAGGCTGGTTACTTAGGGGTTATATTCACACTACTATTAATAAAAGCTTCACAAATGTACATTTGTAAAGTTCTCCCCGGCTCATACCTGATGCTGTCAGCAATTAAGTATGCTTCCCTTATTAGAGACATTGCAGCTATGCAGGGCTGTAAAGAACTCATGTTCCCTGCCCTACTTTCTTAAAGGGGTGTCCTGAGTGTTTGATTTTGATGACCTATCCTTATAATAGGTCATAAATATCAGATTTTCTGTTTGAGGATCCCTTTGATTAAGCTTTCTGAGAAGGCCATGGCACTCTTTGAAGTTTACCAAACACAGTGCTGTCCATTTGATGGCGGCTGTGCTTGAATAGGACTGAGCTGAGTCTAGGTCATGTGACCCATGAATGTAACATCACTGGCCTAGAAAAAGGCCCCAGCACTCAGTGGAGTGCTGCCTTCTCTTCAAACAGCTGATAAGCGGGGGTGCAGGGAATTGGACCCACGCAGATCTGAGGATAGGCCATCAGTATCAAATCTCGGACAGCTCCGTTAAAGGGGTTATCCAGTAATGGATAATGATCGGCAGGTGTACGAGTCCCAGCAACCCCGGCCACTCAGGTGGTTCAGGGAGCCGCTGCACTCACCGGAGCTCTAGTGAGCGCAGCCAGTTCCCAGCAGCTCTACATTGTACAGCATCTGTGCTTGGAATTGCAGCCCAGCCCCATCCATTTTAATGGGGCTGAGCTGCAACTAGGCCATGTGACCGATGTACGGGTACATAACATGGCCAAGGAAGAGGCCTTGGATCTCATAGAGTGCCGACCTCTTTTAACAGCTGCCAGTCTGATACTGATGACCTATCTTGAGGATAACCCCTTTAAATCTCTATAAACTCTCCATTTACAAAATACTGGCTGCCATAGTGATGCCATTACATTGATTATGGCACCTGCAGGACTGAGGGATGTTTATAAATGGAACGATTTCAGTAAGGCGACTTTCACACTAGCGTTTTTGTTGGATCAGTCATGGTTCAGCAAAAACACTTCCGTTACTGATAATAGAACCATCTGCATCCGTTATGAACTCCATTGAAAGTCAATGGGGGACGGATCCTTTTTCTATTGTGGCAGAGAAAATGGATCCATCCCCATTGACTTGCATTGTGGGTCATGACGGATCCGTCTTGCTCCGCACCCCATGACGGAAAGCAAACCGCAGCATGCTGTGGTTTGCTCTCCGGTATGAGAACGGAATGGAATGCATTTTGGAGCATTACATTCTTTTCAGTTACATTTTGTCCCCATTAACAATGAATGGGGACAAAACGGAAGCGTTTTTTTCCGGTATTGAGACCCTGTGACGGATCTTAATACCGGAAAATATTAACGCTAGTGTGAAAGCAGCCTAATATTACATGATAGATTTCCAATTCCCTAATGTGATCTTTACATTGGAGCTAGAATTGCATACCAATGCAGATACTATAAAGTAAACAACATTATAACAAATTATATATAATTCACTATAATTGCTTCTGGACATGTTAAAATAAAAACAATGTTTATAAAAATTAATTAAATGTAACACCATGTTAGTAATTATAATTAGCTGTTAAAAATAATGCGTATTTGAGGTTAAGAACACGTTGTAGACAAAAAAATCTTCAGTCAATCCATGCAGGGCCTCCTAGGAAATTCTGTAAAGTAAACAGTGTGATAATGTTACTCTAGGGAATTCCTAAGCAGGTATTTAAAGGGACACTTACAGCAAACATTTTTTATCACATCTTCGCAGATGGATAATTTTGTAGATATTACGGATCATTTACTATGACCCCTCTGCCAGAAACTGCTGTTAAAAAGATGCAAACCACAACTTTTGGAACACTATTGCACCTAAATTTAGGTGCAAGTGGCATCTCTTCAATGCCTTCACCACTTTCTGAAAAGCGGGCGTGGTGTAGGCAGGGGGTTAAAAGCCATAATGATATAAAACAGGTTGCCAACACAGAACCAGTAGTTTTTTGTTGTGATAAAGAAAATTTCATAATGAAGATAAACAGACCCCGACCACCTCCACCAAACTTTACCAGTGGCACTGTGATCTTGGCCTTAAGAGTTCTCCTCATATCTGCCAAGCCTACCAGTTGGTGAGGGTTTTTTTTTATCACTGGGGCTTTATATGTTTGACATACAAGCAGGGGCGTAACAAACGTGGTCGCGGTCTGCAGCCCCGCAAGTGCTTTTAATAGCCAGTCGGGCTCGGGGCCTCTCTGTGCAATTTATTTTTATGCCTACAGTGCAGCCGGCCGGCTGTGCTACCTGCGCAGTGTGCACATTAAATAACCCATACCCACCTACCCATACCCTCTCCGGTGCTGCGCCACCAGCTGTGACAGCACGAGACCCGGTGCTGAGGTCACAGGTCTCACGGCATCACGCGGCACCGCAGAGGGTATGACGGGATTGTACGGACAATTCAGAAAGGGAAGCCCTTGCCGGCCATATGAGGGCAGGCCCACTGGCAGCAAATCCTTCATCATCTTGAAATACATACAGAGAGGGGCAAAATCATGAAATACATACAGAGAGGGGCAAAAAAAATTCATATATACAGAGAGGGGCAAAAAAAATTAAATATATACAGAGGGGCGCAAAATCAGGAAATATATACAGAGAGGAGCAAAACATGAAATATATACAGAGAGGGGCAAAAAATAATAATATATACAGAGAGGGGCAAAATCAGGAAATATATACAGAGAGGGGCAAAAAACACCTACCTCTTCTATTTAATATTGTACTACAACGCATTCAAACCTATAGTGGGGGGGCAATTCAAAGTTTGCCCTGGGGCCCATAGAACTCTAGTTACTCTACTGCATACAAGGAGCGAGAATGGTTTAACATAGGACTGCAGTATCAGACTACACATAGGTCTATTTGCAGTCTGTAACCATGCTGATGAATGTTATGGAACATATGTTTCCGACATACCTTTCAGGAAGTATGGAAGTAGTACTAGTTTTCTGTGGAAACTTTTCTTCCATTTCTAGGCTGTTGAAATACAAGATGAATTTTGTTAGGACATATTACAATATACCTGGATTGTTAGAATGCTAAACCTACATTACATACCCTGCAACAAAACACTTATAGGGTCATTTATTAAGAGTGGCGTTTTAGACGCAGGTCTGAATAACCCTGCGCTGGCGCTTGAAGCGCCTAAGTAGAGGTGCCAGCCTCTAAATAACTTAGGCGCTGGCCATGCGACTTGCTTAAAAGGGTTGTCCAGGTTCAGAGCTGAACCCGGACATACCCTTATTTTCACCCAGGCAGTCCCCCTGAGGCTAGCCTCGGAGCATCGCATGCTCCGATACGCTCCCTTGCCCTGTGCTAGATTGCGCAGGGCATAGGCTCTTTTGTTTATCATAACACACTGCCGGGCGGAAGCTTCTGCCCGGCAGTGTGTTCGGTAACGTCACTGGCTCTGATGGGCAGGCTTTAGAGCTTCCCGAGCCGTTTTACTAGCTAGGGCAGCGCTAAAGCCTGCCCATCAGTGCTGGTGACGTCACCGGGCTTCCTGGCAGCCCCATGGAGAGCCCCAGTAAGACACCGGAACTCCTAAAAATGCCTTTGCCCTGCGCGATTTAGCGCAGGGCAAAGGAGAGCATCGGAGCATGAACTGCTCCGATGCTCCTGTCAGGGGGGCTACCAGGGTGAAAATGGGGATATGTCTGGGTTCAGCTCTTAACCCGGACAACCCCTTTAAGTCTACGCCAGCTCCTTTGCAGGCGTAGATTTGTCATTTTCTTCATCAAAAATAGGCGTAGAAAATTATAAATGAGAGAGGCCGGCCCTCTCTCATGTGTCACCCCCTTTTTCTGCCACCTCGGAAAAGTGGTGTGAGCGGGGAAAAGTTGCAGATTAGGACGAATATCCCTTTTGCGACCGAAACTGCAACAAAAGTGTGCAAAAAAGTGATGTACGTCTTATCATAAATTACCCCCTTACTGTCCAAATGAAAAAAAAAGGATGTGATGGCTTTTTCACAAAACTACACAAAGTTCTTGAAACCATGTTTCTTGGCAAAATAAAATGGAAGAGAGTGTTGCTTTATCTAACAACAGTGAAAACTGAGCTGACAAACAACCTCTTAAAGGGTTTCTATCACTTCGTTTCACCTATTTAGCTTTCAGACACTAGCGATCCGCTAGTGTCTGCTTTATCTAACCATCCTAATATAAGAGCTTATTGTCCTGCCGTTTAGCTAAAAAAATAACTTATATAGATATGCAAATGAGCCTCTAGGTGCTATGGGGGCGTCATTAGCACCTAAAAGCTCCGTCTACCTTAACAAACTGCCGCCGCCCAGCGCGTCCCTCCAGCCCGCCCATCTCCAGCTGAAGCGATCCTCTCCGTGCGCGTCTCTGTTCTGCGCATGCGCAGTGAATGTCTGATCGCTTCCCTGCTCAGACATCTCCACTGCGCCTGCGCCGATGACGTCATAGTGCTCCGAGGAACAGGCGCAGTGGAGATGTCTGAGCAGGGAAGCGATCAGACATTCACTGCGCATGCGCCGAATACGAGGAGCATCGCATTCCGGAGGAGATGGGCGGGCTGGAGGGACGCGCTGGGCGGCGGCAGTTTGTTAAGGTAGACGGAGCCTCTAGGTGCTAATGACGCCCCCATAGCACCTAGAGGCTCATTTGCATATCTATATAAGTTATTTTTTTAGCTAAACGGCAGGACAATAAGCTCTTATATTAGGATGGTTAGATAAAGCAGACACTAGCGGATCGCTAGTGTCTGAAAGCTAAATAGGTGAAACGAAGTGATAGAAACCCTTTAAAGAGATTGTACCAAGTTTGAATGTTACGGTATCCTCTATTCATAGGATAAGGGATAACTAACTGACTGGTGGGGGGTCCGACCACTGGGTCGCCCACCAAAACTCAGAATGGGGGTCCAATGTAGCCATCCCGACAGAGCGTCACGCCGAGCATGCCCCCTGCCACTCTATTCATTCTCTATGGGACTGCTAGAAATAGCCTAGCACTGTACTTTAATAGGGTTGTCACACAGTTGAATATGACTTGGCCTGTAATACAAACATTTTTTAGCTGGTATATTTGAAAAATGTGTCAGTGAGAAGAGTGTGGCAATTCTTACTGGCTGGCCTGCAAGATGATCCAGGTAGTAGGGCCCAGCTGCTGGGCATGTGTGACCACTGGAATAGTCACATTTAGTGGACGCTTTGAGTGGAAATATCTAGATACAGTTGCATATTTTTAAATAACTGCAAATTGTTATGTTTTAAATGATCTAAAAGCAAAATGTAATGTAATAGCTCCCACTTAATTCAATTAAAAGGAATCTGTCACAACTATGGTGTCCTAACTAATGGCATCATAAACTAGGGACAGATCTCTTTAGCAAAATGCTGGCTCACTTTCTTTAATTAACCCAGCTATTTTGCTAAAATCTCGTATTGAACAGCTCCTGCGCATGCCAATGAGTCCCCATATTCATGAGCTCATGGCTCTCTGCGCCCACCTGCTGCTGATTCATAGGGAATAAATTGTCAATCAGAGGCAGGTGGTTAGGGAGAGCCGTGAGGATTTAAAAATAAGGGAAGGCGGAAAAAAACGCAAATTCATTGGTTGTCAGTGGTACCAACCACTAGTTCCCTATTTCACTGTCCCAAACTCACCCTCAGTGGTCGATACCCCCTCACCCCACCGGTTTGTTTTCCTCATTTCCTACACCATGTCCAGCGCATATACTGTCAAGATGCTGGAAGGTGCAGTAACTGGATCGGTAATGCCGTGCCTCAGTAATGAATACAATCTCAGCCACTACTGCAGGTGAGAGGGAGGGGTTCCAGTGAAGGAGGGAGGCATATGGGCTGTAAGGATGAAGTGCAGGGAAGGGAATGAGGAGGGATGTAGATAAAAAAAATAAAAAATCTCCCTGTGACATACAGGGAACGATCAGACCTATCCCTTTCCTTGGCCTTAAAGGGGTTTTGCAAGAATGAGGGGGGAGGGGTTTTGCAAGAATGAGGGGGGAGGGGTTGGCAAACCCCCCATTCTGTGGGACCTGCATAGGAAAGATGAGTTACCTGCTTCCTGGCGCCGGCTCCCCACTACTTCTTCTCCCGGCCTGCAACACTCCTCTGGGCTCCAGAGATGTCAACATCCAGTTTGACATCACCACACCCAGTCACAGGCTCGGTCAGTGTCAGGCTCCCCTTGCAACCATTTATCATGACGCAGGGGGAGCCTGATACCACCACGTCCTGTGATTGGCTGCGGCAATGTCATACTGGATGTTGACATCGCTGGAGACCAGAGGAGTGTCCTTCGTTTTCCCGCAGAATGGGGGGGTTTCCCCATTCTTGCACAACCCCTTTAAACCGAGGAATGGAGTACCAAGGTCAATTGAATAACAGAGAATACAGTTCACTGTGGAATCTAACCACCATAGCAGCCATCCCTGTGTAATTTTTCCAAAGAAAAAAATGCATTACACTGAAATTACTTTTTAAGCGGGAAACCCCTTTAACACTGTGTACTATTTTGCTGTAAACAATTTATTGAACTCCTGCAATTGAAAGAAGACCAATACAATACAATGAGGGCTCTCAGCAGTCATCTCCTGAAAGATTTAACCATGCAGTACACTAACATCACAGCCATATATATGTCATAAACAAGTTATTAGGAAATTCAGAACAAAGGATAATAGCGTACCCTAAAAAGGAAAAAAGGTCTTCCCATGGTGCCGGAGCTATCCTGTAAAATAGAATTGAATATATTCCTCACCATTTTATATTAAATTCATATGTGGAACAGACGAAAATGAGTAGATAAAATTATATGTACAGTACAGACCAAAAGTTTGGACACGCCTTCTCATTCAAAGAGTTTTCTTTATTTTCATGACTATGAAGGCATCAAAACTATGAATTAACACATGTGGAATTATATACATAACAAACAAGTGTGAAACAACTGAAAATATGTCATATTCTAGGTTCTTCAAAGTAGACACCTTTTGCTTTGATTACTGCTTTGCACACTCTTGGCATTCTCTTGATGAGCTTCAAGAGGTAGTCCCCTGAAATGGTCTTCCAACAGTCTTGAAGGAGTTCCCAGAGATGCTTAGCACTTGTTGGCCCTTTTGCCTTCACTCTGCGGTCCAGCTCACCCCAAACCATCTCGATTGGGTTCAGGTCCGGTGACTGTGGAGGCCAGGTCATCTGGCGCAGCACCCCATCACTCTCCTTCATGGTCAAATAGCCCTTACTTTCAAAGTTTTCCCAATTTTTCGGCTGACTGACTGACCTTCATTTCTTAAAGTAATGATGGCCACTCGTTTTTCTTTACTTAGCTGCTTTTTTCTTGCCATAATACAAATTCTAACAGTCTATTCAGTAGGACTATCAGCTGTGTATCCACCTGACTTCTCCTCAACGCCACTGATGGTCCCAACCCCATTTATAAGACAAGAAATTCCACTTATTAAATCTGACAGGACACACCTGTGAAGTGAAAACCATTTCAGGGGACTACCTCTTGAAGCTCATCAAGAGAATGCCAAGACTGTGCAAAGCAGTAATCAAAGCAAAAGGTGGCTACTTTGAAGAACCTAGAATATGACATATTTTCTGTTGTTTCACACTTGTTTGTTATGTATATAATTCCACATGTGTTAATTCATAGTTTTGATGCCTTCATAGTCATGAAAATAAAGAAAACTCTTTGAATGAGAAGGTGTGTCCAAACTTTTGGTCTGTACTGTACATCAACTAGAGAATGAGCCCATTGTAATAAATGTACAAGCTTATAATGTAAAGTAACTAAACACGGATGACTATAGATGAAAATATATTCATATTGAATATTGATGGAATTTGATGGACATATGTCTTCCTTTCAACTATAGTGTATAATTATGTAAATTAAGCGGACTCCTCCACCAGCGAGCAGCAGATTTTCGGGAAGGAACGCTTCCTTCCTGACAATGTGCTGCTGTATCCTCCCATGTAAAGGTACCTTTACTGACTGTTCCTACATAATCTGACAGTGGCAGCACTGATTTTATAGTGTAGGACTGTTCAGGGACATGTTCACAACTGATAAAACCCAATTGGACTGTATTTCAGACTGCTGGCAAATCATTCATAAATGTCTAGCAGGAATAATAGAGCAATGGCACATTATAGAGTCATAAAAACATATGCTCCAGAATATTAATTGCATGAGTAATAAAACATGTCAGGAGAGGTAACAGGTCCTCTATATGTGCACAATAAAGCACCTTGTACTGGAGTCTTCTTGTGGCTAGTACCTAGTTTGTAAATTGGTCAAATAGGAAGTGCAGTTCTTAAAGAATTCTTATTGGCCTAGGTACACTGATGGCGACCCTTTTATAGACCGAGTGCCCAAACTGCAACCCAAAACCCACTCATTTATCACAAAGTGCCAACAAGGCAATGTAACCTGAACACTACAGTCCCATATAGTATATCTTCCATGTACTGCCTACATTCAGCCTGCCTGTGCTGTTCATAGTGCGCCCTGCGCTGATGAATGGTAGGAAAAGTCTAGGGCATATTGGTACACCATAGACTTTTTCCAGGGTGCGGGTGCCCACAGAAAGGGCTCTGAGTGCCGCCTCTGGCACCCGTGCCATAGGTTCGCCACCAATGGCCTAGGGTATTATGCGATAAGGTCGTAGTGCTCATTGGATATAAGAAGTTCTGGGTGTCAGACCCCTACTGATGAGATTCTGATTACCTAGCTTAAGGATGTTACTCCTGGAAAACCACTTTGAAGGTGTTGTCCACGATTTACTATTTCATACAATTCGACCCCACCCCACATGACCTGTGAGGGAAACTATACATATCTACTCCCTATCGCTTGGTTCTGGCTCTGTGGCTCTCAGGCTATCTTCACTGCACTTCAGGTCCATCCATGTAAACTTCCCCCACGGATGGGGTCACGTATGACACTGCAACCAATGACTGGCCTCTTCACTGCACTTTGTCCTTATATGTAAGCTCCTGCATGGATGGGGTCATATGCACTGCCTCAGCCAATGACTGGTCTCGGCTGTGATGTGTCCCCAAGTACCACATGACCCAGCAGTGATATGCTGCTTGGAGACACGTCACAGCTGAGGCTAGTCATTTGCTGCAGTGGAACATTTGACCCTGTCCATGCAGGAAATTTATATGCAGGGCTCAGAAGTGTAGTAAAGATAGCTTGGATTATCGAGCTGGATACATGGCGGGCAGTGTGCAAGCATAGTTCCCTTCAAAGGTACGTCTGGTTGGGGGAAAGAATTAGAAAAAAAATTGAATTGTGAACAATCCCCTTAAGACAAGCAGTCTTGTGCACATTTTCTGTTAAACAAAGTCGCATAGGTTCTGTCCACCTGTAACGCTTAGAAAAGCAAAGCTTACCTTTTTTGTAAACTCTTCTGTAGATATATGCGATTCCTGCCAAAGTGACCATAGTCAGTGTGATATATTAGATTTTTACCCATAAAGCTAATACTTTATAATTCTGTTTCAAAAACCACGTGTTGGGCTCTATTCACACTGCTGTAAATCTGCAAAATATAGGGCATGCTTTGGAATTGAAAACCTGCAGCAATGTGATGTGGATTTTTGTATTTACCAACCAAATAGTATAATTATCGTTACTATATTTAAATCAAATTTATCGATATACCTGTATAACATTTGTCAGTTATTTAGGAGTTTGCCATATGCATCGTTGGGAACCTGTATTAGACTCTCAATGCACCATAACGTACTATTGATGCTGACACATAAGAGATAACAGAAATTGATATACTGTAGATGGATTTAACTGCAGGATGTGTTGAGTAGAATAGATATATAATGGTATCATTCGATTTATTCTATGCTATAGTCATTTTTTTCCATTTGCGTCACTATACTAATATTACTCATATTACTTATTTTCATGTTGATCCAATTCTCTATATCTTTTTCTTTGATGGTCCACATCACATGGCAAAAAAACCAAATTGTTCTTGATTACTGTAAATGGTAGTCTCAGACAGCTCCAATTCTGACTCTATCTTAAAGAGGTATTCCCATCACAGACAGACAATATGCCGCCTCTCAGCGTGCGCGGCCGTGCTGCCCCCCCCCCCCCCATTATAGTGAATGGGGACGGAGCACACGTGAACTAGTGGCAGGACGGATACGACAGGCTGCTCACCCGCCGGAACAGCCTGCCGGAGTCTCCTGCCGCTAGTGTGAAACTCACCTAATATGGAATTTACTGGTGTGAGTGACAATAATCTCTGTACAGCACTGCCTAATATGTTAGTGCTATATAAACGAATACAATAAATGATAAAACAACAGCCAGAGAAACTTCTTTATCTTACGTATGAAATCAGATTCATGTGGAGTAGGGCCACATGTATCTCTGTGGGCTGTAAAAAGTATAATATGTGCATGAGCCGTAAAGGAGTATTTTTACTGTACTAGTTAGTCATCATTGTGCATTTTACATGGATTAAATTGAATTTACCTACCCCAGTTTTAAAGGCAGGATCCTGTGCTCTGGAGTAGTGAAACAGAAACTATAGAAAAGAGTACATTGTAAAAAAGAGCATAAACGATATAGTAAATAGTGGAGCATTTTAATACTTACCCTTTTGTATATTTCTTGTTTATTCTCCTAGAAAGGAACAGATTCATCAGAAAAAGAGGTTCAGTTTACTAAAATAAATGCACAGTTGCATTTCAGCATGGTGGCTCAGGGGTTAGTACTGTGTCTAAGGTACATACTATTCCTAACATGCTAATAGGTACAGTTTTGAAAGCTGCATTAAAATTCACAGGAGCATTTCCTTGAGGCCATATATTTTCATCGGAGCACAAAATTGCTTCAATACAGACATGGCGGTAAAGACCACTCGAGGTACCACTCAATACAGAAGCCGACTTCAGATTGCTGTTTTAAAATATTTTTACAGTTGTGGAAAACCCCTTTATATTTAATATACAAGATTGTGAACAGCAGCTGAGTTTTGACATGGACATTGGGATTTGATACAGTGGGGTGGATTAAATAATCCTGTTTAAAATGTAAAACACTTAGTTTAAAAATGCTCCAAATTTATCACATTGGCTGATGCCGGATGATAATTTTTAGTGTATGACTAGATATTTTTGTCAGACTTTACGGTTGGCTTACTTGAGGCCAAATTTTTGGCCCAAATTTGGCACATGTAACCCACTTCAATTGTCTTTTCATACAAGTTTTCAGAATAAACTGTGATATGTGTATACATGAGTAATAGCACTATGACCAGACCATTATGGGAATTCAAACTGGAATATTTTTGCAGTCTTCTCCTTTGCATGCTACATCTCTGAATTGAGTTCTCAGTTGTCCCTAAGTTAAGGCTCATGCACACCACCGTATGCCCTCCGAGACATACGGTCCATGAGCGGGCCATATGTCCCGGAGTGACATACATGGTGCGCACGGGAGCGCACAGCATCATAGGTTACTATGATACTGTGCGCATCGGGCCACCCGCGGGGCTATTGTCCTGCACTCATATGATCTTATGAGTGCAGGACAATAGTCCAGCGGGCGGCCCGATGCGCACAGTATCATAGTAACCTATGACGCTGTGCGCACCATGTATGCCACTCCGGGACATATGGCCCGCTCATGGACCGTATGTCTCGGAGGGCATACGGTCATGTGCATGAGCCCTTAGTTTGTAGATACTAGCTGCTCCACATGGAAACAGTAGATTCTGCTTCCTTTCTTTCACTCACTGAGGATCAGCATATATGATATTATAGAGACATTATAGAGAGGTGCTGATCAGTATGAATGTGAAGAAAGCACGTGGGCTGAGATATAACGATTACTGTTAGCTGCTGAATCATGTTTGTCTGCTCTCTTCTCTCTGTACTTCCTCTCCTCCTTCTCACATCTCCCATCTCCCATCTCCATAGACTTCTATAGGATGGTGTAATAGGATTATTGCCAATTATAATAGAAAAGGTCACATAAAAATGGCGCGCACCAAAAAGTCACATGGTTAAATCCCAAAGTTTATTAATATTCAAAACATGATCACAAAGTTAAAAAACATTAAAAACAATTACACAGGAAATTTACGGCAAAAATAATTGAGAAGCCCCGCACAGACAAAAAGCTGACAAAAACTACTGATAGAGAAATCACTAAAGTGACCAATGCATATAAAGTGGAAGTGAAGCCTATAAGTGCAACAGCTCTATATGACATCAATAATGTCAAGTGTTGTAAACCTGAAAAAATACAACAACATGTGCAAACATTAGTGCTGCAAAAATTAATATACAAATATCCAAGTTAGGCCTCATGCACACGACCGTTGTTGTGTTCCGTTCCGCAAAATGGGGTTCCGTTGTTCCGTGATCCGTTTTTGTTTCCGTGTGTCTTCCTTTATTTTTGGAGGATCACCAGACATGAAGGAAAGTTAAAAAAAGTCTAAGTCAAGTTTGCCATGCAAATGATAAGAAAAAAACTGACGCGGATGACAATCTTGTGTGCCTCCGCGTTTTTTCACGGTCCCATTGACTTGAATGGGTCCGCGAACCATTTTCCGTGAAAAAAATAGGACAGGTTATATTTTTTTTACAGACTGGAACCACGGATCACGGACGCGGATGACAAACGGTGCATTAGCCGAGTTTTCAACGGACCCATTGAAAGTCAATCGGTCCACAGAAAATCACGAAAAACCGAACAACAGACACAGAACAGAACAACGGTCGTGTGCATGAGGCCTTAGCCATACAGTACCAATTGATACCAGTCTCATCAGTCGGTTAGAGTGGAAGGAACAAAGCCCCACATGTATCGCTGCTGCCTGCGGCTTCGTTAGGAGTAAAGATACACAAGATCATGGAGGTATAAGTAGGACTACATGGAAACAGTGTCAGTCTGATCACAGTGTGATTGCGCAATACATATTAAAACGAGGCTTGAGCATCTAATGCTAAAAACAAATTATTTTCATGAATCAACAAATTATAAATAATGCGCATGCGCAGAAGTGCTGCCATTCCTACAAGAGACACATATTCAGAATGAAGCTTGAATAGGCAATCAAGAGAATACAGCGCATGAGCAAAAACGTTGCATTGGTTGCCAAGGCATTAGTCATACAACAATGGGCACAAGCGCATTTATTAAATAATAAACAAGGTGATACATCAGTCCAACTCTATTATGTGCAAGTGCATTTATCAAGATACTGAAATAATTGAAGATGGTCGTCCATATGAAGCAATATTTTGCACTAATATTCTCATATCTAACCATACTATGCGCAAGCGCATCTACAGCCATAAGTACAATGTTGCGCTCAAGTATGCTCAAATCACACTAATTCATATGACGGCCCTTACATATTATCAGAACAGAGTACATAAATGCTGCCTTAATAAAACACATGGGAATATGAACCTATCCAAACTGAAAGTATTTATGTATAATTCCCATCAATAAATAATATATAAAGTTTATGAAAATTTTATATTACAAAATTTTACAAGCACAATGCCCAAATGACTCAAAGCCATTATATTTTCATGCGTCCGACTGACAAGTCCACTATGGATATACAATTACATCAATCATATTGTAAATAACAAAAATAATAACAAAAATATGAGTCATGACTAGAGAGAGACGTTCCTTGAAATACCCCAGATGATGTAGAATGGAGGCCACTTTCTCAAAATAACTAAGTTCATGAGTTATCCAAGGTGGCACTACACCCAGACTAGGGAGCACCAGGTTCACCATTAAAGGATCATCTAAACTCAAGGCCTCATATTGACCCCTTGCGGACACAACAATTTTTCACCTAAAGGACCAAGCTATTTTTTGAAAATCTGATGTGTCACTTTAGGTGGTGATAATTTTGGAATGCTTTTACTTATCCAGGCCATTCTGAGGTTGTTTTCTCATGACATATAAGGGGAGATATTTTTTGGATACAGCAGGGGCCCACCTGTCAGTGACTGCCCGTTGTCTGCCCGGTCATCTTGACTTACTAGTACTTCATGGGTCTCCTAGGGACTAATGTAGATCAAACAAGATACTAGTGTCTCCAATCATCATGACTTGCTGGAGGCTGATATTCTACAAAGTACAAAAATCTCCAAAAAGTGTCACTTGCTGGTGACAGGTGTAACAAATATAAAGAGGCTGATGCTAGAACTGATATTCCAGATAGATGCCATTATTTGAGAATGATGTCTCCATCTATGAAATTTCACAATTTGGGACACCTTACTAGTTGAGGACACAATTTGGCTAAACAGGTACTCAAATTGTGGTTTCATGATATGAGTGCAAAAACTCGAGCTTGTGAAACCTACAAATCAAAACACATTTGGGCATTGTGCTTGTAAAATATTTTGTAATATATTGTTTTCATATACTTTATATATTATTTATTGACAGGAATTATACAATAGTGTTGGACTGATGTATCACCTTGTTTGTTATTTAATAAAGGCGCTTGCGCCCATTTTTTTTTGACTACTGCCTTGGCAACCAATGCAATGTTTTTGCGCATGCACTGCATTGTCTTGATTGCTTATTCAAGCCTCATTCTGAATATGTCTTCTCTTGTAGCAATGGCGACACTTCTGCGCATGCGCATTATTTATACGTAATTCATTGATTCATGATTCAAGCTTCACTTTTAGCATTAGATCCCCAAGCCTCGTTTTAATATGTATTGGAAAATTGCACTGTGATCTAACGGACGCCATTTCTATGCGGTCCTACTGGTGTTTATACCCCCATAATCATGTTTATCTTTACCCCTGACAAAGCCACAGGCAGCGGTGATACGTGTAGGGCTTTATTCCTTCAACTCTAACTGACTTGTGAGACCGGTATCAATTGGTATGATGGATATTTGTATATTACTTTTTGCAGCACTAATCTTTGCACATGTATTTATTCATTACTAATGTCATATAGAGCTGTTGCTCTTATAGGCTTCACTTCCACTTTATATGCATTGGTCACTTTAGTGATTTCTCTATCAGTAGTTTTTGTCTGCTTTAGCTCTCACTATAATATACTACCTTATTAGGGGTTGATTGTGTGGAAGGTGGGAGATGTGGGCTTACCAATTATTTTTGCCGCACAGTTCCCATGTGATTGTTTTTAATGGTTTTTAACTTTCTCTGCAATCATATTTTGGATATTAATAAACTTTGGGATTTATTCACGTGACTTTTTGGTGTGCGGCATTTTTTCATGTGACCTTTTCTATTATAATTGTTTGTAGTCCTCTTGCACATGGGTAGCATCGTTTTCTTCAGTTGATATTGCGGTGCCCACTTCTCTTTACTCTTGTAATCAGATTACTGCTTTTTCTATTACAGATTAAGGGTCCATTCACACGTCCGCAATTCTGTTCCTCATTTTGCGGAACGGAATTGCGGACCCATTCATTTCTATGGGGCCACATGATGTGTGGCCCCGATCCGGAAATGCGGACCCGCACTTCCGGGTCCGCATTTCAGTTTCCCAAAAAAATAGAACATGTCCAATTCTTGTCCGCAATTGAGGACAAGAATAGGCATATTCTTTTAGTGCCGGTGATGCGCGGTCTGCAAAATGCGGAACTTACATTGCCGGTGTCCATGTTTTGCGGATTCGTGGATCCACAAAACACACACGGACGTGTGAATGGACCCTAAAAGAGTAGCCCTATGACCCATTACATTTGAAATTCTATATGCCAGAAAAACACTACACATTGTCCTTACCTCATTTACTTTCATTCTGTTGTAAATTGAGCTACAAAGGTCCATGACGAAATTTGAAATCTGAAAAAGGAATGATATTGTAGACATAGCCCATGAAGATAAGAAAGGGGAGGGAGTTTGCTTATATGTAAAAACCCTTCCTTAAAGGGGCGGTCTCACTTCAGCAAGTGGCATTTATCATGTACAGAAAGTTAATACAAGCCACATACTAATTTATTGTTATTATCCATATTGCTCCCTTTGCTGGCTGGATTTATTTTTCCATCACATTATACACTGCTCGTTTCCATGGTTACGACAACCCTGCAATCCATCAGTGGTGGCCGTGCTTGCACATGTATGAACTGAGTGCAACCGTGTCTGTTTATAAGGCAATGGCTGTAGCTGGCACTGGTATGTGGGCACTACAAGGTGGATGGTGGTCAAGGTGCCCGTTTAGAATGTCAGGGCTGTTATGTGACTAACATTACTATAAGAGCATCATGTGCTCATTATTGTGTCTGACACTTTGTTTTAATGACAGCTATTTAGCTATGTCAATATAATAAACATGCCACACACGTGGACAGTCCACCCCCCTCAAGATCACCACTTACATCACAACACCAATTATATACATTACACAGTGTTTCCAACCAGAATTTTTCATTTTCTGGACAACTTATCTGAAAAATTATGGACAGCCAACATTTTTTACAGACAAATTGGAAAACCACAGTGAATGATAAAGATTGTAAATAACACATGACTAATGCTCATCATACTGATAACAACACATAAGAACTGAGCTGTAAAATGATGATAATTTCCAACAAAAAAATTCCACTCAAGTACCTCCAGCCTCAAAAAAATCATGGACACTGAAAAAAGTCACCTATTTTTACGGACTGTCCAAAAATTTCTGAACGTTGGCAACCTTGACATTACATATAAAAGTCAAATAAATATTAACTCCTTAAGGACACAGCCTTATTTCACCTTAAAGGGAACCTGTCACCAGGATTTTGTGTATAGAGCTGAGGACATGGATTGCTAGATGGCCGCTAGCACATTCACAATATCCAGTCCACATAGCTCTGTGTGCTTTTATTGTGTAAAAAAAAAACGATTTGATACATTTCCAAATTCACCTGAGATGAGTCCTGTACGTGAGATGAGTCAGGGACAGGACTCATCTCTGGTTAATTTGCATATGTATCAAATGTTTTTTTTTACACAATAAAAGCACACAGAGCTATGGGGACTGGATATTGTGAATGCGCTAGCGGCCATCTACACTCACCTAAAGAATTATTGGGAACACCATACTAATACGGTGTTGGACCTCCTTTTGCCTTCAGAACTGCCTTAATTCTACGTGGCATTTATTCAACAAGGTGCTGATAGCATTCTTTAGAAATGTTGGCCCATATTGATAGGATAGCATCTTGCAGTTGATGGAGATTTGAGGGATGCACATCCAGGGCACGAAGCTCACGTTCCACCACATCCCAAAGATGCTCTATTTGGTTGAGATCTGGTGACTGTGGGGGCCATTTTAGTACAGTGAACTCATTGTCATGTTCAAGAAACCAATTTGAAATGATTCGAGCTTTGTGACATGGTGCATTATCCTGCTGGAAGTAGCCATCAGAGGATGGATACATGTTCTCATTCTGTTTACGCCAAATTCGGACTCTACCATTTGAATGTCTCAACAGAAATCGAGACTCATCAGACCAGGCAACATTTTTGTCTTTAACAGTCCAATTTTGGTGAGCTCGTGCAAATTGTAGCCTCTTTTTCCTATTTGTAGTGGAGAGGAGTGGTACCCGGTGGGGTCTTCTGCTGTTGTAGCCCATCCGCCTCAAGGTTGTGCGTGTTGTGGCTTCACAAATGCTTTTTGTAACGAGTGGTTATTTCAGTCAACGTTGCTCTTCTTTCAGCTTGAATCAGTCGGCCCATTCTCCTCTGACCTCTAGCATCCACAAGGAATTTTTGCCCACAGGACTGCCGCATACTGGATGTTTTTCCCTTTTCACACCATTCTTTGTAAACTCTAGAAATGGTTGTGCGTGAAAATCCCAGTAACTGTGCAGATTGTCAAATACTCAGATCGGCCCTTCTGGCACCAACAACCATGCCACGCTCAAAATTGCTTAAATCACCTTTCTTTCCCATTCTGACATTCAGTTTGGAGTTCAGGAGATTGTCTTGACCAGGACCACACCCCTAAATGCATTGAAGCAACTGCCATGTGATTGGTTGACTAGATAATTGCATTAATGAGAAATAGAACAGGTGTTCCTAATAATTCTTTAGGTGAGTGTAGATACTCATGTCCTCAGCTCTATACACAAAATCCAGGTGACAGGTTCCCTTTAAGGACCAGGCCATTTTTTGCAAATCTGACCAGTGTCACTTTAAGTGGTGATAACTTTAAAACGCTTTTACTTATCCAGGCCATTCTGAAATCGTTTTTTCGTCACATATTGTACTTCATGACACTGGTAAAATGGAGTAAAAAAAATTCACTTTTATCTATAAAGAAATACCAAATTTGCCCAAAATTTGGAAAAATTGGCAAATTTCCAAGTTTCAATTTCTCTACTTCTATAATACATAGTAATACCTACAAAAATAGTTATTACTTTACATTCCCCATATGTGTACTTCATGTTAGGATCATTTTGGGAATGACATTTTATTTTTGGGGGACGTTACAAGGCTTAGAAGTAGGGTTGTCCCGATACCACTTTTTTAGGACCGAGTACAAGTACCGATACTTTTTTTCAAGTAGTCACCGATACCGAATACCGATACTTTTTTTAAATGTCATGTGACCGTTTTGGGGGATCTGTGGATCTGTGGATGACGCACTGTCATGTGGGGGATCTGTGGATGGCACTGTTATGGGGATCTGTGGATGGCACTGTTATGGGGGATCTGTGGATGGCACTGTTATGGGGGATCTGTGGATGGCACTGTTATGGGGGATCTGTGGATGGCACTGTTATGGGGGATCTGTGGATGGCACTGTTATGGGGGATCTGTGGATGGCACTGTTATGGGGGATCTGTGGATGGCACTGTTATGGGGGATCTGTGGATGGCGCTGTTATGGGGATCTGTGGATGGCGCTGTTATGGGGGATCTGTGGATGGCACTGTTATGGGGATCTGTGGATGGCACTGTTATGGGGGATCTGTGGATGGCACTGTTATGGGGGATCTGTGGATGGCACTGTTATGGGGGATCTGTGGATGGCACTGTTATGGGGGATCTGTGGATGGCACTGTTATGGGGGATCTGTGGATGGCGCTGTTATGGGGATCTGTGGATGGTGCTGTTATGGGGGATCTGTGGATGGCACTGTTATGGGGATCTGTGGATGGCACTGTTATGGGGGATCTGTGGATGGCACTGTTATGGGGGATCTGTGGATGGCACTGTTATGGGGGATCTGTGGATGGCACTGTTATGGGGGATCTGTGGATGGCACTGTTATGGGGGATCTGTGGATGGTACTGCTATGGGGTGGGATATCTGTGGATGGCATTGTTATGGGGTGGGGGGATCTGAGGATGGCATTGTTATTTGGTGGGGGATCTGTGGATGGTGCTGTTATAGGGGATCTGTGGATGGAACTGTTATGGGGAGGATCTGTGGCTGACACTGCTATATGTCATCCACAGATCCCCCTCATAACAGTGTCCCCCAATACACCGGGCCCCGCCGCTCACCGAAGTATTTATAAACGTGAATCCTTATCCTGTTGTTAAGTTGAACTAACGCTGCCCTCTCTCATGTTCCCCTGTATCCCCCTGTATCTCCACAGCACTTACTTAAGCTTCCATAGCAGGCAGAGCGGACGGCACCAGTAACGTCACTCACTGACGTCGCGCGCCTGCCCCGCCTGCTTCACTCATAAAGGGGGCGGAGCAGGCGCTCTACGTCAGTGAGTGACGTTACTGCTGCCGTCTGCTCTGCCTGCTATGGAAGCTTAAGTAAGTGCTGTGGGGATACAGGGGGGACATGGGAACATGGGAGAGGGCAGCGTTAGTTCAACTTAACAACAGGATAAGGATTCACGTTTATAAATACTTCGGTGAGCGGCGGGGCCCCGCCCATAGTTACGCCCATAGTATTCTATTTATGTATCGGGGCGGGGTATCGGCGGCTGAGTACCGCCGAGAAAACTCGGAATCGGTCCCGATACCGATACTAGTATCGGTATCGGGACAACCCTACTTAGAAGTTTAGAAGTAAATCTTGAAATTTCTCAGAAATTTTCAAAAACCAACTTTTTAAGGACCAGTTCAGGTCTGAAGTCGCTTTGTGAGGCTTACATAATAGAAACCACCCAAAAATGACCCCATTCTAGAAACTACACCCCTCAAGGTATTCAAAACTGATTTTACAAACGTCGTTAACCCTTTAGGTGTTCCACAAGAATGAATGGAAAATAGAGATACAATTTCAAAATTTCACTTTTTTGGCAGATTTTCCATTTTAATATTTTTTTCCAGTTACAAAGCAAGGGTTAACAGCCAAACAAAACTCAATATTTATGGCACTGATTCTGTAGTTTACAGAAACACCCCATATGTGGTCGTAAACTGCTGTACGGGCTCACGGCAGGGCGCAGAAGGAAAGGAATGCCATACAGTTTTTGGAAGGCAGATTTTGCTGGACTGTTTTTTTTTTACACCATGTCCCATTTGAAGCCCCCCTGATGCACCCCTAGAGTAGAAACTCCAAAAAAGTGACCCTATTTTAGAAACTACAGGGTAGGGTGGAAGTTTTACTGGTACTAGTTTAGGGTACATATGATTTTTGGTTGCTCTATATTACACTTTTTGTGAGGCAAGGTAACAAGAAATAGCTGTTTTGGCACAGTTTTTTTTTGTTATTTACAACATTCATCTGACAGGTTAGATCATGTGGTACTTTTATAGAGCAGGTTGTCACGGACGCGGCGATACTTAATATGTATACAATTGTTTTATTTATGTAAGTTTTACACAATAATTTAATTTTTGAAACCAAAAAATAGTGTTTTAGTGTCTCCATAGTCTGAGAGCCATAGTTTTTTCAGTTTTTGGGCGATTATCTTAGATAGGGTCTAATTTTTTGTGGGATGAGATTATGGTTTGATTGGCACTATTTTGGGGTGCATATGACTTTTTGATTGCTTGCTATTACACTTTTTGTGATGTAAGATGACAAAAAATGGCTTTTTTTACACCGTTTTTATTTTTTTATTTTTACGGTGTTCACCTGAGGGGTTAGATCATGTGATATTTTTATAGAGCCGGTCGATACGGACGTGGCGATACCTAATATGTATACTTATTTTTCCACCTCATCACCACGAAGGCTACGAGGAGATTGACCCCTGACCTCTGTAGGGGCAGGAACAGAGAGAGGGTTTAAATCCCCCCTCCCACCACCAACACCAGTGTTTCCTGTCCCTACAGAGGACAGGGGCAGAGAGAGTCTCCCTGTGGGGAGATGAAGATGGTTCTTTTCCTGGCACCTACCGGTGTTCCCCCTGCCCTCCTGCGGTCGGCGTACTAATGCTGGGCAGGGGTGAAGGAGGGAGGCCTCGCTCCATTATTAGATGTGAGCCTGCTCCCGGCTGCGATCTCCCGCCGAGCCCTTGGGGCGTTCGCCGGGTGCGCACCGAAGTGCTTCTGAGGGCGGCCGACGTCACTTCCGGTGGACGAGGGAAGTGACGTCATCCAGGAAGCGTCTCCAGCTTCAAATTTTGGCGCCAGCAAGCGCTGAATGCCTCCTGTACGGCATACCTGGAGCTGTGTGCGGTCATGTCGGCTGAACCCCGCTCCCCTGGAGACCCTCCTGTGCTGCCTACTGTAAGTCCCCTGTGGGGAAGCGCTTGTTACTCTGCTACTTGTTCTTAAACACTGTACCAGGTTGCCTACTCCTCCTCCTCCACTTCTCAGGCTTGGGGCTTTTTTTTTTTCTCCATGGCATTTATTTCATGGCTGATAGGGATTATTTCCCCCAGGCTCCTAAGGAGGCCCAGAAAAAAAATCTGAAAACAGGCCAAATGCGTGTCCTGCCTCAAACGGCTTCCGGACGATTATCGCAAGAAACTCTGCAAGGACTGTATTTCTAGTGTCATTGCGGAAGAACAGCCTTCCTTCCTTGAGGAACTGAGGTCTATGATCCATGATGAAGTGAAGACCTCCTTATCCCAAATTTCCCCCCCTCTCAGGGACCCGCCTCCACCGAAAAGGCGAAGGGAACCCTCTCCCTCCTTATCTGACCCGGAGGTAACAGGGGAAGATGCCTCTACATCTAGAGCCTGGGAGGACGAGGAGGTTTTCTCTGATATTGACACGGCTGAGTCAGAGAGGAAATTTTGTTTCTCGCTAGATGAGATGCCAGACCTCTTAAGGGCTGTCCGGGCCACGATGGGGATAGAAGATACCCCAAAAGCCCACTCAATACAAGATGAGATGTTCGGGAGACTCCGGGTTAAGAAAACCCGCGTGTTTCCAATTAACGAAAATATTCAAGACATGGTTCTGGACAAATGGTCCAACCCTGAGAAACGGTTGGGGGTTCCCAAATCCTTCAAGAACCGGCTATTATTTGATTCTAATGAGGTGAAGATCTTCAATGAGACTCCCAAAGTGGACATTCAGGTCGCTAAAGTCAATAAAAAGACAGCCTTGCCCTTTGAAGATACCTCACAGTTGCGTGACCTATGGATAGGAAGGCGGATAGTCTCCTGAAAAAATCATGGGAAGCGGCCATGTTGAATCTAAAAGCTAACATCGCGGCCACCTCGGTAGCTAGGTCCATGAGGTTGTGGCTTGACGAGTTAGAAAATCACATTAGAGATAATACCCCAAGGGAAGAGCTACTCAGTTCCCTCCCCTTATTGAAGTCCGTCACAGCCTTCATGGCAGACGCCTCGGCCGAATCTGTTAGATTCGCCGCGAAGGATGCTGGGCTTTCCAACGCTGCCCGCCGCGCCTTGTGGATGAAGAGCTGGTCGGGCGACAATACTTCAAAAATGAAGCTATGCTCCATCCCGTTTTCGGGGGAATATGTCTTTGACCCGGTCTTGGACCGTATCCTGGAAAAGGCCACGGACAAGAAGAAGGGCTTCCCTGAGCAAAGATCCTTTAAAAGGAAATATCCCTTTCAGGCCCCCTCTAGCCAGAATAAACCCTTCAGGGATAAGGGAAAGTCAGGGCGTTGGAGCTATTCTAAAGGGGGTAGGGGTAGAGGTAACCCCTCTTCCTCCCAAAGTAAGTCCTCCGACAAGCAATGACGCCAGCGTGGGGGGGAGATTGAGGAAATTTCTGACTCCGTGGGAGTCCATTACCCCGAATCCTTGGGTCAGGGACATCATAAAATTCGGTTACTGAATCAAACTTTCCTCATCTCCCCCAAACCGCTTCATCATTACGAATCCAGGCTCCTCCAGCACTCGTTTAAAAATCCTACAGGGAATTCAGAGCCTTCTAGCTATGGACGTGATAGTACGGGTCCCCCCTTCTCAACTGGGGCAGGGCTTCTATTCAAGCCTTTTTCTGGTGGAGAAGAAAGAGGGGTCTTTCCGTACAATTATAAACCTGAAAGCCTTGAACAAATTCATAACTTGTCGAAAGTTCAGGATGGAATCCCTAAAATCCCTGATCCCCTTAATAGGGAAGAACGCCCTGATGTGCTCAGTAGATCTTCAGGACGCCTACTACCACGTCCCAATTCATCTGGAATCCCAGAGGCTCCTAAGATTTGCTATCCAGGATCACAGGAGGGTAAACCAGCCACTTCCAGTTTACGGCCCTCCCCTTTGGGATATCATCTGCACCCAGAATCTTTACGAAGCTGGTAGTCGAGATGGTAGCCTTCCTGAGACAAAAGGGACTAGTGATTGTTCCATACCTGGACGACTTCCTCTTGGTTGGGAACTCGGAGGACAATCTGAGATCAGACTTACTAACCTTCCTATCTCTCATCCAGGATCTAGGATGGTTGGTGAACCAGAAAAAGTCACATCTTGTACCTTCCAGCACTATCCAGTTTTTAGGGGTCATCCTGGACTCCCGGGCTCAACGTACCTTCCTTCCACCAGACAAGATCAAAAGCCTCCAACTGAAGATTCGTCGGTTTCAGAACAGGAGGTCTTGTCCCATAAAAGAAGCCATGAGCCTCCTGGGCCTTCTTTCATCCTGCATCCCGTCCGTTCCCTGGAGCCAGTCCCACTTTCGATCTCTTCAGCTATGGATCCTCAGATCTTGGGACAGACGACAGTCCTCACTGAACCACAAGGTTCTGATCCCCCCTGCGGTGAAGATCTCCCTGAACTGGTGGAAATGTTCAGCCAACCTGTCCTTGGGAGTCGCCTGGGAGAAGACCCCCTACATCCAAGTTCTCACGGATGCAAGCAAAAAAGGATGGGGTGCGAAAGTGGGAGATCACTTCTTTCAGGGCTCCTGGGTTCCAATAACCCGCTCCCAATCTTCCAACTTCAGGGAGATGGAAGCGGTCAGGAAAGCTCTGAAGGCGGCAGAAGCCCTCCTTGTGGGTCATCACATAAAAATACTTTCCGACAATACGACGACGGTGGCGTACCTTTCTCATCAGGGAGGCACGAGATCGGAGAAGCTGATGTCCATCGCAAGAAAAATCTCCGACTGGGCAGAGTCCCGCGTGAGGTCCATCTCCGCAATTCATTTGAAAGGGATACTAAACGTGGAGGCAGACTATCTCAGTCGTCAGTTGATAGACCATACCGAATGGTCTTTGAATCAGGACGTGTTCCAGACTCTGGTGGAAAAGTGGGGCACTCCGCAGGTGGACCTGTTTGCCTCCAAGAAGAATGCAAAGGTGCCAACGTTTTGTTCATTGAACCCTCGAGACAACCCTTGGGCTCTAGATGCGCTGACGATTCCTTGGGACTGGGATCTCTGCTACGCATTCCCACCCTTGCCTCTGCTTCCCAGGGTAATTCAAAAGCTCAACCTAGAAAACTCGACTCTGATCCTAATAGCTCCCTATTGGCCGAAAAGGAGCTGGTTCCCTTCCTTAAAGAACCTATCGATAGAAGACCCGTGGCCTCTTCCCTCCAGGAGGGACCTTCTTCATCAAGGGCCGATACTTCACCCAAACTCGAGTTTCCTCAAGTTATCTGCCTGGATCCTGAAGTCCAGAGGTTGAGATCACAAGGACTTTCTAATCAGGTGATTTCTACCATAAAAGCAAGTAGGAAGAAAGTTACCTTCTCTATATATCTGAAAATCTGGAAGCGCTTTTGTTCCTGGAGCGGCAGTCCTGCCCCAAATCTAGAGCCACCCAACTTCCAGAAGATCTTAGATTTCCTCCAGCAGGGACTTGAATTGGGTCTCAGGCCTTCCACCCTGAAGGTACAGGTCTCGGCCCTAGCCTGTTTTTTTTTATCAAGACCTAGTCAATCATCGCTGAATCAGGAGATTTATGAGAGCCGCTTCTCGACTTCGTCCCTCCCTGAAAACTAGGATCCCCAATTGGGACCTCAATACGGTGCTCACAGGCCTGACCCTCGCCCTGTTTGAGCCCTTGGCCAGTTGTTCTATCAAACACCTTTTTCTAAAAACAGCCGCATCACCAATGATCGAATTGTCCTAAGATTAGATTCAGGTTTTCTACCTAAGGTAGTATCAGACTTCCACCGGAACCAGGAGATAGTCTTACCTTCCTTTTGCAGTAATCCCTCTAATGATAGGGAGTCTAGCTTCCATTCTCTGGATGTGACACGTTCAGTCCTGCGATATCTTGAGGTATCTAAAGATTTCCGTAGATCTAATAACCTATTTATCCTTTTCTCAGTTAAGAATAAGGGCCTAAAAGCCTCCAGGTCCTCCTTAGCTCGGTGGATCAGGGATTCCATTTCCATTTCCTATGAGTCTCAGGGCCTTCCTTGCCCCACAAATTTGAGAGCCCACTCTACTCGAGCTATGTCCTCCTCCCAAGCCGAGCGGGCAGGAGCTTCCCTGGATGATATCTGTAAAGCTGCTACCTGGTCTAGCATTCACACCTTCACTAAGCACTATAGGTTAGACCTATCCAGTTCAGACCTGTCTTTTGGACGTAAGGTCCTTCAGGCGGTCCCCCCCCCCCCCCCCATGGCTATAATTTTTTATATCTCCTCGTAGCCGTCGTGGTGATGAGGTGGAAAGCCGGAATTAGACTTACCGGTAATTCAGTTTCCACGAGATCACCACGACGGCACGTATTTTCCCTACCCCTTATTAACTTTCCTGGGAGGTTATGAAGTAATACCCTCTTGATTTGTTATGCTTTGTTCTCACCACTTTTTTTGTCTTTGTAATTTTGGACACACTGGTGTTGGTGGTGGGAGGGGGGGATTTAAACCCTCTCTCTGTTCCTGCCCCTACAGAGGTCAGGGGTCAATCTCCTCGTAGCCGTCGTGGTGATCTCGTGGAAACTGAATTACCGGTACGTCTAATTCCGGCTTTTATTTATGTAAGTTTTACACAATGATTTAATTTTTGAAACAAAAAAAAATCATGTTTTAGTGTCTCCATAGTCTGAGAGCCATAGTTTTTTCAGTTTTTAGGCAATTATTTTGGGTAGGGTATGATTTTTGCGGGATGAGATGACGGTTTGATTGGCACTATTTTGGGGGGCGTATGACTTTTTAATCGCTTGCTATTACCATTTTTGTGATGTAAGGTGACAAAAAATGGCTTTTTTTTACACCGTTTAAATTTTTTTTTTTTTAACAGTGTTCAACTGAGGGGTTAAGTCATGTGATATCTTTATAGAGCCGGTCGATACGGACGCGGCAATACCTTATATGTATACTTTTTTAAATTTACTTAAGTTTTACACAATAACAGCTTTTTTAAAACCAAAAAAATGATGTTTTAGTTTCTCCATATTCTGAGCCATAGTTTTTATTTTTTTTCGGCGATTGTCTTAGGTAGGGTCTCATTTTTGCGGGATGAGGTGTCGGTTAGATTGGTACTATTTTGGTGGGCATACGCCTTTTTGATCGCTTACTGTTTTAACTTACTGTACTTTTTGTGATGTAAGGTGACAAAAAAATGGTTTATTTAGCACAGTTTTTATTTTTTACGGTGTTCACCTGAGGGGTCAGGTCATGTGATATGTTTATACAGCCGGTCGATCCAGACGCAGTGATACCTAATATGTCATTTTTTATTTTTATTTTTATTTTCTATTTTTTACCAATTTTTTTTTTCTTTATTTGGGGAAAATGACGTTTTTGTTTATTTTTACTTGAAACTTTTAATTTTTGGGGGGAAAAACTTTATTTTTTCAACTTTTATTTTTACTTTATTTTTTTGTCCCACTTTGGGACTTCAACTTTTGGGGATCTAATCCCTTTTACAATGCATTCCAATACTTCTGTATTGGAATGCATTGGCTGTATGAGTAATACTGTGTGTATTACTCATACAGCTCCCGGCCTGTGAGATCCAGGGGGCTGGATCTCACAGGCTCGTCACCAGAAGGCAGCGCCAATGCCTAAGGAAGGTATCGCGCTGCCTTCCATGCCATTGGGTCCCCCCTACAGCTGCATGGGGACCCGATGGCACCGCCGCAACAGTGAAAAGCCGCAAACCGCAAGTCTGAATTGACCTGTGGTTTGCGGCGATCCCCGACACGGGGGGGTCACGGGACCCCCCTCGCATTTAGCCAAGGTGCCTGCTCAATGATTTGAGCAGGCACCGGGTTCCAATCACCGCCTGCCGAGTGGCGGTGATCGGAAATACACAGGGTGTACAGCAGTGGCGACTCTAGGAACAATATAGAGGGGGGCACAAAGATACCACAGTCAAAAATGGGGGGGGGCAAAAACAAAATAAGTATATATAAATAAGATTACAAAATACGAGAGAATTGCGGTATGCAGGGATACATTTATAATAAAACAATTTGCTTACAAAAGAAGCTATTCAGTCGTCTGCTGTTCCGTCCTCTGCTTGCTTCCGCGGATTATTTCCCCTTCTTTCTGTCTCTCGTCAGTGCGCAGGCGCACTGTTATGGTGGATCTCTGGAAGACACAATGTTATGGGGGCATCTGTGGATGACACTGTTATTATGCCTCTCATTAGCCCTCATTATGCCTCTCATCATGCCCATATCAGCCCCCATGCCTCTCATTAGCCCCCATTATAAGCCCTTATGCCTCATTAGCCCCCATTATTCCTCTTATTAGCCCCCATTATGCCTCTCATCACCCCCATGTCTGCCCCCATGCCTCTCATTAGCCCCCATATCAGCCCTTATGCCTCATTAGCCCCATTATAAGCCCTTATGCCTCATTAGCCCCCATTATGCCTCTAATAGTCTAATTAGCCCCCATGATGCCTCTCATTAGCCCCCATTATGCATCTTATTAGCCCCTATATGCCTGATTAGCCCCCATATGCCTCATTAGCTCCCATATGCCTCATTAGCCCCATTATGCCTCTAATAGTCTAATTAGCCCCATTATGTCTCTAATTAGCCCCATTATGTCTCTAATTAGCCCCCATTATGCCTCTCATTAGCCCCTATTATGCCCCCAGCAGCCTCATTTTTTATAAAATAAAAAAACACTTACCTCTCCTGCTCCTGGACGCCGCCTGCAATTTTCTTTCTCCTCAGTCGACTGTGCTCTGAATTGGCGCGCACAGCGTGAGGTCACAGAGCGCCCTCACGCTGTGCGCAGCCCTGCGCAGCCGAGGACCAGGAAGCGGTAAGTACATAGCGTTCACCACTTCCTGGTCCATAATGGAAGCGCTCATTAGTATTCACCGGCCATTAAGCAGAGCAGCTGCTTTGGGGAATCAGCGGGGGGGCACCCGGGGGGGCAAAGAATAACATAGGGGGGGCAATTGCCCTCCCTCGCCCCCCTGTAGCGACGCCACTAGTGTACAGGTACGCCCTGTGTCCTTGAGTACCAGGACATCAGGGCGTACCTGTATGCCCTGTGTCCGTAACAGGTTAAAATGTCTTTCATTACCCTCCGCCTTTTACACTCTGTGGAGCAAATGACTCAACCTCATACAGCCTTTTAAAGGATAGGTAATCAATGACTGATCATGCTACCCCAACAGGGCTCATCCTCCACCTCCTACCTGTCTGCCCAGAAAAATCCACAGAAAATATAGCAGGATGCCATCACTATTTGGGTTTTGTTAAAGCTTGTGCCGGATAAAAAACAGATGAACCTCTACTGCGGGTGCTGCCAAGGATACCATATAGATGAAGCGTGTAGTTAAAATGGCTTTATTACGTCTACGCGTTTCGGGGGTGAATTACCCCCTTCATCAGGACAATAAAACAAGTTGGGTTTTGTGGCAGCTCAACCCTGGTTATCTCTGTCTCGTGATTTCGTAGGTTCAGCTGCTTGTCGCTGTTAGTGATGAGCGGCAGGGGCAATATTCGAATTTGCAATATTTTGCGAATATTTTGTAGAATATTCATCATATATTCGTGAATTGCGAAAAAATCGGCAATGTATTATTTGCGTAATGCGCACAAAATATTGGCGTGGGGTAGACAACTTTTCTATTGGTTGCTAGGGATGTTGTTAAGCTGTGGCAAAGCCTTCTTATTGGCCCACAAGCTAGAAGATCACCTGAAATGTACTGGGTTAAAAAAACAAAAAACTAATATTTGTAATTACAAATATATAACAGTATATTCTAAATATTAGCAAATTCTCGAAATGCTGATATTCGCGGACAAATTTGCTTTTCGAATATTCGCGCTGAACACTAGTCGCTGTGACTAGAGCTGCTACCGGTCTGTACCTGTAAGGTTGTTCCACTTAAGATTTACCCTGGTGAGCAAAACCCATCTCAATTTATCACCCCTCCCATACTGTACAAACTGTTCATTTTGTAGTTGCCTTGAATTCAGCCTATTTAACAGGATTGCAGTTCACAAGTACATGTGTAATATGCAAATTACTTTGTGGGGGGAATTACTACATTGGAGGCAGTGTTGGAGAAATTACTGTATGGTGGCAGTGCTGGGGGAATTACTATATGGGGCAGTGTGGGGGAAATTACTATATGGGGGCAGTGTGAGGGAAATTACTATATGGGGCAGTGTGGGGGAAATTACTATATGGGGACAGTGTGAGGGAAATTACTATATGGGGCAGTGTGGGGGAAATTACTATATGGGGGTAGTGTGGGGGAAATTACTATATGGGGCAGTGTGGGGGAAATTACTATGTGGGGGCAGTGTGGGGGAAATTACTATATGGGACAGTGTGGAAGAAATTACCATATGGGGCAGTGTGGAGGAAATTACTATATGGGGCAGTGTGGGAGAAATTACTATATGGGGCAGTGTGGGGGAAATTACTCTATAGGGTAATGTGGGGGAAATTACTATGTGGTAGCAGTGTGGGGGAAATTACTATATGGGGGCAGTGTGGGGGAAATTACTATATGGGGCAGTGTGGGGGAAATTACTATATGGGGCAGTGTGGGGGAAATTACTATATGGGGGCAGTGTGGGGGAAATTACTATATGGGGCAGTGTGGGGGAAATTACTATATGGGGCAGTGTGGGGGAAATTACTATGTGGGGGCAGTGTGGGGGAAATTACTATGTGGGGGCAGTGTGGAGGAAATTACTATATGGGGGCAGTATGGGGGCGTTTCTATGAGGGGACATTATTTTTGGGGACACTATACAGGCATTATTACCTGGAGCACAATATAGGGTGTTATTATTACTGGGGGCACTCTAGGGGACATTATAACTGCTGTAGACACTTTAGGGACCTTTGGGGTAATTGATCAAACTGGTGTAAAGTAGAACTATTACATTTTTGACAGCTCCTTCGGAAAATGAAAGGTGGAATCTGATTGGTTGCTATGGGCACCAAAGCCAGTTGTATTTACACCAGTTTGACAAATTACCCCAATTATATGAAATCTAACATGTCTGTGTAACAAACTCTGTAGAGGCGGGATGTGGCTGAAAGAATTTGTCATGGCGGTCTGGGTCAAACGGAGGAGAAGAGGAAAGAGAAGGTCTACATGACAGGAGAACTCATGTATGTGGTTCTGTATCCCCCTATATGTAGAGCTGGCTCACTACTGTGACCTGCGTCTCATCTTCTCCTCCAAGTCTTTTTTTATAATAATCGTATGTATTTTAAATTTGGCAACTAAAATTGTAATTTGTCACCTGCAGTCCTATGTAACAGCCCAGATAACAGTGCTAGCTTTTTGTGTACAGATAATGTAGTAGATGTTCCATGCAGTCCTATGTAACACCCCACATAACACAATAGTTCACTGTGTTATGTGGGGTGTTACATAGGACTGCAGGTAACATCTATGAAATCTGTACCCAGAGAGTTATGAGATGGTGGGGGTCAGACTCCTGGCACCCCGCCAATCAGCTGTTTGAGGAGATTGCGATGTTCCAGTGAGCGCCACAGCCTCTTTGCTCCTTATCAAGCACAGCGCTGTCCATTTGATAGCACTGTGCTTGGTATTACAGCACAGGCCCAATCACTCAGATGGGACAGAGCTGCACCTAGGCCACGTGACTGATGAATGTGATGTCATATGGCCTAGGAAGAGACTTTGGCGCTTACGAAGCACCGCAAGCCTCTTCATACAGAAAAAAACTAAAACTAAAATGGAGGGGGGCCCGAGTTGGGTAGACAGCCCCGGGCCTATCATGCACTTAATCCGCCCCTGCTGCTGTTACCTTTGCCACTACTAATCCCATCTCCTTAACTGTCACTTGTGTCACTATTACCCTGTCACCTGTGTCATTAATCCCATCTCTATGCTGTCAGCTGCGCCAGCAGAACAGCAGTCGAGGAACATTAGCGGTACAGCAGCCAGCCTGTGGGGTAGCAGAGTCTGAAGATGGCTGGCACGACGGGAAGCGTGAGGGGCGGACCTTCGTGATGGGTTCTGTGTAGCGCATCAGTACTCAGCCAGCCAGCCACCATGAGCAGTGGAGTCTCGTAGCTGGTTGGCACTGCGAGAAGCATGCGGGAAGAGCCTAGCAGACCCTGTGTAGCGAGTCAGATTTAAAAAAAATTTAAGGTGCAGTGAGTTTGTGATGCAGTGTGACTGCGTGCCAGTCAAATATGGCCTGCGTGCCATCTCTGGCACGTGTTCCGGGGGTTGCCGACCCCTGATCTACAGTGTAGTGGTTAATGAGCCCCTGAAACATCTCAAATTTCTTAACGTGGATCAGCAGAGAAACACCTATGACTGTGGGGTGTTCGCCATAGCATTTTCCTTGGCAGATGATGGGGAACCCACGGCGATTTTCCAGCACAGCGTTATAAGAGACCATCTAATATCCTGCCTGCAGAATGGCAGGATCACAGGCTTTCCCAAAAAGGTAAATTAGTGACTCCATGTCTTTCATGACGTGTCGAGTCTATGATGGGCCAAGAGATCACCCTGACCATAAGCCTGATATTACCGAAAAGCTGCAGTCTCTACCCAACCCCAGATTACAACCGCTGATCAATGGTACAGGTCTAGAACCCACAGACTTGTTGACATCAGTAAGTAACCAGTGACTTTTATAAGTTTGATCTTATAATCTAATAAAGTAAGATCCTTGTTACAGGAGTCATAAAATGTAATGTGATTTATGACAGGAGCTCATAATAATAACAGACATGATGCCAAGTTCTGGAGACACCAGAGTGATGACACAGAATAATTTAGGGTTTAGATTCTCCATGAAGATGAGCAAAGCAGTAGCTATTTGTGGAAAATTATCCAAATTACCTGATACATGGTATATACTGAAAGTATGATAAAATTCTAACTGCCTGCAGTCAACACTAGGGGGAGCACCCATTGTCCTTGATACGTAGATCACCTTGAGCAATGGCTCCCAGAATTTTAACTATGGAAGTGAGTAAGAAAGCAGGGGTTTTGACTATTTGTATCAGGAAAACTGAGCTCCGAACCCTAGAAAAATATATTATAAGGTGTATTCTGTTTATGTTGGATACAGCAGTGAGTCCCAAAACAAGAATAACAGATATAACAGTCAATGACATTGATAAGCGTTAGAAACATAGGCCCAAGTTTAATGCAGTTAAAGGGATTACAATGACCCACACTGACCGGGAGTAAATTGTGTATCACTTACATGTAATTTTCCTCTTCTCCATGTTCAGTCATAAATAGTTATATTTTTTGCATTTGCAGATCACTGTATCAGAGCAGGGGCCTTACTGTGTCCCTGCAATGAATATGGGATACAGCTAGAGGTGATGCCTCTACTACAAGTCAACAACATGGTGGCCACCGTGTCAGGATCAGATGACCTGCGCTTCAGCAAGAGGCAGATTCTGGGCACCAACTCATTGTTTGTCCTGCTTTACACTGCAGCTTAGCTCCGTAAGGGCATTACTTAAATGGAATCTAGGACAATACAAGAGCTTGAATTCAAATATTTTTAAATATTTTTAAAGTGACATTAACTCATGATTTCATAAGTTTACTTATTTCTGATAACGTTGTCATTGCAGTCTTTAGATTTACAGAATGCATATCACTGTGGCACAGCCAGTGTGTTTAATAAATCAATAGAGCTTGACTCTGCAAAGATATAGCTAACAAGGAAGGGATGCTCTGGGGATGTGCTAACAACTTCCTGGAAAGCTGCAGTGTTAAAGTCAAAGGATTTTATTAGATAGTTGCCCTGCTGCATAAAATGGCCTATTTCGTGTGAAAATGTCTTTACCAGTAAAGAAAACACACATAAATACAGGTTGAATTCAATCAGAATTTCCCAGATAGATAGATAGATAGATAGATAGATAGATAGATAGATAGATAGGAAATAGATAGATATTAGATGTAAATATGTTTTCTAGACTAAACTATCTGTAGATGTAGATCAATAATAAAAATAGTCTTTAAAGGGATTATCCTGGAAAAGATAATGATGTCTTATCCTCAAGATAGATCATCATTATCACATCAGCGGGGGTCCAAGTCCCAGCATCCCTGCCAATCAGCTGTTTCAGGGTGCGGCGGCGCTCACTGTAGCTTTGGTCAGCGATGCAGGCTCCCAGCAGCTCTTCAAGGACAGCGCCGTACATCGTATAGTGGCAGTGGTTGGTACTGCAGCTCAGCCCCTTTGACTTGAATGGGGCTTATCTGCAACTAGGACATGTGACCGATGTACAGTGATACACGGAAGAGAAAAGAATACGGAGATAGTAGCCGCACATCTATAAAAATATCAAATTTATTTAAAGCAACAGACACAACAAAGAATGAGTTAAAAACATTGTATACAATGAATCTGGGCCATGTGAACTAGACATAAACACATGCCCCCCTGACTCACCACGATGTACAGTGATGTCACTGGCCTAGGAAGAGGCTGCAGTGTTCATCGGCAGGGGTCCCGGGTGTCACACTGAATGCATTGCATCTTTCCCCAAATGATTTGCAAATGTGGATCCATGCAATGGCCACAGTGAGGCCAAGGTTTGTAGGTACAAATATTATTAACATGCAAAACCACACAAACATTAATAGCAATTTTAAAACTTTCAGATTTGCGGTAAAACCACTGGACAGTACAATTTTGGCTCCATCGTGGCCTCACTGTGGGCACTATGGTGGTAATATTTAAAGTCAGTATTGCTTAAGTCTGCGTTGGATTACTTTATGTCACATTTATCAAATATCACAGGTTGTTTGATAAATTTGTCTTATCCTTAAACCTATCTCACACTAATTAAATATGATGGTTTACGTTCGTGAATTATATATTAACACAGCCCTAGGGACGTATTAAAAGAAAACAATGAAGTATTTATTATAATCCATTTAAAAAGGGGGGAAATTCTGTGTATTACTTTGTGTGACCGTCAGGCAACCAGACTTAAATGGTGAAGTCTGGAATAATCCCTATGCTCGCTAGCAGTGTGCTGCTAATAGTCTGCAAGCAAAGGAGTAAGGGCACGGTCCAGATTAGTTATTGGCTAGGGTGTGACGACAGCAATCCTCTGTGTCCACAACAAAGCTGACAACTACAAGTATTCAAATGGTGGCTAACTTCTCTGAGAGAGCTGTATATATAGCCCCACTGACTATACTCAACGTATATAATCTGGTCTATAGTTCACAACCAGTCATCCATACAGGATACGGCATCAGCAGTTATTGTATGCTGGGTTTGCTAATAGATGCGCTTGGTCCCACACACACTGCTTGCACTCGGCTATGTATGGAACGGTCTCTGTTTTGAACCAATCATCCAAATAACATACACCACCCGCAGTCATTGTGTGTTACAATTTCAGTGGACTCACTCAATCATCATCCACATTGATATCAGTGCTATGAGGCTTAACTCTCAGGACACCTATATACTTGTTGCTAGTGGTAACTATCTCAGAGGATAACCGCCCATTCACATTCACACCCTGCCTCCAGAACCGTGTCCTAAAGGCATTGACATCGGCTCAACGCGTTTCTACGTGACATGAATATGCCACGTGTCATCAGGAGCTAATTTTAGGACGCCCGTGAAAGCAAGTGCCCAGCACTGTTATGCGCACGAGCTCCGACGCTGTGATGGCCGTACGCAGCCGTACACACGCCGAGTAGATATAACAGAGGCCCCGCCTCCCGGAGGTGTGCGCCGGTACGCAAGTACCCAGATGAGCTGTGAAGCTCCCAGGAGTTAGCGCATGCGCGCTTATGATAAGGGAGAATCCAATCCGCGGACCGCATCGCTAGCCTGGCTCAATGTAGGTATAATCGTAAGGACCCATCAAAGAACTCATATCAAGAGCTTATTAATGTATACATATCTGCCTTCTCCTTGAAACCAATAGGGAGGCAGAAGAAAGCATAAATCATGCTCGCCCAACACTAGTAAGAATGCAAAAAATTATTAAATAAAATTTTTGGGCAAGTAAGGTAAAAAATTCACAAAAGCCATATTTTGTGACTTTTTGAAGCCAGAATTCTGGAGTGAAGGCATGATAAATAAGGGCCTATGTCTCTACCCTTACATTTTGGAAAGAAAATCCACTGTGTTTTGCTACCAGAGGTTTGTTAATAAAGATTGATTAGTACCACACAATTGTTATTCAAGTCCTAATAGATAACAAATACATGCATATTAAGCTCTAAAACTATTTTGGGAAAGTTTATTGAAAAACATCTAATTTAAATATGTTAACTTTAACCCCTTCAAGACCAAGCCACATTTTGCAAATCTGACATGTTTCACTTTATGTGGTAATAACTGTGGAACATTTTTACTTATCCAAGCCATTCTAGGACTATTTTCTCATGACACATTGTACTTCATGTTAGTGATAAATTTGAGTCAATATGTTTTACCTTTATTTATAAAAAAAAATCCAAAATGTACAGAAATTTGGGAAAAATTTGCAATTTTCTAAAATTGAATTTCTCTGGTTTTCTGACAGTAGTACCTCACAAAATTGTTATTACTTTACATTTACCATATGTCGACTTCATGTTTGCATCATTTTATAAATGTTATTTTATTTTTTAGGACGTTAGAAGGCTTAGAAGCAAATTTTTTAATTTTTCAGAACATTTCCAAAATCCACTTTAACCACCTCAGCCCCCAGTGCTTAAACACCCTTAAAGACCAGGCCACTTTTTACACTTCTGACCTACACTACTTTCACCGTTTATTGCTCGGTCATGCAACTTACCACCCAAATGAATTTTACCTCCTTTTCTTCTCACTAATAGAGCTTTCATTTGGTGGTATTTCATTGCTGCTGACATTTTTACTTTTTTTGTTATTAATCGAAATTTAACGATTTTTTTGCAAAAAAATGACATTTTTCACTTTCAGTTGTAAAATTTTGCAAAAAAAACGAGATCCATATATAAATTTTGCTCTAAATTTATTGTTCTACATGTCTTTGATAAAAAAATAATGTTTGGGTAAAAAAAAAAAAATGGTTTGGGTGAAAGTTATAGCGTTTACAAACTATGGTACAAAAATGTGAATTTCCGCTTTTTGAAGCAGCTCTGACTTTCTGAGCACCTGTCATGTTTCCTGAGGTTCTACAATGGCCAGACAGTACAAACACCCATTTCGGAAAGTAGACACCCTAAGGTATTCGCTGATGGGCATAGTGAGTTCATAGAACTTTTTATTTTTTGTCACAAGTTAGCGGAAAATGATGATTTTTTTTTTTTTTCCTTACAAAGTCTCATATTCCACTAACTTGTGACAAAAAATAAAAACTTCCATGAACTCACTATGCCCATCAGCGAATACCTTGGGGTGTCTTCTTTCCAAAATGGGGTCACTTGTGGGGTAGTTATACTGCCCTGGCATTCTAGGGGCCCAAATGTGTGGTAAGGAGTTTGAAATCAAATTCTGTAAAAAATGACCAGTGAAATCCGAAAGGTGCTCTTTGGAATATGGGCCCCTTTGCCCACCTAGGCTGCAAAAAAGTGTCACACATCTGGTATCTCCGTATTCAGGAGAAGTTGGGGAATGTGTTTTGGGGTGTCATTTTACATATACCCATGCTAGGTGAGATAAATATCTTGGTCAAATGCCAACTTTGTATAAAAAAATGGGAAAAGTTGTCTTTTGCCAAGATATTTCTCTCACCCAGCATGGGTATATGTAAAATGACACCCCAAAACACATTCCCCAACTTCTCCTGAATACGGAGATACCAGATGTGTGACACTTTTTTGCAGCCTAGGTGGGCAAAGGGGCCCATATTCCAAAGAGCACCTTTCGGATTTCACTGGTCATTTTTTACAGAATTTGATTTCAAACTCCTTACCACACATTTGGGCCCCTAGAATGCCAGGGCAGTATAACTACCCCACAAGTGACCCCATTTTGGAAAGAAGACACCCCAAGGTATTCCGTGAGGGGCATGGCGAGTTCCTAGAATTTTTTATTTTTTGTCACAAGTTAGTGGAAAATGATGATTTTCTTTTTATTTATTTTTTTCTTACAAAGTCTCATATTCCACTAACTTGTGACAAAAAATAAATACTTCCATGAACTCACTATGCCCATCAGCGAATACCTTGGGGTGTCTTCTTTCCAAAATTTAGCGGAAATTGATTTTATTTATTTTTTTCTCACAAAGTCTCCCTTTCCGCTAACTTGGGACAAAAATTTCAATCTTTCATGGACTCAATATGCCCCTCACGGAATACCTGGGGGTGTCTTCTTTCCGAAATGGGGTCACATGTGGGGTATTTATACTGCCCTGGCATTCTAGGGGCCCTAAAGCGTGAGAAGAAGTCTGGAATATAAATGTCTAAAAAGTTTTACACATTTGGATTCCGTGAGGGGTATGGTGAGTTCATGTGAGATTTTATTTTTTGACACAAGTTAGTGGAATATGAGACTTTGTAAGAAAAAAAAAATAATTTCCGCTAACTTGGGCCAAAAAAATGTCTGAATGGAGCCTTACAGAGGGGTGATCAATGACAGGGGGGTGATCAATGACAGGGGGGTGATCAGGGAGTCTATATGGGGTGATCACCCCCCTGTCATTGATCACCCCCTATAAGGCTCCATTCAGATGTCCGTATGTGTTTTGCGGATCCGATCCATCTATCAGTGGATCCGTAAAAATCATGCGGACATCTGAATGGAGCTTTACAGGGGTGTGATCAATGACAGGGGGTAATCAATGACAGGGGGGTGATCAGGGAGTCTATATGGGGTGATCACCCCCCTGTCATTGATCACCCCCCTATAAGGCTCCATTCAGATGTCCGTATGTGTTTTGCGGATCCGATCCATCTATCAGTGGATCCGTAAAAATCATACGGACATCTGAATGCAGCCTGACAGGGGGGGTGATCAATGACAGGGGGGGTAATCAATGACAGGGGGGTGATCAGGGAGTCTATATGGGGTGATCACCACAGTCATTGATCACGCCCCTGTAAGGCTCCATTCAGAAGTCCGTATGCGTTTTGCGGATCCGATCCATCTATCAGTGGATCCGTAAAAATCATGCGGACGTCTGAATGGAGCTTTACAGGGGTGTGATCAATGACAGGGGGGTAATCAATGACAGGGGGGTGATCAGGGAGTCTATATGGGGTGATCACCACAGTCATTGATCACGCCCCTGTAAGGCTTTATTCAGACGTCCGTATGCGTTTTGCGGATCCGATCCATCTATCAGTGGATCCGTAAAAATCATGCGGACATCTGAATGGATCTTACAGGGGGGTAATCAATGACAGGGGGGTAATCAGGGAGTCTATATGGGGTGATCACCACAGTCATTGATCACGCCCCTGTAAGGCTTTATTCAGACGTCCGTATGCGTTTTGCGGATCCGATCCATCTATCAGTGGATCCGTAAAAATCATGCGGACATCTGAATGGATCTTACAGGGGGGTAATCAATGACAGGGGGGTGATCAGGGAGTCTATATGGGGTGATCACCACAGTCATTGATCACGCCCCTGTAAGGCTTTATTCAGACGTCCGTATGCGTTTTGCGGATCCGATCCATCTATCAGTGGATCCGTAAAAATCATGCGGACATCTGAATGGATCTTACAGGGGGGTGATCAATGACAGGGGGGTGATCAGGGAGTCTATATGGGGTGATCACCACAGTCATTGATCACGCCCCTGTAAGGCTTTATTCAGACGTCCGTATGCGTTTTGCGGATCCGATCTATCTATCAGTGGATCCGTAAAAATCATACGGACATCTGAATAGAGCTTTACAGGGGTGTGATCAATGACAGGGGGGTAATCAATGACAGGGGGGTGATCAGGGAGTCTATATGGGGTGATCACCACAGTCATTGATCACGCCCCTGTAAGGCTTTATTCAGACGTCCGTATGCGTTTTGCGGATCCGATCCATCTATCAGTGGATCCGTAAAAATCATGCGGACATCTGAATGGATCTTACAGGGGGGTAATCAATGACAGGGGGGTGATCAGGGAGTCTATATGGGGTGATCACCACAGTCATTGATCACGCCCCTGTAAGGCTTTATTCAGACGTCCGTATGCGTTTTGGGGATCCGATCCATCTATCAGTGGATCCGTAAAAATCATGCGGACATCTGAATGGATCTTACAGGGGGGTAATCAATGACAGGGGGGTGATCAGGGAGTCTATATGGGGTGATCACCACAGTCATTGATCACTCCCCTGTAAGGCTCCATTCAGATGTCCGTATGCGTTTTGCGGATCCGATCCATCTATCAGTGGTGGGTGTGATCAATGACAGGGGGGTGATCAATGACAGGGGGGTGATCAATGACAGGGGGGTGATCAGGGAGTCTATATGGGGTGATCACCACAGTCATTGATCACGCCCCTGTAAGGCTTTATTCAGACGTCCGTATGCGTTTTGCGGATCCGATCCATCTATCAGTGGATCCGTAAAAATCATGCGGACATCTGAATGGAGCTTTACAGGGGGGTGATCAATGACAGGGGGGTAATCAATGACAGGGGGTGATCAGGGAGTCTATATGGGGTGATCAGGGGTGATCAAGGGTGAATAAGGGGTTAATAAGTGACAGGGGGGGTGTAGTGTAGTGGTGCTTGGTGCAACATATTACTGAGCTGCCTGTGTCCTCTGGTGGTCGATCCAAACAAAGGGGACCACCAGAGGACCAGGTAGCAGGTATATTAGACGCTGTTATCAAAACAGCGTCTAATATACCTGTTAGGGGTTAAAAAAAATCACATCTCCAGCCTGCCAGCGAACGATCGCCGCTGGCAGGCACACTCTCTTACCTTCCCCGTGAGCGCACGCGCCTGTGTGCGCGCGCGCCTGTGTGCGCGCGTTCACAGGAAATCTCGGCCATCGCGGGATGACGCATATATGCGTGACTCTGCGCAGGGCTGCCACCTCCGGAACGTGAATCTGCGTTAGGCGGTCCGGAGGTGGTTAAGGACCAGTTCAGTTGTAAAGTTACTTTGTGGGACTCATAGTAGAAACCTCCCATAAATGACACCATTTTAAAAACTACACCCCTCAAGTTATTCAAAACTGATTTTACAAACTTTGGTAACCCTTTAAGTGTTTTTTTAATTACATTTTTTTGCAGATTTTTCTATTTAGATCCATTTTTACTGCAACCCAGCATGGGCTAACAGCAAAATAAACCTCAATATTTGTTATCCTGCTTCTTTAGTTTACAGAAACACCCCATATGTGGTCATAAAGTGCTATATGGGTGCACAGCGGGGCTCAGAATGGGAGGAACACTGTATAGCTTTTGTAAGGCAGATTTTGTTGGAATAATTTTCAGGTACCATGTCGCTTTTGAAGACACCCTGAGGCACCCGAACAGTAAAAAAAAAAAAAAAGTGACCCCATAATTGAAAAAACACTCACCAATGAATTTTTCAAGGTGTGCACTGAGCACTTTGGCCCAATAACCGTTTCATAGAATTTAGAAACACTTGGCAGTGAAAATGAAAAATTTCATATTTTACAAGAATATCTCAATTTAGGCCCAGATTTTTCATTTTAACAAAGGGTATCAGGCGAAAATGCACCCCATAATCTGTTACACATTTTCTCCTGAATACAGCAACACCCCATATGTGGTCGTAAAGTGCTGTATGAGCACACAGCGGGGCTCAGAATGGGAGGAACACCGTGTGGCTTTTGGAGGGCAGATTTTGCTGGAATAATTTTGAGGCACCCGACAGTGAAAAACGCAAAAACAAGGCTCTAGGGGTGCCAGAACATAAAAGGAAATTGAAGAAATGCCTCATTTAATAAAATTACACCCTTCAATGTATTTATCTAGGGGTATAATGGGAATTTTAAAAAATATATATTTTTTTGGGGAAGGGAGCTATTATTGGATTGCCAAATTGAAAAATGCTAAACTGAAAATGTCTTCCCATGGATTAATTAAGAAATAAATGAAATGGACTTAATGGATATCAGTTGAAGTGCAGAGGCCTGGTTTAGAGAGGCAGGTCTGTCAGTAGTAAGTCATGTCTTTCCTAATCCCCCTAACCGAGCAAACTCGACACCTTTTTTGGGGTTGCCTTTTTTTTTCTGTAGGGGGAAGTACTCCAGGGAAATACTGCCCATGTATTATTCTTAAGACCCCAGAAGCACTGCTGACTGAAATACTGCCCTCTCCTTGAACGCAAAAAATCTATTTTTTTAAATTATTTTTTCCTGAAATTCCAAGAAGGTTCCCCCATGACCAGCTGTTATATGGATGACAAAGGCATTATATAGTGACACTTGGGTTAGGTACAAAGCAAATTTTTTGTACCACACCCTAGATTTTCTTAGGGCACTGTAGGGCTGTAGTACTTGGTCTGAAAGATCCACTCCACCCATGAACTGGTTGTAATCCTGGATACACAAAGGCTTGGTGTTCTGCTCTGTGGTTCCTCGGACTGGGACTGGGGTGGACTGATTTACATGAATGGTAGTTAATACAATAACATCCCGTTTGTCCTTGTATTTTAGCAACATCTAATTTTCAGAGCAAATAGCGTTGCTTTCCCCACGATGCACGGTCTGGTCTATAAAGGATTTAGGGACCCATATTTGATTTCGTCTAATTGTGCCACATGTACCTATGCCTCTGGCAGCAAGGCACTTCAGGAGAGGGAGACTATTATAAAAGTTATCCAAATATAGATGGTATCCGTGGTCCAGCAGGGGGTGGACTAAATTCCATACTATCTTCCCACTTCTACCTAGAACCAGCGGACAATCGGGTGCCTCAATTTTTGAATCTTTTCTCTCATTGTCACGCATGCTCCTGTGGCAGGTACAATGAGATCAGAGAGACTGGCAACACGTGGGTTAAATTGACAAGTTTCTTGTGGATCTTATTGTGCCTGTGTTTTGGTGAATGCCACACCCCTTGCTTCAGGTGTTGCTTGTTGGTAATTTACCTTCCCCATAAGTAGCCACTTCTCACTCTTGGAGGTGTGGTTTATAGGATTTATTCCTGTCTTCTAACTAACTAGTCGGTTGTACTCTGTGGTGCTTCTGGAGTTGCCAGTTTTCTACTTTAAGCTAAGACTTGTCTTTTCTTATTGTATTGTGTTTGTTAAATTCCCTGTTTGTATCTGGACCTGAGATGGAGACTTCCATTCATCTATCTGGGGAGGAATGGGTTGTCTCTGGTCCTAACCTTATTCCAGGGCCTTATAGGGAAATAAGGGCCTAGGTATACAGCATATGAATATTCCTACCTTCAAGGTCTATTCATATTGATAGGTAGTTAGGGCCCGGATTAGGGATGTTTAGGAGGTGACCTGTTCCTTCCATAGTTTCCAGGCCCAGTTACTGTTCCCCTTACCTCCTGTGTTTAGTGTGGAGTTTTCCCCCCACACTGATCGTGACATTATAAACCGCTGAATAACCGTCATTTTGTTGTCTGTATCAGTTCAGCCATGGATGTTATCGCTGTACTGACCGGACAGCTACAGGGGCTGTCTCTGGAGGTGGATGACCTCCGCACGACCGTCTCACAGATGCAGAGACCACTGTTGGCTGATCCTAGTAGTGGTTACCTGTCCTGAACCTAAAGTTGCTCTCCCGGATAGATTCTCGGCAGGGAGTGATAATTTAATTCGGTTCAGGGAAGTGTGCAACTGGTACTTTAAGCTGCGTCCACACTCATCTGGGGACGATAGCCAAAGAATGGGTGTGATTATTTCGTTGCTTAAAGGGGACTCCCAGTCTTGGCCTTTATCTCTGCCGACCGAATCACAGTCTCTCCGATCAGTAGATGCATTTTTCGGAGCTTTAGGTCTCATCTATGATGACCCGGACTGACCCTCCCTGGCCGAGACTAAATTACGTGGCCTGCATCAGGGAGAGCGTTTGGCGGAGATCTATTGTTCCGAATTTAGGAGGTGGGCTATGGATACTGAGTGGAACGATCCGGCTCTGCATAGCCAGTTTTGTCAGGGATTATCTGAGAGGCCGAAGGATGCTTTGGCCTTTCATGAGAATCCTGAGTCTTTGGAAGCCGCTATGTCTTTGGCTGTATGTATTGATAGACGCCTGAGAGAGAGATCTAAGGGCCTGATCTCTCAGGACATTCTATTACATAACATACCGTATTCCTTTGACTCTGGGTGAAGAGACACCTGAGCTTATACCTGGGAGGAACCCATGCAATTAAGAGTTGCAAGCAGGGAGTATGTTTTTTCTGCGGTCAAAGGGGACATTTTATCAATATATGTCCAAGCATTCAGCTGCAAAAAGAGAAACAAAAAAGGACGTCTAAATCCCATCTGACTATCGGAGGTGTCATTGGGGAGTCAGAGAATGTGCATTTGTCCTTTGCTGGTAGTATGCGATTTCTCCTGACTGCCAAGGTGGCACTAGAGTGAAAAACTGTGGGAATTGAAGTATTTATCGACTGCGGGGCCGGGGTGTTAGGTTAGGATCAAGGAAGGGGATGAATGGAAGACGGCTTTTAATACTCCTGAGGGGCACTTTTAGAACCTGGTCATGCCTTTTTGGGTTGACCAATGTCCTGGTGGTCTTCCAACATTTTGTGAATGACATCTTTCATCACATGGTGGGGATGTTTGTGGTCGTGTATTTGGATGACATTCTTATTTATTCTCCAGACATGGAAACACATCAGAATCATGTGAGACAGGTGTTACAGATCCTAAGGTATAATAAATTGTTTGCAAAATTAGAGAAGTGTGTTTTTGCGGTACACAAGGTGCAGTTTTTGGGCTACCTGCTGTCATCTTCGGGTTTTCGAATGGATCCTGAGAAAGTCCGTGCTGTATTGAACTGGGATTGACCCGAAAATCTGAAGGCTCTTATGTGGGTTTTTTTAGGGATCACCAACTATTACCGAAAATGTATAAAGAATTATTTGATAATATTAAAACCCTTAACGGACATGACTAAGGAAGGGTAGGATGTCTCTGTATGGTCTGATTCAGCGTTGCAAGCCTTTTCTGCGATTAAGAAATGCTTCTCTTCTGCTCCCATATTGGTGCAACCAGATGTGTCACAACCGTTTATTGTGGAAGTGGACGCATCCGAGGTGGGGGTAGGAGCAGTTTTGTCACAGGGCCCATCACCTGGTAAATGGCGACCATGTGCATTTTTCTCGAAAAAACTATCCCCCGCTGAGAAAAATTATGATGTGAGTAACAGAGAGTTGCTGGCCATTTTGAGGAATGGCGTCATTGGTTGGAAGGGGCGATTAATCCGATCACGGTATTCACTGATCACAAAAATCTGGCTTATTTGGAGTCGGCGAAACGACTGAACTCAAGACAAGCCAGATGGGCCCTGTTTTTCACCAGATTCAATTTCACTGTCACCTATCGTCCTTGGATTAAGAACATCAAGGCGGTTGCCTTGTCACGCAGTTTCCCTGGAGGTGGTAATTTTGAAAACCCGAGTCCCATTCTGTCTAAAGGGGTGGTGGTATCCGCCCTCTACCCTGACCTTGAGGTGAAGGTGTTAGACGCTCAGGGAGACGCACCGGACCCGTGTCCCTCTGGGAAACTATTTGTGCCACCGGAATTGCGTCACAAGGTGTTGGAGGAGCATCATTGTACGGTTCTTACAGGACATCCTGGGAGTAGGTCCACTGCCAACCTCATATCTCATAGATTCTGGTGGCTGGGGTGGTGTAAGTGTGTGAAGGACTATGTGTCAGCCTGTACTACCTGTGCACGTGCAAGGTGACACTTAGTGGACATTCTGAATCTTTACTTCTGTTACCCATTCCGTCCAGACCATGGACTCATGCATCCATGGACTTTATCACTGATCTACCTAATTCTTCAGGAAAGACAGTTATTCTGGTGGTATTTGATCGCTTTAGTAAAATGGTACATTTTATTGCATTACCAGGCCTACCTAATGCTAAAACCCTTGCACAGGTATTTCTTGACAACATTGTGAAATTCCATGGCATTCTCTCTGACGTGGTCTCGGATCATGAGACTCAGTTTGTTTCCAGGTTCTGGAAGGCGTTCTGTACTCATCTGGGAATTCAACTGTTTTTTTCTTCTGCTTTTCATCCTCAGTCGAACGGACAGACGGAGCGCACTAATCAGTGTCTGGAGACTTACTTGAGATGTTTTGTATCTGAGAACCAGGAGGAGTGGTCTTCCTTTTTGTCTTTGGCAGAGTTTGCCATAAACAATTGTAAGTCAGGAGTCCACTGGTGAGTCAACGTTTTTTGGGGCCTATGGATTTTACCCACAGTTTGGCACATTTTATGGTTCAAATACTTCTGGTATCCCTGAGGAAGAACGTTTTTCATCATCATTGTCATCAATATGGCGAAAAATTCCAAATAACTTGAAAAATATGGACAACAAATATAAACGTGTGGCTGACAGAAAAAGTATGAATGGTCCGGACCTAAGTATGGGTGATTCTGTGTGGCTGTCCACAAGAAACATTAAGTTGAAGGTACCTTTCTGGAAGTTGGGTCCAAGGTTTATTGGCCCATTTAAGATCAAGGCCATTATTAATCCTGTAGCTTTTCGTCTTGAGCTTCCTCAGGCCCTGAAAATTTATAATGTGTTACATAGGTCTTTGTTGAAAAAATATGTGGAACCTTTACAGCCATCTTCCTTGCCACCCGCTTCGGTCATGGTGGATGGTAATTTGGAATTCGAGATTGCGAAAATAGTTGACTCTCGAGTTCTCTGTGGATCCCTTCAATATCTTGTCCATTGGAGAGGTTATGGACCGGAGGAAAGGATGTGGGTGCCGGCATCCGACGTTAATGTCAATCGTTTAGTGAATGCCTTTCATAGATCTCACCCGGATAAGGTTGGTCCTGGGTGCCGAGAGGTCACCCGTAGAAGGGGGGGTACTGTCACAGACGTTCCCGTGGCAGGTACCAGGAGATCAGAGAGACTGGCAACATGTGGGTTAAATTGACAAGTTCCTTGTGGATCTTATTGTGTCTGTGTTTTGGTGAATTCCACACCCCTTGCTTCAGGTGTTGTTTGTTGGTAATTTACCTTCCCCATAAATAGCTGCTTCTCACACTTGGAGGTGCGGTTTATAGATTTTCTTCCTGTCTTCTAACTAGCTGGTCGGTTGTACTCTGTGGTGCTTCTGAAGTTTCCAGTTTTCTACTTTAAGCTAAGTCTTGTCTTTTCTTATTGTATTGTGTTTGTTATATTCCCAGTTGTTTGTATCTGGGCCTGAGATAGACTTCCATTCATCCATCTGGGGAGGTCCTAACCTTATTCCAGGGCATTATAGGAAAATAAGGGCCTAGGTATCCAGAATATGAATATTCCTACCTTTAAGGTCTATTCATATTTAATAGACCTGGGCCCCTTGAGAAAGTGGTAGCGAAACGTGCATCGGGGTGTGCTCCCTGCTGTCCAGAGATCGGACCCCTCTATTGGCTGTTTACCAAGGTATTGTTTCATTATAATACTATATTCTCTGTTTATTCATTCATTCATTCATTCAGTTTTCCACAGTTGGGGCCTATGTATTAGTCCTATATTGGCATTTAACATTAGGATATTTAGGTTGATTTTTTCAATCACCTTGGGATATTACAGCTACTAGTGCCTCTTCACTTACCATTGAAGTGAGCATTTTTAGGTTGTGGGGATCTGCTTCACTTGGTACAGCAGGTGAGCTGCTTGTCATAGCGCTTACTTGCATTGCTGCTATAATTTCAACTAATGTATTAATTGTTCGTAATTGAATTATTGTCTAATAAAGCTATTATATGTACTGTGTTTCCCCTTTGTGGGTTTTTGATCGTGATACTCGCAAATACAAAAGCGCAATGTATATCCGGACATGCTTTCACAGGCCTTATACAACTTCACACCATACCTAGCCCTTTTATTGGGCAGGTACTGGCGGAAATGTAATTGGTCTTTGAAGTGAACCAATGATTCATACACTGAGGCATTTTTGAGGGGTATATACTTGACCAAATTAGGAATTGTGGTGGTCAACCGCTGGCCAAATTTTAAAGAGTCTGTCATAACTGGGGTCGCTTGGGGGTGGGCATTCATTATTATTGCTGAAGTGTAGAAATCTTAGAATAGCTTCAAAACTAGCCCAGGGCATGGCAAGACAGTAAAGAGGGGTGTGATAAACAATACCTTTGTTCCAATACGAACGTATAGTTTTTTTTAAAGGTTTTTTTAATGCCCATGCTTAGTACAAGTCCCCAAAACTTTAGCATTTCAGTCGTGTCAGTAGGGGTGCATGGGAGGCAATAAATTGCTCTACATATATATTTGTTTGTTCCACCATCAAATTAATTAGGTCATCAGTGAAGAATAATTGGAAAAAATTAATTCCTCTGAAACCTGTGGTATCTACTAGAGATGAGCGAATTTCATATTTTGAAATTCGTTCACGCTTCAGTTGGTGGTAAAAGCAGAATTGCATTATGGATTCCGTTACCACGGACCATAACGCAATTCTATGATGGAATGCTTCCGTCATAATAGAAGTCTATGGGCTGTAAAAAGAATATGCAGGGGAGTCCTTTTCTGCATAACAGAAACGGGACGGATCCGTTATGCAGGCCATAGACTTTTATTATGACGGAACGAATAACGGAATGCCTCTAAAGGCATTCTGTTATGCATTCCGTTATAGAATTGCGTTATGGTCCGTGGTAACGGAATCCATAAGGCAATTCTGCTTTTACCACCAAACGAAGTGTGAACGAATTTCATAACATGAAATTCGCTCATGTCTAGTATCTACATTGATGTCTGGAGTGGCTGCAAATTCAGGCACCTGGGGCACATAGTTATCTGTGGGGATCCATGAAGAGTCACTTGTACAGGGCTGCGACTGCGTTCTACCCCTAGGACGCCTACAAGGGGGTTCATCATTAGATGAATCATTTGAGGAAGATGAAACTAAAAATGTCACTTCATCTCCACTGTTGGAGTCAGTGTCCTCAAAAAGCATGGCATATGCTTCTTTAGCAGTGAAAAGCCGTTTAGTCATTTTAAACTGTAAACTAAAGTAGATTCTTTTATTTTTTTTATAGAATAGCAAACTAAAATCCTGTAAATCCTAAATAAAAACTCCCTGAGTCACTTGGCAGTTATTGACAGGTGTCACAGGTAGCACAGATGGCTGGCGATGAGCCTCATGAGGCTGAAGATGATATATAGGGGTCTAGTATGGGGCACAGAGTAGTGCCAATATCCTTTTTGGAGCAGAAAAGGGTTAATTAATGTATTATTTTACAGTTATAGGTGGCACAAATCCACATGGGGCATAGGAGACTTATATTTTACAAACTGGTGCCACTCAAGCACAGGACACGAGTATGTACACACAGGAGGATGGCACACGTAGTGACAGGGTTCATTTTAAAAAATTTTGTAACTTGGGAGTGTGTAACAGGTGTCTTGACAGACGGACAGGCTGGTGTGACAGGTGAATTGACGGACGGACAGGCTGGTGTGACAGGTCTCTTGATGGACGGACAGACTGGAGTGACAGGTGTCTTAACAGACGGACAGACTGGAGTGACAGGTGTCTTAACAGACGGACAGGCTGGAGTCACAGGTGTCTTGATGGAAGGATAGACTGGAGTGACAGGTGTCTTGATGGATGGACAGGCTGGAGTGAGGCACAGAACTCATGTGTGTCACTGATTGGGGCACAGAAGAGCAGCGTTTTGGCACTGAAGGGGTTAATACTCTGTAGTGTGTGGATTTTGACAGTAGGTCCTTCTTTGATCCCTTCCCTGACAGGAATTGGGACGATCAGAGAAGGAGAGTACACATAGTTCCTGCCTAAACAGCAACAATGCACTAAGATTGGTCCGTCTGCAGTAATGGACCAATCACAGCGATCGCCGGCCGGTGAGCGCTGTGATTCATTCCCGCCGGCGTAACTGGTTGCCTAGCAACCTCCCGTGTTGCGGGAAGGGGTTAAGGCCCCTTGCACACAATCATTTTTGGCATCTGTTTTTATAACTAGTATCACTTGGATAGCTATAGAACCAATACATTTCAATGGCATAATGTACACTACAGTTACTTTAACCAATCCGTGTATCCGTGAAAAACTGGATACACTTGGATGCAAAAAACGTATACAGATCGGATCAAAAACTGAAACAGAAACCATATCAGTCCTGTGCAAGAGGCCTAAGTCTCCTTCTGTTGCTGTCTACAGCTCATTTACATTTCCTATACATTTACACTAAAAGATAAAAGTAAACCTCTTTATCACTGAATTCAGGTGTTTCATTCAGTCTCATTGCCACAGGTGTATAAAATCCAGCCCCTAGCCAAGCAGTCGGCCATTACTAACATCTGTGAAAGAATGGGTCATTCTAAAAAGCTCACTGAATTACAACATGGTCCTGTAGTAGGATGCCACCATTGTAACAAGTTGGTTTATGAAATTTCTTCCTTCCTAATTATTCCACAATCAACTGTGAGTGATATCATTGCCAAGTGGGAGCATTTAGGAACCACAGCAACTCAGCCATGAAGTGGCAGACCACGTAAAGTCACGTGAAGTAGCCAAATGTTTAGGCGCATAGTGCAGAAAAGTCACCAATACTCCAATACCCTGCTGGCTCAATAACTGCAGAGCTCCAAACCTCATCTGGCATTAACATCAGCTGAAAACGGTGCTCTGGGATCTTCCTAGCATGCCTGATGCATGCAAGTCTTACATCACCAAGCAGTGGAAAGGTGTTCTCTGAAGAGACAAATCTGGCAGTCTCGTGGATTAGTCTGGGGTTGGCTCTTTTTTGTTCCAGCATGACAAGATGTGGTTTAGTTAGTTTGTTGTTGGAGAATTTGAATAGCCCACGCAGAGCCTTAACCTCAACCCCAGTGAACACCTTTTGAATAAACTAGAATGGAGATTGCCAGACAAATCCTCTTGTCCATCATTAATGTCTAATCTCACAAATGCTCTTCTGGATGAATGAGCAAAATTTGCCACAGACACACTCCAAAATCTTGTAAAATGCTTTTCCAATAGAGTGGAAGCTGTCTTAGCTGCAAAGGGAGGCCTAACTCCATATTAATGCATTTTGATTTAGAATAGTATGCCATAAAAGCTCCTACAGGTGTAATGTGTAGGTGTCTCAATAATTTTGTTCGTACAGTCTATTTATTGTACAATTGAATTATTGAATTTACTTGCAATGATAATTAACCATTAATACAGATACAGGAGGCAGGTGCGGCAGAATCACATAGCCTTCACCCGACCTCTGACAAGGAGCTGCGATCAGCGGCAGTTAACCCCTTAGGTGCGGCACCTGATGGGTTAACTGCCACTGATCTCAACTCCCTGTCAGAGGTCGGGTGACGGCTATGTGATTCTGCCGCACCCGCCTCCTGTATATGTATTAAAGGTTAATTATCATTGGTGGCGCAGTACACCCTCCCCCCACCCCAGTATTAAAAACATTGGTGGTGCAGTGCGCCCCCTTCCCCCCCAAACCTCCTAGTATTAAAATCATTGGTGGCAATGGCCACAGGGTCCCCTCCCCCCCTCCTAATTGGTGGCAGTGGCATCTTTTGATCGGAGCCCCAGCTGTGTAATCCTGGGGCTCTGATCGGTTACCATGGCAGCCGGGACACTACTGAAGCCCTGGCTGCTGCCATGGTAACATCCCTGCTGCTGTGTGCACCATGCACAGAGCAGCAGGTAGAGTGTGAAGTCCTATTTACCCTGATAGAGCTCTACAGTATTAGGGTGATTAGGACAAGGGATGAAAAGATCCCAGGTTCTAGCCACTAAGGGGGGAAATAGTTATAAAATAAAAAAAGTTACAAAAAAAAAATTAAAAATATTAAGTATAAATCACCACCTTTCCTAATTTTACATATAAAATATATACACAATAAATAAAAAAAAATATTACATATCGTCACGTCTGAAGTCCAAACTATTAAAATAACAAAAATATCTCCTATGCGGTGAGCGTCGTCACAGAAAAAAAATTAAACAAAAACCGCGCGAATAGGATAGGACTGTTCAATTATAGGCCGGACGTTCCATAAAATGCGGAATACACTCAGCTTTTTTGGTGTTTTATTTTTTTTGCATGCTATTGAATGGTATTGAGTATTGCAATACTTTTTTATGGTATAGAAATCGAATCAAAATTTAGGTATCGTGACAACCCTAGTCTGCTGCAGCCTGCCCTGCTGTGCTCCAAATTAAAATATCATCATATTGATATTTATTGGGCATTGGGGGCACAGGGGCAGGCAGCAGCATAGTGCTATCAGCATTCATATTGAAATTTATTTTCATATTCAATCTCTGTTTCTCTTTAGATGGTGTACAGTAAAAACTGAATACTGTGTAGACCTAAGGGATTAAAAACTAGGGGTATAAGGATCGATTCACATATATCCGCTCTGTAGTGTGTTCTGTCTATTGTATTTGGCAACATCTATAACACATGCAGCTTAATTGCCACTTCTGTTGTGCAAAATGCCACAAGGGGGCCCACTGAGGCTTTATCGCCCAAGGGCCCACGTGAACCTGGAGCCGGCCCTGCTGTACAGTCTAATGGCAGCACCTGCAGGGCCATGCGTGCAGGTTTATTTTTGGAATTTATCTGATTTTAAAAAGAGAGATTTTCAGACTCATTCCTAAGGGCTAGTGTCACGACTGTGACTGATCCAGACAGGTCTGGGAGGAGAAGGTCGCAGCGACTTGCTACTCGAGATAGCTTGTGAGTTTGCTCCGTGGTTCAGGGTATGTCATCTGGGTTTTGCCTTGTGAACCTTTTTGTCCTGACTGGGAGTTTGTAGGCATCCTTCTCAGGTGAGTCCTGTCTGCCACTCCCAGCTACTATATTAGTTTCACTTTCACTTGCAGTCATTGCCAGATATAGTCCTTACTTCCAGTGCTACTCTGACCTTGGAAGGAGATCGTTTGATGGTGTTGCTGTGGAGCTCTTGTCCGGCGTGGACTGTCGTGTTTGGGATCGCCTTCTCTGCTCGTGACTGGATAAGTCTATCTCTGCTGTTGTTTGTTTGTTGCTGTCTTTCCCTGTTGTTTTCCTAGACGTGAGTGATGGTGACTAGCGCTCCCATCGGCCTTTCCCCAGTCCAGTCTTGTTAGGGCGACTGAGGGTTTAGGCATCCTGCTCGCCGCACGGGTTCACACCCCGTCTAGGGTATCAGGGCAGACAGGTGCCAGGTTAGGGTTTGTCAGGGGTGGCCATTCTATTTCCCCTCCGTCTGGTGCGACACGACTGCTGCTGGGATAGCGGTCGTGACAGTATATCTGGCCTTTTAAAAAAAAAAAAAAAGTGACATTTCTTCTTTTTTTTTTTTTTCTTTGTTGCTTGCTGTTTTGCTTTGTATTTTGTCTGTTCCACTATGGATCCGGTTTCGGTTTTGGCGAAACATTTACAGGGGTTATCCCTTGAAGTGGCAGGATTAAAAGCAACAGTGTTGCAGCAGCAATCCTTGGGTTCCACCGTTGCTACGGGAAACCAAGGTACTCCTGAGCCAAAAGTGGCTTTACCTGATAGGTTCTCTGGAGGGAGAGACCAATTTGTAACCTTCAGAGAAGCTTGCAAATTGTTCTTCAGGTTACGCCCTAGATCCTCCGGCGGTGAGGAACAATGGGTGGGCATTGTAATTTCTCTCCTGCAAGGAGATCCGCAGGCTTGGGCTTTCTCCCTACCATCAGACTCTCCGGCCTTACGATCAGTGGAGGAGTTTTTTGAAGCCCTGGGTCTCGTATATGATGACCCGGACAGGGTCTCACTGGCTGAGTCTAAGCTACGTAGACTTCGGCAAGAGAACCGGTCTGCTGAACTATATTGTTCCGAATTCCGTAGGTGGGCTACTGATACGTTATGGAACAACTCGGCCCTTAGGAGTCAGTTCTGCCAGGGGTTGTCTGAAAAATTAAAAGGCGCGCTGGCGGTATACGAGGTCCCTGGGTCTCTTGAGGCTGCTATGTCTCTGTCCATAAGAATCGACAGACGACTCAGGGAGAGACTATTAAATTTTACGGAGGCCTCTATAGGGCAGGGATCGGTCTGTTATGGTCCAGTCGAACCAATGCAAATAGGGGGCGCCACTAGACGGGTGAATCCTCCTAAGTTCCGCCGTAGGTCAGAGGTTTGTTTTCGTTGTGGGGGGAGGGGTCATTTTGTAAAGGTTTGTCCCTCAGAACCCAAGAGACCACAAACAAGGGAGCCGCCGGAAAACTAGAGTCCCCAGATTGTGCGGAGGAGAACAGTCTGGGCGTATTTGTTTCCTCCATATGCATGTCTCAGTTTTTGTTGTCCGCTACCGTTGAGGCGGGCAATAAAACTGAGATCTGTTCCGTCTTTTTGGACAGTGGGGCGGGGGTCAACTTAGTGGATTCACGGTTTGCTCAGGCTCTGGGTTTTACTCCGGAACCGGTATGCAGAACTATTCCTGTGTTTGCCATCGACTCCTCCCCTCTTACTCAGAGAGAGTTAACTCAGATCATCCATAATATCCATCTGCAGGTAGGGGACCTCCATAAAGAGCATATCTCTTGTTATGTCCTGGACGGTCTTCCGGCTCCTATGGTATTGGGGCTTCCCTGGCTGGTGACTCACAATCCAGTGGTGGATTGGCAGGCCGGGGAGATTGTGGAGTGGAGTGAACATTGTAAGGACAACTGCTTGAGTAGTAGGTTCTCTACACTCTCTGTAACATCTTTACCTGCCTTTCTGTCAGATTTTATGGATGTGTTCTCTGAGAAGGGTTGTCAGGGGTTACCACCTCATCGTCCATATGATTGCCCGATTAATCTATTACCTGGGGCAAAACTACCTAAAACCCGGTTATACAATCTTTCCGGCCCGGAGAGGAAGGCTATGAAAGATTAAATTTCGGAGAGTTTGGCTAAGGGACACATCAGACCCTCTTCTTCACCTGTGGCTGCAGGGTTCTTTTTCGTTAAAAAGAAAGATGGGGGCCTACGTCCTTGCCTGGATTTCCGGAAATTAAACCGGATAACTATCCGAGATCCCTATCCTCTTCCTCTCATTCCCGACCTCTTTAATCAGGTTGCTGGTGCTAAATGGTTCTCCAAAATGGATCTCAGAGGAGCCTATAACCTGGTCCGCATCAAAGAGGGGGATGAGTGGAAGACGGCTTTTAATACTCCGGAAGGGCATTATGAAAATCTGGTCATGCCATTTGGTCTTACTAATGCGCCTGCGGTATTCCAACATTTTGTCAACGATATTTTTAGTCACCTTATCGGGAGATTTGTTGTGATATATCTTGATGACATCCTGGTCTATTCCCCAGATCTGGATACACATAAGATCCATGTGAGACAAGTGCTGCAGATATTAAGGGCCAACAAATTGTTTGCTAAGTTAGAAAAATGTGTGTTCGCCGTAAAAGAACTGCCATTTCTGGGGTATGTGTTGTCAGATTCAGGTTTCCGCATGGATCCAGAGAAAGTCCGGGCGATTATAGACTGGGATCTGCCTGAGAACCTGAAGGCATTGCAACGCTTCCTGGGGTTTGCCAATTTTTATAGAAAGTTTATAAAGAACTATTCCTTGGTGGTCAAACCACTGACGGACATGACCCGAAAGGGATCCGATTTTTCCAAATGGTCACATGCAGCCAAAACTGCCTTTGCATCTCTGAAGGAGAGATTCACCTCGGCCCCTATTCTCGTACAGCCAGATGTCTCGCTTCCTTTTATTGTAGAGGTTGACGCATCAGAGGTGGGGGTGGGAGCGGTACTATCTCAGGGCCCGTCCCCTGGTGAATGGCGTCTGTGTGCTTTCTTTTCGAAGAAATTGTCTACTGCAGAAAGGAACTATGATATTGGCAACAGGGAACTTTTGGCTATTAAGTTGGCTTTTGAGGAGTGGCGTCATTTTTTGGAGGGGGCGGTTCATCCCGTCACGGTGATTACTGATCACAAAAACGTATTATATCTGGAGTCTGCTAAACATCTCACCCCTAGACAGGCTCGGTGGTCGTTATTTTTTACTAGGTTTAATTTTGTAATAACCTATTGCCCGGGGGCAAAAAATACTAAGGCGGATGCATTGTCTCGAAGTTTTCCTGGAGGGGGTGATGTTGAGGTACCAGAGCCCATTTTGCAAAAGGGGGAGGTGGTCTCTGCATTACACTCAGGTTTGGAGGGGAGGGTGTTGGAAGCTCAGGGGGACGCCCCGGCCTCCTTCCCCTCGGGTAAACTGTTTGTGCCAGAAAATTTACGACTGGAGATACTAAAAGAACACCATAACTCCACACTGGCAGGACACCCAGGTAGTAGGGCAACCTCTGAGTTAGTGTCTCGTCGGTTCTGGTGGCCTAAATGGCGCCAGGAGGTGTTGAATTTTGTGTCTGCATGTGCTACCTGTGCTCGTTCTAAGGTAGATCATACTCGTCCGGCAGGGCGTCTTTTACCTCTGGCCATCCCCAACAGGCCTTGGACGCACCTGTCAATGGATTTCATTACGGATCTACCAGTATCAGCGGGGAAGACTGTTATTCTTGTAGTTGTTGACAGATTCAGTAAAATGGTGCACTTTATTGCTCTTGCTGCATTGCCTAATGCTAACACACTGGCTCAGGTTTTTATTGACCACATCGTGAAGCTTCACGGGGTCCCTTCCGATATTGTTTCGGATCGTGGTACCCAATTCGTTTCTAAATTTTGGAAAGCTTTTTGTTCTCGTTTAGGGGTTCATCTGTCGTTTTCTTCATCTTTCCATCCACAGTCCAACGGTCAGACTGAACGTACCAATCAAAACCTAGAGACATATTTGAGATGCTTTGTTTCCGAAAATCAGGAGGAATGGTCATCTTATTTACCGTTAGCCGAGTTTGCCATTAATAATCGTCATCAAGAATCCACCGATAAGTCACCATTTTTTGGTGCGTATGGTTTCCATCCTCAGTTTTGTACGTTTAGTGAGGGGGGGCCGTCTGGGATTCCCGAGGAGGAGCGATTTGCGTCTTCACTTTCTTCAGTGTGGCAGAGTGTGCAAGAAAGTTTGAAGAGAATTGGTGGTAGATACAAACGTGCGGCTGATAGGAAGCGCTCTGAAGGTCCGGACCTTGGGGTGAATGACTTGGTGTGGTTGTCTACCAGAAATATCAAGTTGAAGGTTCCCTCGTGGAAATTAGGTCCGAGATTTATTGGTCCTTATAGGGTAATTAAGATCATTAACCCGGTGGCTTTTCGTCTGGAGCTACCTCAGACTCTAAGGATCCATAATGTCTTCCACAGATCTCTGCTTAAGAGATATGTAGAACCTCCTGAACCATTGCCACTACCGCCTCCACCGGTGGTTGTTGATGGCAGTCTTGAGTTTCAGGTTGAAAAGATTGTTGATTCACGATATGTTCGCCGCTCTCTTCAGTACCTGGTGCACTGGAAAGGTTATGGTTCCGAAGAGAGAATGTGGGTTCCAGCATCAGAGGTAAAAGCGGACAGACTCATTCGGGCTTTTCATAGCTCCCATCCGGAGAGGCCTGGTCTTGAGGGTCCAGGGGCCCCTCGTAGAAAGGGGGGTACTGTCACGACTGTGACTGATCCAGACAGGTCTGGGAGGAGAAGGTCGCAGCGACTTGCTACTCGCGATAGCTTGTGAGTTTGCTCCGTGGTTCAGGGTATGTCATCTGGGTTTTGCCTTGTGAACCTTTTTGTCCTGACTGGGAGTTTGTAGGCATCCTTCTCAGGTGAGTCCTGTCTGCCACTCCCAGCTACTATATTAGTTTCACTTTCACTTGCAGTCATTGCCAGATATAGTCCTTACTTCCAGTGCTACTCTGACCTTGGAAGGAGATTGTTTGATGGTGTTGCTGTGGAGCTCTTGTCTGGCGTGGACTGTCGTGTTTGGGATCGCCTTCTCTGCTCGTGACTGGATAAGTCTATCTCTGCTGTTGTTTGTTTGTTGCTGTCTTCCCCTGTTGTTTTCCTAGACGTGAGTGATGGTGACTAGCGCTCCCATCGGCCTTTCCCCAGTCCAGTCTTGTTAGGGCGACTGAGGGTTTAGGCATCCTGCTCGCCGCACGGGTTCACACCCCGTCTAGGGTATCAGGGCAGACAGGTGCCAGGTTAGGGTTTGTCAGGGGTGGCCATTCTATTTCCCATCCGTAGATAAGGGTCCCCCTTCCCCTCCGTCTGGTGCGACACGACTGCTGCTGGGATAGCGGTCGTGACAGCTAGTTCACATGGAGTTATTTGGCGCTGATTTTGGAGCATTTCTGCCTCAAAATCAACTCTCAAAACAGCCTCCTGTTCATTTCAATGGGAAGCATTGTGTAAAAAAGAAGTGTGGAAAGAAGAAGCAGCATGCCCAGCAGAATCAGTGCTGAATCTCCTATTGAAATGAATAGGAAGCAGAAAAGAAAAGCTCCATGTAAGTTTGTGTTTTTTTTTTTGCATTTTCAGTGCGTTTTTTGGTGCAGATCTGTGTCAAAAAGCTCAAGCTGAAAATGCAGTTTATTATTTTGCATACCTGTGGTAGTTGATTCATAATTTAGTTAGAGGCCACATATCGAATTGGCCACTTATCCCCAATCAGGGCCATCCTAAGGCGTGCAGGAGGTTCTTGATACGGGATCGCCCCTATCAGGGCGGCCATTCTGTTTTATAGGCAGGGTTGACAGTATAGGGCTAACTGCCCGATTCATTAACTAACCTGCACCCATGCCTATATAACTGCCCATTATACTATTGTGTATTATTATTATTTTATATATATATATATATATATACAGTAAATATATCATTATTTATGATTCAGGATTATTTTTAATATATTTATATTAAAGGCTGCATTTTAATAGTGTAGTAGTCTGTGAGTTCTTGTGGTAATGTACTACCTTTAGTAAGTGGACCCTTTGACGGGTTATTGTCATAGCTGGGAATTTGAAAAACCTCAAGAAAAAATTTTGCAGACTCCATGCTGATTTTTTTAAACGTGTTTTTCAGAATCAGTCGAGTGACTTGGCCCTTAGGGTGTTTTTTCAACATTTTTCCTTATCTTTTTTGCCTTTTTTAATTAAAAACATGGTCAGATGTTCTCAGGAATTCAGTATAGAAATCAACAACAAAACAAATTTGAAGTTTTATTTTAGCCTATTTTCAAAGCTTAAAATGCTGTAGGTATGGACCTTTTATGAGGCATTTTTACAAGACTTCTCTATAGGAAAAAAAAAGAAAAACATTTACTACTTAGAGCATGCTGTATTCTGAAAACAAATGGCATGAAGAAAAAAAAAACACTGCTTGTAGTGCATTCCTCTACTAAATTTCAGATGATGTAAAAAAAAAAAAATTGTATTAAGTAATATGCAGAAATGCTTGTAAAAAAAACATGAAATACAGAGAAAAAAATGCCACAAAAAAGTGTGTTTGAAGGATGCCTAAATGGTGTTTTTATGAGTCCTAATGTTACAAAGTATTGATTTTAAACTGCTCCTAGTCTTGACATTTTATTCTCGATCTTTGTTATGTCACGCACTTACCTGTCTGCAATCCTGCGCCGAGTCCAGCTGCAATATGATGGCGCAGGCGGTGCTCTGTTGCTACAACAATTAGCCCCACTGACACTATGGCTGCTTGACCTATCAGGGAGCTAGGTCGATGGACCAATCAGGCTCTGTGCTGGTGTCACATGCTTCTTGAAGAGGGCTATTTAAACAGGCATCTGGTGCCAGTGATTGGTTTTCTAAGCCTCAGTTACTAGCTGTCTGGATCTTTGACCTTTCCCTGTTACTTTGACATTGCCTCTGATTAGGGATTTTGCCTCTGACATGACCTCCTGGTATTTGACTGTGCCTGTTGTGACCTTGCCTTTGCCCTCTGACTTTACCTTTGACATTATCTCCTGGTTTCATTGTTGCTGTGTTTTGCGTTGGTTTCCTTAGGCTTCCCTGAGGAAGCTAACGCTCCTGTGGAGGTGTTTTCTTCTGGGTCTTTATACTGTGCAATATTTGGTTATTGTAGATGTACCACAGTGTGGTTTTATACCTCTTTTATATCCTGCAAAACTTGTTATGTGACCACTGTTCTGCACCTACATGTGGTATTGGATATCAATACCATGTGGATGTCTTTTTAACCATATGTTATTCAATAAACATGGGTTTTCTTAATAAATTCTGGAAGCAGTGTGCCAATTTTTTGTTTATCAGTGTTCTCCATTTAAGTGAAAGGAACAAGCACTTGTTATTACACTCTGAGACTCTTTTGCCACTAAGACTTCCGAGACAACATGCAGTGTAATCTAAAAGAGGAAGTAGCGCTCGTACGAGTCTGCCTCCTCTTTAAACAGCTGATCGCAGATGGTTCTGGGAGTCAGACCTCCACTGATCAGATATTGATTACTTGTCCTGAGAATAGGTTATCAATATTACTGGTGGCACAACCCCTTTAAATATGGCAGCATGTTCAGGTAACAGATTCACTTTAAATACCTTTTTTATACTTGCACCAACCAAATGTACTATAATATGTGCATTTTCTGTAGAAACGTTTCATCATTGGAAAGGTTGTCAGATACATGGTATCATATACTTGTAGACATTTTAAAAATGTAAACAGTAACACATACAGGTGAAACTCGAAAAATTTGAATATCGTGCAAAGGTCTATTTATTTCAGTAATGCAAATTCAAAGGAATTGCATAAATGCAGCTTAAAAATAGAATTTTGTGAAAAGGTTCAATATTCTAGGCTCACACTCTAGTCAGCTGATTAATCCATACCCCTTGAGCAAAGGGTACCTGAAATTGTGACTTTGGGGTTTCATAAGCTGTAACCCATAATCATCCAAATGATAACAAAGGCTTGAAATATCTCGCTTTGCATGTAATGAGTCTCTCATATATTAGTTTCACCTTTAAAGTTGCATTACTGAAATAAATGAACTTTGCACAATATTCAAATTTTCCGAGTTTCACCTGTACAGTGGCATGCAAAGTTTGGGCACCCCTGGTCAAAATGACTGTTACTGTGAATAGTTAAGCAAGTTGGAGATGAAATAATCTCCAAAAGGCATAAAGTTGAAGATGAAACACACTTTTCAACATTCTAAACAATATCAGTGAATTATTTTAGTTTTGTACAATTTTAGAGTAAAAAAAAGGAAAGGAGCACTGGGCAGAGTTAGAGGCGTAGCTTAGTGTAGAAGAAATTTGCAGTGGTGTGTTGTCCCTCCATGGGCTTTTCAAAAAACAGGAGATGTGGTAACAGGCTGCAAGTTATATTTTATCTGCTTTTATATAGAAAACCAGATTCTACCATAGAGTACATAGCTCATTATGAAATGTATTGTCACCCAAAATATACATTTTTCTTATGGTTTTACCTGGGGTTGATCTTGATCTGACAGCGCTGTCCATTGGCTGAAGCAGAACGCTAGTCTCTAGACAAAAAAGAAGTACATATTAAAGTACTGGCAATAACATATAAAATATTATGCACTTTACTAAACTAATACCATTGATTTAGCATATTCCTAATCTTAGGCTGTGTTCACATCAGTGTTATATAATGACAGAAAAAATTGAATTTGTTAACCACTTTTGTCATAATCTTGCAGCTTTCAGACCTGGGTGCACAGAGAATTGTAAAGCAATCTCTCCAGCACTCCTTAAAAAACAAACAAAACAAAAAAAAAACTTTATTGTAAATGCATTAAAAACATCTTGTACAAAGGATAAAAAAAACGAACACCCACGTGTTTCGAACACAGTAAAACTTGTCCTTGCTTGTGGCAAAATGGTTTCCTCTTAGCTAGTTCTCTTAAAACACACTAAAAAAGTGAAATTTTATTGTTATAAGAAAACTGGCTAAGAGGAAACCATTATGCATGCCATGAGTAATGACAAGTCTTACTGTGTCTGCATTACGTAGGTTTTTGTATCCTTTTGTATGTTTTTAATGCATTCACAATACAGGATTGATTTTTTTAAGGAATGCTGGAGAGTGCTTTTTTCTACATTAGGCCCCTTTCACACAGGCGAGTATTCCGCGCGGATGCGTGAGTTGAACGCATTGCACCCGCACTGAATACCGAGCCATTCATTTCTATGGGGCTGTTCACATGAGCGGTGATTTTCACGCATCACTTGTGCGTTGCGTGAAAATCGCAGCATGCTCTATGTTCTGCGTTTTTCACGCAACGCAGGCCCCATAGAAGTGAATGGGGTTGAGTGAAAATCGCAAGCATCCGCAAGCAAGTGCGGATGCGGTGCGATTTTCACACACGGTTGCTAGGAGACGATCATTATTATTTTCCCTTATAACATGGTTATAAGGGAAAATAATAGCATTCTGAATACAGAATGCATAGTAAAATAGCGCTGGAGGGGTTAAAAAAAAAAGAAAAAATAATTTAACTCACCTTAGTCCACTTGATCGCGCTGCCCGGCTTCTCGTCTGTCTCCTTTGTTGAACAGGACCTGTGGTGAGCATTCATTACAGGAACAGGACCTGTGGTGACGTCACTCCGGTCATCACATGATCCATCACATGATCTTTTACCATGGTGATGGATCATGTGATCACCAGAGTGACGTCACCACAGGTCCTGTTCCTGTAATGAATGCTCACCACAGGTCCTGTTCAACAAAGGAGACCCCTCCAGCGCTATTTTAGTATGCATTCTGTATTCAGAATGCTATTATTTTCCCTTATAACCATGTTATAAGGGAAAATAATACAATCTACAGAACACCGATCTCAAGCCCGAACTTCTGTGAAGAAGTTCGGGTTTGGGTACCAAACATGCCCAATTTTTCTCACGCGAGTGCAAAACGCATTACAATGTTTTGCACTCGTGCGGAAAAATCGTGGGTGTTCCGTAACGCACCCGCACATTTTCCCGCAACGCCCGTGTGAAAGAGGCCTTAGAATTCCACATCAGTGTCATGGCTTGTTTACAGCCAGCGATTGTCATTCTCAGCCATTTCTTGCCACATCAAGAACAGGAGCAGCAAAAAAATGGCCAAAGAAGCTCTCATAATGTGAATAAGTAAATCTGCATAATTCCTCAAGTGGACATATTATGCTCACCTGTTGCCCCGCAAAATCGGGCACAATCCCAGTGAAAGTTTAGAGTGAAGGGGCGGAGGTCGGTTCAGCTGGTGCTATCTTCAGTCCCTAAGGGCAGAAGCCAATCAACCGAAGGAGCAGGAGAAGCACAGGAAGAGAATGGTTGGACTACTTGAGCCTCACTAAAGAGTGATAACTAGCAGGTGCAAATCCACGACCAATGTGGTCATGAACCGTAAGACCTTTATTGCGTATTTTCACATGGACAATGCATTTTGGGGTACTCAGGACCCCTTTTTAAAGTCTGATGGGAGGTAGACATCACCTGAGATAATGACACTTTGGGCCAGAGCAGAGCAAGCAGTAATTTGGTTGGTATGCTAGTGAGGCCTCAAAGTGCCCAGCAGGGTGTGAATAACTGTTTCAGGAGCCCTAGACTGCCTCCAGCAAGAATCCTAGCCTGCCTTCTCACTCAATCTCAGTACCTCCCCGTGCACCATCCAGTCTGCGCTTCCTCTGCAATGTCACGATGAGCATAGAACTCCTCTCACCTGGTCATCGTGTCCCTCAGAAAATGTCGCACAAGCACAGAACAGGAAATGTCTGTGTTTGCGCATTGACTTCCCTTCAGTGGACATCGTCCTCACTGTACTTATAAGCGCCAAAACAAGGCCGCACCGCCAATTAGGCTAGGTGGCGCAGCCCTGGTGACAAGTGGGGGGTGGTGGAAGGGCACAGGGAGATGAGCGCTTCCATTGTGGAAGCGCTCATCTCCATAGTCATTTGTATCGCCGCCCTCAGGACAGCGATACAAATGGATGCTGCGTGGCAGGGGAGAGGCGTCTCCCTTCCCTTGATAGGCTGCAGGCACTAGGCCTGCATCCTATTAGAGGCCGGTGCAGGTGGCGTGATGACGTCATCGCACCGTCTGAGCCGTACAGCAAGGGACACAGGTCGGAAGAGGCCTGCATCGCATCGCTGCCAGCCTGATGGAGGTAAGTATGTGAGTTTATTATTTTTTTTATAATATTGGGGAGTACAGCGGCACAGTATTGGGGGTGGTAGGATGATTTGTCCAGAAGATGGGAGGATGATGGAAAAGTAGTAAACTAAGATTTTTTTTGTCAAAGTGCAGAGACGAGAAATGGCTGAGAAATTGTGGTCTGGTCTGAAAGGAGAAGATGAGGAAAGACAACATCTACATCAAAGGAAACATCACTGGATGTAAGAGGTATGTGGAGCTGTATTACGCTGTATGTTCTGTAGTGATATACGTAATGTTAGGAGGGAAGGGGTAAGGTTGAGAATTTTGTATAAGTGTGGAGGGGCGCTTTTTTAATTTTCGCCTCAGGCAGCAGAAAGGCTAGGGGCACCCCTGGCGCCAGACCATGTGATGTCGATGACAAGATGGGGGGAGTTCTATGCTGTGAAGTCACAGAGGAGGGGGAAGACTGGATGGGATCTACTGGGATCGAGTGAAGGCGTGGGCTGAGGTTGTTGAAAAAGGTGGGCTTACCATTATTCATGCCCCTCTGGGCACTTTGAGGCCTCATTAGCATACAAATCAAACTAGGGTATATAGAAAATCTAATTTTCTAAACTAAGGATAATTCTAACAAAGGTATGTTTTATATTATGTCTCATGCCTACCAACTTCAGCCAAAATGAAATCTTATTTGTGCTCCAGAATTCTTATATGCAAAGAATTTAGGCAGTGGTGTTTGTATTTGTGCCCCTGCGGGTTTTTGGTGAGGTTTGGGTGCAGAAACTCACAGAAATCCGCATGGAAATTTGTATGGCTCCTCTGCACCTATGTGCAGGTACTCTAAGGCTGGGTTCACACGTTAAAAATATGCAGCACATCTGCTTGTAATCTGCTTATTTTGTTGCTGAAATGCTGCTGAAAACATCTGCTTATTAGCGCTGGAGCGCCCTGAAAGCCATTTAACATCAATCAGATGTTGCTGAAGACTGGGGACCTGTACTGCCCACTGTAAAAGGATTATTAGAGGATTAAACCCCATCCCTATTGCAGTCCACTTTGCATGATTGTCCAGACAAAATTGAAATATTGGCAATTATGGTATATAATTTTTTCTGGTATAGGGCTCATGTCCCTGATCCTTTAAGAAAAGGGTAGGCAACTTACGGCACTGCAGCTGTTGTGAAACTACAACTCCCAGCATGCATACTTTCTCTTCTTAGAAATCTCATAGAAAAGAATGGAGCATTCTGGGAATTGGCTAGGTTGCTGACCCCTGCTTTAAGACTTTAGCAGTATCCCTGGAAGCACTTCAGTGTTTTGTACACCACTTTCACTAGACATGACTGTGTTGTTAGTACAGTTTTTCAGCATTTGGGCCCTAATTTTATTTTGCCAAAGGGCCACACTTTGTCTAAAACTGGACTTGGTTATACTAGTGATATAAATCTCTCACTAGTGTTGTGTATTCCTCTAACCTCTGTTTTTATGGAAAATGATTTAATGTCAAGATTTGATCTGTGTTTCCTAGAATTTATGGTTTTGTCTTCCTTGCCAATCCTGACATCAACTGATCTATATTTCACAGCACAAACTGCTATCAATTCTAATGTGATAATGCTATACTAGATGTAAAAGCTAATTATATTGTAATTAGACTGTGAGCCCCATTGAGGAAAAGAGCTAATGTCACGATTAGTGATGAGCGAAGTTTGGGCAAATCTGGTTCGGCGTCTTCGCTTTTCATTATATTGAGCGGGCGCAATGACGGGGAACAGTGATTGCGCCTCCCTCCGTCATTTAACCCCTCAGATGCCGTGTTCAATGTGGATAATGGCATCTGAGACTCACATTCAGGTGCTCAGGAGAATAACTCGGGTTTAAAAAAATATTATACTTACCTCATTCACTTGCTCGCGGAGAGGCCGTCAGCTCCCATATTGATTAAAGAAAACCCTCCAAAGGTCCTGCGGTGAGCGTGATGATGTCACCACGTGTTCACGCTGGCCAAGGCCAGTGATGTCATCACACTGTGGCGAGTGGCATCGCATGGTGTCGTCTTCATGCTGCCGCAGGTCCGTTGGCGTGTTTTTTTCAATCAAGATGGAATGGACAGTGGATGAGGTGAGTATATTTAATTTTTATTTTAAGCCTTTTTTTTTTTTTGTAAATACTTTATTTTAATTTTTTTTATATCAGATTCAATAAAAATTTCAAAGACAATCTGATAACTGTTTTTCAGTCGACAAATGTCAAAAGCAGCAGTTTTTACAAGACATATTTGTTGTACCAGTTTGTTTAAGAAGAGATCTTCTGTTGTACATTTACACATATATCTTGCCTTCCTTCAACAAGGATCTTATATACAGCATTCTGGACTGTCATGGACAAAGAATCTAGTGTTCCTAAGTGTTACCAGAACCTCGAAAGGTATCAGGGAGGGGGGGGGGGATGGAACTGTGTAAAGGTGGGTGTCACGGGGTTCCGAAGGTGCACTCGGTCCCCCATTGCCCGCAGAACTGTTGCTTAGCTTTTGGAATGAGGTTCTGTGTTTGACCTCATTCCCAGGGCGGCTTTACTAGCTGGGTGGCTCCCTGCTCCTAGTCTGCCTTGAGCGCCGAGCTGATCACTCGGTGCTCGACTGGTTGGTCTGTCGGTCATGTGACGCTGGCCACGTCACATGACCCTCACTCCCCACTATAAATACAGGCAGCCTGCTGGCTACAGGTTGCCTGTTAATTTCTAGGTTCCTGGCTATTTGTTGGACTACTGAATATTTACCTGATCCTGTTCCCTGACGATCCTCTGCCTGCTCCTCCTGTACTGCGCATACATCCTGGTATTTGTGACCTCGGCTCCCACCTGACTACTCTCTTAGGACTCCTCTTGTACTTCGCTACTCTCCTGGTATTTGACCCCGGCTTCTCCTGACCATTCTTTGCTTAATCCATTGTACTGCGTAGCTCTCTTGGTTCTGACCCGGTCCGTTCATGTTCCGTATTTTGTCTTGTCTGTCTTCCCTGCACATATCCTAAGTTAGGGACTGCCGTCCAGTTGTCCCCTGTCATCAGGACTCGTGAGGTAAGAAGGCAGGGCCAGGGGTGAGGGTGGAGCGCAGTGGTCACTACCCTTCCCCCTGTGTGTGTGTGGACGTGACCGTTACAGATTAACAGGCCCAATAACCACTGTATCATGAATCCTCTTACTACCCTGACTGACCATGTCTCTAACTTGACACAGAGGGTGCAGGAGCTAGGAGAGAAACTCCGTTCTTGTGAGTTAGGGCAAGGTTCTTCCACTCCTCTGTCCTCCAGTCCATATTTTGAACCCCAGATCAAGCTCCCAGAACCCTTTTCTGGAGACCGGAAGAGGTTTCTCTCCTTTAAGGAGAATTGCAAACTCTACTTCCGTTTGCGCCTCGTGTCCTCCGGTCCCGAGAGCCAACGCGTGGGGATTATCATTTCTCTACTACAGGGTGATCCCCAGGACTGGGCATTTTCGTTACCTCCTGGGGCCAGTTGTCTAACTTCTGTGGAGGGGTTTTTTCAGGCCCTGGGTACCCTCTATGACGAACCAGACAGGGCCCTGGTAGCCGAGACAGCTCTTAGGGCACTGGTTCAGGGCCATCTCCCTGCGGAGGAGTATTGCACCCAATTCAGACGGTGGTGTGTCCCCTCAGGATGGAATGAACCAGCCCTGAAGAGTCAGTTTAGGTCTGGTCTATCTGATAATTTAAAGGATCTATTGGTCAATTACCAAATTCCTGAGACCTTAGAGGAGATGATGACCCTAGTTGTCCGACTTGACAGACGAGTTAGAGAGAGACGACAAGAACGACAGTTCTGTTCTCAGATGGTGGTCCAGCCAGAGGCCTTTTCCAGGGACAACACTGAGGTCTCCACCGAGGAACCCATGCAGGTTGGCATGACCCGGGGTAATCTTCGTCGCAGACGCGGAGAGTGCTTCTACTGTGGAGATCCTGGCCATTGGATCAACAAGTGTCCTAAGAGGGACCTCTCTGACAAGTCTTCTAAGGCAAGACAACCTAAAGACCAGGTACACCCTGATTTTTCTAAAGGTAAGCTTTTGGTACCCATAACAATTTCTCTGGGGGTTAATAAGTGGCCGGGTAAGGCCTTTATTGACTCCGGTTCAGCGGCCAGCTTTATTGACTTTGAGTTTGCTTGTAAATTGGGTATTCCAATGTTTGCTTTACCTACACCTATCCATGTCATGGCTATTGATGCTACTCCCCTGATTGGTGGTACGGTGAGGTCATGTACCTCTGAAATTTCTCTGTCCGTGGGTGTGTGCCACTCTGAGAGATGTTCTCTTCTAGTCCTGGAGAACCTACCGGTTGAGGTGGTACTAGGGTTGCCTTGGCTCCGTTTACATAACCCCACAATTGATTGGTCCAAAGGAGAGTTGGTGAAATGGGGACCTAAGTGTGACTCATGCTTGTCCGTGGTCCAGGCTGGGGTTTCAGTAAGGTCTAATACATTACCCTCTGTTATTAAGGAATATTCTGATGTGTTCTCGTCCCTTACTCCAGAGGTTCTACCCCCCCATAGACCTTATGATTGCGCCATAGAGCTAATTGAGGGTGCCGAATTTCCTAAAGGTCGAATTTATAATCTTTCAGGGCCCGAACGCAAGGCTATGGAAGATTATATTAAGGAGAGCCTTGCTAAAGGGCATATTAGACCTTCAGTCTCTCCTATGGGAGCAGGGTTTTTCTTTGTTAAAAAGAAGGATAGTGGTCTTAGGCCTTGTATTGATTACCGGAGATTAAATAAAATCACTGTCCAAAATAGATACTCTCTCCCATTGATTCCGGATTTATTTAACCAGGTTTTGGGGGCAACCTGGTTTTCCAAGATTGACCTGAAAGGGGCATAGAATCTAATCCGAATCAAGGAGGGAGACGAATGGAAGACAGCGTTCAATACTCCGATAGGACACTTTGAATATCAGGTGATGCCTTTTGGACTTAGCAATGCCCCAGCTGTGTTCCAAAACTTAATGAACGATATTCTTAGGGAGTTCTTAGGTAAATTTATTATTGTCTATCTTGACGACATTTTGATATTCTCTCCTGATTTCGAATCTCATGTGTCCCATGTCAAACAAGTATTAGAGGTGTTGAGGGAGAACCAGCTATCCGCTAAGCAAGAGAAATGTGTCTTTGGTGTACAGGAGATACTGTTTCTAGGGCATGTTTTGACTCCTCACGCCTTTAAGATGGATCCTGGTAAGGTTTTAGCAATTAAGGAATGGGTAAGGCCTTCATCCTTAAAGGCTTTACAACGGTTTTTGGGTTTCGCTAATTACTACCGTAAATTTATCATGAATTTTTCTGTAATTGCTAAGCCATTGACCGACCTTACTAAGAAAGGGGCGGATTTGGAGAATTGGTCTACCAAGGCCATTTCTTCATTTGAAACATTAAAAAAGGCATTTAGTAGCGCTCCCATTCTGATCCAGCCTGATCAGGAGAGACCCTTTATTGTGGAGGTGGATGCGTCCGAGGACGGCGCAGGAGCAGTCCTTTCACAAGGTCCTGCTAGCCTCACTAACCTGAGACCGTGTGCCTTCTTCTCTAGGAAATTCTCTCCCACGGAGAGAAACTACGACATAGGGAATAGGGAGCTGTTGGCCATTAAATGGGCATTTGAGGAGTGGAGACATTTTTTGGAGGGGGCAAGGCATCGAGTAACTGTTGTCACTGACCATAAAAACCTAATGTTTCTCGAGTCCGCTAAGAGGTTGAATCCCCGACAAGCCCGATGGGCTCTGTTTTTTAGCCGTTTTGATTTCTCCATTACGTTCAGGCCGGGAAGTAAAAATGTGAAGGCAGACGCATTATCTCGGAGCTTCCATGCTTTTCAACCCACTGAGACGCCGCCTGAATCCATCCTTCCAGCAAACATCTTCTTAGCGGCTCTAACCCAGGATATCTCGGCTCGCATTAAGGCTGAACAACATCTGGCACCGGTATCCACCCCAACAGATAAGTTGTTTGTTCCCGTACAATTTTGTCTCCAGCTGTTGGGTGAGTGTCACGATTCTGCCTTTTGTGGACATCCGGGTATTGAGGGCACTAAGGATCTGGTTTCTAGATCTTATTGGTGGCCCACTCTGACCAGGGATGTCAAGTCCTACGTGTCAGCCTGTGAGGTTTGTGCCAGGTCTAAGACACCTAGGACTCGCCCTGCTGGTAACCTACGACCCCTACCCATTCCCAGTAGACCCTGGTCCCATATCTCGATGGACTTTATAACTGACCTACCGCTGGCGGAGGGTAAGACTGTGGTTTGGGTAGTGGTCGATAGGTTTAGCAAGATGGTTCATTTCATTCCCCTGTCTAAACTTCCGAATGCTAAAACCCTGGCATCTATTTTTGTGAGAGAGATTGTTCGTTTACATGGCATCCCGGAAAATATTGTTTCGGACAGGGGTGTGCAGTTTATGTCCAAATTCTGGAGGGCCTTCTGTCAAAGATGTAAAATTTAGTTGTCTTTTTCTTCCGCCTACCATCCTGAGAGTAATGGGCAGACTGAACGCCTTAATCAGTCTGTGGAACAATTCCTGAGGTTGTATGTTGCTGATGACCAGCAATTATGGGTCAAATTCCTTCCGTTGGCTGAATTTGCTCTGAATAACCGTGTCAATTCTTCTGCTGGGGTCTCCCCTTTCTTTTGTAACCATGGTTTTCATCCCCGTTTTCATTCTGGGTCGTCCATCTCCTCCTCTAACCCTGAAGCTGATAAACTCTCCTCCGAACTGTGCACTGTTTGGGCCCGGGTTCAATCGAACCTAGAAAAGGCTCAAAGTTCTCATAAACTCAAGGCCGATAGGAGACGTTCAAGGGGGGTGAACTTTCAGGTTGGGGATAAAGTATGGTTGTCCTCCAAGAATCTATCTCTCAAGGTAGCTTCTAGAAAATTTGCTCCTCGTTTTATTGGTCCATATAAGATCACGGAGGTGATTAACCCGGTATCATTTAGGTTGGAGCTGCCCAAGTCATTCCACATTCATAATGTGTTCCATAAATCTCTACTTAAAAAATATTTTGAACCGGTAGTACCATCGAAAGCCTCGCCTCCGCCGGTTCTTGTTAATGATGCTGTCGAGTATGTGGTGTCTAAAATAGTGGATGTCAGAAAGGTGCGTAATTCCTTGCAGTACCTGATTCACTGGAAGGGGTATGGACCTGAAGAGAGATCTTGGGTACCTGCCAGGGAGGTTCATGCTCCTAGACTGGTTCGTAAATTTCATTTAGAACACCCTGAAAAGCCATCGCCTGAAGTCTTGGGTCCGGTGGCCCCTTGTAAAAGGGGGGGTACTGTCACGGGGTTCCGAAGGTGCACTCGGTCCCCCATTGCCCGCAGAACTGTTGCTTAGCTTTTGGAATGAGGTTCTGTGTTTGACCTCATTCCCAGGGCGGCTTTACTAGCTGGGTGGCTCCCTGCTCCTAGTCTGCCTTGAGCGCCGAGCTGATCACTCGGTGCTCGACTGGTTGGTCTGTCGGTCATGTGACGCTGGCCACGTCACATGACCCTCACTCCCCACTATAAATACAGGCAGCCTAGGTTCCTGGCTATTTGTTGGACTACTGAATATTTACCTGATCCTGTTCCCTGACGATCCTCTGCCTGCTCCTCCTGTACTGCGCATACATCCTGGTATTTGTGACCTCGGCTCCCACCTGACTACTCTCTTAGGACTCCTCTTGTACTTCGCTACTCAAATTCCTAACCATCAGCTTTCACAAGTTCCCCAAATCTCCAAACCTTAAGGAAACTATCATGACTTCTATTTATCCAGCTAGTCATTTCCTCAAAATTATAGATTTGATCTATTTTGGCTTTCCATTCTTGAAATGTGGGAGGTCTTGTATCTAGCCAGTGTACTGGTATAAGTGCTTTAGCTATTGCTATCAGGTGTGTTATTAGGTTTTTCTTTGCAGGAGTGTATAGGCTAGAAGGTGTTGAGAGAACTACCATCTCAATAGTGATGTTAAAGTCTGGTATGGCTATTTTCTTAACCGCTTTATTTACCTCTTCCCAGTACTTTATAATCTGGGGGCAAGACCATCAGATATGTGATAAAGAGCTCACTCCTTTACATCTCCAGCACCGCTGGGAGTCAGAAAGCCCTCTTTTGAATAAGAACTCAGGTGTTCTGTACCATCTAGTGAGAAGTTTAAAATGGTTCTCTTGTAGACAGACACATTGCGTAAATCCGTGAGAGGTTGCTAGTATCTTTTTTGTCTCCTGTTCTGAGAGCACAATATTTAATTATTTTTCCCATGCCAATAAGTATGGTGGTTTTGTAACCTCACCTCGACCTTCCAAAACCAAGCAGATCTCAGAAACCTTCCTTTGTATCGCTTGAGTTGTTGTCAGCAGTGTCTCTAAGTCGGTAAGGGGTCTCTGGAACAGGTATTTCCCTGCCGCTCTCCTGCACACAGTTCTTATATGTGAGTTGGCGAGGAAAAATGTTGGAGATTTTCTAATTGTTTCGGTGAGCTTTCCTTTTAAATAGTGATCTGTGTCACCCATAAAATCTCCTACTTTAATCTGTGTAAGGGAAGACCATATTTCTGGGAACATTTTTATCGGGATTTCTAACAGATCTGGGAGGAGACTCAGTGGCATCAGTGGAGATGGAGTAGGAGCTAAAGTACCCCTTTCAGAGCTCCACATCTCATATACTCCTTTAAACATAGGGTCCATTCCCTCTATTGCATCTGTCTTTTTATTCGGGAGCCAAAGGTATTTTTGAAAGGAAGACCCCACACTGTATTCACATAGATCCTTGACATCTTTCTGTTTTATTGGGTCCGCTAATTCTAGCCATTTATGAAGCTGTATTGATTTATAATATGTGCCTACTTCGGGTAATCCTAGGCCGCCCCTCTCTCTGCTTTTTATCAGGACTTTATATGATATGCACGGTCTCCTCCCAGACCAGAGAAAGTTGGAAAACAGACGTTTCATGTCTGAAAAGAATCGCGATGAGATGTGTATGGGCATTACTTATGCTTTAATAATATTTTTTCTGCCCATCCATGACAAAAATAGTATGTTATATTTTTTGTTGAAGTAGTTGTTTGATGTTATCCCGTAATGGTATGTAGTTGTGTTTGAATAAGTCTCCTAGATTTTGTGGAATTTTAATTCCCAAGTATTTAATGGGACCCTTGGACCAACAGAAGGGGATGCTCTTTTTAGTTGCGTTACTTTATCCTCAGAGTGTGATATTAAGAATCTCTGACTTGGCATTGTTCACCTTAAATTTTCAGCCACCATTTGAAGAAAAAGTGCAGCAAACTGAATTTTTCCTAAACTTTAGCTGGAATTCCGCTTTGAATGCTTTGATTTGCTCAACACTAGTCACAATCGCTATACAGCACCATAGAGTATGTTGGTGCTCTATAACTAATGGAAATAAATAAAGAGGTGTGTTGCAAGATTCTTAGTAAGAGTTGTCATTATAATCATGTAAAATTTCCAGAAAGGTTTCCAAAAATGACCCTCAGTGGGGTACATCTTCTTTATAAGGGCTCATGCACACAACAGTTTGATGTTTTGCAGTCTGGGCTCTAATAGAACAGTCCGTAATGCGGACAATACTAGGTCATGTTCCAATTTTTTGTGGAATGGCCATGCGGACATACGGACACGGAATGCACACAGTCATTTTTGTTTTTTTGTGGCCCCATTGAAGTGAATGGTTCCGCATACGGGCCGCGAAAATAACGGAACTAGGGATGAGCGAATCAACTTTGAATGTAACATCCGAAGTCGATTTGCATAAAACTTTGTTAGAATACCGTACAGTATTAGAATGTATTGGCTTAAACCTTTTACCGAACTCTGTTTCGGTTCCAAGTGGTACCTTGGAACCGAACCCTACTTTGGTAAAAGGTTTTTACAGTAGAAATTAATTTATGAAGTTATTACCTGAAGTCTCGTGAGACTTCACAAGTAATAACTTTGGCTCATAGGAGCCAAAACATTCTAATACTGTATGGAGCACTCACTCCGTACAGTATTCTAACAAAGTTTTATACAAATCCACTTTGGATGTTTTCAAGTCTATTTGCTCATCCCTAAACGGAACAGACACGGAAAAAAAATACGTTCGTGTGCATGGACCCTTAAGCAATGTTGTAGAGGATATTCTCTCCCCGTGCATTTATATTTTTGTAGCGAGAGTACTAAAAGTGACTATACCTCACTCTCTGGAATATCCAATCCATCCACGTAGTGTGCTGCTGACTGGGGAAATCCTGTAATAGTAAATGAAATACAATGTTCATCTAAATTAATGACATACGTCATGGCAGCTAATAAGTCCTTGAATTTTTATTAAGATTGACAGTACACAATGGATATCATATAGTATGTACAGGTGCTGAGAGGCTGCATCATGTATGGGCAGTCTTGGGGTATGGCTGCGCGACAACTTGTCGCAGAAATGTTGTGCAAGATTTTTTGTAATGAGCCTATGGTGTCACATTGCAACATGCAACATGCTGCGACGCGATCTAAGTTGGATTTTAGTGAGACTGTCATATGTCACAATGCGACACCATAGGCCATCATTACAAAAGTCACACGTCATTGCTGCAACATAAATTTTGCGATACCGATAGGATACCTGCACACGGATGCAAGCTGTCTAGCAGAAATTCCGCACAAATTTCCATTCGGATTTCTTTGAATTTCCACTACAAATTTGTGCAAAAAACCACATCAGTTTTTGGTGCGGATTTGATGCGGTTTTATCACAGTTTTCACCCTTGCATTGAAAAGGGTGAAATCCACACAATAGAATCTACATGCTGCAGATTTCTGCACAGAACGCAAAAGCAAAGTGTACATGAGATTTGTCTAATCTCATATACTTTGCTGGTAATGTATTACAGAGTAGTTTTTCCACACGGGAATCCGCACAGAAAAACTGTACGTAATTCACAACGTATGCAGGTAGCCATAGGGTACTGCCATACATCACGGTTATGCTGTGTTTTGTGCATGGGAAAAAAATACATTAAAAATGCATAGTTTTTGCAACAACATATCAACATTTATGCTGCGATTCCTTCCAGCAAAAGGAAAAAAAAGGCAAATCACACAAAGCAAAACTAGGCAAAGTCACACAAGAGTATTCCGTTTGGGAAACACGCCTCACGTGTAAGCTGTATCTTCGATAAACCTTGGACCCAACTTCCAGGAAGGTACCTTCAACTTAATGTTTCTTGTGGATAGCCACACAGAATCACGCACAGTTAGGTCCGAACCATTCATACATTTCCTGTCATCCACAGGTTTATATTTGTTGCCCATATTTTTCAAGTTATTTTGAATTTTTCCCCATATAGATGACCATGATGACGAAAAACATTCTTCCTCAGGGATACCAGAAGTATTAGAACCAGAAAATGCGGGTGAAACCAATAGACCCCAAAAAAACGCGACTCACCAGTGGACTCCTGACTACGATTTGTTTATGGCAAACTCTGCCAAAGACAAAAAGGAAGACCACTTCTCCTGGTTCTCAGATACAAAACATATCAAGAAAGTCTCCAGACTCTGATTAGTGCGCTCCGTCTGTTCGTTCGACTGAGGATGAAAAGCCGAAGAAAAGGACAGTTGAATTCTCAGACGAGTACAGAATGCCTTCCAGAACCTGGAAACAAACTGAGTCCCACAATCCAAGACCACGTCAGAGGGAATGCCATGGAGTTTCACAATGTTGTCAACAAATACCTGTGCAAGGGTTTTAGCATTAGGTAGGCCTGGTAATGCAATAAAATTTACCATTTTACTAAAGCGATCAAATACCACCAGAATAACTGTCTTTCCTGAAGAATTAGGTAGATAAGTGATAAAGTCCATGGATACAGGAGACCATGGCCTGGATGGAATGGGTAACGGAAGTAAAGATCCAGAAAGTCGACTATGTGTCACCTTGGCACGTGCACAGGTAGTACAGGCTGACACATAGTCCTTCACACACTTACACCACCCCGGCCACCAGAATCTACGAGATATGAGGTTGGCAGTGGACCTACTCCCAGGATGTCCTGTAAGAACCGTACAATGATGTTCCTCCAACACCTTGTGTACCGGTGGCACAAATAGTTTCCCAGAGGGACATGAGTCCGGTGCGTCTCCCTGAGCCTCTAACACCTTCACCTCAAGGTCAGGGTAGAGGGCAGATATCACCACCCCTTTAGACAAAATGGGACTCGGGTTTTCAAAATGGCCACCTCTAGGGAAACTATGTGGCAAAGCGTCCGCCTTGACATTCTTAATCCTAGGACGATAGATGACAGTGAAATTGAATCTGGTGAAAAACAAGGCCCATCTGGCTAGTCTTGGGTTCCGTCGTTTCGCCGACTCCAGATTTTTGTGATCAGTGAATACCGTGATCGGATGAATCGCCCCTTCCAACCAATGACGCCATTCCTCAAAAGCCATTTTAATGGCCAGCAACTCTGCTACCCACATAATTTTTCTCAGCGGGGGATAGTTTAAAAAAAAAAAATGCACATGGTAGCCATTTATCAGGTGATGGGCCCTGTGACAAAACTGCTCCTACCTCCACCTCGGATACATCCACTTCCACAATAAACGGTTGTGACACATCTGGCTGCACCAATATGGGAGCAGAAGAGAAGCATTCCTTAATCGCAGAAAAGGCTTGCAACGCTGAATCAGACCATACAGAGACATCCGTCCCTTTCTTAGTCATGTCCGTTAAGGGTTTTACTATTGTCAAATCATTCTTAATAAATTGTCTGTAATAGTTGGTGAACCCTAAAAACCGCATAAGAGCCTTCAGATTTTCGGGTCGATCTCAGTTCCATACAGCACGGACTTTCTCAGGATCCATTCGAAAACCCGAAGATTAGAGTAGGTAGCCCAAAAACTGCACCTCGTGTACCGCAAAAATACACTTCTCTAACTTTGCAAGCAATTTATTATCCCTTAGGATCTGTAACACCTGTCTCACATGATTCTGATGTGTTTCCATGTCTGGAGAATAAATAAGAATGTCATCCAAATACACAACCACAAACCTCCCCACCAGGTGATGAAAGATGTCATTCACAAAATGTTGGAAGACCGTCGGGGCACTGGTCAACCCGAAAGGCATGACCAGGTTCTCAGGAGTATTAAAAGCCATCTTCCATTCATCCCCTTCCTTGATCCTAACCAAATTATATGCCCCCCTTAAGTCCAACATGGAACCAATAATCTGGATAAACAAATCGGGAATCAAAGGAAGAGGGTAAGGATCACGGTTGGTAATCTGATTGAGTTCACAAAAATCCAGATGGCCGAAGACCTCCATCCTTTTTTTTTTTTTTTTTTTTTTTTTTTTACAAAAAAGAACCCTGCAGCCACTAGAGCCTTGGAAGATCTTATGTGCCCTTTCTTCAAACTCTGGGCAATATATTCTCTCATGGCCTGCCTTTCAGGTTCAGAAAAATTATACATCCTAGATTTAGGCAATTTAGCCCCGGGAATAAGATTGACAGGGCAATAATTTTCCCAATGGGGAAGTAAATCCTGACATCCACTCTCAGAAAACACATCGGCAAACTCGGATATAAAAGAGGGTACAGCCTTAGTAGTAATCACAGAAATGGATGCATTGAGACAATTATCAATGCAATGGTCCCCCCAATCCAGAATCTGCCTAGCTTGCCAATTGATAGTTGGATTATGCTTGGTAAGCCACGGTAAACCCAGAACCATAGGTGCAGGGAGACCTTCCAAGACAAAACACAAGATAACTTCTTGATGAAAGTCACCCACTCTTAATCTGATATGCAAAACTTGTGACAAGCACCTCTGAGTAAGAGGGGCAGAATCAATAGCAAATACAGGAATGTCCTTTTTTAATGTACTTGGTGATAACCCGAGCATCAATCGGGTTCACCCCGGCCCCGCTGTCGATAAATACTTCAATTCCCCCAGTTTTTGACTCTAGCGCCACCCCAGCAGTCATAAGAAATTGGGTACTACCATCAAAGGACAAATGCACATTCTCTAACTCCTCACTCACACCTCCGATAGTCAGATGGGATTTAGACGTCCCTTTTTGTTTCTCTTTATGCCACTGAATGCTTGGACATATATTGATAAAATGTCCCCTTTGAAAAAACATACTCCTACTTTTGCAAGCAGATCCAGTAGTCGCTCCCCCTAATTGCATGGGTTCCTCCCCAGGTATAAGCTCAGGAGTCTCTTCACCCAAAGAGTCAAAGGAATATGGTACGTTATGTAATAGAACATCCTGAGAGAGAGGGCCCTTAGATCTCTCTCTCAGGCGTCTATCAACACATACAGCCAAAGACATAGCGGCTTCCAAAAACTCAGGATTCTCATGAAAGGCCAAAGCGTCCTTCAGCCTCTCAGATAATCCCTGACAAAACTGGCTATGGAGAGCTGGATCGTTCCACTCAGTATCCTTTGCCCACCTCCTAAATTCGCAACAATGGATCTCCGCCGAACGCTCTCCCTGACGCAGGCCACGTAATTTAGTCTCAACCAGGGAGGTTTGGTCCGGGTCATCAAAGATGCATCCAAAAAAATGCATCTACTGAGAAAAAGCCCAAGACTGGGCATCCCATTTAAGCAACAAAATAATCACACCCACTCTCTGGCTCTCATCCTCAGATGAGTGTGGACGCAGCTTAAAGTACCATTTGTATGCTTCCCTGAAGCAAATGAAATTATTTCACCCCCCACTGAGAATCTATCCGGGAGAGCAACTTTAGGTTCAGGACCAGAGACAACAAATTCCAACAAATATAACAAACACAATACAATAAGAAAAGACAAGACTTAGCTTAAAGTAGAAAACTGGCAACTCCAGAAGCACCACAGAGTACAAATGACCAACTGGTAAGAAGACAGGAAGAAAATCTATAAACCACACCTCCAAGAGTGAGAAGCGGCTACTTATGGGGAAGGTAAATTACCAACAAGCAACACCTGAAGCAAAGGGTGTGGAATTCATAGACAAATAAAATCACAGAAAAAACTAAGATAAAAACATCCTGCACGGTATCATATACAAATGTGCGGATGTCCCTGGCCATATTATTGAAGAAAACCACAGAAATAAGATAATAATGCACTTAGTAAAGTAGATGCAAGCATTATATATGGACAAAGTCCTCACTCTGATATGATAATATCTGAGACACTTAGTCAATATATTTTGATCAAAACACATCTAAGCCCGCCTACCAAGCGCCAAGGTGGTCTCAGGTCAGGCGGGTCCTACGCTAAACCTACCTAAGCCATTGGGCTTCTATGTTCAGGAGCGCAGACGCCGCACATATGGTGTGCTGCTCCTAGTCACCTCCATGTGCATCAAGCAACCAGAGACAACAAATTCCTCCCCAGATGGATGAATGGAAGTCTCTCTCAGGTCCAGATACAAACAGGGAATATAACAAACACAATACAATAAGACAAGACTTAGCTTAAAGTAGAAAACTGGCAACTCCAGTTGCACCACAGAGTACAAATGACCAGCTGGTAAGAAGACAGGAAGAAAATCTATAAACCACACCTCCAAGAGTGAGAAGCGGCTACTTATGGGGAAGGTAAATTACCAACAAGAAACACCTGAAGCAAAGGGTGTGGAATTCACCAAAACACAAACACAATAATATCCACAAGGAACTTGTCAATTTAACCCACGTGTTGCCAGTCTCACTGGTCTCCTTGTACCTGCCACGGGAACGTCCGTGACAAAGGTTTTCTGAACCGGTACAATGACTTATTATTTGACCTAGTCACCAGTGTGAAAATTGAAGGATTATGTACAATTTCTTTCACTCTAGATAATGACTTGGAAAATTTAAAAAATTACGCATTTCCTTTAAAACAGTTTCCTGGCTTTTTTGTGTCCCGTTCTTTTTTTTCTTATTAAAACACAAGTAAAATGTTGTGTGACTAAAAACTCCACCCAAAAGGCTTGTAAAAACAATTAAATTTCATGGCATTTTTTGCAAGCCAAAAGCAAGCAGTGGATTGCATTTTACTCATTATGGGCTTTGTCACATTAACTGTTTGTCTAGGTACTTTCACTTTGTGCTTGTGATCTAATAAATCTTAACTCTAAAGTATAAAAAGGTCATAAACATTTATTTAAGCCACATTCTTATCAGTAAGATATGAATTGAACTATAATGAGTGTTTCAGGGTTTCTCAACTCCGGTCCTCGGGACTCACCTACCAGTCATGTTTTCAGGATTTCCTTAGTATTGAGCAGGTGATATAATTAGTGTCCATGCATCAGGACTTAACACAGGTATTAATTCTGTGGGATATTCTCAAATCCTGACTGGTAGGTGGGTCCCGAGGACCGGAGTTGGGAAACCCTGGTTTAGGAGGTCAGAGATGACAGATAAGGAGCAATCAGCTGAGCTGCTTGATGGAACACAGTAAAACCACAGAATCTCAAGATTGGACAGAGAAAGGGTCTCAATGTTTTTAATAAAGAAGACCAATTGAAATATATATTTTAGCTCAAAATGAGTACAAAGCAAAAATACAGTTCCCACAAAGGTGTCCCTATCCATAGCCTTTTAAAGGATGTCTTTCACCATGATCCCCACCCCCTAAACTACCGTGAAGTCTGGATAATTGAAGAAACACAAGGAATTTTTCATGATGGTAATGTATTACTTCAGTCGCTTCAGACTGTGTTGATGTACTTTGTGCAAAATTTGTCAAATGTTACGTGATGTTTCTTAAATTTGGTGTAACTTCACAGTTTTGTCTAAAAATGATACTACAGTTTTCTACTTTTCTGTGACTTTTCAAAAAGTCCCAGTGACAAATATGGACTGAAACATTAACATAACTATCCCCACCCATGGTGCGATTGTGGTCATGGACACCCATCAATACATAGCGGAAGCACATAGGCAACTTGCTGATACAGAGGTTTATCAAAAATTGAATACTGATCCCAGATGGGATATAGAGAGAAAGATCCAGAGAGTGTTACAGGAGGCCACACACGCTGGCTTCATTGATGACAAGCTCAAGGATTTTCTCTCTGTTACACATCCTATGACACCTTTTTTATATTTACTACCTAAAATTCATAAAAATCTTAATACCCCCCAGGGAGACCTATTGTCTCGGGGAGGGGATCCTTGCTGTGTAATATCTCTATCTTCTTGGATAGGGTATTAAGGCAGCATGCGATTTCTGCTCAATCCTACATCCAAGATACGTCAGATTTTCTCACTAAATTAAATAACATCACATTACCTCCTGGTGCCATCCTAGCATCTCTTGATATAACCAGTCTATACACCTCAATTAGACATGACTTTGGTTTAGAGGTAGTGACTAGGGCCTTATCTAACTCTGCCTTCACGGCGGGTTGTCAGGATTTTATTTTACAATTGCTACACTTGGTCTTGACGTGCAATTATTTTTTATTTGGTGACCATTTTTATCTCCAGAGGAAGGGGACCGCCATGGGGTCCAATGTGGCGCCGACCTACGCCAACATGGCGGTCTCCTTCCTTGAGGAGACACACATCTATGTATCGCCCCACTTCCGCCATGTGCTGAGGTGGTGGCGATACATAGATGACATTTTTTTGATCTGGAGTGGCTCTGATGAACAACTTTTTGAATTTGTTCATTTCCTCAATACTATTGATGCAGACATTAAGTTCACCCGGGAACATTCTAGGGAACAAATACATTTTCTTGACACTCTAGTTACGGTGACTGATCAAACTCTCTCCACTACGTTGTATCGAAAACCAACGGATCGGAATACACTATTAAGTTTTAATAGTGCACATCCTAGAGCAATGATTAAATCATTGCCGCTAAGTCAATTTCTTCGTACTAAACGTATTGTGAGTAATGACGAGGAATTGAAAGGTACTCTTGAACACATGTCCCAGACCTTTAGAGACAGAGGTTTTCCCTCATCATTATTAGATGAACATCTAGAGACCATACAACATAAATCACGTACTGAATTGCTCAACAAGAAAATTAATTTTAAGAACAACAGAAAGAGGATCCCATTGGTTACGATCTACAATGAGGACAGTATACATGTACGACAGATTATCTCACGACACTGGCCTAGAAGTGGACATAAGGAGATTGAAGAGTTCAAGCTTCCTCCCCTCATGTCCTACAGATGAGCGCGCAATCTCAAGGATAAATTGATCCACACAGACATTGGCCCACAACGCACATCTGGTCAAACATTTTTACGCAGTCCAAAATTGGGTAGTTTTCCCTGCTTAAACTGCGTAAATTGTCGATATATGCAAAAGGGTAGTTTTTTTCTACCATCCTATAACACATAAAAAATATCCTATAAAACATTTCTTGACTTGTGACTCTGTTTGTGGTCTATATACTATGGTGTCCCTGCCAATTGTTATATGTGGGGGAGACATCATTGGATTTTAAAACTAGAATTAACCAACACAGATACACTATTCGGAAAAAACGTATGGATCTTCCTGTCCCTAAACATTTCACTGATCTTGGGCACCAGGAAAGTGATTTAAAATGTATACTAATAGACCACATTCCCTCCCCTAGACGAGGTGGAAACAGACAGTTAATGCTGAAAAAAAGTGAGATCCAATGGATCTCCAAATTGAATACTTTAAAACCACAGGGATTGAATGTAGACTATAAACCTTGGCTATTATCTTGAGTTGGACATTTTAGATGCTGCTGACCTTAAGCTTTTGGGTACATAAACTAGTGCCCCCTGTTTAATTACAGTGGTTGTTTATATGTATTCTCATGTATTGTTTTGTATTTCTTCGCAGTTAACCAATTGAGGAATGGTCCCTTATGTGAAGAGTGAGCGTGGAAATGACACTGATGGATTTAAAGAGGCATGATAACTGGATCTGGATGATATCATTACCAAGTTGATATGTTGTTGCTATTTTTGATCATGTCTTGATTATATGTACGTGGCTAGTCCATACATTTTTACAGGATTCATTTTTGACCATTGTACATGTGTACGCTGATATATATCTGCTGGATTTTGGGTCCCTCTACCTGGGTGGTTGGCCACGGTTTAATGTACGGCGCGGCCATTGTCTTTTGACACTGTGTCCGCCCTGGTGCCGGATAGTGTCCTACGCTATGGGGGTCTGGCTTGGAGCTGATGGATTATCCATATTCATTATTTCACTGTATTTCTTGGTGAGCACCTCCGTAATCCAGAGGAAGTTGTCCCTCGTTATCGGGTTGTCCCCCAGGAATGGGGGGCCCCCTGATGTGGAGGACTTTTGAACCTGCGATCTTGTGTGCATAACGCGCGATCTGCTGGTCCTATCCCTTGTAGGACTAGGGGTTGTGCTCACCCAATACAATATCATCAATGCATTTGTACCTTTTCTGCATCATAGCAGATATGTTACTTAATACTTAATAGCTTACTTTTGTGTACAGTGAGATATATGATTGTGTTTATCATGCACTCTATTTGTGATATTCGCATCCATCTAGTTTTAAGTTGCCACCCGGCTGGGTCACTGCCGACGCCGGTGATCCACACTGACGGTGCTGTACAGTTGTGCCGCTGGTCGACCTTTACCGGTTTGAATGTGCCCTACCAGTGAGATATATGCCTTGTTACTATGGTGAGGCCGTCACTTCCTATTGGCGTGACACTTTACACTGACGTCTGCGTCTCACCGTGGAACGCATGACGCCGGAATGTGTCGACGTTGACAGGATAAACTTAGCAACAACGATCACGTGAGTGGGTCACTAATCACGTGATCCGATACTTTCAAAAGGTCCTGCGACATGCGCAGTTGAATGACTGATACGCCGAACTCCATGTGGTTTCCCATCCACGCTCTCTCTAGGACCTTCCACATTTGGACTTGTTTTTAAGGTACACCTGCACAGATTTAATCATTATGTCATCCTCAGATGTGCGTCATTATAGATATGATGACCCTACATGGATTTAAGACACTTATGTTTGGTTTTTATTTTTTATTGAATATGTACTGTGAAGGTAGATGGTAGCACTACACTTTTGCTCACATTATACTGTTTGATTTCTGTATGTTGAGAAAAATATCATGATATCTGCTTTGATTATTGTAATCAACACTTGATTGATTGTATACAACTGTATAAATATGCACAATGCACTAGTTGGTTTGTCACTGCTTGAGAAAGATCCCAGGAGGTGGATCGAAACGTTGCGGTCTGGTGAATAAAGCCTAATATTATTTTACGCCTTGGATGTGCCGTGGAATTTTTCCTATTATCCCCACCCATAACTATCCACACCCACTTTTCAAAACAGGAGTGAGTAAAAATGTCCCAAAAGCCCTATTTTGCATCTTTCCGAAGACAAAATTTTGGAGTGCAGGAAGTGATAAATTTCCCCTACATATTCCAAAGATGTAATTATTATATCTGAAATCACTTGCACTCCCCAAATCAGTAAACAGCCCCTGCTATGTATGCTAATGAAGCATCTAGGAGTCCCGCTATACTACAGTATTTCTTGAGTTTAAGAGTACATGGGATACATTGCAATGCAGCAGGTGAATGAATGGGAGTACACATATAACAATAACATCTTTGCAATATGTGCCTCTTCAGCTATCCAAACATTATAATATTTCTGGCTTTTCTTTTGATGACAGATTGTGTTTGAGCTCACAAAGCATTGTCTATGACTCAGGTCTAGGTATATATGGTTTTCAAGATATACACAAATATTCTCATGCAATTAAAAAAATGGTGAGGAACTATTACACAAAGAATATTGAAAATTATTACAACCTGTCAGCATGAACATGTAGTTATAGAGCAGGAGGAGCTGAGCAGATTGGTATATGGTTTTGTGGGAAAAGATTCTTGTAAAAGGTTTTGTGGGAAAAAAAACTTGTAACATACATTTTATACCTCTGCTCTTTCTAAACTCAGAAGTCCAATGGGAGGTCCTACTCCTTGACTGACAGTTATCTTAGTAATCAGTCATACAGCGAAGGCTGTCAATCACTGAATAAGGCCGGCTATATGACTACATTGGAAGAGCAGGGAATTAAATTAGTAAAATGCAAGTTTTACTGAATCTTTTTCCACAAAAGTATATATCAATCTGCTGAGCTTCTCCTGTTCTATACAGTGTTATCCGCAGATCAGACACCGTGTTCAAAATGACAGGTTCCCAGCAGCTGGGAACATGACCATGGATGGAACTGGTAGCAGAAGGCTCCGTCCACTGTGGCATAGTGCAACTCAGCTTACATTCGAGTGAATCAGAGCTGAGCTGCAGTTTCTGGTTATGTTTCTCTTGCTGGTAGCTGCCGCAAACAGCTGATCACTTGTGGGGCTCGGTGTCAGACCCCCACAGATTTGATATTGATGACCTATCTGAATGATAGGTCATCAAAGTTTAGAAGTTCAACAACCCCTTTAAAGTAAAACATTTACCTACACAATATTTATTTTTTGGGTTCAGTGGTGGGGTTTGCAAGTTCTTAATTGAGTTTATCACAATACTCTAGCTTCTCTGGCCACATGCCAAAAACATACTAATCAGCTAAATCTCTTGTTAAGACAATAGTCCAATTTTCCTATGTGTGTGTAATGTATATGACAGAAATAGAGATTATATTGCTAGCCTCACTGGAGTCACAGGCTGAGAACCCTAACCCTTCAAAATGTATGCCGTGCTATAAAAATAACAGTAACTAAATGAATCTTATATAAAAATGACATAAATTGTCTAATAGTATATGTTAAATGTACATTACTAATACATAACAAAGTTTCAAAATGTTTCAAAATGTCCAGTTTATTACAATGGCATTTACAATTTGATTGTCATGCCAGAAACAGGAGATGACACCAAGTCTTGATCAGTTTGATAGGTAAATTATACTATTTGTACTATATTTATAGTATTTATGTCAATTGTTGTAGAAGTTATATAGCAGTGAAATTCTCTTACCTGCAGAAAAGTGAAGAGCACTCAGGCAGCAGAATGCAAACAGTAGAGGCAGAGGAGGATGGTGCTTTACGGATTTGATTTTAAGGACCCTCTTCCTCTCTGTAGGTGACATGTTTCTTTTGTGTGTCCTATACTTGAGCATCTTGAAGAGACTGTGGAAGGTTAGATCTGTAAGTGTGTGTCTGGCTCATCCACAGTGAGGCGTTATCTCTTTAAATGTAACACTGTATCCCATAGGACTGCAAGCAATCAGCACCTGGCAGGATCCTACTTTCTATCCTCTATGTCATGCTGAGCTCTTATTTATGAGGCATTGCCCCCCCCCCAAAATCAATGTTGCCTGATTAGCTAAGGGTTGAGTAAGTAGGGAAGAATAGAGGATCTATATTATTGCACAATAGGGAACCTTATAACTAACACTGACTTTGCAGGACATAGGAAATGCCACTCATGAACACTATGTTAGCACATCACGTGCCCTCAGAAATATAATAGCTTTTTTGCTTCCTGTCGAGTTTATTAACAATTACTATTTTATGACATTTGCTGATCCTTGTACACGGAGATCACTCAGAAAAACTGGTTTATAGGAAGTTATCTCTGAGACTGTCCAGTGTACTGTGAAAGCTTACAGTACGAGAGCATGATAATAGCAGCCCTACACTATTGTTGGCTTCTTATTAACCACTTTATGGTGTGCAATTTGCACATTTTGCTTACAAAATGACTCCCAGTTTTAGTTCCTTTTATTTAATCCCTCCAGTATGTCAATGTGCTATTAAAAAAAGCCTCCAGAGATATCACTTTTAATGTTAGAAGTTTAACCGCTGGGATTGGCTTGGTTTATTGTACTGTAGCATTAGTCAAATCTATTTCAATAAAAAGATTTCAAAAAGATATAGGAGATGAGTCATGGTCTTCTATCCAATTGCATTAGAATTATAGCAGTTCATTTTAGAACTTCTGTTAGTTAAAAAGGTCTTATTTTCAGAAAAATATCACAATTCTGCATAACAGTAGAATTCTACAGCTAAAAATGTTTAGAGCCATCATGTGCAATCAAATTTAAAAAAAACTTTCAAAAAGCTAATTGCTGATGAGATCCAATCATGTTTTTACTGTAAATATCTACCATCTTGGTGTAGTCAAAAAAGATCATTTTACATGGACTAATAATCAGATAATCCTGATAATTGACCTGTGTAAAAGGTGCCAGGGATCACCCAACAGGAAATGATTGCTATGTAAATGCAGCTCTTATCACTTCTGACTCTCAGGCAATTATTGGGATCAGAAATAAGTGAAAAAATTGTTTCAGCACTAAAGTTGTAGTCCAATAAAAACGTCTTCTTTATTGCAACTTATGTACATCAGCAGACACAACCATGAAGCATGCGGTAATTATTGACGCGTTTCAGACTATATGTCCTTAGTCGTAACAATGTTCTATGTTAGTTTGAGATATTTAAAGACCAAAATCCCATCCCCTACAAAATCGCAGGAGGAGGTATCTCAACACCATTGGTCATTCTATCATGGAACCACCTTTAGCCCAATTTATCATTATCAAAATTCACCTGTGCAACATTATTCACTTATCCTTTAAATCAGGTTAACCCTATCCTCCCCACCCAATTAAAATAAATGAATCAAATGTTCTTGGGTATAGGGACCTTGGGAAAAAACTAATAAAAATCGCACAATGTGCACAGTGACAAATACAAAAATATTTAAAACAAAGTAGCAAGCCACTTTATGAACCTTCGAAACCAACATATCACAGATGAACTGATATATCACATTATTTTATGTTATGTTATTATACTGCTATAGCTGATAAACATACATTAATTCCTTCCATTCAAACCTGTAGGAACCCTCGCATATAATCTAAAAATACAGAAGGCTTCTCTCAAAAGCAGTTTCTTTCTATGATCTGCAACAAAATCGGTAACGTGTGAAAGCACACTAAAACTTTGGCAGAATTGCATTTTTTTTCCAATTCCACCCCATTTGGAATTTTCCACTTTCCCACTACATTGTATGCAATATTAAATGGTACCAAAAATACGTGTCCCACAAAAAACATCTGGTATGTTTTTCCCTTTTCACACCCAAAGGGGCGCTGTGACTTTTTCAATTGCAAAAGCATGAAAGGTGTTCGTTCTCCGACTATGGATGTGAATAAAATATTTTGCTGCATTTGAGATCTTTAGAGCTGTGGGATTTGTTATATAGTTCAAATGTTCAAGAATCCTATTTTTGAACTTGCGGATTGTACTGCCCACATATATAAGATCACATTCCTCACATCGGATCACATACACTACTCCCGTGCTGAAGTTTGATAATGATAAATTGAGCTAAAGGTGGTTCCATGTTAGAATGACCAATGGTGGTGAGATACCTCCTCCTGCGATTTTGTTGGGGATGGGATTTTGGTCTTTAAATATCTCAAACTAACATGGAACATTGTTACGACTAAGGACATATTGTCCGAAACGCGCCAATGATTATCGCATACTTCATGGTTGTGTCTGCTGATGTACATAAGTTGCAATAAAGAAGAAGTTTTTATTGGACTACAAATTTAGTGCCGAAACCATTTTTTCACTTATTTCTGCTATACTGGGACACACCTAAAGGTTTCTGGACATACAGGAGAACAAAGGCCAAGGAGGTGAGCTGGATAATACTACTATACAATTATTGGGATCGACTGGTTCATTCCTAATAAATTGCCTGTAACATTGGTCCATGTAAAAGAACCTTAAAGAAGTTAATCTGCCATATATAAATGACCTATCGTTGGAGGGGATGCAAGGTGTCGAACCCCCGCTGATCTGATATTGATGAACTATCCTGACAATAGGTGATCAATATAAATGGCAGGACAACCCTTTTAAGAGTATTGTGTGGCGGATAGCTTTATCTGAGGGTGCCATTCAGCACTTTATACATTCATGCACAGCTGAAAGAAGAAAGGGAAGAAGGCTGCTGCCAGAAAAAAAAGTCTATCTCTCACAGGAACAAAGAATGGGGCATGTTTAAATCCAACATGCCGGATACTTCTTTCCTAGACATAGGTTGCTGTGGGAGAGTCAAGCCTCCCTCATATTTATTGGTCAGTTGACTAGTTTTGCTTAAATAAGTAGGTTCAACCAACGTTCCTAGAATGTGTGTAGCTACCTTATAACTCTAGTGGTGTTTGTCTACTAGCCCTATCATAAGTGGCAATAGAAGTGTCATTGTAGTCACCCTTCTTCCTTTTTATAGAATTTACATTTATCTTGGTTGGAGTTGTAAAGGTTTAAAAAACAACATGGCTGCTTTATTCTAAAACAACTCCACGCCTGTCTACAGCTGGGCCTGATCTTGCAGCTCTATTCAAGTGAAAGGGGCAGAGCTGCATTGCCATGCACAACCTGTGGACAGGCCTGGCACTGTTTTTGGAAAAAAAAAGAGATGTTTTTCTAATATTGTGCAGCCCCTTTAAGTGATATGGTTACATTATTGGTGGAAGTGATGCATGTTTTATTAATATGAATCTGGCTTTTATATGACTGGTGAAAACTTCCACAGTAGATGTCTGCAATGTCTATTATGTTAGTGTGGCACAGCTATAGACAGTTGTTTTACTGCCTGGAGCAAAATAATACAATAATAATATAATACATTTTCTAAACTCTTACTGGAATTTCGACAGCTCTTTGATTGACATTGTGTACATTGTGTACATGGGCTTTAATATAATGGCTGTAAATGTACTCTTTCTGGGAAGATGCAAATGATTTTATAATCCTGAGTGTCAGCTTTAAATAGATCTTGCTCTACTGATAGCATTTTATAGTTGCACTTACCATTATCACTGTTTACAGTATGAGATCATAGACCTAATTTATGACAAAAATACTTAAAGGGAACCTGTCACCGGGATTTTGTGTATAGAGCCGAGGACATGGGTAGCTAGATGGCCGCTAGCACATCTGTAATACCTAGTCCCCATAGCTCTGTGTGCTTTTATTGTGTCAAAAAAGCGATTTGATACATATGCAAATTAACCTGAGATGAGTGCTGTCCGTGACTCATCTCACGTACAGGACTCATCTCAGGTTAATTTGCATATGTATCAAATCGGTTTTTTTACACAATAAAAGCACAGAGAGCTATGGGGACTGGGTATTGCGGATGCTTTAGTGGCCATCTAGCTACCCATGTCCTCGGCTCTATACACAAAATCCCGGTGACAGGTTTCCTTTAATGCAGCCATGCATTTACTCTGGCATCTAATGGGACAAAATAAAAAGTCAAGTTAACATCAATAACAGAAAATAAAAAATAACTAATATGTTAAAAAAATATATATGTCGGCTTTGCCATTATTTGCACCAAGTTTATCAAACATTTATCAAACAAAACCAGAAGTGAAGCCTACACAGAAATAAGGTATGATGAAAAGATTTGCACCTGTCCTGTATTTTTCTAATCAATGACCAAAAAAGTCTGAAATAGGCCCTATCCATCTTTACGAACATCAGAAAACTTTGTTTAGTATGCTAATAAGTTTGAAAGTGCTCAGCAGGGCATGATTAATAGTCACAGGAGCCCAAGCCTGCCTCCAACAAGAACCTAAGCCTGCCTCTTCACTTGGTACCTCCTCTTGCATTCTCCAGTCCACCACCTCCTCTGCAACATCACTATCTTCTTTGAACTCTGACCACGATGTCAGCATCTTCCTCAAGGAAATCTGACATTGTCAATGGCTCTGCACATGCGCTGTAACTACAGTGAGTACAATGTCCACTGCAGGCAAGTCACTGCGCAAGTGCAGGTAGTTTCCTATCTTGAAGGAATATGTATATAGTGGCTCCACCTGTTGGGTAGATATAGAATTGGTGCTCACTCCGCAACACACCCAATGTCGCTAAAGTGCACTGTAAATAATTCTATTGGTTGGAGGGCACACAAATATTTGTTACCATATGGAACTGATATAGTATCCCATTAATATTTATTTACAACATATAGTAAACAAATAACAACATTGAGGACCACATATATAATATAGACAATATTTGGATAGTGTGACTACCCTGTAAAAAAATCAAATATATATACTGTATAAAACCATTGAATGTCCACTGTATAATTCACTTGCAAATATTAAATGTCCAATCAGTAAATCACCACATGTACTAGAACGGTCAAAATAGAGACAGAACTTATCAGAGTCCACTCATCAATGATATTCACATTTAGACGTAGTTAGAGGTTGTTAGTCCAATCATGCCACGACCAAACAATATCCCTTATTGTAGGAATAGTCAGCAGTTGTTAGTTATCTAATTATCAAACTTTCAGTAGTGGCAGTAAACCAGTATTAGAGATATACCCAGCATAGGATTATTCAAATATTTCTTTCTGGTATTGGGGTGTTAATAATCATTTAATATTTCCAGCAGGGATTCATTAGTTTCTTTCCACATCCATATACAAATTTCAAATATTGTACGTTACTGATCCTGTGCCAGTCTCTGTACCCCGTCTCAGTCCGCACTGTTGCACAGAAGCGTGTGCACGCTGTCTCACTTGCCGGTCTCCACATGCGGCGTCCCATGTGTTCTCGGCGTCCCATGTGGTTCTCTTGCTTCATCGCTATTTGTCCTGGTATTAGGATGTTGCGGTAGTACTTGTCGAAACGGCTGAATATGTAGGATCGGCTTGATCTTTGTATGAAAAAACAGTGAGACCTGTAAGTCTGTCCAAGACTAAGTCCTTATATCATCGGTAGGTACCAAAAGTCCTTATATCATCGCTGTATACCAAATGCGTTTCGGAACTAGAGTGTTCCTTCTTCAGTGGTTAACAGCGATGAATGATAGTTCTCCCTTTTTATACGGTGTATACTTGATACAGAGGAGGTACCTTTTATGGATTGTCTAAAAAGTGGATCGGATCTGTGGATCATATATTGTCTGTCTAGCTATATGGCACAATACATAGTTACATAAACCCCTTTCACTTAAAAAAAAATAAAAAAAATATGCACGATAAAATAAAAACATTAAAAGCTGTACATTCTTGGTAATTCTATTTGCAATAAGTCCTATACATTAGGAGACATCAAATTTATAAAAGATTTCACAAAAACGCACATGCGTTATCAATGCGGTTTAGATGCGTTTTTTGCATAATTAGCCTTGGAAGATGGTCATCTCAATATCCTCCTTATTAAAACTCTTATTTGTTATAACTACTTTAAATCCTATTTTATAGTTTCTTATATATATATTCTGGCTAATCTAGAGACATAATATAAAAACATGTGATATTTAGAAAACGCATGTGCGTTTCTCGGTGCACGTAACAAACATAAAAATATATAGCTTCACTTTAGATGACTTGAGACTATATAGTACTTCCATATGGATACACATTTGTCACGGCCTATGGTGTGCGCTGTGACACTGTTGCTACACTTGCAGTTGCCCGCAGCAACGTGTTGCTGTGTGTGCATGCGGTGGCAGTCTCTCGGCCTTCTGGGTGATTGCTGTGACATGGTTGCCACGCATGTTGTTGCCTGCGGCAACGTGTAGCTTTCCTATGTTTGTGTGTGCACTTCCCCTTTAAGTGGCTTCCTCCCTTTGTCTGGTGTTGGAAGGGTTAACTCCCTTCCTACCCTCTGACACTGTCACGACGGGGAGTGGGGGAAACCCCCCACCGTGCGGTGTCAGAGGGTAAAGGGGATCGGCCTGGCCAAAAGGAGTAATAAGGGAGCAGATCACCTCCTACCGCGTCCCTAATCCTCTCCAACTCCTCACCGAGCGGACCCCGATGGTAGGACGACTCATACTCAGGATACCTAGAAACCCTAAGTCGCCCTGGTAATCCCTCACTTAAGAGCAGGGGAGAGACAACCTGTTCATCCCAGTAATGGAGGAACAAGAGTCTCTATCTGAGGCCAGGCTGCAAGGAGAGGGGAACACATACAGCTATAGTGATGGCAGGTAAGCGAGACCAGTAACACACTTACCTGCCACAGACACACTGACTGGAACCCGTGCACAAGTGCTGGTGTCCACACCAACATTAAGGACCCAGCACACACCACAAACCACACAGGGACCCAGGACATCCATAGCTGCAATAAACATAAGACACCATAAAAACATCTATCTTCTATGACCACAAGGGTGGCCCTCACTGGACAGATGGCATATGAAGACCAGGAGTATAACTCCAGCATACACCATAGCTGGAGTACCCCCCAGCTTCAGACATCCAGCAGAGGCTAAATAGCCCAAGCAGCCACACACACACACACACACACACATAAACCCAGTGTTAAAACACTAGGAAGGGAGTTAACCCTTCCAACACCAGACAAAGGGAGGAAGCCACTTAAAGGGGAAGTGCACACACAAACATAGGAAAGCTACATGTTGCCGCAGGCAACAACATGCGTGGCAACCATGTCACAGCAATCACCCAGAAGGCCGAGACACTGCCACCGCATGCACACACAGCAACACGTTGCCGCGGGCAACTGCAAGTGTAGAAACAGTGTCACAGCGCACACCATAGGCCGTGACAACATTGTTCATTCGATGTAGGGGCGGAAACCGGTCCAGGAGGGGGAAACAAGGCCGGCATAAATGACAAAGACCTGTTTTCCCGTCCTGAACCGGCATCCGTCCCGACCCTATATCTGAATTCATGCTCCAAAAGGATGCCTTTATTTAGACCCACATTACAATATTTAATTAGTTCTTTATGATAGTTCTTTTCTGTTGGATTATTTTTAAATTTATTATAAGTAGTAATATCTTCCAATTGTCTCCTGCATTCTTGTTCATAGTCATTTGTATTAAGAGTGACTATGGCCCCTCCCTTGTCGGCTGGTCTAATTCTGATATCATTGTTAGATTGTAATTGTTTAATAGCTATTATTTCTTTGTTTGTCAAGTTATTTCTAACTATTATTCTTAATTTTTCTTGGATCAATTTCCACATTTTTCTTAAATGATGCTATTTCTTGACTTATTTCTTGTTTCGGATATTTCTTTGATTTCATTTTGAATCCAGTATGCGTGTATTTGTCAGAATCTATAATTTCTCTCGTTATTGGATTTTTGATGTAGTTTTTCTTAAGGAAGATTTTCCGAATAAATTTCTCAATTCCTATGTATGTTGAAAATGTATCCATAGTGGTAGTCGGTGCAAATTTAAGGCCCTTATCTAATAATGAAATCTGTGAGTCTGTCAATTGTGTGTGACTAAGATTAATTACTGCAAGAAAATTTTGACTAAAACCTTCAGAATCACAGGTGCATATCCATGAAGCAAACATAACTACTAAAAACAAAATGGCTGCACACCATTATATATATAAACAATAGAGCTAAGAAATGGGGGCTATCCTAGATAAAAGTGATACAATACCGACTATAAATGAGTATAAATGAGTAATGAAAGCTCTTAGCGAACATACATGTCGGGCCCATCTACCAGGCGTCAAGGTGGCTTCCGCAGATGGGTCCCTATCACTAAAGATACTGCCTCACTTTGGACATACTACAGCTTACTACAGCTTGTAGCTGGTTCCTACACTGCCCTGAATATTGTAGGCTTAAGTAAGTCCAAAGTGAAGCAGTATCTTTAGTTATAGGGACCCATCTGCGGAAGCCACCTTGACGCCTGGTAGATGGGCCCGACACGTATGTGCGCTAAGAGCTTCCATTACTCATTTATACTCATTTATAGTCAGTATTGTACCACTTTTATCTAGAATGACCCCCATTTCTTAGCTCTATTGTTTATATACAGTTGCAAGAAAAAGTATGTGAACCCTTTGGAATGATATGGATTTCTGCACACATTGGTCATAAAATGTGATCTGATCTTCATCTAAGTCACAACAATAGACAATCACCGTCTGCTTAAACTAATAACACACAAAGAATTGAATGTTACCATGTTTTTATTGAACACCCTATGTAAACATTCACAGTGCAGGTGGAAAAAGTATGTGAAACCCTAGACTACTGACATCTCCAAGAGCTAATTGGAGTGAGGTGTCAGCCAACTGGAGTTCAATCAATGAGATTAGATTGGAGGTGTTGGTTACAGCTGCCCTGCCCTATAAAAAACACACACCAGTTCTGGGTTTGCTTTTCACAAGAAGAATTGCCTGATGTGAATGATGCCTCGCACAAAAGAGCTCTCAGAAGACCTACGATTAAGAATTGTTGACTTGCATAAAGCTGGAAAGGGTTATAAAAGTATCTCCAAAAGCCTTGCTGTTCATCAGTCCACGGTAAGACAAATTGTCTATAAATGGAGAAAGTTCAGCACTGCTGCTACTCTCCCTAGGAGTGGCCGTCCTGTAAAGATGACTGCAAGAGCACAGCACAGACTGCTCAATGAGGTGAAGAAGAATTCTAGAGTGTCAGCTAAAGACTTACAAAAGTCTCTGGCATATGCTAACATCCCTGTTAGCGAATCTACGATACGTAAAACACTAAACAAGAATGGATTTCATGGAAGGATACCACAGAGGAAGCCACTGCTGTCCAAAAAAAACATTGCTGCACGTTTACAGTTTGCACAAGAGCACCTGGATGTTCCACAGCAGTACTGGCAAAATATTCTGGGGACAGATGAAACCAAAGTTGAGTTGTTTGGAAGAAACACACAACACTATGTGTGAAGAAAAAGAGGCACAGCACACCAACATCAAAACCTCATCCCAACTGTGAGGTATGGTGGTGGGGGCATCATGGTTTGGGGCTGCTTTGCTGCATCAGGGCCTGGACGGATTGCTATCATCGAAGGAAAAATGAATTCCCAAGTTTATCAAGACATTTTGCAGGAGAACTTAAGGCCATCTGTCCACCAGCTGAAGCTCAACAGAAGATGGGTGTTGCAACAGGACAACGACCCAAAGCATAGAAGTAAATCAACAACAGAATGGCTTAAACAGAAGAAAATACGCCTTCTGGAGTGGCCCAGTCAGAGTCCTGACCTCAACCCGATTGAGATGCTGTGGCATGACCTCAAGAAAGCGATTCACACCAGACATCCCAAGAATATTGCTGAACTGAAACAGTTCTGTAAAGAGGAATGGTCAAGAATTACTCCTGACCGTTGTGCACGTCTGATCTGCAACTACAGGAAACGTTTGGCTGAAGTTATTGCTGCCAAAGGAGGTTCAACTAGTTATTAAATCCAAGGGTTCACATACTTTTTCCACCTGCACTGTGAATGTTTACATGGTGTGTTCAATAAAAACATGGTAACATTTAATTCTTTGTGTGTTATTAGTTTAAGCAGACTGTGATTGTCTATTGTTGTGACTTAGATGAAGATCAGATCACATTTTATGACCAATTTGTGCAGAAATCCATATCATTCCAAAGGGTTCACATACTTTTTCTTGCAACTGTATATAATGGTGTGCAGCCATTTTGTTTTTTGTAAGATTAATTACTGTTATCATAGTTTTTAGTGTTTGTGTGGATCTCTTCTTGTTTGAGTGTCTGCCTCTTCGTATCTTCCTGTGTTGTTGTGTGTGCGAGTTGTGATTGGTGTCCTCACATAGTGGTTGTCTGTTTGGTGATAGTGATTGTGTCTCATTGGGGCTTCCCTTCTCACATTGTTTGTGTAATCCTAGTGTTGCTGTCTCAAATTGTATTCGTTTCTGTGATTCTGTGTTTAAGTGTTCCTTCTTATTGGGGTTGGTGACCGTATCTCTCTTGTTCTCATCCTGTGATGTAGTGGGGTCTGGTCTAAAAAAAGGGGGGTAGATAGAGTCTCATATCTATTTGAAGTGGATATGTTAAATTGTTGAGGAAATATATCTTATTAATGATCTCCTTCTCTAATGAATCTAAATTTTTACAAATTTTTTCTTGCCATCTTTTAACCGATTCATCTTGTGGAAATTGTTAAATTACTTCTCTTAATGTGGAAATCTGGTCCAATGTTTCCGCCAGTATTTGTGTACGTCTGTTGATAATTAACTGTATAAGATTAGGAATGTGTCCCATTTCGCCCTAAAGGTATCATTTATTAAATCTTGTGCTGGTTCTTTATTCAATGATAATCCTTTGGGTATAAACCCACTTTGTAGGTATTGATTCAGGGATTTGATCTCCCATTTATTTCCTAATTGTCTGTGTAGTATTTTTTCTAGACTCTTAAATGATTCATCTACTGATCTATTAGGTTCAGTGATTTCTGTATTGGGGGCATCAAATAAAAATGTATACATTTTTTTGCATTTAATGTCCATATAGTCCATAATATCCATATTTGTTGACTGAATATGGATTGAACAATGTGTATACATATGGAAGTACTATATAGTCTCGTCATCTAAAGTGAAGCTATATATTCTTGTTTGTTAACGTGCACCAAGAAACGCACATGCGTTTTCTAAATATCACATGTTTTTATATTATGTTTTTATATTATGTCTCTAGATTAGCCAGAATATATATAAGTAATTATTAAAAAGGATTTAAAGTAGTTATGAGATAACAAATAAGAGTTTAAATAAGAAGGATATTGAGATGACCATCCTCCAAGGCTAATTATCCAAAAAACGCATCTAAACCGCATGTGCGTTTTTGTGAAATAATTTATAAATTTGATGTCTCCTAACATATAGGACTTATTGCAAATAGAATTACCATGAATATACAGCTTTTAATGTTTTTATTTTAACATGCATATTTTTATTTTTTATTTTTGAAGTGAAAGGGGTTAATATAACTATGTATTGTGCCATATAGCTAGATAGACAATATATGATTCACAAATCCGGTCCACTTTTTAGACCATCCATAAAGGTACCTCCTCTGTATCAAGTATACACCCTATAAAAAGGGAGAACTATCATTCATCGCTGTTAACCACTGAAGAAGGAACACTCTAGCTTTGAAACTCGTTTGGTAAACAGTGATGAGATAAGGACTTTTGGTATATACCGATGATATAAGGACTTAGTCTTGGAGAGACTTACAGGTCTCACAGTTTTTTCATACAAAGATCAAGCCGTTCCTACATATTCATCGGTCTCAACAAGTACCACCGCAACATCCTAATACCAGGACAAATAGCGATGAAGCAAGAGAACCACATGGGATGCCGAGAACACGTGGGACGCCGCGTGTCTAGACCGGCAAGTGAGACAGCGTGCACACGCTTCTGTGCAACAGTGCGGACTGAGACGGGGTACAGAGACTGGCACAGGATCGGTAACGTAAATATTTGAAATCTGTATATGGATGTGGAAAGAAACTAATGAATCCCCGCTGGGAATATTAAGTGATTATTAACACCCCAATACCAACCACCTCTAACTACATCTAAATGTGAATATCATTGATGAGTGGACTCTGAAAAGTTCTGTCTCTATTTTGACCGTTCTAGTACATGTGGTGATTTACTGATTGGACATTTAATATTTGCAAGTGAATTATACAGTGGACATTCAATAGTTTTATACAGTATATATATTTTATTTTTTACAAGGTAGTGACACTATCCAAATATTGTCTATATTATATATGTGGTCCTCTATGTTTTTTGTTCTATATGTTTTAAATAAATATTAATGGGATACTATATCAGTTCCATATGGTAACAAATATTTGCGTGCCCTCCAACCAATAGAATTATTTACAGTTTCCTGTCCTGCGCTAGCGCAAGATTTCACAGAGGGAAATGCTGACCAGGTGGGCGGAGTTGTATGAAGATCGTGACATCATAGTGGAGGGGTCGACGATCCTTTCCTCTTAGATTCTACAGTGCAACAAATAGGTTGTCTCCCCTTGTGTCTCATTACTTATCATGTGTAACGGGGTTCCGAAGGTACACTCGGTCCCCCATTAGCCGCAGACCTGCTGCTTAACTTCGGGAACGAGGATCTGTGTTTTACCTCGTTCCCAGGGCGGCTTTACTAGCTGGGTGGCTGATCACTCGGTGCTCGACTGGTTGGTCTGTCGGTCATGTGACGCTGGCCACGTCACATGACCCTCACTGCCCACTATAAATACAGGCAGCCTGCTGGCCACAGGTTGCCTGTTAATTTAGGTTCCACCTGTGATTTGGTCTTTCCTGGCGTACTTACCTCCTGCTGAATTCCTGACTATCCTCTGCCTGCTCCTTGTGTACTTTGCTGCTCTCCTGGTATTCTGACCCCGGCCTCCTCCTGACGATCTTCTGCTGACTCCTTTGGTACTTCACGTCTCTCCTGGTATTTATGACCCTGGCTTCTCCTGACAATTCTCTGCTTGCTCCATTTGTACTTTGTAGCTTTCCTGGTATTGACTCGGTCCGTTCACGTCCTGTTGTTTGTCTGTCTGTCATCCCTGCACTTATTCCAAGTTAGGGATTGCCGTCCAGTTGTCCCCTGTCATTAGGACTCGCGAGGCAAGTAGGCAGGGCCAGGGGTAAGGGTGGAGCGCAGTGGTCACTTCCCTCCCCCCGTGTGTGTGTGTGTACGCGACCGTTACACCATGTCTGAGGTCTGCTATTTTTTTCTTTCTTGATGTCAAAGAATAAATAAAGAATAATGTAAGCAAAGTAAATTCCACTAATATTAATAAGAAACCTTATTTATCATTATAATGGACAAAAAGTTCTAAAGTCCATAATATAATCCATTGGGAAACATCTGTGACAACAATATTTTCCCCAAACAATCATGTTTGCTTCATTATGTTAGCAGCTGATTGGTTCCTGTGCTAAATATGACTATTTTATCCCCTACAGACTGGTTACAAATATAATACTTAATATCGCTGTCATATGACTTCTCTATATCTTAACTGCTAGTCAGATCTTAATAGCAGATACTCTTTGCCCTTGTACATGGCAAGGTCCACCATATTTGTTGGAATAATTTTTCAGACATAATCAAATGTTTTCTATATGTAGTGTATTTCTTCAAGATGAGCACCTCAAGGGATATCTTTAATTGAATCATGACAAACGCTTTATATATGTAATTACGTACCATCAGGACAAGCTAAAATCTAGTTCTGTGTTAGATAAAAGAAAATAACAATTTACCTGGTGAAAGCAGGCAAGTTGTTGACTGAATATGGATTAATTGACCTACTGTATGTATTGAGCGGCACAGGTCATCATTTATCATACTGTTAGTAAATGCACCTTTTAACCAATTATGTTGTCACTGGTTGTAGACAGGCACTGGAAGATACAGTATCAGAGCTGATCTTATTATTGGGTTTGTATCTGGCTAGGTAATCAAACCATTTAACTTCTTGAAAGATAAAAACAATGCAGAGTTAAGATTTTACTTTTCTTTAACATGACTATATGTCTTTCGGCCTTATGTACTATGTTACTATGTTACTATATGGATTAGAATCACAACATGTTCAAAAGGTTTTAAAATGTGAAATCTTTAAGTCTTAGGCTTCATGCACACGACCAGATTTTTCATTCGTGTGCTATTCAAAGTTTCTGGATAGCACACTGACCCATTCATTTCTATCAGGCCATGCACACAACCGTTTGGTCAGAATTAATGGTGTCCTTATGTTGAGAAATACAGGCAGATATTTATCCATCATGCAATACCATCAGGGAGGCGTCTGATTGGCTCCAAATTTATTCTGCAGCAGAACAACTCCAAACATACAACCAGTGTCATTAAGAACTATCTTCGGGGTAAAAAAGAACAAGCAGTCCTAGAAGTGATGATTTGTTTCCCACAGAGACCAGAACCCAACATCCTCGAGTCTGTCTGGGATTACATGAAGAGACAGAAGGATTTGAGCAAGCCTACATCCACAGAGGATCTATGGTAAGTTCTCCAAGAGGTTTGGAACAACCTCCGGGCTGAGTTCCTTCAAAAACTGTGTACAAGTTTGCCTAAAAGATTTACTGTTTTGAAGGCAAAAGGGTAGTCACACCACTTATTGATTTCACTTAGATTTCTCAATTTCTCTTTTGTTCATTCACTTAGCATTTTGTTAACTGATAAACTAAACTATTAAGGCTACTTTCACACTTGCGTTCGGGGTTCCGCTTGTGAGCTCCATTTGAAGGCTCTCTCAAGCGGCCCCGAACGGATCCGTACAGCCCCAGTGCATTCTGAGTGCATGCAGATCCGCTCAGAATGCATCAGTTTGGCACCGTTTGGCCTCCGTTCCGCTCAGCAGGCGGACACCCGAATGCAGCTTGCAGCGTTTTTTTTTCCGCCTGGCCGTGCAGAGCCAGACGGATCCGTCCAGACTTACAATGCAAGTCAATGGGGACGGATCCGTTTGAATTTGACACAATATGGTGCAATTTCAAACGGATCCGTCCCCATTGACTTTCAATGTAAAGTCAGGAGTCCCCTATTAATATACCATCAGATCAGAGTTTTCTCCAATCCGATGGTATATTTTAACTTGAAGCGTCCCCATCACCATGGGAACGCCTCTATGTTAAAATATACCATCGGATTTGAGTTAGATCGTGAAACTCAGATCCGACAGTATATTCTAACACAGAGGCGTTCCCATGGTGATGGGGATGCTTCAAGTTAGAATATACTGAGAACTGTGTACATCACTGCCCCCTGCTGCCTGGCAGGTGCTGCCAGGCAGCAGGGGGCAGACCCTTACTCCCCCCCTGTATTTAACTCATTGGTGGCCAGTGTGGCCCCCCTCCCTCCCTCCCCAGTATTAAATGTGACCAGTGTGGCCCCCCTCCCTCTATATTCATTGGTGGCCAGTGCGGACCCCCCTCCCTCCCTCCCCAGTGTTAAATGTGACCAGTGCGGCCCCCCTCCCTCTATATTCATTGGTGGCCAGTGCGGACCCCCCTCCCTCCCCAGTATTAAATGTGACCAGTGCGCCCCCCCTCCCTCCATATTTATTGGTGGCCAGTGCGGATTCCCAGTATTAAATGTGACCAGTGCGGCCTCCCCTCTTCCCCCCCCAATTAAAATCCCCCCCCCCCCCCATCATTGGTGGCAGCGGAGAGTTCCGATCGGAGTCCCAGTTTAATCGCTGGGGCTCCGATCGGTTACCATGGCAGCCAAGACGCTATTGCAGTCTTGACTGCCATGGTTACTTAGCAATAAATAGAAGCATTATACTTACCTGCGAGCTGCGATGTCTGTGACCGGCCGGGAGCTCCTCCTACTGGTAAGTGAAAGGTCTGTGCGGCGCATTGCTTATAGCACAGACCTGTCACTTACCAGTAGGAGGAGCGCCCGGCCGGTCACAGACATCGCAGCTCGCAGGTAAGTATAATGCTTCTATTTATTGCTAAGTAACCATGGCAGCCAAGACTGCAATAGCGTCTTGGCTGCCATGGTAACCGATCGGAGCCCCAGCGATTAAACTGGGACTCCGATCAGAACTCTCCGCTGCCACCAATGATGGGGGGTGTGATTTTAATTAGGGGGGGGAGAGGGGAGGCCGCACTGGTCACATTTAATACTTGGAATCCGCACTGGCCACCAATGAATATAGAGGGAGGGGGGCCGCACTGGTCACATTTAATACTGGGGAGGGAGGGAGGGAGGGGGGGGCCGCACTGGCAACCAATGAATATAGAGGGAGGGGGGCCGCACTGGTCACATTTAATACAGGGGAGGGAGGGGGTCTGCCCCCTCCTGCCTGGCAGCACCTGATCTTTTACAGGGGGCTATGATTCGCACAATAATTGTGCAGATCACAGCACCCTGTAAGAGATCGGGTGCTGCCAGGCAGCAGGGGGCAGTCATGTACACAGTTATTTTAGTATATTCTAACTTGAAGCGTCCCCATCACCATGGGAACGCCTCTGTGTTAGAATATACTGTCGGATCTGAGTTTTCACGAAGTGAAAAATCAGATCTGTAAAAACCAGTTATGCAGACGGATCCGTTCTGAACGGATGCAAGCGTTTGCATTATAGGATTGGATCCGTCTGTGCAGACACCAGACGGATCCGCTCCAAACGCAAGTGTGAAAGTAGCCTAATACTTACATTTTTAAAAGCTGGAGAAAACCCAACCAAACATGGAGTGAGCAGGGCCTCATTTATCAGAACTATCAAAAAGGCAATCTGTATTTTTTGCCCATAAAAACCCATCAGAGCTTAGCTTTCATTTCCTAAACTGCTTTGGTAAAATGAAAGCTTAGCTGTGATTGGTTGCATTTTTTCTTTTAGGCAGTGTTGACACATGTGCCCCACTGTATCTACATAGTCCCATCAACATGAAATACTGAATATGAACTAGTACATAAACTGGTTATACTGAACTAAATTTAGTTTTAAAAGAAGTGTAAAACATAGGTGAATACTTGCCACTTTGTCAGAAAACACAGAAACAAGGAAACGTGGCCCAAATGATATGGACGAAGCGCTGTCATTGCTATCAATTTATTACTAACTGACTAGAATAGTTGAGGCATAGTATGAGATCAACGTTTTATATGATAATACCCACTAGGTGCCCCCTGATGATCGCAAAACCTGAGGCAAGTCAAACTGAAGAGACTGTTCCTATGCACACAGTAATACACATCCTGCAAAGTAGTGGAATGTCTGTTCTCCTAAATCCGTAATTTTCGGACTATAACATGCAAAAGTGGGGGGAAAATGATAGTGTGTCTTATAGTCCGAATGTAGCCCAACACTACACTGCAAGCCGGCAAGTGTACATCGCAAGCCACGCTGTGCAGTCAGCTGTCCTTGCGCCACACAGCACAGCCTGCGATGTACACTTGCTACATTCCGACATGTACATGATGGCAACAGGCGATGCTTCCCGACCTGGCTGCTGCTGGAGTAAGAAGGTTCCTATTGTGCAGGAGGGAGACGGCATGTGGTCCTGGACGATCACAGGCTTCCTGTCTGCACTGTGCTGCTGCTGGAGGGAGACGGCAGGCAGTGCTCTGGAGCTGGAGCGAGATGTGGACGGTGCAGGCTTTCCTCTTCTAGCATGTCTGCACATGCCTCCACCACGTGAATACCTGCCAGCTTAGGTAACATTATCCAGTATATCCCAATAAAGTGTGCCCCAAGAAATTAACCCCATAACTTTTATATTCCCAATATAAAGTCCCATAATAAAGTGGCCCATACAGTTTCCCCTAATAAAGTGACTCCCAATAGAGTGTGTCAGCACTCATTTGAAGATCCCACCCATAACAGTGCGCCAACAGCAGATACCCCCATAACAGTGTGTCAGCAGCAGATTCTCCCCCCGTCACCCCCCCCCCCCTTCCCCAATAACACTGCTTAAAACTCTCCTCATTTGTTAGTGATACTAATGATAGTTGCTGCTGGTGACCGTTGTTCATGTTTCCATTGTTGAAATATTGTTCAGTTATTTTATTAAATACTAGTAAAAAAAAAAGTAAATAAAAATGAGTTACCCTTTAAGTAATGTCATAGCCAGACCCTTATTTCTGATATTTAAGGACTCTATACTGACAGGGAGTGTTCCACAGGATTAGCGCATAGCAAATGTGGTGCCAATATTGAAAAAGGGTCCAAAAACAGAGCCCGGAAACTATAGGTCGGTAAGTTTAACATCTGTCGTGGGTAAACTGTTTGAAGGTTTTCCAAGAGATGCCATCTTGGAGTACCTCAATGAAAATAAGTAAATAACGCCATATCAACATGGCTTCATGAGAGATGTCGTATATATGGACTTCTCCAAAGCATTTGATACTGTAGTGCATGAAAGGTTAGTACAATAAAATGAGAAAGCTTGGACTGGGAGAAAATGTCTGTATGTGGATAAGTAACTGGCTCAATGAAAACAGAGGGTAGTTATTAACCCCTTGACGTGTAATAGCAAGCGATCAAAAAGTCATATGCACCCCAAAATAGTGCCAATCAAACCGTCATCTCATCCCCCAAAAATCATACCCTACCCAAGATAATCGCCCAAAAACTGAAAAAACTATGGCTCTTAGACTATGGAAACACTAAAACATGATTTTTTTGTTTAAAAAATGAAATCATTGTGTAAAACTTACATAAATAAAAAAAAGTATACATATTAGGTATCGCCGCGTCCGTATCGACCGGCTCTATAAATATATCACATTAACTAACCCCTCAGGCGAACACCGTAAAAAAATAAAAATAAAAACGGTGTAAAAAAAGCAAATTTTTGTCATCTTACATCACAAAAAGTGTAATAGCAAACGATCAAAAAGTCATATGCACCCCAAAATAGTGCCAATATAACCGTCCTCTCATCCCACAAAAAATTAGACACTACTTTAGATAATAGCCCAAAAACTGAAAAGAATATGGAGACAATAAAACATGATTTTTTTGTTAAAAAAATGAAATCATTGTGTAAAACTTACATAAATAAAAAAATTGTATACATATCAGGTATCGCCGCGTCCGTGACAACCTGCTCTATAAAAATACCACATGATCTAACCTGTCAGATAAATGTTGTAAATAACAAAAAAAAAAACGGTGCCAAAAAAGCTATTTCTTGTTACCTTGCCTCACAAAAAGTGTAATATAGAGCAACCAAAAATCATATGTACCCTAAACTAGTACCAACAAAACTTCCACCCTATCCCATAGTTTCTAAAATGGGGTCACTTTTTTGGAGTTTCTACTCTAGGGGTGCATCAGGGGGGCTTCAAATGGGACATGGTGTCAAAAATAACAGTCTAGCAAAATCTGCCTTCCAAAAACCGTATGGCATTCCTTTCCTTCTGCGCAGGGGCGTACCTAGAGCATTTGGCACCCGGGGCGAACCCTTTGTTTGGCCCCCCCCCCCCCCCCCAAGAAAGTTAAGAAAACATGCACAAACTTTTTTCAATGTTTTCAATAATTATAATTATAATAAAAATAAAACCCCTTAATAAAATAAACCTCTGCACACCCCCTTAACGAAATAAACCCATTAACCCCCCTTAATAAAACCCATTAACCACCCCTTAATAGACCCCTTAACCCTTCCTTAATAAAATAAAAACCTGCACCCCCTTAAACCCCAGTATAATAAACATTGGTGGCGCAGTGCGCCCCCCCCAACATAATAAACATTGGTGGCGCAGTGCGCCCCCCCTCCCTAGTATAATAAACATATAAACATTGGTGGTGCAGTGCGCCCCCACCCAACACACTAGTATAATAAACATTGGTGGCGCAGTGTGCCCCCCCAACATAATAAACATTGGTGGGCAGTGCGCCCCCCCTCCCTAGCATAATAAACATATAAACATTGGTGGTGCAGTGCGCCCCCCCCCAACACCCTAGTATAATAAACATTGGTGGCGCAGTGTGCCCCCCCAACATAATAAACATTGGTGGGCAGTGCGCCCCCCCTCCCTAGCATAATAAACATATAAACATTGGTGGTACAGTGCGCCCCCCCCCCAACACCCCAGTATAATAAACATTGGTGGCACAGTGCGCCCCCCCCCAACATAATAAACATTGGTGGGCAGTGCCAATGAGGGTTAAAAAAATAAATAAAAATTAACTCACCACCTCCAATTGATCGCGTAGCAGCCGGTCTCATGTACTTTCTTCAGGACCTGTGGTGATGTCACTGAGCTCATCACATGATACATCACATGATCCATCACCATGGTAATGGACCATGTGATAGAGGCTGGAGCTCAGTGACGTCACCACAGGTCCTGAAGAAATTACAAGGAGACCGGCAGCAGCTATGCGATCAATTGGAGGAGGTGAGTTACTTTTTTTATTTTTTAACCCTCATTGGCACTGCCCACTGCCCACCAATGTTTATTATACTGGGGGGGGGGCCGCACTCAATGTTTATTATACTGGGGGGGGCGCACTCAATGTTTATTATACTGGGGGGGGCCGCACTCAATGTTTATTATACTGGGGGGGGCCCGCACTCAATGTTTATTATACTGGGGGGGGCCGCACTCAATGTTTATTATACTGGGGGGGGCCGCACTCAATGTTTATTATACTGGAGGGGCCGCACTCAATGTTTATTATACTGGGGGGGGGGCCGCACTCAATGTTAATGAAGATAACTGACCTGTTAATACAAATGCAGGAGGCGGGTGCCGGAATCAAATAGCGGCACCCGACCTCTATGACAGGGAGCGGCACCTGAGGGGTTAACTGCCGCTGATGAGGCTGATCGCAGCTCCCTGTCATAGAGGTCGGGTGCCGGCTATTTGATTCCGGCACCCGCCTCCTGCATTTGTATTAACAGGTCAGTTATCTTCATTGGTGGCGCAGTGGCCACAGCCCCTCCCCCGGCCCTGTCCCTCTTCTTATTGGCCGCGGCGGCAGCAGCACAGGGGGAGGGAGAGACCATCTGGAGCCCTGCCCCTATCACAGCGCCACGCCTGGCCCACTCGCCACATTTTTTTTATTTTTTTTTAGATCCTCAGTCGCGGCTGGCACCCCCCTTGTGAGTGGCACCCGGGGCGGGCGGCCCCCCCCGCACCCCCTTGGTACGCCACTGCTTCTGAGCCCTGCCGTGTGCCCGTACAGCAGTTTACGACCACATAATCAGGAAACTACAGAATCAGGGCCATAAATAATGAGTTTTGTTTGGCTGTTAACCCTTGCTTTGTAACTGGAAAAAAATAAATAAATGGAAAATCTTCCAAAAAAGGGAATTTTTGAAATTGTATCTCTATTTTCCATTAATTCTTGTGGAACACCTAAAGGGTTAACAACGTTTGTAAAATCAGTTTTGAATACCTTGAGGGGTGTAGTTACTAAAATGGGGTCATTTTTTGGTGGTATCTATCATGTAAGCTTCACAAAGTGACTTCAGACCTGAACTGGTCCTTAAAAAGTTGGTTTTTAAAAATTTCAGAGAAATTTCAAGATTTACTTCTAAACTTCTAAGCCTTGTAACGTCCCCCAAAAATAAAATGTCATTCCCAAAATGATCCTAACATGAAGAAGACATATGGGAAATGTAAAGTAATAACAATTTTTGTAGGTATTAATATGTATTATAGAAGTAGAGAAATTGAAACTTGGAAATTTGCAAATTTTTCCATATTTTTGGCAAATTTGGTATTTTTTTATAAATAAAAATAAATTTTTTTGACTCCATTTTACCAGTGTCATGAAATACAATATGTGACGAAAAAACAATCTCAGAATGGCCTGGATAAGTCAAAGCGTTTTAAAGTTATCACCGCATAAAGTGACACTGGTCAAATTTGCAAAAAATGGTGTGGTCCTTAAGGTAAAAATGAGCCCGGTCCTTAAGGGGTTAATAGTAGAGTTGAGCGAACACCTGGATGTTCGGGTTCGAGAAGTTCGGCCGAACTTCCCGGAAATGTTCGGGTTCGGGATCCGAACCCGACCCGAACTTCGTCCCGAACCCCATTGAAGTCGATGGGGACCCGAACTTTTCGGCACTAAAAAGGCTGTAAAACAGCCCAGGAAAGAGCTAGAGGGCTGCAAAAGGCAGCAACATGTAGGTAAATCCCCTGCAAACAAATGTGGATAGGAAAATGAATAAAAATAAAAATAAAATATATAAAAATAAACCAATATCAATTGGAGAGAGGTCCCATAGCAGAGAATCTGGCTTCACGTCAGCAGAGAATCAGTCTTCATGCCATAGCAGAGAATCAGGCTTTACGTCACCCAACACTGGAACAGTCCATTGTCAGATATTTAGGCCCAGGCACCCAGGCAGAGGAGAGAGGTCCCATAACAGAGAATCTGGCTTCATGTCAGCAGAGAATCAGTCTGCATGTCATAGCAGAGAATCAGGCTTCACGTCACCCACCACTGGAACAGGCCACTGTCACATATTTAGGCCCAGGCACCCAGGCAGAGGAGAGAGGTCCCATAACAGAGATTCAGGCTTCATGTCAGCAGAGAATCAGTCTTCATGTCATAGCAGAGAATCAGGCTTCACGTCACCCACCACTGGAACAGGCCACTGTCACATATTTAGGCCCAGGCACCCAGGCAGAGGAGAGAGGTCCCATAACAGAGATTCAGGCTTCATGTCAGCAGAGAATCAGTCTTCATGTCATAGCAGAGAATCAGGCTTCACGTCACCCACCACTAGAACAGGCCACTGTCACATATTTAGGCCCAGGCACCCAGACAGAGGAGAGAGGTCCTGTAACAGAGAATCTGACTTCAAGTCAGCAGAGAATCAGTCTTCATGTCATAGCAGAGAATCAGGCTTCACGTCACCCACCACTGGAACAGGCCACTGTCACATATTTAGGCCCAGGCACCCAGGCAGAGGAGAGAGGTCGCGTAACAGAGAATCTGGCTTCATGTCAGCACAGAATCAGTCTTCATGTCATAGCAGAGAATCAGGCTTCACGTCACCCACCACTGGAACAGGCCACTGTCACATATTTAGGCCCAGGCACCCAGACAGAAGAGAGAGGTCCCGTAACAGAGAATCTGGCTTCATGTCAGCACAGAATCAGTCTTCATGTCATAGCAGAGAATCAGGCTTCACGTCACCCACCACTGGAACAGGCCACTGTCACATATTTAGGCCCAGGCACCCAGGCAGAGGAGAGAGGTCCCATAACAGAGATTCAGGCTTCATGTCAGCAGAGAATCAGTCTTCATGTCATAGCAGAGAATCAGGCTTCACGTCACCCACCACTGCAACAGGCCACTGTCACATATTTAGGCCCAGGCACCCAGGCAGAGGAGAGAGGTCCCATAACAGAGATTCAGGCTTCATGTCAGCAGAGAATCAGTCTTCATGTCATAGCAGAGAATCAGGCTTCACGTCACCCACCACTGGAACAGGCCACTGTCACATATTTAGGCCCAGGCACCCAGACAGAGGAGAGAGGTCCCGTAACAGAGAATCTGGCTTCATGTCAGCACAGAATCAGTCTTCATGTCACAGCAGAGAATCAGGCTTCACGTCACCCACCACTGGAACAGGCCACTGTCACACATTTAGGCCCTGGCACCCAGACAGAGGAGAGAGGTCCTGTAACAGAGAATCTGGCTTCATGTCAGCATAGAATCAGTCTTCATGTCATAGCAGAGAATCAGGCTTCACGTCACCCACCACTGGAACAGGCCACTGTCACATATTTAGGCCCAGGCACCCAGGCAGAGGAGAGAGGTCCCATAACAGAGATTCAGGCTTCATGTCAGCAGAGAATCAGTCTTCATGTCATAGCAGAGAATCAGGCTTCATGTCACCCACCACTGGAACAGGCCACTGTCACATATTTAGGCCCCGGCACCCAGACAGAGGAGAGAGGTCCCGTAACAGAGAATCTGGCTTCATGTCAGCGCAGAATCAGTCTTCATGTCATAGCAGAGAATCAGGCTTCACGTCACCCACCACTGGAACAGGCCACTGTCACATATTTAGGCCCAGGCACCCAGGCAGAGGAGAGAGGTCGCGTAACAGAGAATCTGGCTTCATGTCAGCACAGAATCAGTCTTCATGTCATAGCAGAGAATCAGGCTTCACGTCACCCACCACTGGAACAGGCCACTGTCACACATTTAGGCCCCGGCACCCAGACAGAGGAGAGGTTCATTCAACTTTGGGTTGCCCCGCAATATAATGGTAAAATAAAAATAGGATTGAATGAGGAAGTGCCCTGGAGTACAATAATATATGGTTAAGGGGAGGTAGTTAATGTCTAATCTGCACAAGGGATGGACAGGTCCTGTGGGATCCATGCCTGGTTCATTTTTATGAACGTCAGCTTGTCCACATTGGCTGTAGACAGGCGGCTGCGTTTGTCTGTAATGACGCCCCCTGCCGTGCTGAATACACGTTCAGACAAAACGCTGGTCGCCGGGCAGGCCAGCACCTCCAAGGCATAAAAGGCTAGCTCTGGCCACGTGGACAATTTGGAGACCCAGAAGTTGAATGGGGCCGAACCATCAGTCAGTACGTGGAGGGGTGTGCACAGGTACTGTTCCACCATGTTAGTGAAATGTTGCCTCCTGCTAACACGTTTCGTATCAGGTGGTGGTGCAGTTAGCTGTGGCGTGGTGACAAAACTTTTCCACATCTCTGCCATGCTAACCCTGCCCTCAGAGGAGCTGGCCGTGACACAGCTGCGTTGGCGACCTCTTGCTCCTCCTCTGCCTTCGCCTTGGGCTTCCACTGGTTCCCCTGTGACATTTGGGAATGCTCTCAGTAGCGCGTCTACCAACGTGCGCTTGTACTCGCGCATCTTCCTATCACGCTCCAGTGTAGGAAGTAAGGTGGGCACATTGTCTTTGTACCGGGGATCCAGCAGGGTGGCAACCCAGTAGTCCGCACACGTTAAAATGTGGGCAACTCTGCTGTCGTTGCGCAGGCACTGCAGCATGTCGTCGCTCATGTGTGCCAGGCTGCCCAGAGGTAAGGACAAGCTGTCCTCTGTGGGAGGCGTATCGTCATCGTCCTGTGTTTCCCCCCAGCCACGCACCAGTGATGGGCCCGAGCTGCTTTGGGTGCCACCCCCTGTGAACATGCTTCATCCTCATCCTCCTCCACCTCCTCCTCATCCTCTTCCTCCTCGTCCTCCAGTAGTGGGCCCTGTCTGGCCACATTTGTACCTGGCCTCTGGTGTTGCAAAAAACCTCCCTCTGAGTCACTTCGAAGAGACTGGCCTGAAAGTGCTAAAAATGACCCCTCTTCCTCCTCTTCCTCCTGGGCCACCTCCTCTTCCATCATCGCCCTAAGTGTTTTCTCAAGGAGACATAGAAGTGGTATTGTAACGCTGATAACGGCGTCATCGCCACTGGCCATGTTGGTGGAGTACTCGAAACAGCGCAACAGGGCACACAGGTCTCGCATGGAGGCCCAGTCATTGGTGGTAAAGTGGTGCTGTTCCGCAGTGCGACTGACCCGTGCGTGCTGCAGCTGAAACTCCACTATGGCCTGCTGCTGCTCGCACAGTCTGTCCAGCATGTGCAAGGTGGAGTTCCACCTGGTGGGCACATCGCATATGAGGCGGTGAGCGGGAAGGCCGAAGTTACGCTGTAGCGCAGACAGGCGTGCAGCAGCAGGGTGTGAACGACGGAAGCGCGAACAGACGGCCCGCACTTTATGCAGCAGCTCTGACATGTCGGGGTAGTTGCGAATGAACTTCTGCACCACCAAATTCAGCACATGCGCCAGGCAAGGGATGTGCGTCAAACCGGCTAGTCCCAGAGCTGCAACGAGATTTTGCCCATTATCGCACACCACCAGGCCGGGCTTGAGGCTCACCGGCAGCAACCACTCGTCGGTCTGTTGTTCTATACCCCGCCACAACTCCTGTGCGGTGTGGGGCCTGTCCCCCAAATATATGAGTTTTAGAACGGCCTGCTGACATTTACCCCGGGCTGTGGTGATGAAGGTGTGTGGCTGACTGGATGAGCAGGTGGAAGAAGAGGAGGAGGAAGCTGAGTAGGAGGAGGAGGAGACAGGAGGCAAAGAATGTTGCCCTGCGATCCTTGGCGGCGGAAGGACATGCGCCAAACAGCTCTCCGCCTGGGGCCCAGCCGCCACTACATTTACCCAGTGTGCAGTTAGGGAGATATAGCGTCCCTGGCCGTGCTTACTGGTCCACGTATCTGTGGTTAGGTAGACCTTGCCACAGATGGCATTGCGCAGTGCACACTTGATTTTATCGGACACTTGGTTGTGCAGGGAAGGCACGGCTCTCTTGGAGAAGTAGTGCCGGCTGGGAACAACATACTGTGGGACAGCAAGCGACATGAGCTGTTTGAAGCTGTATGTGTCCACCAGCCTAAATGACAGCATTTCATAGGCCAGTAGTTTAGAAATGCTGGCATTCAGGGCCAGGGATCGAGGGTGGCTAGGTGGGAATTTACGCTTTCTCTCAAATGTTTGTGAGATGGAGAGCTGAACGCTGCCGTGTGACATGGTTGAGATGCTTGGTGACGCAGGTGGTGGTGTTGGTGGTACATCCCATGTTTGCTGGGCGGCAGGTGCCAACGTTCCTCCAGAGGTGGAGGAAGAGGCCGAGGCGGCGGCAGCAGCAGAAGAGGCCGAGGCGGCAGCAGCAGAAGAGGTAGCAGGGGGAGCCTGAGTGACTTCCTTGTTTTTAAGGTGTTTACTCCACTGCAGTTCATGCTTTGCATGCAGGTGCCTGGTCATGCAGGTTGTGCTAAGGTTCAGAACGTTAATGCCTCGCTTCAGGCTCTGATGGCACAGCGTGCAAACCACTCGGGTCTTGACGTCAGCACATTGTTTAAAGAAGTGCCATGCCAGGGAACTCCTTGAAGCTGCCTTTGGGGTGCTCGGTCCCAGATGGCGGCGGTCAGTAGCAGGCGGAGTCTCTTGGCGGCGGGTGTTCTGATTTTGCCCACTGCTCCCTCTTTGTCTTTTGCTACACTGTTGGCTCGGTCTCACAACTGCCTCTTCCTCCGAACTGTGAAAGTCAGTGGCACAACCTTTATTCCATGTGGGGTCTAGGACCTCATCGTCCCCTGCATCGTCTTCCACCCAGTCTTGATCCCTAACCTCCTGTTCAGTCTGCACACTGCAGAAAGACGCAGCAGTTGGCACCTGTGTTTCGTCATCATCAGAGACGTGCTGAGGTGGTATTCCCATGTCCTCATCATCAGGAAACATAAGTGGTTAGTGCATTCTATCTCTTCCACCCCTGGGGAAGGGCTAGGTGGATGCCCTTGGGAAACCCTGGCAGCAGAGTCTTCAAACAGCATAAGAGACTGCTGCATAACTTGAGGCTCAGACAGTTTCCCTGATATGCATGGGGGTGATGTGACAGACTGATGGGCTTGGTTTTCATGCGCCATCTGTGCACTTTCTGCAGAAGACTGGGTGGGAGATAATGTGAACGTGCTGGATGCACTGTCGGCCACCCAATTGACTAATGCCTGTACCTGCTCAGGCCTTACCATCCTTAGAACGGCATTGGGCCCCACCAAATATCCCTGTAAATTCTGGCGGCTACTGGGACCTGAGGTAGTTGGTACACTAGGACGTGTGGCTGTGGCAGAACGGCCACGTCCTCTCCCAGCACCAGAGGGTCCACTAACACCACCACGACCATGTCCACGTCCGCGTCCCTTACTAGTTGTTTTCCTCATTGTTACCGTTCACCACAATAAGAAAAATATTATTCGGGCCAATGTATTGAATTAAAATTCAGGCCTTTTTTTACAGACACCTAACACTGTCTGGCTATCTATTTAGGTACCGTATTACACTAATACAGGCACACAAGTAATGACAGATTTGGTTGAATATAAATGTGAGGCCTATTTTTTACGCGCTGTGTGACAGATATACCTTTAATCACAGAATTAGACTTGTATCTGCACTGTAGCGTGTGTGTTAAGTTTTTCAGAATGACACTATCAGCACCTTGAATCTATGATATCCTTTTTGGGATAGATTTAAAGTAGGCCTGATATAGCAGAAACTACTAATTTTGAGAATGGCAAATTTGGGAATAGTTTTTCAACCCAGAACAAAAACTGTGCTTTTACGGTCACTACAAATAACTTGACCAGCTAAAACAGTACTGATTTGGAGGAATATAAATGTCAGGTCTATTTTTTAGGCGCTGGGTGACAGGCTCAACTTGCCCCTGATGTAGTATATTGCCAAAAAATAACCACACTATTGATGGTTAAATGCACTTGGGTGACACAGGCTCAGCCTGCACCTGATGTAGTATATGGCCAAAAAATAACCACACTGTTGATGGTTAAATGCACTTGGGTGACACAGGCTTAGCCTGCACCTGATGTAGTATATGGCCAAAAAATAACCACACTGTTGATGGTTAAATGCACTTGGGTGACACAGGCTCAGCCTGCAGCTGATGTAGGATATAGCAAAAAATAACCACACTATTGATGGTTAAATGCACTTGGGTGACACAGGCTCAGCCTGCACCTGATGTAGTATATGGCCAAAAAATAACCACACTGTTGATGGTTAAATGTACTTGGGTGACACAGGCTCAGCCTGCACCTGATGTAGTATATGGCCAAAAAATAACCACACTGTTGATGGTTAAATGCACTTGGGTGACACAGGCTCAGCCTGCACCTGATGTAGTATATGGCCAAAAAATAACCACACTGTTGATGGTTAAATGCACTTGGGTGACACAGGCTCAGCCTGCACCTGATGTAGGATATAGCAAAAAAATAACCACACTATTGATGGTTAAATGCACTTGGTGGTAGCTTGTGCTTGCGCACCACAAGCCACAAAATGGCCGCCGATCACCCCAGAAAAAAGTGATATAAAAACGCTCTGGGCAGCCTAAAAAAAGTGAGCAATTCAATATCAGCACTTCAATGATCCACAGCTGGAGATCGATCACTGAATTAAGTCTTTTGGAGGAGTTAATCTACCTAATCTCGCCCTAACGTCGCAGCAGCAACCTCTCCCTATGCTTGAATCAGCAGAGTGACGTGCAGCGCTACGTGACCCAAGCTTATATAGAGGCTGGGTCACATGCTGCACTGGCCAATCACAGCCATGCCAATAGTAGGCAAGGCTGTGATGGCCTCTTAGGGCAAGTAGTATGACGCTTGTTGATTGGCTGCTTTGCAGCCTTTCAAAAAGCGCCAAGAAAGCACCGAACCCGAACCCAGACTTTTACGAAAATTTTCGGGTTCGCTCATCCCTAGTTAATAGTACACACTCAGATTGGGTCACTGTCAATAGCGGAGTACCTCAGGGGTCAGTATTGGGTCCTATTCTCTTCAATATATTTATTAATGATCTTGTAGAAGGCTTGCACAGTAAAATATAAATGTTTGCAGATGACACTAAACTGTGTAAGGTAATTAGCACAGAAGTCCAGGACAGTATACTGTGTGTGTGTGTATATATATATATATATATATATATATATATATACACTCACCTAAAGAATTATTAGGAACACCATACTAATACGGTGTTGGACCCCCTTTTGCCTTCAGAACTGCCTTAATTCTACGTGGCATTGATTCAACAAGGTGCTGATAGCATTCTTTAGAAATGTTGGCCCATATTGATAGGATAGCATCTTGCAGTTGATGGAGATTTGAGGGATGCACATCCAGGGCACGAAGCTCCCGTTCCACCACATCCCAAAGATGCTCTATTGGGTTGAGATCTGGTGACTGTGGGGGCCATTTTAGTACAGTGAACTCATTGTCATGTTCAAGAAACCAATTTGAAATGATTCGAGCTTTGTGACATGGTGCATTATCCTGCTGGAAGTAGCCATCAGAGGATGGATACATGTTCTCATTCTGTTTACGCCAAATTCGGACTCTACCTTTTGAATGTCTCAACAGAAATCGAGACTCATCAGACCAGGCAACATTTTTCCAGTCTTCAACAGTCCAATTTTGGTGAGCTCGTGCAAATTGTAGCCTCTTTTTCCTATTTGTAGTGGAGATGAGTGGTACCCAGTGGGGTCTTCTGCTGTTGTAGCCCATCCGCCTCAAGGTTGTGCGTGTTGTGGCTTCACAAATGCTTTGCTGCATACCTCGGTTGTAACGAGTGGTTATTTCAGTCAACGTTGCTCTTCTATCAGCTTGAATCAGTCGGCCCATTCTCCTCTGACCTCTTGCATCCACAAGGCATTTTTGCCCACAGGACTGCCGTATACTGGATGTTTTTCCCTTTTCACACCATTCTTTGTAAACGCTAGAAATGGTTGTGCGTGAAAATCCCAGTAACTGAGCAGATTGTGAAATACTCAGACCGGCCCGTCTGGCACCAACAACCATGCCACCCTCAAAATTGCTTAAATCACCTTTCTTTCCCATTCTGACATTCAGTTTGGAGTTCAGGAGATTGTCTTGACCAGGACCACACCCCTAAATGCATTGAAGCAACTGCCATGTGATTGGTTGACTAGATAATTGCATTAATTAGAAATAGAACAGGTGTTCCTAATAATTCTTTAGGTGAGTGTATATAGCAGCAATGTATCAAACAAGTGTGAACAGCACAGCAGTATTCTATGATGGCGGGTGCCAGTGGCTGATGAAGCGATCCAGGCTTCCAATAACAATAATCCCAGGAAATCCACGGCACTTTCTTAAGTAAAAGTGTGTAGTTTATTCACCAAATAACAATGTTTCGGTTCGCACACTGGAACCTTTTTCAAGCAGTGATACAAAGGGGGAGTGTACATAGCATATATATAGCATGTTCCATATCAATTAATCAATAACATAATTGAGTACAAAAAGTGATATAATTCATAAAAGTGTATCTCAAAATCCAATTATACATGATTCAAAAACAAGTGAAGACCATATTGAACATATAAGTGACCTAAATGTATATATCCTCAATAGTGCATATACCTAAGAGACTGAGTCATATTTCATGATAATTAAGACAATCATTAGGCAAGATTATTCTCTTTTCTTACCTCATATCACAGGTCGCGATCCTGGTGTCCGTTGGTGCGCCCCTCCTATGTCTGATCTCCTGGGGTACGGGAACAGGGGGGTCCTACCTTCAAGCCCCACACGTCGGGTGCCAAAATGTTCTGGTTCTGATCAATGGTCAGGTAGGTTGATACACTGCTCCAAATTAGATAGATAGATACGTGCATGCACGGTGAGAGAAATAACACTGACACTAGATAAAGTCAAAGCATAACTCTAATTTATTAAGTGGGGGCTTCACATTATATACCCTCCATATTAGTGGGAGGGGTGGGCTCACATGATTGGTCTTTTAGCAAGAAGGAATGTAAACAGGAAATAAGTTTAAGGCATATGTATGATAGACTCAGAGGAATTCCTGACAGTTTCAAGTGTTTGCTGCAAATAGTTTCAATCATAGAATGCATACTGGGGTTTGTCTCTCAGACAAATTGGTGGGGGAACTTGTGTTGAATTCTTTGGTTTCCATTTCTTCTTCACCATATAGCAGCATGATGGGCTGTTCAGTAGTTGAAATCACAATTTTTTCAGACACAGGGTACAATGCAACACAACACTACTGACATTAATACTAGCATCAAGACTATCACCATACCTATCTGGGTGAGGAAGGATTTCCAATCTTTTAACCATCCAAAGTACTTATCCCATGGGTCTGTTATCCCTGAGCTGCATTTTAATTCCTCTGAGAGGTTAGCAAGCTTGTTTATTGCTTCAGTTACCTTCCCTTTGGGGCCAGTGTTATCTGGGATGTAGGTGCAGCAAGTTTCCCCAATCATTTTACAAACTCCCCCAGTCTCAACTAGGATCATATCTAGGGCCATCCTGTTCTGAAAGGCCACAGCAGAAGTGGCCTCTAACTGTTCTGCAATTCCTTTTAGGGCATCACGAGTGCAGTTTACAAATCTTTGCTGATTATAATATATGTAGTTTATCCAGTTGACGTTCTTGTTGATTGTCACTATTGGGAGTAGGGATTCAAATCCAGCTGCCACCTGATCTCTGGCATTAAACTCGCTAGGGACCCCCCTTGGGGGGTCTATATACACATGTGGGTCAAAGCTCCCCTGTGGGGAGGCCTCCCTTTTTGACCTCCCTAAATAGTTTTTTTGAGTATACCCTCTAACTGTGGGGTCATCTTCTAGTATATGAAGGGGCATTATGGCTTTCGCTAGGGCACATTCACCGGACCAATTGCCTTCTAACCTAGTTCTTATTTTTCCGTCTCCACAGATCCAATAGATGTCCCCCAAAGATACCCTCTGATTCTGTGTTTCAGTGGACAGGTTGCTGTAGGATGAGCAGTACCCCTCTGTGAAGTTGCCCAAGAATCTCTAACTGCCAGAGTTGAAGTAACAGGTGTACTTACCGGGGTATATGGTTATGCCTTCCCCTGGTTTGGGTTTTTTTACTACCAGGGGGTATTTTCTCTTCCACTATTCACAGGCAGAGTCATTCACGCTAGTGTTGGTGTATAGGCTGAGGAAGCAGCTTTCAGTCTCAGGAGGCAGATGCAAGGGCACTGTGCCTAGGTGTGGGCATGCCCCCCCCCCCCCCCCGCATATGTAACAGTTCGTCTTATTGTGTGTGTCAGCATTGTATTTCATCCATTCTAACCACAGTTTGGTGTCAGAAAATCCTGTCTCAGTGGCCATAGTATCTTCAAAGGTGGGATCTGCAAGGATTGAGGTCTGTATCACCATGGGTCACCCATGTTCCACCCAACTGCTCCCCACGAGTTACACTGTTCCCCATACTGGTTATCAGTGACACAGATGTATGTGGATCTTTGGCTGCTCGTTTTGTACACGCTACATTGCCATGCTGGCATTGGGCACAATACTAGACTGCAGTAATCGAATTTGAAGGTAGCCACGTGAGTGCTGGAGGAATTAAACCAGAAAGTGGTCAATATGTAGCCTTTTCTTTTTGTTGGGTGATGGCCACTTGTCCTCCTGTCTTTGGAAGATTCTGTGTATATGTGACCGTGTAGGTGTAGACAAAAAGTAGCAGAGTGATAACTGTTGCAACAGGCATCATGCAGATTCAGCGGTGTTCCTTTTTGATATCTGGAGCTGGCACTCGTATTCTTTTGCAACGTGATGCGTGGATCCAGTTAGGTCTCCCCTCGAGTTTTACAGAAGTTGGGGTGGTCAGCAGCACCTGGTAAGGTCCCTCATATCATGGTTCGAGGGTGCTTCTGATATGCTTTTTGACCACCACCCACTCTCCAGGTTTCAGAGTGTAGCTTCCTTCTAGGGAGTTAGGATCTGGAATGGAAGAGAAAACTTGTGCATGTATGTTAGACAATTGTTTACTCAGAGCTATCACATATTTAGCAACAGATTCATAATGCATTTGCAACTGTTGCGGTAAATACTGTTCCATCCTTGGCACTGTCCCAAATAGGATCTCGTATGGTGTCAGTTTGTGTGGAGGCCTTGGTGTGTGCCTAACTGAAAAGAGTGCTATAGGCAAGCACTGAACCCAATTGAGCCCTGTCTCCCTGGTCATCTTCAACATTTTTGACTTCAACACCCCGTTCAATATTTCAACTTTGCCGCTGCTTTGGGGCCTGTAGGGGGTGTAATACGCCAGGTGCGACCCTACCATTTCCCAGACTTTTTGGGTTAATCTGGCAGTGAATGCTGGGCCCTGATCACTTTCAATGACCTCAGGTACTCCGAACCTACAGACAAGCTCCTGCATCAGTTTTTTTGCAGTAGTAGTTGCTGTCTGATTTCGGACGGGGTAGGCTTCTGGCCACCCAGAGAACAAGTCTATTACTACCAGCACATATTGAAACCTTTGGCACATTGGCATCTGGATGTGGTCGATTTGTATCCTCTGAAAGGGATATAAGGCCTTTGGGAGACATTTCCGGAGCGTGGGCTCGGTTCTACCTGGATTACACTCTGAACAGATGAGGCACGCTTGAGTATGTCTCACCAGGACGGGGGTGATCCCTGGGGCCACCCATATTTTATCAATTAGCTCTTTCATGATGGTTTTGGATTGGTGGGTGGGTCCATGAGCTATTGCGGCTATTAGGGGATAGAGAGTTCTGGGTAGGCATACTCTCTTTCCCTGTGTCCAGATTCTTCTTCGAGGGCTGACTCTTTCAACCAGGTTTCCTTTTCCCTTTTCCCTGGGAGTGGCCTGTTTCTGCATTTGTTTCAGTAGGTCCCATGTGACTTCCTCTTGCTCCAGATCTTCTTGTACTGTCAGGATCTGTTCTGTCTGGGCTCCTTCCTCTTCCATTGCTGCTCTCTTCACGGTTTGATCAGCTAGGGCATTTCCTCTGGCCTCAGGAGTGTCAGTTCGTGTATGGGCTTTTACCTTGATCACTGCCACTTGAGTGGGCAGGAGTACTGCTGCCATTAGAGCCGCTACTGCTGAGGCATTTTTGATTGGGGTTCCTGCGGTTGTGATGTAATCCCGTGCCTTCCATATTAGTCCAAAGTCATGAACGACTCCAAAGGCATATCTGGAATCCGTGTAGAATCCATGAGGCAGGTTTCAGTGAGGGCAATGAGTTCAGCCTCCTGTGCTGACTGGTCTGGGCGCAATTGTCTTACACACAGCACTTCATGCTCACTAGTGACTGCCATGCCTGTATGGAATTTCCCTTTGTCATCGGCATACCTTGAGCCGTCCATAAAGAGAATCCAATGAGGGTTTGTCAGAGGAGTGTCTTGGACCGATGGTGGTGTCCCTACTTCAGCTTCCATCATTGTGATGCAATCATGATCCTGTTCCTGGTAAAGAGAGTCAGTTGAGGTCCATAGTTCTTCTTCCTGAAGATCTTCTTCAGCATGCAGATCAATAAAATCTTCAGAAGCATCTCCTAAATCTCTAGTATACTCCCCCCTTGGAAGAGGAAGGAGTGCAGCAGGGTTAAGGATGTGAGATTTCTGAATGGTGACATTATCTGGCAGGAGCAGACTACACTGCAGCCGGAGGTGGCGTTGTGCAGTGAGGTGTTTGGGTTGTGTCTGCTGGAGGATGGCAGAGATGTCATGCGGAGCCAAAATAGTGAGGGGGTGCCCAAGCACAACGTTAGATGTGACGTCCAGAAGAGAGCTGGCAGCATGGACAGCTCTGACACAGGAAGTGGCAGCTCTGACTACAGGGTCAAGGCGCTTAGAGTAGTAGCCCATCGGCCTGTTGCATCCACCATGAGTTTGGGTAAGAACTCCAGTAGCGTGACCTTGATGTTCCATGGCATACAGCCTAAAGGGAAGACTGTAGTTAGGAATCCCAAGGGCCGGAGGGGTTGCAATTGCTGTCTTCAACTTGTCAAAGGACTCATTAGCCTACCTTGTTAACTGGAACGGAGAGGATGCATTCCGGGGAATACAGTCATATAGGGGCTGCATCAGTATTGAGGCATCAGGGATCCAGGGTCGGCAGTAGGAAATGAGGCCTAAGAAGGTCTGAAATTGGTGTGGTGTCTGGTATCCATATGTTTGAAACCGCCTTTTTCCTGGAATCCGTCAAGTGTCCAAGAAAGACTACCTTGGGTAAACACAATTGGAGTTTGGTTTGAATTACTTTGCAGCCCGATTCGGCCAGGAACTGTAGGAGATAGATAGATTGAGCAGGACAGACATTCCTGAAAGCTTGAAGCACAAAGGAGGATGTCATCCACGTATTGTAGGAGTTCAACCTCCGGGTTGTCTGCCTGCCATGGTTGGAGCACGGAGGACATGGCTTTGCTAAACCATGAGGGGCTATTCTGTGCTCCCTGAGGCATCACAGTCCAAGTGTATTGCTTGCCTGCATGTGTGAATGCGACAATCTTCTTTTAATTTTCTCTTTAGCCTTGCAGACAGTGTTCTCGATTATCACACATGCCAATGTCATGACGTCACTCCCCTTTTCCAGCTAAGGCCCCCTGTCTCTCACTCTATATTCACTGATCAACAGAGATACGCACGGTGCAGGGCACACAGGCACACAACGCTTTTTGAGTTTCTCCAGAATGAGAGCCAAGTAGTCTCCAGTTTTGTTCTTTACTATACTTTGTAGATCTGACCACGTACACCCATATGTCTTGTATATTTGATTTAATTTAAGGTAAAACGGCATGGGGTGGGTCTCGGGGTCCGGCAACTGACTGACAATTAAATACAGCTGATTTGGTGTGAATGACACATATCTAGATGGCCCCCTGGATATTGCTTTAGATAAAATGGTCTCATTTGCATGTCTCAAAAATCAGACTGTTCTCCTGCCTCATTTCTTCATCTGTTCTTTTATCTCATGTAACTCATATTGTATCCGCAGCTCCGCCTCGGTCAAGTCTGACCGCCGTTTTGGAGTGCTAATATCTGCAGGAGAGGGGAAAGTTGTATGCACGGGGGGTGGTTCTGCTGGGTTCTCATCCCCACCATCCTCCTCTTCCTTCTTCCCAACCATCACTTGAACAACCTGCTGTGGCAGACTGAATGTGCCATCAGGATTTATCATGGGATAGAGTGCTTGAACTTGTGGGCTTACAGGCAGGACGGAGGGATCTGGGTTACGGGGGGTTAACAGTCCAGCCGTGGGCGTCAGCTGGGAATATGACGGTGTCTCATGAAGAGCTGTGGGTAGGAGGTGCCAGGGAGCTACAGGAATGTGGCTATGTGGGCGTGAAGAACCACATACAAGGCACGTAACACTGGAGGCAGGATTCTGTTGCCCACATACGGCACATGTCCACCCCCCTTCTTCTTGATGACACCATAATTATAAGGTAGCTGCTGCCCGGGCATACAGTAATATCTTCCTCTCTTTTCATTATACACTGCGTGCAGAATTATTAGGCAAATTAGTATTTTGACCACATCATCCTCTTTATGCATGTTGTCTTACTCCAAGCTGTATAGGCTCGAAAGTCAACTACCAATTAAGCATATTAGGTGATGTGCATCTCTGTAATGAGAAGGGGTGTGGTCTAATGACATCAACACCCTATATTAGGTGTGCATAATTATTAGGCAACTTCCTTTCCTTTGGCAAAATGGGTCAAAAGAAGGAGTTGACAGGCTCAGAAAAGTCAAAAATAGTGAGATATCTTGCAGAGGGATGCAGCACTCTTAAAATTGCAAAGCTTCTGAAGCGTGATCATCGAACAATCAAGCGTTTCATTCAAAATAGTCAACAGGGTCGCAAGAAGCGTGTGGAAAAACCAAGGCGCAAAATAACTGCCCATGAACTGAGAAAAGTCAAGCGTGCAGCTGCCAAGATGCCACTTGCCACCAGTTTGGCCATATTTCAGAGCTGCAACATCACTGGAGTGCCCAAAAGCACAAGGTGTGCAATACTCAGAGACATGGCCAAGGTAAGAAAGGCTGAAAGACGACCACCACTGAACAAGACACACAAGCTGAAACGTCAAGACTGGGCCAAGAAATATCTCAAGACTGATTTTTCTAAGGTTTTATGGACTGATGAAATGAGAGTGAGTCTTGATGGGCCAGATGGATGGGCCCATGGCTGGATTGGTAAAGGGCAGAGAGCTCCAGTCCGACTCAGACGCCAGCAAGGTGGATGTGGAGTACTGGTTTGGGCTGGTATCATCAAAGATGAGCTTGTGGGGCCTTTTCGGGTTGAGGATGGAGTCAAGCTCAACTCCCAGTCCTACTGCCAGTTTCTGGAAGACACCTTCTTCAAGCAGTGGTACAGGAAGAAGTCTGCATCCTTCAAGAAAAACATGATTTTCATGCAGAACAATGCTCCATCACACCCGTCCAAGTACTCCACAGCGTGGCTGGCAAGAAAGGGTATAAAAGAAGAAAATCTAATGACATGGCCTCCTTGTTCACCTGATCTGAACCCCATTGAGAACCTGTGGTCCATCATCAAATGTGAGATTTACAAGGAGGGAAAACAGTACACCTCTCTGAACAGTGTCTGGGAGGCTGTGGTTGCTGCTGCACGCAATGTTGATGGTGAACAGATCAAAACACTGACAGAATCCATGGATGGCAGGCTTTTGAGTGTCCTTGCAAAGAAAGGTGGCTATATTGGTCACTGATTTGTTTTTGTTTTGTTTTTGAATGTCAGAAATGTATATTTGTGAATGTTGAGATGTTATATTGGTTTCACTGGTAAAAATAAATAATTGAAATGGGTATATATTTGTTTTTTGTTAAGTTGCCTAATAATTATGCACAGTAATAGTCACCTGCACACACAGATATCCCCCTAAAATAGCTAAAACTAAAAACAAACTAAAAACTACTTCCAAAAATATTCAGCTTTGATATTAATGAGTTTTTTGGGTTCATTGAGAACATGGTTGTTGTTCAATAATAAAATTAATCCTCAAAAATACAACTTGCCTAATAATTCTGCACTCCCTGTATGTCTGTTCTTTGCTGCAGTCAAGCCACACCTCCACTGCATTTACTATCTTTTCATCAGCAAGTTTTGCCTTTTTTTTCATTTAACAATGCTCTCCATGTATCAACACAAAGAGTACCACCTTTACACATCTCATAATGTTTCTCCAACCTGGGTAAACACTTTACGAAGCGTTTCCCTCTTTTGTCCGCCACGTACTGCTCCGGTGAGCAGCATCCCTTCGGAACACTTTCAACATTTCCCATAATGTAATATCTACTGGAGCCGTCTAGTCCGTAACCTGTGCTTGCACCCTGTGTTCCTGAACTACCTGAGTTCTTCTTTGAGTCAGACACGTAGTACACCTTTGGACCGGTTCTGACCGCCTCCTCACCTTCTACTATCTGGACAGACACCTCTGGCTGTACCGCGATGTAGGCTAATGAGGTAGGCTTCCTTGTAACTCGGTAGTTTATACACAGGTGCTCAAGGTCATAACGACGTCAGAACAACACAACACATAAAACACAGTGTATCAAAATCTCATCAATTACTGTGAGGTTCTTACTTGCGTGCCATCAAAGGCGCCCCAACTGCTGCCGCACCCCTTCCTCAGACAGATGACAAGAGGCTACACCAGGAGACACAGTATAGGCAAGATTACAGTATAGGCAAGATGTAGCTTCAAGATGGCAGCGCGCATGGATGCAGCAGCCTGGAGCTCTCCATTTAGATGCCAATTTCTTATTTTTTACATAGTTATTACCTTAATTTTAAGCACAGCGAGTATTCAGTTTGCTACAGCACACACAGCGTATAGTGTGCAAGAGCTACTGGACATCAGAATGAAAGGTCCTGTTCCACCACCACCCCCTAATATCCCAGATGAGATTCTAAGGACATCGGTGTCCGACTGGATGATTATACCATCGAAGCGACGGCACAGAAGGAGACGGGAAAGGAAGCCGAAGCGGGGCAAGAGGGGTGGCATCAATAGTCGATTAAAGAACCCCCCCAAACAAGCAAGCACTACCCAGCCTGTTCGTCGCAAATACCCAGTCTATAGTGAACAAGATCGATGAGCTGAGACTGAGGATCTCATCTGATAGGATGAACACTTGCGCCTCATTTTTCACCGAAACCTGGCTAAATACTAACATCCCAGACGAGGCTATTGAACTTGCGGATCGGACTGTCTACCGAATGGATCGAACCGCTTAGTCCGGTAAGAATAAGGGAGGTGGAGTGTGTATTTATGTCAATAAGGCTTGGTGCACCTCCACAGTCATTGCTGAACAATATTGCTCTGCCGATTTAGAACTTATGACACTTAAATGCAGACCGTTCTACTTACCGAGGGAATTCACAGTCGTGTATCTCACCGTAGTTTATATTCCTCCACAAGCAAATGTTAAGCTGGCACTGTCCAAATTGCATGATGTTACGAACAGTCTGCAAAATATCCATCCAGATGGAGTGTTCATCTTAGCGGGTAATTTTAACCAAGCCACTCTCAAAACTGTGCTCCCCAAATTCTACCAGTTTGTTAAATTCCCAACTAGGGGGAGAAATACATTGGACCGTGTTTATTGCAACATAGCAAATGCTTATACAGCATCACTTGCCCCCCATCTTGGCAGGTCGGATCACATTTCTTTGTTTTTAGCTCCAGCATACAAACCTCTTATCACCAGGATTAAGCCTACTTTGCATACAATCAGAGTTTGGCCTGAAGGAGCCACAATGAGACTACAGGATTGTTTTGAGGACACAGATTGGGATTTGTTTAAACAGGCAGCTACAAAGGAAAATCACACAGACTTAAAGGGACACTGACAGGCGAAATCAGCATATATAGTTAGATATATCACATTACAGGTCTTATAGAGTCTTTTAAAAGCATATAACTATCCCCCCTGTCCACCTTATAAAGAGCGAAATATAAAGTTTTATAACCTGCATCTGCGGTCAGCAATCTGCCCAAGGGGCGGCGTTTCATGTGAAAATGCGCCCAGCCAGCCTTCCCAACTGCCGTTCTTAAGCCCCGCCCAGCTCATCATTATTCACTTCGCTGGGCGGGGCTAGAACTCTCCCCAGTCCCGATCCTGCGCCTGCGCAATTCAATCCTCCCGGCATCGTTCATGCCCAATCTTCTGCGCCTGCGCCCCGCCGTGCCGTCGGACGCACTATAATTAACCCCTTATATGATGTGAGTGAGCAGCGCTCTGAAGCGCTGCTCTGAACAGTGCATGGCTGAGGCAGCCATGCACTGTTCAGAGCAGCGCTTCAGAGCGCTGCTCACTCACATCATATAAGGGGTTAATTATAGTGCGTCCGACGGCACGGCGGGGCGCAGGCGCAGAAGATTGGGCAGCCATGCACTGTTCAGAGCAGCGCTTCAGAGCGCTGCTCACTCACATCATATAAGGGGTTAATTATAGTGCGTCCGACGGCACGGCGGGGCGCAGGCGCAGAAGATTGGGCATGAACGATGCCGGGAGGATTGAATTGCGCAGGCGCAGGATCGAAACTGGGGAGAGTTCTAGCCCCGCCCAGCGAAGTGAATAATGATGAGCTGGGCGGGGCTTAAGAACGGCAGTTGGGAAGGCTGGCTGGGCGCATTTTCACATGAAACGCCGCCCCTTGGGCAGATTGCTGACCACAGATGCAGGTTATAAAACTTTATATTTCGCTCTTTATAAGGTGGACAGGGGGGATAGTTATATGCTTTTAAAAGACTCTATAAGACCTGTAATGTGATATATCTAACTATATATGCTGATTTCGCCTGTCAGTGTCCCTTTAAACATATATGCCTCCTCTGTCCTATCCTATATTAAATTTTGCATGGACAATGTCACTGATACCAAAATCATTCGGACCTTCCCAAATAGGAAACCATGGATAAACAGAAATGTCTAAAACCTTTTGAAGGCACGTGACATTGCTTTCCGAAAGGGAGACCCAGAGGAGTACAAAACAGCCAGGTCCAATCTGAAGAGGGGCATTAGGGAGGCAAAGCACTGCTACAAAACAAAAATACAACATCATTTTACAAGCTCTGATTCCCGACGCATGTGGCAGGGTATCAAGTCCATTACGAATTATAAGAGCAACACCTGTTCTATCAACACCGGAAATTCTTTCTCTTCTGATGACCTAAATCATGTTTTTGCACGATTTGACAAAGACAATGAGCTGCCTATCATCAAATTAGCCCAGCAAGAGGCTCCATCATGTTCCCTGATGCTGAGAGCACATGAAGTAGAATGGGCCTTAACCACCTCAGCCCCCAGTGCTTAAACACCCTGAAAGACCAGGCCACTTTTTACACTTCTGACCTACACTACTTTCACCGTTTATTGCTCGGTCATGCAACTTACCACCCAAATGAATTTTACCTCCTTTTCTTCTCACTAATAGAGCTTTCATTTGGTGGTATTTCATTGCTGCTGACATTTTTACTTTTTTTGTTATTAATCGAAATTTAACGATTTTTTTGCAAAACAATGACATTTTTCACTTTCAGTTGTAAAATTTTGCAAAAAAAACGAGATCCATATATAAATTTTGCTCTAAATTTATTGTTCTACATGTCTTTGATAAAAAAAAAATGTTTGGGTAAAAAAAAAAAATGGTTTGGGTAAAAGTTATAGCGTTTACAAACTATGGTACAAAAATGTGAATTTCCGCTTTTTGAAGCAGCTCTGACTTTCTGAGCACCTGTCATGTTTCCTGAGGTTCTACAATGGCCAAACAGTACAAACACCCCACAAATGACCCCATTTCAGAAAGTACACACCCTAAGGTATTCCGTGAGGGGCATAGTGAGTTCATAGAACTTTTTATTTTTTGTCACAAGTTAGCGGAAAATGATGATTTTTTTTTTTTTCTTACAAAGTCTCATATTCCACTAACTTGTGACAAAAAATAAAAAGTTCTATGAACTCACTATGCCCATCACGAAATACCTTGGGGTCTCTTCTTTCCAAAATGGGGTCACTTTTGGGGTAGTTATACTGCCCTGGCATTCTAGGGGCCCAAATGTGTGGTAAGGAGTTTGAAATCAAATTCTGTAAAAACTGACCAGTGAAATCCGAAAGGTGCTCTTTGTAATATGGGCCCCTTTGCCCACCTAGGCTGCAAAAAAGTGTCACACATCTGGTATCTCCGTACTCAGGAGAAGTTGGGTAATGTGTTTTGGGGTGTCATTTTACATATACCCATGCTGGGTGAGAGAAATATCTTGGCAAAAGACAACTTTTCCCATTTTTTTATACAAAGTTGGCATTTGACCAAGATATTTATCTCACCCAGCATGGGTATATGTAAAAAGACACCCCAAAACACATTCCTCAACTTCTCCTGAATGCAGAGATACCAGATGTGTGACACTTTTTTGCAGCCTAGGTGGGCAAAGGGGCCCATATTACAAAGAGCACCTTTGTAATATTTTGGAAAGAAGAGACCCCAAGGTATTCGCTGATGGGCATAGTGAGTTCATGGAAGTTTTTATTTTTTGTCACAAGTTAGTGGAATATGAGACTTTGTATGAAAAAAAAAAAAAAAATCATCATTTTCCACTAACTTGTGACAAAAAATAAAAAATTCTAGGAACTCGCCATGCCTCTCACGGAATACCTTGGGGTGTCTTCTTTCCAAAATGGGGTCACTTGTGGGGTAGTTATACTGCCCTGGCATTCTAGGGGCCCAAATGTGTGGTAAGGAGTTTGAAATCAAATTCTGTAAAAACTGACCAGTGAAATCCGAAAGGTGCTCTTTGTAATATGGGCCCCTTTGCCCACCTAGGCTGCAAAAAAGTGTCACACATCTGGTATCTCCGTACTCAGGAGAAGTTGGGGAATGTGTTTTGGGGTTTTATTTTACATATACCCATGCTGGGTGAGAGAAATATATTGGCAAAAGACAACTTTTCCCATTTTTTTATACAAAGTTGGCATTTGACCAAGATATTTATCTCACCCAGCATGGGTATATGTAAAAAACACCCCAAAACACATTCCTCAACTTCTCCTGAATACAGAGATACCAGATGTGTGACACTTTTTGGCAGCCTAGGTGGGCAAAGGTGCCCAAATTCCTTTTAGGAGGGCATTTTTAGACATTTGGATACCAGACTTCTTCTCACGCTTTGGGGCCCCTAAAATGCCAGGGCAGTATAAATACCCCACATGTGACCCCATTTTGGAAAGAAGACACCCCAAGGTATTCAATAAGGGGCATGGCGAGTTCATTGAAAAAAAAAAAAATTTGGCACAAGTTAGCGGAAATTGATTTTTTTGATTTTGTTCTCACAAAGTCTCCCTTTCCGCTAACTTGGGACAAAAATTTCAATCTTTCATGGACTCAATATGCCCCTCAGCGAATACCTTGGGGTGTCTTCTTTCCAAAATGGTGCTATTTGTGGGGTGTTTGTACTGCCCTGGCATTTGAGGGTCTCCGCAATCATTACATGTATGCCCAGCATTAGGAGTTTCTGCTATTCTCCTTATATTGAGCATACGGGTAATGAGATTTTTTTTTTCCGTTCAGCCTCTGGGCTGAAAGAAAAAAATGAACGGCACAGATTTCTTCATTCGCATCGATCAATGTGGATGAAAAAATCTCTGCCAAAAAAAGAAAAAGGAGGGGAAAGGCGTCTGCCAGGAAATAGGAGCTCCGCCCAACATCCATACCCACTTCAGCTCGTATGCCCTGGCAAACCAGATTTCTCCATTCACATCAATCGATGTGGATGAATAAATCATTGCCGGGATTTTTTTTTTTATATATACAAAGTGTTTGCCAAAGTATATGAACACCGCCACCTCCTCAGCTCATATGCCTCGGCAAACGTATCTTTTACTGCAGAGGAGAAATCTCGTCTTGCAGCGCCGCATACACCGACTTGCGTGTAATCTGACAGCAGCGCAATGCTTCTGTCCGAATGCACATCAGTGCTGCAGCTAGTCGATCGGTTGGTCCACCTGGAAGGTAAAAAAAACAAAACAAAAAAGAAAAAACCAGGCCGCAAAGCAATAACTTTATTAACTTTAGAACAGAACATATTAACTTTTTTTAACTTTTTAAACTTTTTTACTTACCGGTAATTTTTTTTTTGTTTAGTTTTTTTTACCTTTATAGAACAAACCTCTCCTTCCCCATGGGACAATGTGCAAAGCGCAAATCGCCCAAAGATGTGGCGAAGTACGTTATGCACTTTATCCCAGGTGAAAGGAGAGGTTTGCAGCAGCTGTGAGAGAAAGGGCCCTAATAGCCCTGTGTGCCTGTCCTGGTGAGATGTGATCCCTATGCTAGGTGTACCTGTGTGTGGTACTTCCGGAAACACTCACCATAGCATAGGGCAGGGTGGTCCGGACAGTCAGGACAGAAATAGCGGGTGTCACGCCTTATTCCACTCCTGCTACAGACACGACATTTTTTTCGGGGTGGCGGTTGGGTTGAGGTACCAGCAATGACACTGGGGAAATGTCGCTCGTGTAGACGGCTAACTACACTGGTGGATGGGGCCACGGAACCTCCCGGATAAATGAGGTTCTCGATGATCTCTTCCTGGAATTTGAGGAAGGATCCTGTTCTCCCAGCCTTACTGTAGAGAACAAAACTATTATAGGCAGCCAATTGAATTAAATATACAGACACCTTCTTATACCAGCGTCTGGTTCTGCGGGAAACTAAATAGGGAGCCAACATCTGGTCATTGAAGTCCACCCCTCCCATGAGCGCATTATAGTCGTGGACTGAGAGGGGCTTTTCAATGACATGGGTTGCCCTTTCAATTTGGATTGTCGTGTCTGCGTGAATGGAGGAGAGCATGTAAACGTCACGCTTGTCTCTCCATTTCACCGCGAGCAGTTCTTCGTTACACAAGGCAGCCCTCTCCCCCCTTGCAAGACGGGTGGTTACAAGCCGTTGGGGGAAGCCCACGCGACTAGTTCGCGCGGTGCCACAGGCGCAAATCCGTTCTAGAAACAAATGCCTAAAGAGGGCCACACTTGTGTAAAAATTGTCCACATAAAGATGGTACCCCTTGCCGAATAAGGGTGACACCAAGTCCCAGACTGTCTTCCCACTGCTCCCCAGGTAGTCAGGGCAACCGACCGGCTCCAGGGTCTGATCTTTTCCCTCATAGATCCGAAATTTGTGGGTATAGCCTGTGGCCCTTTCAAAGAGCTTATACAATTTGACCCCATACCGGGCACGCTTGCTTGGGATGTATTGTTTGAAGCCAAGGCGCCCGGTAAAATGTATTAGGGACTCGTCTACGCAGATGTTTTGCTCGGGGGTATACAAATCTGCAAATTTCTGGTTGAAATGGTCTATGAGGGGCCGAATTTTGTGGAGCCGGTCAAAAGCTGGGTGGCCTCTGGGACGGGAGGTGGTGTTGTCGCTAAAGTGCAGGAAACGCAGGATGGTCTCAAATCGTGTCCTGGACATAGCAGCAGAGAACATGGGCATGTGATGAATCGGGTTCGTGGACCAATATGACCGCAATTCATGCTTTTTAGTTAGACCCATGTTGAGGAGAAGGCCCAGAAAAATTTTAAGTTCGGAAACTTGGACTGGTTTCCACCGGAAAGACTGGGCATAAGAGCTTCCCGGGTTGGCGGATATAAATTGTGTGGCATACCGGTTTGTCTCTGCCACGACTAAGTCCAAGAGCTCCGCAGTCAAGAACAGCTCAAAAAATCCCAGGGCCGAACCGATCTGAGCCGTCTCAACCCGAACTCCAGACTGGGCGGTGAAAGGGGGAACTACAGGTGCGGCTGAAGTTGGTGACTGCCAATCAGGGTTTGCCAGCACCTCAGGGATTCTAGGGGCTCTACGGGCCTGTCTGCGCGGTGGCTGCGACGGGGTAACTACTGCACGTGCCACCGTACCAGCTTCAACTGCCCTTCTGGTGCTCGCCACGTCACCATGTTGTACGGCAGTGCTGGTACTAGGTCCAGGAAGGGCTGCGCTGCTGGTGTATGCCTCACCACGTGATCCGGCAGCGACAGCCCCACTCTGCTGCTCTTGAAGCGGATCCTGCATAACCTGTGGTCTAGCGACACGGGGCCGGGTACGCCTGGTGCTGCCAGGGACCTCCACCTCCTCGTCCGAACTTTGGGTCAGAGAGCCACTGCTTTCCACAGGTTCATATTCTGACCCGCTAGATTCGTCAGATGAGGGTTCCCACTCCTCATCCGACTGGGTCAGAATCCTGTAGGCCTCTTCAGAAGAATACCCCCTGTTTGACATTTTGGACTACTAAATTTAGGGGTATTCCCTGAGACTACCCAAGAAAAAAAGCAAGCCTGTCTTACAAAGGGGAGGCTAGCGAAGTACCGGAGGCCGCTGCGGTTGATAAAAAATATCAAAACTGATTTTTTTATCGCCGCAGTGCGTGTAAAGTGAATGTGCAGTGATCAAAAAACAAATTTTTTTTTGTCACTGCGGTGGGGCGGGCGTGGGTGAACGCACGTGTGGGCGACCGATCAGGCCTGATCGGGCAAACACTGCGTTTTGAGTGGAGGGCGAGCTAAGGTGACACTAATACTATTATAGATCTGACCGTGATCAGTTTTGATCACTTACAGCAGGCATGTCCAAACTGCGGCCCTCCAGCTGTTGCTAAACTACAACTCCCAGCATGCCCTAATAGCTGTAAGCTATCCAGGCATGCTGGGAGTTGTAGTTTATCAGCAGCTGGAGGGCCGCAGTTTGGACATGCCTGACTTACAGATACTATAAAAGTACAAATGCTGATTAGCGATACGCTAAACAGCGAATAAAAGTGACTGCGGTGCGGTGGGCTGGGCGCTAACTGACGCTAAACTACCTAACCAAGGGGCCTAAACTATCCTAAAACCTAACAGCCAATACTAGTGAAAAAAAAAAAGTGACAGTTTACACTGATCACTTTTTGTCTTTCACTAAGTGATTGACAGGGGGCGATCAAGGGGTTAATTAGGATGATGGGGGTGATGGAGGGTGATCTGGGGCTAAGGTGTAGTGTTGGTGGGTACTCACAGTGATCTCTGCTCCTCTGCTGGATCCAACCGACGAAAAGGACCAGCAGAGAAGCAGAGAAGCCATATAACAGATCATATTTACTAATATGATCTGTTATCTGGCTTCTGATTAGATTTTTTGAAAATCGCCAGCCTGCCAGCCAATGATCGTGGCTGGCAGGCTGGTGCCGAAATACTTCTTTAACTTTTGCCGGCCCGCGATGCGCATGCGCGGGCCGGCAATGCACGAAATCTCGCGTCTCGCGAGAGGACGCATCGGCGCGTCCACCCAGAACAACAGGACCGCCGCAAAGACGCAATCCTGCGTACGGCGGTCCTGAGGAGGTTAAACCACATTAATCCCCGCAAAGCAGCTGGCCCTGATGAAGTTTCTGGAAAAGTCCTAAAAAACTGTGCTAAACAGCTGAAAACAGTGTATACCAGTATGTTCAACAGCTCATTAGAGCAGGCCATTGTCCCCACTTGCCCGAAGTCCTCCACAATTGTCCCAATTCCAAAACAGGCAGGGGTGAAGACCTTAAGTGATTATCGCCCGGTGGCTCTCACTCCTATTGCTATGAAGTGCTTTGAACAACTTGTCCTCAGGCACATGAAGAGCAAGATCTGCACCTCCATGGACCAATACCAGTTTGCTTACAGAGCACATAGGTCAACTGAGGATGCTGTCTCACTTACCCTTCACACTGCGCTGTCACACCTGGAGCAGAGAGACAGCTATGTGCGGATGCTGTTCATTGATTACAGCTCGGCCTTTAACACCATCCCTCCCAACAAGTTGGCAACGAAACTGAACAACTTGGGTCTCAGCTCACACCTGTGCAACTGGATACTGGATTTTCTTACAAAAAGACCACAAATCGTACGCATGGGCAAGCACTTCTCTTCATCCTTAACACTAAACACTGGGGTACCGCAAGGCTGTGTATTGAGCCCTCTCCTTTACTCCCTCTTCACAAATGCCTGTAAACCTATTCACAATACCAATACCATTATAAAATTTGCAGATGACACGACCGTGATAGGCCTAATCTCCAACAATGATGAAACAGCCTATAGGAAAGAAGTTGAGAACCTAGAGAGATGGAGTAAGAACAACAACCTCATACTCAATACCAAGAAAACAAAGGAGCTAATTCTGGATTTTAGGAAGAAGAAACTAAATGGACACCATCCCATTAGCATTAATGGTGGAAACGTGGAGATAGTTCAAAGTTTCAGATTCTTGGGAGTTCATATTAGTCAGGACCTGTCATGGATAAAAAACACAACAGAAATTACCGAAAAAGGCCTTCAGAGGCTTTATTTTCTGAGGAGTCTGAAGAAAGCACAACTCCCAAAACAGCTGCTAGTCAATTTTTACAGGTGCACCATAGAATCTGTTATCACATACTGCATTACAGTGTGGTACTCCGGCTGCTCTTCTGAGGACAAGAAGACCATCAAGCGCATCATCAGAATGGCTGGCAGAATCACTGGTACTCAGTTACCATCACTGGATGACATCTTCACTGCTCGCTGCAGCAACAGGGCAAAAATTATCTGCGGGGATCCAACTCACCCCGGCCACAGCCTTTTCATTCCCCTACCCTCTGGTAGGCGTCTTAGAGCCCTACACGCCCGCACCACTAGGCTGAAGAACAGCGTTTACCCCAAAGCAATCAGTCTCTTAAATGCTCAGAGACTATTGCCCCTTCCTAGGATAGAAACTACCACAGACTGAAAGTGACTGCTGCATTCATGAACCCATGATGATCTCTTGTCTGCAGTGGTGTCTGAATCAGTGTGTATATATACTCATAAGCACTTCCTACTTTGCTCTTGCTATATATATATATGCTGTGAACTGTGAATAGTAATGCTTTCTAGTGCAATGTTTTTTGTTTTTTTTTCTAGTGTAATGCTTTAGTTTAAATGTCAGTTCTTGTTCCTCTGTCCATGGCATCTAGGATTGCTCCAAACAACATTTCATTGTATTGTACATTGTATTACATTGTATTGTACAGTGACAATAAAGGCATCTTATCTTATTACTCTGTTTTCTTACCTCATATCACGGATAGCGATCCTGGTGTCCGTTGGTGCGCCCCTCCTATGTCTGATCTCCAGGGGTACGGGAACAGGGGGGTCCAACCTTCGAGCCCCACACGTCGGTCGCCAAAATGTTCTGGTTCTGATCAATGGTCAGGTAGGTTGATACACTGCTCCAAATTAGATAGATAGATATGTGCATGCACGGTGAGAGAAATAACACTGACACTAGATAAGGTCAAAGCATAACTCTAATTTATTAAGTGGGGGCTTCACATTATATACCCTCCATATTAGTGGGAGGAGTGGGCGCACATGATTGGTCTTTTAGCAAGAAGGAATGTAAACAGGAAATAAGTTTAAGGCATATGTATGATAGACTCCTGATAGTTTCAAGTGTTTGCTGCAAATAGTTTCAATCATAGAATGCATACTGGGGGTTCTCTCTCGGACAGACACCATTTTGTAAGTGACAAGCAAGTGTCCATTATATTCCATAACCTACCCAGGTGATCTAATAAATGACATAATTAAAAACAATAGTTGAACATTTGTAACCTGATTCGGATCCGAGTGACACATGGAGATCTGGCGTGGTGTAGAAACAACTGCGCCTGCGCGATGTGACTTCCGCAATCCTCCTGGTGTAGGCAATCTTCTATGAGCGGATGTATCACCTGATCGACAGGTCAGCTGACCGGAGGATCAGGGGACCGAAATGCTGAGATCACATGAGGCCTATTTGTAAATGTTGCCGCAGCAACCATCACATGACTAAGGTCCTGCATTTTCTAGACCAAACTCTCGAAGGGTCTCTGTCTCCATTTATTTTATAGGAAGATAAAGATAACTTTCATCACCCTAATCTAGTCACCTCTATCCACATCCGCAGTTCCCGGATACCAGAGAAATATATCTCAATTAAAGGGCTTCTGTCACCCCACTAAACTCTTTTTTTTTTTGGGTACTTATAATCCCTATACTGCGATTTATCCATACATAATGTAATTAATCATTTTGGTTTAGTAGATACTGCAAAAAACGTACTTTTATAATATGCAAATTACCTGTCTACCAGCAAGTAGGGCGGCTACTTGCTGGTAGCAGCCGCATCCTCCTCTCATAAAGACGCCCCCTCCTCATGTTGATTGACAGGGCCAGCGGACGCGCTCGTTCTCTGCTGGCCCTGTCTGCATTCAAAATCTGGCGCCGTACCTGTCTTGAGTCGGTGCAGGCGCACTGAGGGGAGGACGCTCGCTCGGCCGCTCCTTCCTCAGTGCGTCTGCGTCGGGTGTAGATGTGACGTCACCGGCGCAGGCGCATTAAGTAATCATTGTTATGGACTGACAAACGTGAGTTACAGACTAAATTTCTGCACCTAAGGGGTCATAAACATCTGCTGACATCGCTAAATGCCACCAGTTGTATCCATAGGTAGCACCAGCCACACTGCATTTGTCCCCAAATGCAGAGTCTAGCTGTGCATGCCAGTCCCCCAACACAGAAGACTAAAGCTGTAATGACAGGGAGGATTGGCCCCCACACAAACCGCTTCAAGTGATACTCAGAGCGAATGTCGGGTAACCTCATCCTATACTATCAAAAAAAGAGGGGTTTACTAGGAATATGCAGGGCTCCCATTCCTAGGGGCTCCAGCATACTCCATTAACATCCCACTGGTTGCCCTAGTGATCATCTGCAACTCACCAATGTCAAGAAAGAGGTACACTTGTACCAAACTAAATCCAGGAACTACAAGTGAGGAGAGGGAACAAATAGGGAGAGAAAAATGACCTCATGTTCATAATCTCATCTTTTATCCATGATTCTTCATGTGCATATATTCTCTATAATTGTCCAGCATCTTCATGTGTGGCGTGGATCCGAACCATTTCTTATTTTTTAAATGTTCAAACGTACATAATCTGCAAGTAAAACAAGGGAGACCATTAGAAAAAAATCAATAGCACCCCACATATAACTAGCAGGTCGACATAGCAAAATTTGAGTCACAACCAATTGAGACACCATCTAAGTACATATCCAAGGTCTGAACTCAACATTCAATCCCATCGGTTTTAAGGTATATAATTTCATAATCCAGAGAATTTCTCATTTTTTTTAACATTAGGCCTCTATTCCCACCTCTTCGTGACAATGGGACATGGTCAATAAGCATCCATTTTATATCTCTCTCACCATGACCCATTTCTGTACAGTGTTTTGACACCGGTAAATCCATCCGCTTTTTGCGGATGGTGGAACGGTGCTGGTTAAAGCGTGTTTTGAAATCCAATGTAGTTTCTCCTACATACAATAGTAGGCATGGGCACCACAACACATATATCACAAAAGTAGAATCACATGTCAAATAAAAATTTATTTTATATGTGACCTCAGTTTTTGGATACGTAAATCTTCCTCCTTTCTGAATCTGTTTGCAATTAATGCAATTCAGGCATGGGAAGCATCCCTTTTTAGGTGTTTTTAAAAAGGTTTATCCCACTTTTTTAATGGGGCCCACATCCGCATGGACCAATCTATCCTTTAAGTTCCTAGGTCGCCTGTAAGACATCAGGGGTGCACTCTTAAATTCATCAACCTCACCAAGGCCATGTTTTAAAATGGGCCAGTGTTTATTGATGATATTCCTGACCTGATAGCTATCTTCTTTGTAAGTGGTCACCAGGGGAATTCTATTGGTTCTATGTATCTTGTTTCTATTGGTAGTCAGCAGTTGTTCCCTGCTCACTTCTTCTACCTTTCTCATCTGTGTGTCAAGACTCCTTCCTGGGTACCCACATTTTTTAAAAGCATCCGTCATATTAGTCAAAGTTTGTTTTAAATGTATCGGATTACTCACTATTCTTTTGGCCCTTAGCAAGATAAAGATTTCGCCATAGGTCTCGGATGTGCACTTGTATAATAGTGTATTCCTATCAGTGGGCTTAATGTGTATCTTGCTTTCCACATCATCATCATGAATAGTGATCAGGGTATCCAGAAACACCATCTCATCAAAGGATTGAGTGATGGTGAACTTGATGTCCTGATCAACTGAGTTCAAATATATAAAGAACTCGGCCAACTGTATCTCCGTGCCCGTCCAAATGAAGAAGATGTCGTCTATGTATCTCCACCACCCCAGCACAGAGCTGAAGTGGTGGGACGCATAGACGTACATCTCCTCCAGGAAGGCCACAGTGATATTGGTGTAAGTGGGCGCCACATTCGACCCCACTGCCGTACCCCTCATTTGCATAAAAAAAATCATATATATATATATATATATATATATAGTGACCTCCACAGCGGCCTGCCCCCTTAACAGTAACCTCCACAGCACCCTCCCCTTTAACAGTGACCTCCACAGCTGCCGCCCGTTTATTAGTGACCTCCACAGTACCCCATCTCGTTAACAGTGATTTCCACAATAACCCGCCCCCTTAACAGTGATCTCTACAGAGCTCTGTTCCCTTAAAATATGATCTCCACAAGACCCCACCCCTTAACAGTGACCTTTGCAGCACCCCGTCCCTTAACACTGACCTCCATAGCGAACCGCCCCCTTAACAGAGACCGCGCCCGCCCCTTCAACAGTGACCTTCACAGCATCCCGGCCCCTTATCAGTGACCTCCAGAGCATCCTGCCCCCTTAGCAGTGAACTTCACAGCAGGTAAAAAAAGAAAAAGATCCAGCACCAGTTTTAAAAGTTTTTCGTTCTCGGTCTTTACTCACCAAATTTTCGAAATATACAAATACAGTGGCACTTGTTCCCACTCTTCCCCGATTTAAGCATTTCGAACACTTCTGTTGTTGGTCATAATCGAAAGTGTCTGATCCGCTAGATCTTAAATAGGGTCAACCTCCCCCTTCCCCATCCATAAGGGGGAGGGATTGGGAGGAAAAGGGAGGTGAGCCCGATCATCAGCACATCAGACACCTGTTCAAACAAACACACCCGTGACATATAAAATCAAATCTGATTATACGATAAAATAATTCATAAGATCATGTGTAGAGAGGCCGGCATCGGAAAAGATAGTACGCATGTCCCGTTTCAAAAAACAAATGTATATACATTGCTAGGAAAATCGCACAGCATATTAGATATTATCTAATGGTATCCGCTCAGATACCTAATATAATGTCTGCCCTGCAGTATAAGATTTGCATGATGGAAATGCGGTATGATGGTTTAACCCTTGATCTAAATTTCTGACAATATTGGCTCAGCTGCATGACACAATATAAGCCCTGCAGTATGAGATTGTCCTAAGGTATCGCATGTGCTCAATTCAATCCATCCAAAATCACATAGTGTGAACACGGTTCAATGAATTGAGCCTAAATCTGATCTTCTCAAGCGTGTATCCTATAACAATGTCGGCTCGACCACACAACATGACCATCCTATCGACGGCTTTGCTATATGCTAACTTCAATATAGGTACATTAGTTCTTTCCTGAAGTTTAGACCTTGTGGATATCTGGTATTTAGTCTCCAGATCCAGAAAGCTTCACGTGAGAGAATTTTTGGTTTTATATTTCCCCCTCTCAGTGGGACTAACTCTTTCAAACACGAATGTACTGAAGCTATTGAGACTGCGATTATGTACATTGATAAAATGATTTGCTGCATTGGATACTCTGATTGTTGAGGGATTAGAAATATAATTTAGATGTTCTCATAGTCTCTCTTTTATATTTTCTACTTGTGCATCCCACATACATCAAGTCGCACAGTGTGCACGAGATGATGTAGATTACTCCTACAGTATTACAGTTAATATAACTTTTAATAGGGAAAGTTTCAGAGTGTGTTGAGTTATGAAATTCCTTGGTTGTATTTGCTACTTTGCAGGTTTTAAAACGTTGACCCCCACATTTTGAAAAGCCTGTATATTTAAGCCAAGTAGGTAGAATCTGTTTATGTGGCGAAATGTACATAGATGGTGATAATTTGGTGCCTAGGGTATTGGGTCTCCTAGACAGAATCCGGCAACCGTCCTTCAGGACTTCCCTAAGTATATCATCCTCATAGAGGATTGGGAGACAATTTTCAATAATTCTTTTTATTTTCGGGAATTGACGGCTGTAAGTTAATACAAGAGTAGGTTTGGATTCCTTTCTCTGGGTTGCAATGAATATGTCCAATTTATTGTTTTTTTCGCACATTTCTGTTCCTTTATTAATGTTCAGATTTTTCTTCTGTTTATTTGGACACTATTATTCTTATTTGTGGAATTTAGTCTTCTATGATAGTTTTTTGTGAGACCCAACAAATCTGATCTTAGTTTGTTTTTTGCAATGTTCAAACCTCTGGAAAGCATGCAATGGGGGTATCCCCTCATCTTTAGGCGTTTCCAGATGATCTCACATTCTTTATTGAATGCTATCTTGGTACTACAATTCTTGCGAGCACGTGTAAATTCTCCTACTGGTATGCTTTTAATTGTATGGGTGGGATGATGACTGTCTGCCTTTAGGATTGTGTTCACTGATATTTCTTTACGATGTGTTTCAGTGTTTATTATCTGGTCTGGGATTCCTGTTAGTCTCAAATCCAGGAAACTGATAGTCTCAGTGAGTTGTACATGGACAAATTTTAAATGGTAAGTATTGTCATTAACATAAGTTGTAAAGTCCGGTATGGCAGACACATCGCCACCCCAAATGAGGAGTAGATCGTTGATGTATCTGCCATACCAGACCAAACAATCGGAAAAGGGATTGTTCACCGAAAAAATATACTTTTCCTCCCAATAGGCCATAGTGAGTTTAGCCAGGGATGGGGAGAATTTGGCCCCCATTGAGACTCCTGCAATCTGAACATAAAAAATTATTATGTGTCAGCAGGTAGGATGTTATTTCCAAGACAAAATCGATAAACATATGTGAAAATCTACTGTATTTATGCAAATGGTATTCTAGTGCTAAAAGAGCAATTGCATGAGGGATGGATGGATGAAGTGAAACAACGTCTAGAGTCAACCACATATAATTCCTTTGCCATTTGCAGTTATGTATGTATCTGAGTACATCTGTGGTATCTCTGACGTATCCGGGAATTCTCTTGACTAGTAGCTGTAACACTGAATCCAATCATTCGCTAGTTTTTTCCGTTAGGGATCCAATACCTCATACTATAGGTCGTAATGGGGGAGGGTTAACGCCTTTGTGTATTTTTGGGAGCGTGTATCATTGGTGTTACCGGTGAGTCAACATTCAAAGAATCATATTGTTTTTGGTTAATAAAGCCCCTTTCTCTACCTCTATTCAGTTTGAGAACAAATTCTTCTATATATTTGGAAAGGGGATTATATTTCAATATTTGGTAAGTGGTGTCGTCAGACAGAACCCCCAACACCTGTTCATGATAGCAGGTCCTGTCTAACACCACCGAGCCCCCCTTATCTGCCATCTTGAATATGAGATCTTTTTTCTTTTCTAATTCCTTTAATGCTATCCGTTGTATTTTATTTAAATTATGTCTCTCTTTATTATACTCTGGATTCTGTATCAATAACAATTCCTTTTCAATTACCTCCTGGAAAACATCCATGCCAGGTGTGCGGAATTTTAGGGGATAATAATTTTTGTTTGTGGTTGAAAAATCATGTTTACTAACAGGTTCATGAAATTCGGTGTTCTCCAGTTGGAGATCTCCAAGACAGAGCAGATACTGTTGTTCCCTAAATGATAAATTAGCATAAGTATTAATAGTTGTTACATCTCCATCTGTATTGGGATCTTCAAGTGGTACAGATGAATCAAAAAAACACCTTTTCAATGTCAGATTTCTGATAAATTTGTTAACATGCATAATAGTGGAAAAGGGATCGAAGTTAGTGGTAGGCACAAAATTCAGACCCAATGACAATACATTTTCTTGATCCCCAGTGAAAGTATGACTGGATAGATTAATAACATCCAAAATCAATGTTCCATTGCAATCTTCAATTATTTGTTTTGTAGGCGGGTTGACATCATATGTGGTCTTTTTATGTTTTCAACCGCCTCTTCTGTAGCGTTCTTTGGCGGTTCCGATTTTTTTTTCGTTTTTCCTATTTTTTTCATAGTAGGAGGGTTTCATTTGGTTGGTATCTTGGGTTTGCATTTCTCGGTTTTCCTCCCCCATCGACTCACATGAGTCACTTGAGGCGGCAGATGTCTCCAATTCCGAGTTGCTAAAGCTAACTCTACGTGGGAAGTCCGATTTCGCTGATTTTTTTTTTTTTTTTTGTAAATTTATTACGAACATGCTTATTTTTGAGGATCAATTTTGGAGTGCTATGTGGGTTATCACGCCTTCCCCATTCATACACCTGGTTATTATTGTATTCATAGAGGTCTCTTTGAAATTTTCGGTGTTTCATTTCCATTATATTGTCCTCCATTTGTTTTATTGAGACCATAATCTCTCGTTCTTTTTGAGAAAAATCAGATAAGGATTCATATTTCTCCAGGGAAGTTTTGCATACATCTATCTCTGCGTGTATATTTGTGAGTCTTTCACTTTCATATTCTATTATCAGAGACATAAGTTGCAGTGAGCAGTCAGTCAGTGATTAATTCCACCTGGATACAAACACATCCGAAAACACTGTGGTTGGGATTTTTTTGAGTCTTAGACCCCGTGGTATCATCTGTTTTTCCACGTATTTAATAAGGGTTGTATGATCCCACCAGATTTTTGTTTCATGTGTGAGTAATTTTTCAAGTTCCTGCATTTGGCATTTCATATTATTTTCATCGCTCAAATTCAATTCTTGTACTGAAAAAACTTGGTCTGCTTTACATCTGCGGTCTAAGCATATAGCAAAAGCCATGTTTGAACGGGTATCGAGTGGGAAAGTGTTCACACTGGAATGTTTGGTGGTGAGACACGATCAGCCCAATGGGATATAATGGTATAATCAGGATAAGGTGAGCACGGATACTTGGTTACTTGCAGGTAAAGAAATTGAAAAAACCAGCTCACCCACATCAATCCTGTAGACAGGTGCACGGAACAGACCCAAGCAAGTCCTGATGAACATCCACGTAAAAAAAGAAAAGGATCCAGCACCAGTTTTATTCACCAAATTCTCGAAACATACAAATACAGTGGCACTTGTTCCCACTCTTCCCCGATTTACGCGTTTCGAACACTTCTGTTCTTAGTCATAATCGAAAGTGTCTGATCCGCCATGATCTTAAATAGGGTCAACCTCCCCCTTCCCCCATCCATAAGGGGGAGGGATTGGGAAGAAAAGGAAGGCGAGCCCGATCATCAGCACATCAGACACCTGTTCAAACAAACACACCCGTGACATATAAAATCAAATCTGATTATACAATAAAATAATTCATAAGATCATGTGTAGAGAAGCCGGCATCGGAAAAGATAGTACGCATGTCCCGTTTCAAAAAACAAATGTATATACATTGCTAGGAAAATCACACAGCATATTAGATATTATCTAATGGTATCCGCTCAGATACCTAATATAATGTCTGCCCTGCAGTATAAGATTCGCATGATGGAAATGCGGTATGATGGTTTAACCCTTGATCTAAATTTTTCTGACAATATTGGCTCAGCTGCATTACACAATATAAGCCCTGCAGTATAAGATTGTCCTAAGGTATCGCATATGCTCAATTCAAACCATCCAAAATCACATAGTGTGAACACTGTTCAATGAATTGAGCCTCAACTCCACAGCAGCCCGCCCCTTTAACAGTGACCTCCACAGCAGCCGCCCCTTTATTAGTGACCTCCACAGTACCCTATTTCCTTAACAGTGATTTCCACAACACCCTGTCCCCTTAACAGTGGCCTCCACAGCAATCTGCCACTTAACACTGACCTCCATAGCGGACCGTCCCCTTAACTGTGACCTCCACAGCAGCCTGCCCCTAGGATGGCCAGAGGTCTGGTTTTAGGCAGGACAGTCCAGCTTTCAGTCTCCCTGTCCTCCATCCGGCGCAGGACCTGGATGGACACAGGGATGTTCTTTTGAACAGCTCACTCTCAGACAGCAGCACTGTGCTGTGTGAGCGTGAGCTGCACGGAGAAAGTCACCCTCCCACCCCTGCAGCTGACAGAAGTAGATTTTTAACATAATTTGTTCAATCCCTGTCGGCTGCGGAGTGGTAGGGGGTGTGGCTTAGTGGGACCTGGGGCAGGGTTTTTAAGTCCGTCTTTTGAGGGTGGCCTGAATGGCCACCCTACCTGCCCCTGAACTGAGACCTCCACAGCACTCTGCTCCCTTAACAGTGTGATCCAGAGCCATGCCCCTTTAAAGTGGACCTGCAGCAGTGAAGAGAAATGACTGGGTTGTTATGGAAACCTGGTGTAAAACTGTGTGTATATGGAGACAAAGGGCCTGTGAGCTTCTATAGGCTGATAAGGGTCATGTGACCAGGTTTCTATTGGCTAATGCATTTTTTGGGAATATCTCACACAGGGATGTCCTTTTGAACAGCTCATTATCAGATAGCAGCACTGTGCTGTCTGAGCATGAGCTGCAGGGAGAAAGTCACCCTCCCTCCCTCCCACCCCTGCAGCTGACATAAGTTAATTTTTACCTTCATTTTTTCAATCCCTGTCGCGCGAAGTGGGAGGGGGCGTTGCCTAGCCAGATTGGGGCATGGCTTAGCTCTCCCTGGGGACAGAGTTTTTAACGGTGTCATCCATAGTGCCCGGCTCCTTTAAAGCTGACCTGCAGCAGTAAAGAAAAATGGCTGGGTTGTTATGGAAACCTGGAGTAAAACTTTGTGTATGTGGAGAATATGGGCCTGCGAGCTTCTAATGGCTGATAAGGCTACATGCACACGACCGTATGTGTTTTGCTGTCCGCAAATTACGGATCTGCAAAAAAAAAAAAAAATTTTGCGGATCCATTTGTAACAATGCCTAAAACGGACAAGAATAGGACATGCTCTATTTTTTTTGTGTGGCTACAGAACGGACATACTGATGAGGATAGCATACGGTGTGCTGTCCGCGTTTTTTTGCGGAGCCATTGAAATGAATGGGTCTGCATCCTATCCGCAAAAAAAAACAGAACGGAAACAAAATACGTTCATGTGCATGAGGCCTAAGGGACATGTGACCGTGTGTATGGCAGTTGGGATATGAAGATAAAGACTTGCAGACTTGTATTGGCTAATGCAGGTCATTTTTTGGGAATATCTCAGGAACGGTACGTCCTAGAGATCTGTGACCCCCACAAGATTTCTTTCGAGGTAGCAAGGGATGTACAGTGGGATGCGAAAGTTTGGGCAACCTTGTTAATCGTCATGATTTTCCGGTATAAATCGTTGGTTGTTACGATAAAAAATGTCAGTTAAATATATCACAAAGGAGACACACACAGTGATATTTGAGAAGTGAAATGAAGTTTATTGGATTTACAGAAAGTGTGCTATAATTGTTTAAACAAAATTAGGCAGGTGCATAAATTTGGGCACTGTTGTCATTTTATTGATTCCAAAACCTTTAGAACTAATTATTGGAACTCAAATTGGCTTGGTAAGCTCAGTGACCCCTGACCTACATACACAGGTGAATCCAATTATGAGAAAGAGTATTTAAGGGGGTCAATTGTAAGTTTCCCTCCTCTTTTAATTTTCTCTGAAGAGTAGCAACATGGGGGTCTCAAAACAACTCTCAAATGACCTGAAGACAAAGATTGTTCACCATCATGGTTTAGGGGAAGGATACAGAAAGCTGTCTCAGAGATTTCAGCTGTCTGTTTCCACAGTTAGGAACATATTGAGGAAATGGAAGACCACAGGCTCAGTTCAAGTTAAGGCTCGAAGTGGCAGACCAAGAAAAATCTCGGATAGACAGAAGCGACGAATGGTGAGAACAGTCAGAGTCAACCCACAGACCAGCACCAAAGACCTACAACATCACCTTGCTGCATATGGAGTCACTGTGCATCGTTCAACCATTCAGCGTACTTTACACAAGGAGATGCTGTATGCGAGAGTGATGCAGAGGAAGCCTTTTCTCCGCCCACAGCACAAAAAGTGCCGCTTGAAGTGGGCTAAAGCACATTTGGACAAGCCAGCTTCATTTTGAAATAAGGTGCTGTGGACTGATGAAACTAAAATTGAGTTATTTGGCCATAACAAGGGGCGTTATGCATGGAGGAAAAAGAACACAGCATTCCAAGAAGAACACCTGCTATTTACAGTAAAATATGGTGGTGGTTCCATCATGCTGTGGGGCTGTGTGGCCAGTGCAGGGACTGGGAATCTTGTCAAAGTTGAGGGACGCATGGATTCCACTCAGTATGAGCAGATTCTGGAGACCAATGTCCAGGAATCAGTAACAAAGCTGAAGCTGCGCCGGGGCTGGATCTTTCAACAAGACAACGACCCTAAATACTGCTCAAAATCCACTAAGGCATTTATGCAGAGGAAAAGGTACAACGTTCTGGAATGGCCATCTCAGTCCCCAGACCTGAATATAATTGAAAATCTGTGGTGTGGCTTAAAGAGAGCTGTCCATGCTCGGAAGCCATCAAACCTGAATGAACTAAAGATGTTTTGTAAAGAGGAATGGTCCAAAATACCTTCATTTAGACTCTCATTGGAACCTACAGGAAGCGTTTAGAGGCTGTAATTTCTGCAAAAGGAGGATCTACTAAATATTGATTTCATTTCTTTTTTGTGGTGCCCAAATTTATGCACCTGCCTAATTTTGTTTAAACAATTATAGCACACTTTCTGTAAATCCAATAAACTTAATTTCACTTCTCAAATATCACTGTGTGTGTCTCCTATATGATATATTTAACTGACATTTTTTATTGTAACAACCTACGATTTATACAGGAAAATCATGACGATTAACAAGGTTGCCGAAACTTTCGCATCCCACTGTATATACCATGTTTCGTTGAAATCGATGGTTGCGTTTTTGTTTCCGGAACATACATACACACATACACTCACCTAAAGAATTATTAGGAACACCATACTAATACGGTGTTGGACCCCCTTTTGCCTTCAGAACTGCCTTAATTCTACGTGGCATTGATTCAACAAGGTGCTGATAGCATTCTTTAGAAATGTTGGCCCATATTGATAGGATAGCATCTTGCAGTTGATGGAGATTTGAGGGATGCACATCCAGGGCACGAAGCTCCCGTTCCACCACATCCCAAAGATGCTCTATTGGGTTGAGATCTGGTGACTGTGGGGGCCATTTTAGTACAGTGAACTCAAGAAACCAATTTGAAATGATTTGAGCTTTGTGACATGGTGCATTATCCTGCTGGAAGTAGCCATCAGAGGATGGATACATGTTCTCATTCTGTTTACGCCAAATTCAGACTCTACCATTTGAATGTCTCAACAGAAATCGAGACTCATCAGACCAGGCAACATTTTTCCAGTCTTCAACAGTCCAATTTTGGTGAGCTCGTGCAAATTGTAGCCTCTTTTTCCTATTTGTAGTGGAGATGAGTGGTACCCGGTGGGGTCTTCTGCTGTTGTAGCCCATCCGCCTCAAGGTTGTGCGTGTTGTGGCTTCACAAATGCTTTGCTGCATACCTCGGTTGTAACGAGTGGTTATTTCAGTCAACGTTGCTCTTCTATCAGCTTGAATCAGTCGGCCCATTCTCCTCTGACCTCTAGCATCCACAAGGCATTTTTGCCCACAGGACTGCCGTATACTGGATGTTTTTCCCTTTTCACACCATTCTTTGTAAACGCTAGAAATGGTTGTGCGTGAAAATCCCAGTAACTGAGCAGATTGTGAAATACTCAGACCGGCCCGTCTTGCACCAACAACCATGCCACCCTCAAAATTGCTTAAATCACCTTTCTTTCCCATTCTGACATTCAGTTTGGAGTTCAGGAGATTGTCTTGACCAGGACCACACCCCTAAATGCATTGAAGCAACTGCCATGTGATTGGTTGACTAGATAATTGCATTAATGAGAAATAGAACAGGTGTTCCTAATAATTCTTTAGGTGAGTGTATGTACATATATATATATATATATATATATATATGTACATACACTCACCTAAAGAATTATTAGGAACACCTGTTCTATTTCTCATTAATGCATATATATATATATATATATATATATATATATATACACACACATATACACACACACACACACATACATACACAGATTTTAGCACAACTCAATAAAAAAAAAAAAAATCTGATTTTCCTCTAAAACCTAGGAGCGTCTTATGGTCCGATGTGTCTTATAGTCCGAAAAACACAGTAGCTTTTTCCATATTTTTTGAGACTTTTGAGACTCCATACTCTCGTCTGATGAAACCATAATCAATCATTTTGGATTTGGTGGCATCCTAAATAAATTCTGCAAGGTGTAGGAGTACCGTGAGACCTTAACCACCTAACCGTCCTGCCCAAGCTCAGCTCGGGCTGTACTTAACTGTTCTGCCCGACTGGAAGTGTGGGGGCTGCTTTAGCTGCTGATATCTCCTGAATGGTAGCAGCTAGAAGCATGCAACTGGTCTTGTTTGTAAGCATTCCTAGAGAAAAAAAAACACAATGCAACAGCACTCTGCAAACCAAATAAAGTGCAATAATGCCATAGTAATAGAAAATATTCTGGTGCTAATGCTATGCTTATTTTGTAAATTTGAGATTCTTGGCAATAACATTTTGTACTAAATTATTTGGGCCCCGTCTTCCACACGTCAAAGCGATCTCTGTAAGACGGGAACCTAGCACTAAATGCTACCTGTTATGTGCCTTAATGTCCACCATAAAATTCAGGGAGTGCACGTTCCACATGCATGCTGGGTCCACTCTGCTTTTTATAATATTTGGTGCCAAAATGGCATTCATTAAATTAAGAGGATGCAGGTACCAACATCCATGCTGGGCCCACTCTATACCTTATGGCACATAACAGGTAGCATTTAGTGTTACAGCGATCGCCTCGAGGTGTGGCAGACGGGCCCAAATTATTTTGTACAACATGTATTTTGCAAGAATCTCAAATTTACAAAATAAGCACCTACGCATTGGGATGTGCTGACTGACCCCCTTTTTCTTTGCATTTTGTACTGGAGTTGTGGCTGACTCCATTTAGTCTTGCACCCCTGACCAGCCTGCCTGCCCCATAGGCTGATTTTAATTAGTGTAAGTATAAAGCTGCAGCCTGCTCTCCCTGCACTCACTGGAAGGCCATTTTGGCACCACAAATGATAAAAAGCAGAGTGGACCCAGGATGAATTTTATGCTGGCCATTATGGCACATAAAAGGTAGCATTTAGTGTTAGGTTCCCATCTTACAGAGATCGCCTTGACGTTTGGCAGAAGGGCCCAAATAATTTTGTACAAAATGTATTTGCCGAGAATCTCAAATTTACAAAATAAGCGTAGCATTAGCACCAGAATATTTTCTACTACTATGGCATTATTGTACATTATTTGGTTTGCAGAATGCTGCTGCATTGGGTTTTTTTTCCTTTGCGTTTCTAGTCATGGCAGCGCGCACCTGCGCATTGGGATGTGCTGACTGGCCCCCTTTTTCTTTGCTATCCTCAGGATAGGTCATTAATATCAGATTGGTGGGCATGTGTTGCCATCTCAGTGATCTATTATTTTCTTGTACAATGACCCCTACACACAACTATGCCTAGAAAACTCTCCTGTAGAAGTCAATGAGGTCCCCTCCTGACCATTGTGTCTATGGCCCATGGTGGCTCCTGTAAAGCATATTTCAAAATGCTGTTAAGAACTGCTCAGGCAAGATGGTCGCCCCCATAATGATGTTCAAAACTTAGAATAGGAATCTGCAAACAAGAAAAATAAGATATGTATTGCTATATGGTTTTAACTGGCAGTAAAAAAAATTGGTGACAAATTCACTTTGAGATCCTGTAGCTGGTACTTTTATCGGAGCACCAAAACACCCAGATCTGTAGCACATAAGAAAATCACAACAGGCATGTAGTGCAGCATTTGAATTTGTGTCTACTAATGCCAGTCAAAAGTTAGACTAAAACTATAGCCGAAATTCTGAAACATATAAGAAAGTGTATACAAAAAGGTCAATATAAAATCACTAGTGTACAGTAAATAGTGTCCAAATTATTTCTGTCCGTTCCATGCCTGTAAATGTATGCATTCTATATGCAATTCTGCTTGAGATAAATATCTATATAGATACATTAAGATGTGGCTTATTAGCAGCTCACTTATGTTTGTGGCAGTATGACTGATGTTAATATGTAGCCAGAGTTCTCTGCTGGTAAATATATTTCACCTGGTAAAATAGGCTTTAAGTCTCTATAAACTTCAATTTCACTCTGAGCTCTAAATCATTTAGCTCATTATCTGCTAGAATTGGTCTTTCTCCTTTAGGTTTTGAGTCCCTAGGAGTCACTGCAAAGAACATTACCAATATATTTACCAGTGCCATGCCAATTTGTTCAAGATTAAAATCCCGGCTAGGGTGTTCATAGGTTGTGTCATCTTTAATGACTGACTAAGAATAGGCTAGATCCAACTTATGGTCATGAATAATGGTTGACCAGTTAACAGAACCTGTGAATTACGCTCCAGATATAATTAAAGAACAGAACATGCTCTCCTTTTATGAGATATTTATGGTCCTGAGCAGAAGGTCAAGCTTTATTTTAATTGCTTACTTTTGTAGAACTGTATTGCAAATTCATTAAATAATCCCAGATATGTCTGCTTTTAAATTTTAATCTCTCGTCCTTTTCAGTCCCCGAAATGTCAGCACTGCATTTGAGCAAATGTAGGATGGGATCTTATTGTTTAATAAGTAAAAAAAAATTCAAAATTAACCTACAAACACTTTGGAAATTGTAGCTATGGAAGGAGAAGGCATTATTGTGCTTATTAAGCTCATTATGTTGTTTTAAAGGGGTTAAAGGGGCTTGCTGTTACTTTAATATTGAAGACCTATCCTCTGGACAGGTCATCAGTATGTGATAGGTGGGGGTCCGACACCCAGGAACCCCGCTAATCAGCTGTTTGAGAAGGCACAAGTGATCCTGTAAGCGCTGCAGCCTTCTTGCAGCTCTAAAACCACAATGTCCTGTGCTTGGTCTCACTGCTCAGCCCTATTCATTTCAATGGTGCTAAGCTTGGCCAAAACCATGTGACCGATGCACATGACATCAAATGGTTTAGGCTAAACTGTGAGAAGTCAGTAGTACTACTGCGAGTGCTGGTGTCTTCTCAAACAGCTGATCGGCGGAGATCCTGGTTGTACAGGTTATCAGCAGGCGGGGGTCCCGGGGGATAGGTTGAGAATAAAAGTCTTGGAAAACCCCTTTAATTACACTTAACATGCCAGTTAGAGAACTGTTGTCCTATACGTATGTAGTGCCCTAGAGCAGGGAGTACTTTGACATTTGTGGACATTTGCCTATATCCCCTATGCAAAGTTAAAACTTCTTACTTTATTTCTCTTGAAAGGGTTAACTTATACAGTTTAAGGCCTCCTGCACACGACCGTTGTGCCATTTTCCGTTTTTTTTCGCGGACCCATTGACTTTCAATGGGTCCGTGGAAAAAACGGAAAATGCACCGTTTTGCAGCCGCATCCGTGATCCGTGTTTCCTGGCCATGAAAAAAATATGACCTGTCCTATTTTTTTCACGGCCAACGGTTCACGGACCCGTTCAAGTCAATGGGTCCGTGAAAGAACACGGATGCACACAAGATTGGCATCCGTGTCCGTGATCCGTGGCCGTAGGTTAGTTTTTATACAGACGGATCCGAAGATCCGTCTGCATAAAGCTTTTTCAAAGCTGAGTTTTCACTTCGTGAAAACTCAGAACCGACAGTATATTCTAACACAGAAGCGTTCCCATGGTGATGGGGACGCTTCTAGTTAGAATACACTACAAACTGTGTACAAGACTGCCCCCTGCTGCCTGGCAGCACCCGATCTCTTACAGGGGGCCGTGATCAGCACAATTAACCCCTTCAGGTGCGGCACCTGAAAGGGTTAATTGTACTATCATATCCCCCTGTAAGAGATCAGGGCTGCCAGGCAGCAGGGGGCAGACCCCCCCCCCTCCCCAGTTTGAATATCATTGATGGCCAGTGCGGCCCCCCCCCCCCCTCTATTGTAATTATTCGTTGGTGGCACAGTGTGCGCCCCCCCCCCCCTCCCTCCCACTTTTGTAATAATTCGTTGGTGGCACAGTGTGCGCCCCCCATCGGCCCCCCCTCCCTCTATAGCATTAACAACATTGGTGGGCAGTGTGCGGCCTCCCATCTCCCCCCCCCCCCATCATTGGTGGCAGCGGAGTTCCGATCGGAGTCCCAGTTTAATCGCTGGGGCTCCGATCGGTAACCATGGCAACCAGGACGCTACTACAGTCCTGGTTGCCATGGTTACTTAGCAATAGTACAATAGTAGAAGATTCATACCTGCTGCTGCGATGTTCGTGTCCGGCCGGGAGCTCCACCTACTGGTAAGTGACAGCCTCAGGTCTGTGCGGCGCATTGCTAAATGAACTGTCACTTACCAGTAGGAGGAGCTCCCGGCCGGACACGAACATCGCAGCAGCAGGTAAGTATGAATCTTTTACTATTGTACTATTGCTAGTAACCCGCTGCCACCAATGATCGAAGGGGGGGGCCATGGGAGGCCACACACTGGCCACCAATGTTGTTAATGCTATAGAGGGAGGGGGGGGGGCGATGGGGGGCGCACACTGTGCCACTAACGATTTATTACAATAGAGGGAGGAAGGGGGGGGGCGCACACTGTGCCACAAACGATTTATTTCAATAGAGGGAGGAAGGGGGGGGGCGCACACTGTGCCACCAACGATTTATTTCAATAGAGGGAGGAAGGGGGGGTGGGGGGGGCACACTGTGCCACCAATGAATTATTACAATAGAGGGAGGAAGGGGGGGGGGCACACTGGCCACCAATGATATTCAAACTGGGGAGGGGGGGGGGGTCTTCCCCCTGCTGCCTGGCAGCCCTGATCTCTTACAGGGGGATATGATAGTACAATTAACCCCTTCAGGTGCGGCACCTGAGGGGTTAATTGTGCTGATCACGGCCCCCTGTAAGAGATCGGATGCTGCTAGGCAGCAGGGGGCAGTCATGTACACAGTTTGTAGTATATTCTAACTAGAAGCGTCCCCATCACCATGGGAACGCCTCTGTGTTAGAATATACTGTCGGAAATGAGGTTTCACGATCTAACTCATATCCGACAGTATATTCTAACATAGAGGCGTTCCCATGGTGATGGGGACGCTTCAAGTTAAAATATACCATCGGATTGGAGAAAACTCCGATCCGATGGTATAAAAGGGACTCCAGACTTTACATTGAAAGTCAATGGGGACGGATCCGTTTGAAATGGCACCATATTGTGTCAACGTCAAACGGATCCGTCCCCATTGACTTGCATTGTAATTCAGGACGGATCCGTTTGGCTCCGCACAGCCAGGCGGACACCAAAACGACTTTTTTTTCATGTCCGTGGATCCTCCAAAAATCAAGGAAGACCCACGGACGAAAAAACGGTCACGGATCACGGAAAAACGGGACCCGTTTTTGCGGACCGCAAAAAAATACGTTCGTGTGCAGGAGGCCTAATACTGTGTTACTGCATTTTATATGTTGTGATATACAGTACAGACCAGAAGTTTGGACACACCTTCTCATTCAAAGAGTTTTCTTTATTTTCAAGACTATGAAATTTGTAGATTGACACTGAAGGCATCAAAACTGTGAATTAACACATGTGGAATTATATACATATATATATGTCATATTCTAGGTTCTTCAAAGTAGCCACCTTTTGCTTTGATTACTGCTTTGCACACTCTTGGCATTCTCTTGATGAGCTTCAAGAGGTAGTCCCCTGAAATGGTTTTCACTTCACAGGTGTGCCCTGTCAGGTTTAATAAGTGGGATTTCTTGCCTTAAAAATGGGGTTGGGACCATCAGTTGCGTTGAGGAGAAGTCAGGTGGATACACAGCTGATAGTCCTACTGAATAGACTGTTAGAATTTGTATTATGGCAAGAAAAAAGCAGCTAAGTAAAGAAAAACGAGTGGCCTTCATTACTTTAAGAAATGAAGGTCAGTCAGTCAGCCGAAAAATTGGGAAAACTTTGAAAGTAAGGGCTATTTGACCATGAAGGAGAGTGATGGGGTGCTGCGCCAGATGACCTGGCCTCCACAGTCACCAGACCTGAACCCAATGGAGATGGTTTGGGGTGAGCTGGACCGCAGAGTGAAGGCAAAAGGGCCAACAAGTGCTAAGCATCTCTGGGAATTCCTTCAAGACTGTTGGAAGACCATTTCAGGGGACTACCTCTTGAAGCTCATCAAGAGAATGCCAAGAGTGTGCAAAGCAGTAATCAAAGCAAAAGGTGGCTACTTTGAAGAACCTAGAATATGACATATTTTCAGTTGTTTCACACTTGTTTGTTATGTATATAATTCCACATGTGTTAATTCATAGTTTTGATGCCTTCATAGTCATGAAAATAAAGAAAACTCTTTGAATGAGAAGATATGTCCAAACTTTTGGTCTGTACTGTATATCCTGTTCATTATCACTGTATTTATATGGCTCTGTGGAAATGGTTAATGAATACTGAGAGACTGTTAGGACTTTGATTGAGAAGCTGGTAATTTTCCACAGCTGCCATAGGGTTTAACCCCTTCTACCCTGGACCAGTTTTCTCCCTTCTGCCCAGGTCATTCTTTTGCAATTCTGACATGTGTCACTTTATGTGGTAATAACTTTGGAACACTTTTACTTATCCAAGCCATTCTGACACATTGTACTTCATCACAGTCATAAATTTGAGTCAATACATTTTACCTTTATTTTTTTTTTTTTAAAAACGCTAATTTACAAAAAATTATGAAAAATTAGCAATTTTCTAAATTTATATTTCACTGCTTTTAAAACATAAAATATTTATTACTTAACATTCCACATATGTCTACTTTATGTTGAGGTAACAATTTTATTGGTACCATTTTGTTCAACATACGCCTTTTTGATCGCTTGGTGTTTTTTGTTGATGTACGGTGACAAAAATGGCTTTTTTTGACACAGTTTTATTAATTTTTTTATGGTGTTTATCGGACGAGGTGGATCATGTGACAAATTAAGAGAGCCGGTCGTTACGGACACGGTGATACCTGATATGTGTGTTTTAAAGAAAAATATCTATTTTTTTATTATGAAATTTGGGGAAAGGGGTGTTTTTTTCTTTTTTTTACTTGAAACTTTTTTTGTTATTAAAAACACTTTTTTCACTTTTTTTTACACTCTATTATTGTCTCACTGTGAGACTTCAACTTTTGGGGGGTCTGATCCCCTCTGCGATGCTTTACAATACAGCTGTATTGTAATGCATTGCCTGTTAGTGTATGACACTGAGTCATACACTAACAGGTTGCCTAGGGGACCTGTTAACCTCTTGGGGACACATGACGTACCGATACGTCATGATGTCCCGGTACTTAAGGACACATGACGTATCGGTACGTCATGTGTAGATCGCGCGGCGGGCGGTGATCGGAACTGGGTGCCTGCTGAAATGAATCAGCAGGCACAGAAGTATTGGAATGCATTGTAAAGGGGACCAGACCCCCGAAAGTTGAAGTGGGACAAAAAATAAAGTGAAAAAAAAGTTTAAAAATAAAGTTTTCCCCCCAAAAAATTAAAAGTTTAAAGTAAAAAAACAAACAAAAAAAACGCTATTTCCCCCAAATAAAGTTAAAGAAATTGGGAGAAAATGGGGAGAAAATAAAAAGTATACATATTAGGTATCGCCGCGTCTATAATAACATGCTCTATAAAAATATCACATGACCTAACCCCTCAGGTGAACACCGTAAAATAAAAATATTAAAACGGTGTAAAAAATGCAATTTTTTGTCACCTTACATCACAAAAAGTGTAATAGCAAGTGATCAAAAAGTCATATGCACCCCAAAATATTGCCAATCACACCGTCATCTCATCCCGCAAAAAATTAGACCCTACCTAAGATAATCGCCCAAAAACTAACACTAACACGTTTTTTTTTTTGTTTAAAAAAAGAAATCATTGTGTAAAACTTACATTAGCAATAAATTGAATAATGGGAAAACCTTAAAACATACTTTTATTAGTCATATTAAAATAATAGGCCCAAAAGTTTATAACAAAGCAAACCTCTCTAGGAGGTAACACTCAACTGCCACCTTGATGTGATCTGGTGGAGAGTTTTGAAGCAGCCAGGAGGTGTGTTCACTGGCTCACTCAGAGGGTGAGTTGGGAATTAAAGGGATACAGTCAAAGAGGGAGACAGATGCTGGGTCTCTTCCCCTAAAGCGTCCCTATATCCTAACTATTGGAAATATACTCCTCTCTGTCTGTCCCTAGGTGTCCCTTAAAGGCTATGCAGTGACTGCCCAGCTTCGTCGGAAACAAAAAGGACCAGTCACACCCTGGGGCAGACAGACAATTACAAAGCAAAGAAATGTCCCTACGCGTTTCACTGGCTGTACGCCAGATCATCAGGGGACCAACAAATACCCGGACTTCAAACAGAACACACAATAAGCGCTTGTTCCAGCCTCAGTTGCCGGCATTAGCAAGTAAATAACAATCCTGTAAATGAAGCAGAGTGTACTTAGCTCGCCAAGTATGTTTGTTTCCAGGGTCCGCTCCTCTCCTGCGTGTGGCAGTGGGAAACGATTATTCGCTCTGGCGTTCTTTTTAAGCCTAGCGCGTCTAATTGGCTCCGCCCCTAAGATCACATGATACATCACGTGAGTCGTGATGTAGCTAGTCACGAGGGGCCTCACGTCACCATCTGAGATCACATGATTGGGAACGGCACTGCTAATGCCGCCTCTTTGCTGTGGCCAATCCTTCTCAGTGCACGGTTGGTCTAGCAGTCTCCGGGAGGCGGATCCATGATGAGCTTGTAGACAAACCACTGGAGGGTTGCTTTCGCTGCAGTGGTTGCATCGCCTGCCCTTTCATTAGGAAAGGCCGTGAATTTTGTAGCAATACAACAGGCAAGAGCTACTCTATCAAGGGATTCCTGAATTGTAGATCTAAGGGAGTAATTTACAAGGCCACATGTCATTGTGGCATGGAGCACGTGGGCAAGACCACCCGTGAATTTCGAAGGAGGGTGGGGGAGCACCTTGGAGATATAAGGCACAAAAGAGACACTCCACTAGCCAAACATATAGAAACCAGCCACAAATGAAACTCCAAGGGCATGACCTTTATGGGCATTGAAGTAATCCCTTGAAGAGAGGGGGCAATTGGGATAGGAGGTTATTACAGAGGGAGACTTGGTGGATATTTGAGCTAAAAACTGTCCACCCTACTGGCCTCAATGAGCAACTTTCGTTTAGCTGCTACATTGAGGAAACGAGGTCCACCCGTTGATTTTTGGAAGGCTGTTTTACTCCGTCTGCTAGACTCCACACATATAACTGAAAAGACCCATAACACTGTCCACCTGTCTCTAGCGATAAAAATATCCCTTATATCCCCCATTCCAGACTTTTAAGGACAATACCTCTGCTTGGGCCCAGTATAAATGTTAGTGGACATATCTCAAGTATTTTGTCCATGAGTTGGCGTTCTTGCAAGATAGTGTCCTTCAACAAAAACAATTCACATTTGCCCATCTCCTAATAGGGCTGCATATGACCTGCCCCATTGTCCTTGATTGGATCTGCTATTGGACAGAGATCTGACCCCACATCTTTGTGATATTCACTGACACACATAATTTGCTTATGTGTGGACATGACTGGTTTACTAGAACATTCAGTAATAATATATAAAAAACTCAAACCATTGATTGTTAGCTATCAGGTCCATGACCTATTAAATCTGCTATTTAAATACTCTAGGTAGCGCCTTCTGTGATTGCATGGTAGCGAAGAACCTTATCTGGCTGTTTTTGCCAGAGTAACTGGTGGCTTGTGGGAGGTGGAGTTAGCCCACCTCCATTTCTCTACAAGCTCATCATGGATCCGCCCCCCGGGGACTGCTAGACCAACCGCGCACTGAGAAGGATTGGCCGCAGCAAAGGGGCGGCATTAGCAGTGCCGTTCCCGATCATGTGATCTCAGATGGTGACGTGAGGCCCCTCGTGACTAGCTACGTCACGACTCACGTGATGTATCATGTGATCTTAGGGGCGGAGCCAATTAGACACGCGAGGCTTAAAAAGAACGCCAGCATGAATAATCGTTCCCCACTGCCACACGCAAGAGAGGAGCGGACCCTGGAAACAAACATACTTGGCGAGCTAAGTACACTCTGCTTCATTTACAGGATTGTTATTTACTTGCTAATGCCGGCAACTGAGGCTGGAACAAGCGCTTATTGTGTGTTCTGTTTGAAGTCCAGATATTTGTTGGTCCCCTGATGATCTGGCGTACAGCCAGTGAAACGCGTAGGAACATTTCTTTGCTTTGTAATTGTCTGTCTGCCCCAGGGTGTGACTGGTCCTTTTTGTTTCCGACGAAGCTGGGAAGTCACTGCATAGCCTTTAAGGGACACCTAGGGACAGACAGAGAGGGGTGTATTTCCAATAGTTAGGATATAGGGACGCTTTAGGGGAAGAGACCCAGCATCTGTCTCCCTCTTTGACTGTATCCCTTTAATTCCCAACTCACCCTCTGAGTGAGCCAGTAAACACACCTCCTGGCTGCTTCAAAACTCTCCACCAGATCACATCAAGGTGGCAGTTGAGTGTTACCTCCTAGAGAGGTTTGCTTTGTTATAAACTTTTGGGCCTATTATTTTAATATGACTAATAAAAGTATGTTTTAAGGTTTTCCCATTATTCAATTTATTGCTATCTACAAGTTGGGTGCCATATTTATATATTTTGTGTGACCAGCCAAAACCTTGGTTAAGTTTAGACACTAAAACTTACATTAAAAAAAGTATACATATTAGGTATCACCACGTCCGTAATAACCTGATCTATAAAAATATCACATGACCTAACCCCTCAGGTGAATACCGTAAAAAAATAAAAACTGTGTACAAAAAGCCATTTTTTGTCACCTTACAACACAAAAAGTGTAATAGCAAGCGATCAAAAAGTCATACGCACCCCAAAATAGTGCCAATCAAACCGTCATCTCATCCTGAAAAAAAATGAGCCCCTACACAAGACAGTCGCCTAAAAAATGAATAAAACTATGGCTTTCAGAATGTGGAGACACTAAAGAATCATAAAAAATTGTTTGGTATTGTCGCGTCCATAACAACCTGCTCTATAAAAATACCACATGATCTAACCTGTCAGATGAATGTTGTAAATAACAAAAAATAAAAACGGTGCCAAAACAGCTATTTCTTGTTACCTTGCCTCACAAAAAGTGTAATATAGAGCAACCAAAAATCATATGTACCCTAAACTAGTACCAACAAAACGTCCACCCTATCCCATAGTTTCTAAAATGGCATCACTTTTTTGAGTTTCTACTCTAGGGGTGCATCAGGGCGTCTTCAAATGGGACATGGTGTAAAAAAAAACAGTCCAGCAAAATCTGCCTTCCAAAAACCGTATGGCATTCCTTTCCTTCTGCACCCTGCCGTGTGCCCGTACAGCAGTTTACGACCACATATGGGTGTTTCTGTAAACTAAAGAATCAGAGCCATAAATATTGAGTTTTGTTTGGCTGTTAACCTTTGCTTGTTACTGGAAAAAATTTATAAAAATGGAAAATCTGCCAAAAAAGTGAAATTTTGAAATTTCATCTCCATTTTCCTTTAATTCTTGTGGAACACCTAAAGGGTTAACAAAGTTTCTAAAAATCAGTTTTGAATACCTTGAGGGGTGTAGTTTCTAGAATGGGGTCATTTTTGGGTGGTTTCTATTATGTAAGCCTCACAAAGTGACTTCAGACCTGAACGGGTCCTTAAAAAGTGGTTTGGTTTTTTGAAAATTTCAGAAATTTTTTAAGATTTGCTTCTAAACTTCTAAGCCTTCTAACATCCCCCAAAAATAAAATGTCATTCCTAAAATGATCCAAACATGAAGTAGACATATGGGGAATGTAAAGTAATAACTCTTTTTTGAGGTATTACTATGTATTATAGAAGTAGAGAAATTGAAACTTGGAAATCTGCAAATTTTTCGAAATTTTGGTAAATTTATTTATTTTTTTAATAAATGAAAATGAATTTTTTTTACTCCATTTTACCAGTGTCATGAAGTACAATATGTGATGAAAAAACAATCTCAGAATGGTCTGGATAAGTCAAAGCGTTTTGAAGTTATCACCACATAAAGTGACACTGGCCGGATTTGCAAAAAATGGCCTGGTCCTTAAGGTGAAAATGAGCCTGGTCCCTAAGGGGTTAAGGGAATCTGTCATGTTGAACATGTTGTCTATGCTGAAAGTACCATGTAATAGAGCGGGAGGAGCTGAGCAGATTGAAATATATATACATATTTTCTTAGGAAATTATTCAGTAAAACCTGTATGTTAGTCACTTAAATGCCTGCTCATTCTGGGCTTTGACGTCGAGGAGGTGGTCCTATCAGTGATTGACAGTGATTGACAGCCTTCCCTCTATTACTGTGTATACACAGATAGCTGTCAATCACTGATAGGGCCGTCTCCTAGACTTCAAATACCAGAATGAGCAGGACTTTAAATGAATGAAATAAAGACTATACTGAATCTTTTCTTACAAAACTATATACCAATCAGCTCAGCTCCTCCTGATCTATAACATGCTGCATGGAGCTTACATTGCATTTTTCTGGAGGTTCCCTTTAAATAATGGATCATTTTCTGATGACACATTTCCTTTAAAGGGCTTCTGTCACCCCCCAAAACTAATTTTTCATTTTTGGGCATATTAAAATCCTTATTGTGCGACTATTCCCTATATAGGGCTCTTACCTTGTTCTGTGGCTTCGTTTCATTAAAAATCGAGCTTTTAAAATATGCTAATTACTTCACTACCAGCAAGTAGGGCGTCTACTTGCTGGTAGCCGCCGCATCCTGAATGGAGCAGCAGTCATGAACAAATGTCGTATACAGTTGAAAAGTAAGTATGCCAGCATCCCAACAGAGGCCAAAAGAACTGGATAAATGGAACTCTATGTATACATTTGACCTACAGGTGAAACTCGAAAAATTTGAATATCGTGCAAAGTTCATTTATTTCAGTAATGCAACTTAAAAGAAGAAACTAATAAATGAGATAGACTAATTACATGCAAATCGAGATATTTCAAGCCTTTATTTGTTACTAGACATTAAGCCCGTTATAATAACGGGCGCTAGAACAGTAGTGTATAAACATTAGTAGAAACAGTCTATATTACCGTATTTTTCACCCCATAAGACACACTTTTTCTCCCCCCAAAATGGGGGGAAAATGCCCCTGCGTCTTATGGGGTGAATGCTGGCAGTTTTACATCGCTGGCTGCGATGTATGCGAGAGTGGGGGGAGGGACTGGGAGGAGGAGCTGGGGGCCGGCAATAGCGGTGGGGCGGTGCAGTCACTGTACTATAGCCCCGCCGCTCCGGTATACTAATATAAAATGTCTTATTCAATTAATACGGTAGTTATTAAACATGCCCCCTCACTCCTAATAGTACCTTACATCGTAACCGCTTCAGTAGAATGCAGGCAGGCCGGGCGGGCAGCAGCGTAACTCCCTGATGTCACGTGCCTGCGCCGCCTACTTTATGAATGAAGCAGGCGGCACAGGCAAGTGACGTCAGTGAGTGACGCGTCGGCCGCCCGGCCTGTCTGCGTTGTACTGAAGCGGTTAGGATGTAAGGTACTATTAGGAGTGAGGGGGCATGTTTAATAACTATTAATTGAATAAGACATTTTATATTAGTATACCGGAGCGGCGGGGGGGATCTGTGGATGATATTTTTATGGGGGACATCTGTGGATGGCACAGTTATGGGCTGGGGGGGTCTGAGGATGGCACTGTTATGGGCTGGGGGGGTCTGTGGATGGCACTGTTATGGGTTGGGGGGGTCTGTGGATGGCACATATATAACAGTGCCACCCACAGATCCCCCCTCTAACAGTGCCATCCACAGATCCCCCTCTAAAAGTGCCATCCACAGATCCCCCCTGTAACAGTGCCATCCACAGATCCCCCCTGTAACAGTGCCAGCCACAGATCTCCCCTGTAACAGTGCCAGCCACAGATCCCCCTGTAACAGTGTAAGCCACAGATCCCCATAACAGTGTCCGTCACAGATCCCCCCATAACAGTGTCCGTCATCCACAGATCCCCCCATAACAGTGTCCGTCATCCACAGATCCCCCATAACAGTGTCCGTCATCCACAGATCCCTAGTAATAGTGCCATCCACAGACCACCATTAGTTCCAAACCCACCAAAAGCACACCTTTTGGTTAAAAATATTTTTTTTCTTATTTTCCTCCCCAAAAACCTAGGTGCGTCTTATGGGCCGGTGCGTCTTATAGGGCGAAAAATACGGTAAATAGTAAGATAATTTAACCACATTGTATTTCTTGTTTTATTTTCTTTTGTCAAAAATATTTTGGAAAGAAGTCAAAAGTAAATTAATAATAAAAATAAAATGGAAACGTATATATCACGATACAGTAAGTATAGTTTGTAACAATCTGCAATATACAATATCTGAATCAGATATTCAGGAAAAAGGTATTTTTTAACCTCTTCAAATTTTTCGATAAAATTTCTTTATACACAACATTTCTTGTAAATATTCTATCTGAATTTGGCAACAGTTTGCCTTGTTCAGGACCATCTAGTTATTAAACATGCCCCCTCACTCCTAATAGTACCTTACATCGTAACCGCTTCAGTAGAATGCAGGCAGGCCGGGCGGGCAGCAGCGTAACTCCCTGATGTCACGTGCCTGCGCCGCCTACTTTATGAATGAAGCAGGCGGCACAGGCAAGTGACGTCAGTGAGTGACGCGTCGGCCGCCCGGCCTGTCTGCGTTGTACTGAAGCGGTTAGGATGTAAGGTACTATTAGGAGTGAGGGGGCATGTTTAATAACTATTAATTGAATAAGACATTTTATATTAGTATACCGGAGCGGCGGGGGGGATCTGTGGATGATATTTTTATGGGGGACATCTGTGGATGGCACAGTTATGGGCTGGGGGGGTCTGAGGATGGCACTGTTATGGGCTGGGGGGGTCTGTGGATGGCACTGTTATGGGTTGGGGGGGTCTGTGGATGGCACATATATAACAGTGCCACCCACAGATCCCCCCTCTAACAGTGCCATCCACAGATCCCCCTCTAAAAGTGCCATCCACAGATCCCCCCTGTAACAGTGCCATCCACAGATCCCCCCTGTAACAGTGCCAGCCACAGATCTCCCCTGTAACAGTGCCAGCCACAGATCCCCCTGTAACAGTGTAAGCCACAGATCCCCATAACAGTGTCCGTCACAGATCCCCCCATAACAGTGTCCGTCATCCACAGATCCCCCCATAACAGTGTCCGTCATCCACAGATCCCCCATAACAGTGTCCGTCATCCACAGATCCCTAGTAATAGTGCCATCCACAGACCACCATTAGTTCCAAACCCACCAAAAGCACACCTTTTGGTTAAAAATATTTTTTTTCTTATTTTCCTCCCCAAAAACCTAGGTGCGTCTTATGGGCCGGTGCGTCTTATAGGGCGAAAAATACGGTAAATAGTAAGATAATTTAACCACATTGTATTTCTTGTTTTATTTTCTTTTGTCAAAAATATTTTGGAAAGAAGTCAAAAGTAAATTAATAATAAAAATAAAATGGAAACGTATATATCACGATACAGTAAGTATAGTTTGTAACAATCTGCAATATACAATATCTGAATCAGATATTCAGGAAAAAGGTATTTTTTAACCTCTTCAAATTTTTCGATAAAATTTCTTTATACACAACATTTCTTGTAAATATTCTATCTGAATTTGGCAACAGTTTGCCTTGTTCAGGACCATCTACAACCTTTACAACCACATCTGAAAAAGTTCTAACTCTAGATAATGCAACATATAACTGACCGTGGCAGAATACTGGTTCTGGCAAGTAAATGCCAACTTTTTCTAAGGTTTGCCCCTGAGCTTTAATAATTGTCATGGCAAAGGCTAATGCAACTGGAAATTGTCGTCTTCTTAAGGTAAATGGCAAATTAGTAGAGGATGGAGCTAAATCAATACGTGGAATAAAGACCATGTCCCCTTCCGCTGAACCTGTTATTACTTGAGCAATAATGAGGTTTCTTTTCAAGTCTTTAACAAAGAGGCTGGTTCCATTGCACAATCCTCTTTTAGTGTTTATATTTCTGAGGAGCATAATTATTGCTCCCTTTTTAAGGTTCAGTTTATGCCTCGGCATTCCTGTTGGAGTTAACTCATTAAGAAACTCAATAGGATAGTTCTGCATATCTTCCTCAGTTGAGTCATAAATTGAGTTTGAGCTAAGGAATGTCACAGTATCTCCTTCCAAAATGTTTAGCACCTCTTCATTTATGCTATCAACATCAGAGTTCTTTGGGCAAAGAATACATTTTTTTTGTTATCTTTGAGACATCAGCAACTAAAATTCTTTCTCCAAAAAAGTTGTTGACAATATTTCCTGTACATAAAATTTTTGAAGGGATTTCAATTATGTCTTCAGGCAAACCGTCAATGTGTGGTGTATCACCATTGCCAACTTGGATCAACCAATTGCTGAATTCAGTATCAACTGAACGGATATTGTTTGTAAGGTTAAGTATTTGGAAGTTTTGCCACAGTTTATTATACTTTATACATGCTTCAACAATTTTTGTCCGGTCACCATGAGGAACCACTGGAAGTGTTTGCCGAAAATCTCCACCAAGTAATAAAACTTTTCCTCCAAAGGGTTTCTGGTTATCCATTATTTCTTTTAGCAGTTTGTCAACCACTGTAAGAGCAATAGACGGGGCCATTGTACACTCATCCCAAATGAGCATTGTAGATAATCTAAAATTTTTAGCATCAGCAGAATTGAGACGCATATTTGATATTGAGTTCTCAACTATCGGAACAGGTAATTTGAACTGAGAGTGGTATGTTCTTCCACCCTCAAGAAGATTGGCTGCTATACCTATTGAGGCTACAGGGAGTGCAATGTTACCTTCTCCACAAACTGTGCTGAGAAGGGTTTTGTAAAGATACGTTTTACCACTACTTCCTGGACCATCCAAGAAAAAACAACGGTTGCAAAGGTTGTCATTTTTGCTTGCCGACAATATTTTTTCTGAAGCTCTTTTTTGTTCTCTGTTTAATGTTTTCTCCATTTCTTCAGCTCTGTATTTTTGTAATTCCTTATCATACATATTCCAAAGTTGATCAGTATTTGGCATTGTGGAAGGCAATCTAAAATCTTCACGGTTTTTGCCATGTAGTACCAGAATGTTGGCTATTTCTTTAAGTGCGATCTTACGACAAATTGTACAATCATCATTGTGTTGTTTATGTATGTGAACTAAATCTTCAATGAGATATTGCTCATATTTTAGAAAAAGTGCATTCATATTTTGTAATGATGCAAAAACGCAGACATATGCAAATAATTCCCTAAGTTGTTTAGGCATTGTAAAATGGACAGAATCTTCCAGAGTGTTCTCCCACTCATCGTCATTATTAATAAGTCATTTTTCTTTTGCAGCCTCTTGGAAAGTGGGATAGACATTACCATGTACTGTCCTCAGATCTTCAAAGGATACTGCACCAGCCACATGCAGCAATAGTAGACGCAGACAGTAACGCTCTGCATCTGATATTAAGTTGACAGAATACATTCGTCCAATAATTTTTTCTGCACCACGTTGACGCAATTTCCAACAACAATTTTGAGAGTCAAACACATAATGCAAAGGAATGTCCGAATATAATATATTCTTTGCTTCCTCTTTTTGTTGATTCAATTTGAACCAAGCTGTCAATTGAGTATCACGGTTTAAAGCTCTCTGTACCGCTGTGGTAATGTCATTTGGGTTGAAAAAAATGGATTGTTCTTCAGGCAGATGCACTGCTAATCTATGGATGGTATGGGATTGATAATGCATTTCAAACCCATGCAAACGCCATGCTGCTTCTGGAGCGCTGACATACCTAGAATTAATAAAAGGTGTTTATTTCATCATGATTCAAAGTACCTTGTTCTTGAATGACAACATTTGCACAATCATGACCTTTGTACACATATTTAAAAAGGTATTTGACACTTTTCACTGAAGCACAAACTTCCACATTAATGTGGCAATTGTACTTCAACGCTAAGTAAGGATTATATGGTACAGCCCAAGAATTATCAATATTCTTTCCGTTAAGAATTATAGTTTGGCCTGTATTTCTTCTCTTGTACTTTGGATAGCCATTGCTATTAGCAATAGTTTTTTGTTGGAATTCCTTCGGAAAATCCTTACAGCATTTGTCATTTGTCATACATGGAGAATTAGGATTGAGTGCTCCGCATGGTCCATGAATCATATGCTTTGTTACAATTGCATGTAAGCGAGGAGTGATTTCTATGTTAGGGATTTCAGCAGAGACAATTTTATCTATCAGTTCCTCATTTTTTGGTTTACAGCTTTCTTTAAGAATGAGAAGTATGTGAGCATGTGGTAAACCTCTCTTTTGAAATTCTATCACGTAGACCATTGCTTTTGGGACTCCAAAAATATGTTTTTTTTACTGATGTCATCAATTAGAGCTTTGAGTTTTAGGTGAAATACTCTTGCAACTAAATGTGGTTGTCCATCAACAGTTTGTCCACGTTGTAGGTTATGTACAATCTCTTCCCATTTGGGATTGCATGTCATTGTAATAAAAAGATCTGGTTTCCCATATTTTCTGACAATTGCCATAGCATCTTGATTTTGTTGCATGTTTCTGGGGCTCCCTGCAAATGAAGAAGGCAAAATATACATTTTTCCAGGACTCAGGCCTGCTTCATTGGCTTCATTAAACAAATGATCCATTAATCCAGAGTATTTTTCAACACGCAATTTAGGCTGATTTCGACGTATATAAGTGAGTCTGTTGGCTTCTGTTTTTACATATGTATCAACTATATATTGCTGTGTAAGGGGGCCTGCATTTAAAAAGGGATTAAAATCCTCTCTAATGGAAAGACGGTAACCGTAGTATTGCATTTGAGTGACTCTAACTCTAGGATTGTGTGACTGGTTTGGTAAATTGAATAAAGCTTGTGGTCTGTTTTGCAATGGAATGTCAATTCCCCAGCTTTGATCCCCATAGGGGAATAACAATGGATAAACCATGGGTTCCAAATTAGGATCAAGGACACAAATTCTTTGTGTTTTTTTTTAATTTGTATAATCTTCACTTGGTTTGCAGTGTATAAGAAGATCTCTTTCAAGTGGTGGTTCTCCATCATCATTTTGAAAAATAAAAGCAACCTCATTATATTTTGGTGCGTTATAGCGCCTTTGGTCATTTTTGCGATCTTGTACTATTGTCATGGACACTTCCTTAATAACATTGTCATTTTTTGCGGCATTCTCTTCATATTCTTTTTCAACTTGGTACAACATTTTGCAGGCCTCGGCAGAAGGATTGAATTGTGCCATAAATGTACTTAATGTTTGCATAAGCTCTGTATTTATTCCTGAGTTGGCAGAAATTTGCATTCTTTGTTCTGCAGCTTCAGAGGGATCTAAAATGTATAATTGTGCAAACTGTCTGTTTTCACCCTGTTAAGGATGCAGTGTTCCTGCTCTGTGACAAATCGAACCATGGATTCGAAAACAGTATGGCCCATAGCCAGAAGGCGGACTAATGTTAGCTCCCATAGATGCAAATGCTAGAGCACTATTTATTGACCTTATATTTTGCATGAAATTTTTGCTGTAATGATGCTGACCCATCATGAGCTGCTGTATAAACGGATTTGTTCGAATTGGTTGAAGATTTACTTTTCCTTTTGAGTAACACTGTGTAAATTTTTGATCAGATGGTCTTTCTCCTTCAAAATGTTTTGCTTGACAAAAATTGCATATCTGATTTAAATCTCCACATGTGTGGGGTATAATGTTACCCTCATTAATATTAACTATATCATGTATAAGTACCATTCTTTCTATTGTTGCCTGGGATTCGTTATTTTCCACTCGTTTACTTCGGGCCAGTCCCTGTAATTGTGCTTGCCGCAAACATTGTAATTATCGTTCTTCTGATGTAAGACTTGCTCTCCTAGCTTTTTCTCTTTCAGCATGTCTCTTACGTTTTTGTCTTTCTCTTATATCATTTATCCTCTCCTGTGTGGCTGTTGATAAATGTGTTGTGTCTGTTTGTAGATCTGTTATCCTGCCTCTTTTTATTGCTTGTTGCTGACGTAGTGTTGCTCTCCTAGCTCTGTGTGCTTTCACATTTTTCTGACGCTCATTTTCCTTTTCTTCAATACAGGGAGTGCAGAATTATTAGGCAAGTTGTATTTTTGAGGATTAATTTTATTATTGAACAACAACCATGTTCTTAATGAACCCAAAAAACTCATTAATATCAAAGCTGAATATTTTTGGAAGTAGTTTTTAGTTTGTTTTTAGTTTTAGCTATTTTAGGGGGATATCTGTGTGTGCAGGTGACTATTACTGTGCATAATTATTAGGCAACTTAACAAAAAACAAATATATACCCATTTCAATTATTTATTTTTACCAGTGAAATTAATATAACATCTCAACATTCACAAATATACATTTCTGACATTCAAAAACAAAACAAAAACAAATCAGTGACCAATATAGCCACCTTTCTTTGCAAGGACACTCAAAAGCCTGCCATCCATGGATTCTGTCAGTGTTTTGATCTGTTCACCATCAACATTGCGTGCAGCAGCAACCACAGCCTCCCAGACACTGTTCAGAGAGGTGTACTGTTTTCCCTCCTTGTAAATCTCACATTTGATGATGGACCACAGGTTCTCAATGGGGTTCAGATCAGGTGAACAAGGAGGCCATGTCATTAGATTTTCTTCTTTTATACCCTTTCTTGCCAGCCACGCTGTGGAGTACTTGGACGCGTGTGATGGAGCATTGTCCTGCATGAAAATCATGTTTTTCTTGAAGGATGCAGACTTCTTCCTGTACCACTGCTTGAAGAAGGTGTCGTCCAGAAACTGGCAGTAGGACTGGGAGTTGAGCTTGACTCCATCCTCAACCCGAAAAGGCCCCACAAGCTCATCTTTGATGATACCAGCCCAAACCAGTACTCCACCTCCACCTTGCTGGCGTCTGAGTCGGACTGGAGCTCTCTGCCCTTTACCAATCCAGCCACGGGCCCATCCATCTGGCCCATCAAGACTCACTCTCATTTCATCAGTCCATAAAACCTTAGAAAAATCAGTCTTGACGTTTCAGCTTGTGTGTCTTGTTCAGTGGTGGTCGTCTTTCAGCCTTTCTTACCTTGGCCATGTCTCTGAGTATTGCACACCTTGTGCTTTTGGGCACTCCAGTGATGTTGCAGCTCTGAAATATGGCCAAACTGGTGGCAAGTGGCATCTTGGCAGCTGCACGCTTGACTTTTCTCAGTTCATGGTTAGTTATTTTGCGCCTTGGTTTTTCCACACGCTTCTTGCGACCCTGTTGACTATTTTAAATGAAACGCTTGATTGTTCGATGATCACGCTTCAGAAGCTTTGCAATTTTAAGAGTGCTGCATCCCTCTGCAAGATATCTCACTATTTTTGACTTTTCTGAGCCTGTCAAGTCCTTCTTTTGACCCATTTTGCCACCTAATATAGGGTGTTGATGTCATTAGACCACACCCCTTCTCATTACAGAGATGCACATCACCTAATATGCTTAATTGGTAGTAGGCTTTCGAGCCTATACAGCTTGGAGTAAGACAACATGCATAAAGAGGATGATGTGGTCAAAATACTCATTTGCCTAATAATTCTGCACGCAGTGTAGATCTATTTGCTCGTCTTTGTCTTTCTCTTAGAGATTGTTTTTTACGCTGATTTTCCTGTTCTTCTATAGATCTATTTGCTCTTCTGAATCTTTCTCTTTTAGCGTTTTTGTGACACTCATTTTCTTTTTCTTGAATTGATCTATTTGCTTGTTTTTTTCTTTGTTTTTCAGCCTTTCTTTTTTTGATTTTTACTTGCTGACTTGACTGTTTCTCCAGGAGAATTTGGTTATGTAGGGTTTCATTGTCTGTGTCTTTTGTCCTACTTGATGTGTCCTTTTTTTTGGGTGGCATGTTGTTAGTAAAAAGTCCAAGTAATATAGGCTTGTACTTTTATAATTTTATAATATTTTCTCTTAATGTAATACTGACTTATATGTAGCTGTAATATGCGTCACTGGCACTGACTTTTGGCTGAGACTGCAGGCACTGTGACTGGTGACTGATATGACTGCCACTGACTGGTAGTGCTGCGACCACTTGCACTGTGACTGATACAGCTGTCACTGATTGGTGGTGCTGAGAGCACTGGCACTGACTGGTGGAGCTGAGACTGTGGGCACTGTGACTGGTGCCTGAGATGGCTGGCATGGACTGGTGGTGCTGAGACTGCATCTGATGGCTGAAACAGCTGGCACTTATTGGTGGCTGAGATGACTGGCAGTGCCACGTGGTGCTGAGACTGCTGTCACTGTGACTGGTGGCTGATACGGCTGGCACTGACTGGTGGTTCTGAGACCACTGGCACTGTGACTGGTGGCTGATAGAGCTGGCACTAACTGATGGTGCTGAAACCACTGTCACTGTGACTGGTGGCTAATACGCTTGGCACTGACTGGTGGTGCTGAGACTGCTGTCACTGTGACTGGTGGCTGATACGGCTGGCACTGACTGCTAGGACTGACTGGTGGTGCGGAGACTGTGGGCACTGTGACTGGTGCCTGAGATGGCTGGAACAAACTGCTAGGACTGACTGGTGGTGCTGAGACTGCAGCTGATGGCTGAAACAGCTGGTGCTGACTGGTGGCTGAGACGACTGGCAGTGCCACGTGGTGCTGAGACTGCTGGCACTGTGACTGGTGGCTGATACGGCTGGCACTGACTGGTGGTGCTGAGACCACTGGCATTGTGACTGGTGGCTGATACAGCTGGCACTGATTGGTGGTGCTAATACGGCAGGCACTGTGACTGGTGGCTGATAGAGCTGGCACTAACTGGTGGTGCAGAAACCACTGTCACTGTGACTGGTGGCTAATACGCTTGGCACTGACTGTTGATGCTGAGACTGCTGTCACTGTGACTGGTGGGTGATACGGCTGGCACTGACTGCTGGCACTGACTGGTGGTGCTGAGACCACTGGCACTGTTACTGGTGGCTGATACAGCTCGCACTGACTGCTGGCACTGACTGGTGGTGTGAGACGGCGGGAACTGTGACTGGTGGCTGATAGAGCTGGCACTAACTGGTGGTGCTGAGACCACTGGCACTGTGACTGGTGGCTGATAGGGCTGGCACTGACTGCTGTTACTGTGACTGGTGGCAATGATTGATGGCTGGCAATTATTGCTGGCACTGATTGGTGGTGCTGGCTAATACTGTAGGCAGCAGCTGCAGTGTGTATTTCTGTCACTGTGCATGTAATGGCGGCACTTCTTATGCACTCTGCTTCTTATGCACTCTGCTCCAACTGACACCACACACCATAAGAGGCGGTTATTGGCCAGCGGCGCAGTTGTGGGGATGGTGTGATTGGACGGCTCCATGCTGTGGGCTGTCTTGGCGGTCCGGGTGGCGACTTTGATTGGACGGTCGCGCTGCTGTGGGCTGTCCGGGCTGCATGTGATGCGCCATGTTTTTATTGGCCGGCGGCGCGGTGCTTTGGGCGGTCCCTGCTGTGTGTGTGTGGAGTGTGTGCTGATTGGTTTGTGCGCCGCGCATGCGCACTTCACTAAGGCTACTTTCACACTGGCGTTTCAGGGTCCGCCTGTGAGATCCGTTTCAAGGCTCTCACAAGCGGCCCCAAACGGATCAGTTTAGCCCCAATGTATTCTGAATGGATGCGGATCCATTCAGAATGCATCAGTTTGGCTCCGTTCCGCCTCCATTCTTCTCTGGAGGCAAACACCAAAACGCTCCGTCCTGACTTACAATGTAAGTCAATGGGGACGGATCCGTTTACATTGACACAATATTGGTGCAATTGTAAATGGATCCTTCCCCCATTGACTTTCAATGTAAAGCATTGGTGGCCAGTGCGCCCCCCCCCCCCCCCCCCCCTCCCTCCCTTCCCAGTATTAAAAGCATTGAGCACGTACACAGGGCTTTTATTAGTATAGATAATTTTGATGATTATGGCTTATAGCTTATGAAACCCCAAAGTCACAATTTTGAGGTACCCTTTGCTCAGGGGGTATGGATTAATTAGCTGACTAGAGTGTGACACTTTGAGCCTAGAATATTGAACCTTTTCACAAAATTCTAATTTTAAGCTGCATTAATGCAATTCCTTTTAATTTGCATTACTGAAATAAATGGATGTTTGCATGATATTCAAATTTTCCGAGTTTCACCTGTATATGTCGGGCGCTTTTTCTGGCATATACACAGGGCCGGCGTCAGGGCCAGCACCAGGTATACCCGGGCAAGTGACGGGGCCCACTGCTCCTGGGGGGCCCCTGACAGTGGCGGATAGGGGCGTTTGGGTGGGCAGCCCAGGGCCCAATGTCAATGAGGGGCCCATTGCATCCCAAAACGCCCAAGTGTGATTATATGTGGATTTCAGTTGTCACTAAGTGCAGCACTAGCGCTGTGCTAACAACACCAGGCGGAAGGAGGGAGAGTTAGGATAGTGAGGAGGAACTCAACAGCAATACCTCCTCCAATCAGCTAGCAGCTGAGTGCCTGATGTGCCTGACCCTCTCTGTCCAGAGCTAGCTAGGGTTAACATGCTGCTGGTGGTAAACTACTGGGCTGCCCTGTAATTACTATATAATAATTGTGGGCAACCCAGGTGCTTACACTCTTCCCTCACGTCCCTTTTCTTGTTTGCTCCTCGGCACTGCCAGACACAATCGTAGCACATTCCCAGGCCGGGTGAGAGGTCAGAAGAAAGCAGCAGAAGCGCTCTGACTGAGTGATGGAGCTCAGGGTGAGGTGAGAATTGATGACAGGGCAGTCTGCCGCAGCAGGTAAAAGGATGGGTTATGGTGGAACATGTTCAGTTCTGCTCCCGGTTAATAACAAAGGGAGAAGCTGAGATGTGAGACCTGTAGAAGATCTGTCACAGGGCTCACAATGACCAGTGTGGACAGTCCTGCCACAGTGATTAACCCTATAGGCTCCCCTCTGCTTTATATACTGTGATGTGAACCCACTGGGGTGGGGGGGGGTTGCTGTGAGGCCCATTCAGTTCTAGCTAGCGAGGGCCTCATACACAGTATAATGACCCCAGTGCCCCCCCAGTGGGGGCCACTGGGGTCATTATTCTGAATGGACAGCCACTGTGGGGTCATTATACTGTGTGTGGGGTCATTATACTGTGTGGGGGGGCCACTGGGGGTTATTATACTGTGTGTGGGGGCATTGGGGGGTGTCATTATACTGTGTAAAGGGCCACTAGTGGTAATTATACTGTATGGGGGCCACTGGGGGTCATTATACTGTGTGGGAGCCATAGGGGTACTGTCACGGCCATGGTCATGGCCGTGACTCCTTTACCGCATGCGGTTGCCTGCGGTCTGGTTTAGTTGTTCAACCACAGGTGAGGGCCGCTAGTGTGTAGCCTCACTTGTGGTTGCCGCGGGCAACAAGTAGTTGGGTATTGTCGCAGTAGAGTAGCCTGAGCTGGTGCTAGGCAGCTTGCGGCAATGTTCATGCGGTTGCACCTAGCAACCTCTCTGTTAGGTGTGTGTGTGTATGTTATGCACTTTGTATGTGCACTAGGTTTATGTTAGGTGTGCACTGTGTTATGAGGATGTGTTTGTGTGTCATGTCTATTCTTTGCAGCGTATGGTTTCCTGGTGTCCTGTGTGGTGTGTGTGCTCTGTCGTTTGTGTTTGTGGACAGCAGCATTGATACTTGGGTCCCAGGCCCTGTGTCTGTGGCAGGTGCGTGTTAGTACTAGTTGCACTTACCTGCCATTGCCATATGCCTGTTTCCGTTTCCCCTGTCTTTATAGTTTGGCCATCTTTAGACTCCTATTTCTCCATGTCCAGGAGGAACAGGTAGTCTACCCAGCTCCTAGCGTAGGGACCGGCGGAGGGCAAGTAGGGACCCGAGGTTCCAGAGCATGAGTCCTCCTACCTTCAAGGTCGGCTCATGTCGCTAGGAGTTAGGGTCAGATTAGGGAGGCAATAGGAGGTGACCTGCTCCCTAGTTCTGTGGTTCTGGCCAAGACGTGACTACCATCCTCTGTCATCGCACGGCTGAGGGTTTTCCCCATCCTCAGCCGTGACAGGTACATGTAAATAAAAGAAAATGCCACAAGAGGGCCCACTGAGATTTTTCACCCAAGGGCCCTCATGAACCTAGACCCGGCCCTGCATATACACCAAGTATAGCATTTGAATACAGGCTGCACAGAGCCTATGCCTCACCACTCACTTATTCCCCAGCCGAAATTGTTTAAGGAACATGCAGAAAATCTGCAGACTGATAAATAGAGTGGGATGGCAGCCTACTCGCTTCTATCATTCATTTGTAGGCTTAGTGATCATTTAAAGTCAGTATTCACGTGTGTAGCGCATGTTTCCTTGCCTGAGTTTCTTTATTTTATTTTTTTATTGGTATCCTGTAAACATCATATGTCACTGACAAAAGAATACTTGGGTGTAAATGAGAGATGACACCTCAGAACAGGGCTCTATGTACTGTAGCCATACAGGAAATGAATGAATCTATCATGTGTCGACCAAAACCTTTCCAGCAAGGAAAAAAAGAGAAAACGGCTTGTGTTAGATTGCTGTTTTAGCTGTGGGCAGCTAGTAGTACATGAAGGAGGTCACCTGTCGTGAGGTGGTGTGGTACTGTATATACAGTGGAGAAAATAAGTATTTTATAGACTGGCGATTTTGCAACTTTTCCCACCTATAAAGAACAGAGTGGTCTGTAATTTTTATCGTAGGTAAAGTTTAACTGTGAGAGACGGAATCTAAAAAAAAAATATTCAGAAAATCACATTGTATGATTTTTAAAGTGATACCTCATAAAGTAGTTATCAATCAACATTCCCCATATGTCTGCTTTATGTTGGCATAAGTTTGTAAATGTCATTTTATTTTTTTAGGACGTTAGAAGGCTTTGAATTTTAGAAGCCATGTTTCAAGTTTTCAACAAAATTTCCAAAACTTGCTGTATCCTCTAACCAGATCACCATCCTGCAACAGAAGGAACAGCCCCAATAGTGTTTGGTGTTTGTATGCAAGGGCTATTATTGTGATGTCATGCAGTACTGTGATATCATAGGCTCATTCGCATATGTGGCTGCCAATCTGCTGTCTTTTAGGGCTCATGCAAATGGCCGTATGCTTGGTCCGTATCTGATCTGCATTTCTTACGGATTGGATGTGGACCCATTCATTTCAACCAGGCCGTAACACCGAGTACTGTCCACATCTGTACATCCACTCAGCGGCCCCGCAGAAATGATAAAATATGTCCTATTCTTGTCTATTTTGAAGTTGAAAAATAAATGATGGCATACACTCGGCCAGGATCCCTGTTCAGCGATCTCATATCCAGCACCTGACTAGTTTACCAAAAGATCCACTGGACCCAGGATCTAATACCATAGTGGGCTCCAAAGGTCCAGAGAAGAAAAAATATGAGCTGCCTTTGGCGTTGATAAATTGCCATTAGGGTATTTTTATTTTGAATTCAAACTGATCAGACTTTATTGATCACATGGGGGTTTGCCCCAAGAATAATTTTCTCTGGTGAGCCCAAGGAACACCAGTCTGACCCTGCATTCAGACATCCGTTCAGAGTACCATCTGCAAAATATAGATGTATGTGGACATTTGGGTTAGTTTTTTTCTAGACCTATCCACTTGAATTAATGAGTTTCAGATGGAAAAGAGAAGAGAATGGTACATGCTGTGAGTCTCTCTCTGCTGAACAATGGTCCGTGCAGAACACCTGACATCTAAATTGCACCATTTACTTTAATGGTCTGTGTGCTATGCCGCTGCAGTCTGGACAGCACACAGACAGGAAAATATGAATCAGACTTGCACACGACCGTATGTATTTTGCGGTCCGCAAAAAATACAGATGACGTCCGTGTGCATTCCGTATTTTGCGGAACGAAACAGCTGGCACCTAATAGAACAGTACTATCCTTGTCCGTTATGCGGACAATAATAGGACACAAAGAAAAAAAATAGGAAGTTTGAGTCAGCACAACCTGCCTGCAGGTGCACATCACTATGGCGAAATACATACACAAACGGAAAATGCAAATGTGATCGCACACTACATCCAGCACTCTGCCCTCCATGCTGGATGAGACATTGGTTTATATTTTGGCCAAAGCATAGTAAGCCACTCACCGCGTCAAGGCTGTCTCATGAGTGGTCCCTAACTCTTGTTCCTACCTGTTCATGGGCCATGACAGCCACATAAAATCCAGGGAATGCAGGTCAGCATGCAAGCCAAGTACACTTTGCTTGTAACCCCGTCCGGTGCCATTACAGCTTTCATCGGATCCAGGGATGCAAGTACCAACATGCATGCTGAACCCACCATATACTTCTCCTGGAGCCAAATGGCTAATGGTAGGTTCTATACAAGCAGACTCAGTTTTATACTGACTTTAAAACCAGCCTCAAGGACAGATTAACTGGTCAGGTGTGCAATGACTCCAAGGAGATCGCCACGCCTCCAATATATGCTACAAAGAAAAAAAATAGGAAGTTTGAGTCAGCACAACCTGCCTGCAGGTGCACATCACTATGGCGAAATACATACACAAACGGAAAATGCAAATGTGATCGCACACTACATCCAGCACTCTGCCCTCCATGCTGGATGAGACATTGGTTTATATTTTGGCCAAAGCATAGTAAGCCACTCACCGCGTCAAGGCTGTCTCATGAGTGGTCCCTAACTCTTGTTCCTACCTGTTCATGGGCCATGACAGCCACATAAAATCCAGGGAATGCAGGTCAGCATGCAAGCCAAGTACACTTTGCTTGTAACCCCGTCCGGTGCCATTACAGCTTTCATCGGATCCAGGGATGCAAGTACCAACATGCATGCTGAACCCACCATATACTTCTCCTGGAGCCAAATGGCTAATGGTAGGTTCTATACAAGCAGACTCAGTTTTATACTGACTTTAAAACCAGCCTCAAGGACAGATTAACTGGTCAGGTGTGCAATGACTCCAAGGAGATCGCCACGCCTCCAATATATGCTACAAAGAAAAAAAATAGGAAGTTTGAGTCAGCACAACCTGCCTGCAGGTGCACATCACTATGGCGAAATACATACACAAACGGAAAATGCAAATGTGATCGCACACTACATCCAGCACTCTGCCCTCCATGCTGGATGAGACATTGGTTTATATTTTGGCCAAAGCATAGTAAGCCACTCACCGCGTCAAGGCTGTCTCATGAGTGGTCCCTAACTCTTGTTCCTACCTGTTCATGGGCCATGACAGCCACATAAAATCCAGGGAATGCAGGTCAGCATGCAAGCCAAGTACACTTTGCTTGTAACCCCGTCCGGTGCCATTACAGCTTTCATCGGATCCAGGGATGCAAGTACCAACATGCATGCTGAACCCACCATATACTTCTCCTGGAGCCAAATGGCTAATGGTAGGTTCTATACAAGCAGACTCAGTTTTATACTGACTTTAAAACCAGCCTCAAGGACAGATTAACTGGTCAGGTGTGCAATGACTCCAAGGAGATCGCCACGCCTCCAATATATGCTACAAAGAAAAAAAATAGGAAGTTTGAGTCAGCACAACCTGCCTGCAGGTGCACATCACTATGGCGAAATACATACACAAACGGAAAATGCAAATGTGATCGCACACTACATCCAGCACTCTGCCCTCCATGCTGGATGAGACATTGGTTTATATTTTGGCCAAAGCATAGTAAGCCACTCACCGCGTCAAGGCTGTCTCATGAGTGGTCCCTAACTCTTGTTCCTACCTGTTCATGGGCCATGACAGCCACATAAAATCCAGGGAATGCAGGTCAGCATGCAAGCCAAGTACACTTTGCTTGTAACCCCGTCCGGTGCCATTACAGCTTTCATCGGATCCAGGGATGCAAGTACCAACATGCATGCTGAACCCACCATATACTTCTCCTGGAGCCAAATGGCTAATGGTAGGTTCTATACAAGCAGACTCAGTTTTATACTGACTTTAAAACCAGCCTCAAGGACAGATTAACTGGTCAGGTGTGCAATGACTCCAAGGAGATCGCCACGCCTCCAATATATGCTACAAAGAAAAAAAAAATAGGAAGTTTGAGTCAGCACAACCTGCCTGCAGGTGCACATCACTATGGCGAAATACATACACAAACGGAAAATGCAAATGTGATCGCACACTACATCCAGCACTCTGCCCTCCATGCTGGATGAGACATTGGTTTATATTTTGGCCAAAGCATAGTAAGCCACTCACCGCGTCAAGGCTGTCTCATGAGTGGTCCCTAACTCTTGTTCCTACCTGTTCATGGGCCATGACAGCCACATAAAATCCAGGGAATGCAGGTCAGCATGCAAGCCAAGTACACTTTGCTTGTAACCCCGTCCGGTGCCATTACAGCTTTCATCGGATCCAGGGATGCAAGTACCAACATGCATGCTGAACCCACCATATACTTCTCCTGGAGCCAAATGGCTAATGGTAGGTTCTATACAAGCAGACTCAGTTTTATACTGACTTTAAAACCAGCCTCAAGGACAGATTAACTGGTCAGGTGTGCAATGACTCCAAGGAGATCGCCACGCCTCCAATATATGCTACAAAGAAAAAAAATAGGAAGTTTGAGTCAGCACAACCTGCCTGCAGGTGCACATCACTATGGCGAAATACATACACAAACGGAAAATGCAAATGTGATCGCACACTACATCCAGCACTCTGCCCTCCATGCTGGATGAGACATTGGTTTATATTTTGGCCAAAGCATAGTAAGCCACTCACCGCGTCAAGGCTGTCTCATGAGTGGTCCCTAACTCTTGTTCCTACCTGTTCATGGGCCATGACAGCCACATAAAATCCAGGGAATGCAGGTCAGCATGAAAGCCAAGTACACTTTGCTTGTAACCCCGTCCGGTGCCATTACAGCTTTCATCGGATCCAGGGATGCAAGTACCAACATGCATGCTGAACCCACCATATACTTCTCCTGGAGCCAAATGGCTAATGGTAGGTTCTATACAAGCAGACTCAGTTTTATACTGACTTTAAAACCAGCCTCAAGGACAGATTAACTGGTCAGGTGTGCAATGACTCCAAGGAGATCGCCACGCCTCCAATATATGCTACAAAGAAAAAAAATAGGAAGTTTGAGTCAGCACAACCTGCCTGCAGGTGCACATCACTATGGCGAAATACATACACAAACGGAAAATGCAAATGTGATCGCACACTACATCCAGCACTCTGCCCTCCATGCTGGATGAGACATTGGTTTATATTTTGGCCAAAGCATAGTAAGCCACTCACCGCGTCAAGGCTGTCTCATGAGTGGTCCCTAACTCTTGTTCCTACCTGTTCATGGGCCATGACAGCCACATAAAATCCAGGGAATGCAGGTCAGCATGCAAGCCAAGTACACTTTGCTTGTAACCCCGTCCGGTGCCATTACAGCTTTCATCGGATCCAGGGATGCAAGTACCAACATGCATGCTGAACCCACCATATACTTCTCCTGGAGCCAAATGGCTAATGGTAGGTTCTATACAAGCAGACTCAGTTTTATACTGACTTTAAAACCAGCCTCAAGGACAGATTAACTGGTCAGGTGTGCAATGACTCCAAGGAGATCGCCACGCCTCCAATATATGCTACAAAGAAAAAAAATAGGAAGTTTGAGTCAGCACAACCTGCCTGCAGGTGCACATCACTATGGCGAAATACATACACAAACGGAAAATGCAAATGTGATCGCACACTACATCCAGCACTCTGCCCTCCATGCTGGATGAGACATTGGTTTATATTTTGGCCAAAGCATAGTAAGCCACTCACCGCGTCAAGGCTGTCTCATGAGTGGTCCCTAACTCTTGTTCCTACCTGTTCATGGGCCATGACAGCCACATAAAATCCAGGGAATGCAGGTCAGAGTGCTGGATGTAGTGTGCGATCACATTTGCATTTTCCGTTTGTGTATGTATTTCGCCATAGTGATGTGCACCTGCAGGCAGGTTGTGCTGACTCAAACTTCCTATTTTTTTTCTTTGTAGCATATATTGGAGGCGTGGCGATCTCCTTGGAGTCATTGCACACCTGACCAGTTAATCTGTCCTTGAGGCTGGTTTTAAAGTCAGTATAAAACTGAGTCTGCTTGTATAGAACCTACCATTAGCCATTTGGCTCCAGGAGAAGTATATGGTGGGTTCAGCATGCATGTTGGTACTTGCATCCCTGGATCCGATGAAAGCTGTAATGGCACCGGACGGGGTTACAAGCAAAGTGTACTTGGCTTGCATGCTGACCTGCATTCCCTGAATTTTATGTGGCTGTCATGGCCCATGAACAGGTAGGAACAAGAGTTAGGGACCACTCATGAGACAGCCTTGACGCGGTGAGTGGCTTACTATGCTTTGGCCAAAATATAAACCAATGTCTCATCCAGCATGGAGGGCAGAGTGCTGGATGTAGTGTGCGATCACATTTGCATTTTCCGTTTGTGTATGTATTTCGCCATAGTGATGTGCACCTGCAGGCAGGTTGTGCTGACTCAAACTTCCTATTTTTTTTCTTTGTAGCATATATTGGAGGCGTGGCGATCTCCTTGGAGTCATTGCACACCTGACCAGTTAATCTGTCCTTGAGGCTGGTTTTAAAGTCAGTATAAAACTGAGTCTGCTTGTATAGAACCTACCATTAGCCATTTGGCTCCAGGAGAAGTATATGGTGGGTTCAGCATGCATGTTGGTACTTGCATCCCTGGATCCGATGAAAGCTGTAATGGCACCGGACGGGGTTACAAGCAAAGTGTACTTGGCTTGCATGCTGACCTGCATTCCCTGGATTTTATGTGGCTGTCATGGCCCATGAACAGGTAGGAACAAGAGTTAGGGACCACTCATGAGACAGCCTTGACGCGGTGAGTGGCTTACTATGCTTTGGCCAAAATATAAACCAATGTCTCATCCAGCATGGAGGGCAGAGTGCTGGATGTAGTGTGCGATCACATTTGCATTTTCCAATAATAGGACACGTTCTGTTTTTTTGCGGAACGGAAATACGGAAACAGAATGCACATGGAGTAACTTCCGTTTTTTTTTGTGGACCCATTGAAATGAGTGGTTCCATATATGGTCTGCAAAAAAAAAACGGAACGGACACGGAAAGAATATACGTTCGTGTGCAAGAGACCTTAATGAATCTAAAAAAAATAACAAAATGACAAAAATTAAATAAAGATTTAGATTACAAAAAGAAAATTTAAATGAACCTTTTTTTTATCATTTTTATTTAATAAAATTCAACATACAGAAAAAATAAACATAAATGTGGTTTCCCCAAGGGCATTGGTATTTCCTTCTCACTTTCTATTTTTCCAGCTTTAATTAGGCTACTTTCACATGGTGTCACAATCGACAACTAACAAACCCCTTATAACTAATACCTATAATAATAACGACTGACAACCAATTGTGGATAAATAAGGCCGCGGTCTTTATTAAATCTGGGGGTTAACCAATAAATATTACCACAAAAAATTAATCATACTGAGTTTAAATTAAATAAATACCAAACAATCCCTTAAGTTAATATCCGTCCACCCAAAAGACTGGGCGACTAACCCCCCCCAAATTCAACAAGACCGCGACAAAAAACTGGGAGGGCGGGCGGGGGATGCTTGCTTCTTGCTTGAAGATTCCGACAGCCAAGACCCAGGTGAGTGACCGACCTTAAATAGTGGTCCAGTTCCCGCCAAAGAACCTCCAGGCCAATCCTTGATTCAGGCTAAAAATAGCCTAAGCCCAGCAACCGGACAGCAACCCTCCTGAGCCAATAACCTGCTGTCCAGTTGCCAGCTTAACCTGAGGAGAAAACCAGGGAGAGAAAAGAGAAAGGGGGGGGGGGGGAGAGAAAACATGGCCATACCATAACAACGTGACTCAATGACACCATGAGGGGCAAGCGCCAATTTCGGCCTTGCCCCTATCATCTGCGTTTTCCTTCCTGGTTTTGTGATCCGGCACAGGGTCTCAAAACCGCAGCACAACGTTTCAGTTTTGTCCCCATTCATTGTTTTGGGAACAAAACTGAACAAACTGGAATGGAGTGCGCCGGAATGCATTCCATTCCGGTTTGTTGCTGTCACGGCTGTGTCATGGTCTGTTATTGTGGACCATGACACTTTTGCCGTGCATGCTTGTTGCCGTTGGCAACATGTTGTTTTGCATGTTTTGACACTTCCCCTTTAAGTTGTGTGTCCCTTCACATTCTGTTGTGCACGAGGTTATGTTTGTATGCAGTGTGACTCCTCCCTTCACTTGCGGTTGTCCGCGGCAACGTCTGGTGTTGTGTGCATGTGGTGGCAGTGTCTCGGCCTGTTGGCTGTTCCTCAGGACATGGTTGCCACACATGCCGTTGCCGGCGGTAACAGGTGAGTATGTGTATTCCCCTTTAAGTTGCTGTCTTCCCTTCCCTGGTGTTGGAAGGGTTAATTCCCTTCTGTGTGTGTGAACACTGTGTGTGTCTGGCTACTTGGGCCTATATAGCCTCTGCTGTGAGCAGTAGTCAGAAGGGTACTCCAGCCTTGGTTGCAAGCTGGAGGCACCCTCCTGGTCCCTTATACCAGCTGCCAGTGAGGGCCACCCTTGTGGTCATAGAATGTGTTACCTGATGTTATGAAAATGTTGTTATGTGGTGTCTGTTATTTATTGCAGCGTATGGTTTCCTGGGTTCCTGTGTGGTGTGTGCTCTGTCTCTAGTGTTGTTATGGACAGCAGTACTATACTTGGGTTCCAGGCTCTGTGTCAGGTAGGTGTGGTACTAGTTGCACTTACCTGCCATTGCCATATGTCTGTTTCTGACCCCCTCTCCATGCAGCTTGGCCAGTGAGACTCCTGTTCCTCCATATCCAAAAGGAACAGGTCGTCTTACCCTGCTCTTAGTTTAGGGCCACCCTAGCAGGGACTTCAAGGTTCCGGAGCATGAGCCCTCCTACCATCAAGGTCGGCTCATGTAGCTAGGAGTCAGGGTCAGATTAGGGATGCGATTAGGTGACCGGCTCCCTAATTCTACTGTCCTGGCCAAGCAGCGATTAACATCTCGCGGCACCACACGGCTGAGGGTTTTCCCCATCCTCAGCCATGACAGTTGCGTTCCGATGCCAGACACAAAACCACTGCAAGCAGCGTTTTTGGTGTTAGGCATGGAAAACTGAAGAAGCTAGATCTGGCACCAAAAACCATGTAAGTCAATGGTGCCGGATCAGTTTTTTTTTTTTACAGTTTGTTCATTTTCAACATAATACAACCTGATCCAATCTGAACGCATGCAGCCTTTTGTATTATTATAAGACAAGTGTTTTGCTGTGGTTTTGAGATCCCATGCCGGATTTAAAAACTGGATAGCAAAATCGTAGATGTGAAAGTAGCCTAAGGCCTCTTGCACACAAACGTATTTTATTTCCGTTTCCGTTCCATTTTTGCGGTTTCCGATTGCGGTCCGTATGCAGAACCATTCATTTCAATGGTTCCGCAAAAAAAACTGAATGTACATGTGTGCATTCAGTTTCCATATATACGTTCCGCTAAAGGATAGGACTTGTCCTATTATTGTCTGCCTTACGGACAAGGATAGGAATGTTCTATTAGGGGCCAGCTGTTCCGTTCTGCAAAATACGGAATGCACACGGACATCATCCGTATTTATTGTGGATCCGTTTTTTGCAGACCGCAAAATACAGCAAATTACATACGGTCGTGTGCAAGAGGCCTAAATCAAACATTTTTTACATGCTTTTTAAAAAAATTTTTTTAAAGGGACACTGTCACCTGGATTTCACTTACTGAGCTATTCACATCACCACATCAGTCTCCACGATTTACATTAAAATATACTAGTATTACTGCCCTGTGTCTATAAAATCGCTTTTAAAACCAAATTTTATTTATTTAGTTTGTCCTTCATCTGAAACAATACAAATTGTTACATACATCCATTGTTTCTCAATAACATAAGTACACATACAGATGTTACAGAAATGCATTTGGGATCACATCATTGGGACAAACCAAAATTTTCATTTCTCATGTTTAACATACCCTCCTATTTCCCTTCCCATCCCCCCTAGCCTAACAAAGACCGAACCTAACCTTACTCCAGTATACCCTCTAACCATTGGACCGCCCTGATCATCATTTTATTATTAAATTATACCAGACCCTACTGTTCCAGTTTTCCTAATGTTCCCTTCATCTGCTCTAGCATATACCAGGAAGTTTGTTTCAAAGGCTCCATAAGTATTTTGATCTCTGCTGACTCTAATACATTGCAAATAAAACCCTTCCACTTGCCCTGCTCATTAATCTTCTTAGTGTTTTTTCTGTACATTGTTCTGCTGCAAAAAAAAAATTGCTTTTATTAATATGCTAATTATCTCAATAAGGAGCCCAAGGGGCTGTCCCTCCGGCCGTTGGAGCCCAGCCACGCCCATTATCTTGGAGCCCAGCACCGCCCCACTGCTAATTTATTCACTGCTCATCGCCGACGTCATTTTTGTTTGTTGCGCCCGAAATGACGCGCATTTCCGGGTCGAGCAAAGCTGGCGCATGCGCACTTTGTTCTGTGAGGCCTAAAAGGTTATTTCCATCATTCCGACCTTGGGGACCCCAAAGGAAACTGAGAATTTAGGTGTGTATTGAAATTGGGACATGCACACCCCTCCTGGGACCGCGTGGCAATAGCTGGATCTGGGATGGTTGTGAGGTATGCTCTTACACACTGCAGTAAAAGCGATAACAACCATCACTAGAGAGGAATATCTAATATTTCTCACAGAGAAGGTTCCTGTCAGTCCGAAAGGATATTTTCTCTCCTTGACTGTGGCCATAAACATTTATGATATGAAAATGAGGGCAAACTGGACTCTTGCATATGGCTGCGCGGTTGTACTGAAATGTATAGGGGATGTAATTTTCCTGACTTTGTGGTCATTTGCTTCTCCATAAGAGCTCAAGACCTTTGCACTGATTTATTTTCGAAAGGGAAATAAAAAATACCGTATTTTTATGACACACCTGATGATAAGATGCACCCCAGGTTTTATAGACGGGGAAATAAGAAAAAATATTTTTCATCAGACCTCATATCAGATCCTCAGATTGGACCCCATATCAAATTCTCAGATCAGACCCCCATATCAGATCTTTAGATCAGACCCCAATATCAGATCCCCAGATCAGACCTCACATCAGACTTCCATGCCAGACCCCATCTGAGATAAAATAAATAACTTCACTTACCTCTCCTGCTCTGCCACTCCTCTCCATTTCTGGTGTTGCCCCCTGTAGTCGCGCTCCCTTGTCTTCTATGGCCCACACTGCACTGTCATCTGACTGCGTTCAGCGTCAGGTCATACCGGAAAGAAGACCAGGGAGAGTAAGTACCAGAAGCACTAACAGCGCTTCACTCCCCGATTTTCACGCACGGTTGCTAGGAGACGATCGGGATGGGGACCCGATCATTATTATTTTCCCTTATAACATGGTTATAAGGGAAAATAATAGCATTCTGAATACAGAATGCTAAGTAAAATAGGGCTGGAGGGGTTAAAAAAATAAATAAATAAAATTTAACTCACCTTAATCCACTTGTTCGCGCAGCCGGCATCTCTTCTGTCTTCACCTGTGAGGAATAGGACCTTTGATGACGTCAACCATGTTATAAGGGAAAATAATACAATCTACACAACCTTGAACCCAAACATGAACTTCTGTGAAGAAGTTCGGGTCTGGGTACCACAGTCAGTTTTTTATCACGCGCGTGCAAAACGCATTGCACCCGCGCGATAAAAACTGAACAACGGAACGCAATCGTAGTCAAAACTGACTGCAATTCGGTACCTACTCGCGCGGGTTTGCCGCAACGCATCCGGACCTTATCCGTGAAAGAGGCCTAAGGGTGCATCAGAAGGTCTTCAAATGGGACATGGCATCTGAAAACCAGTCCAGCAAAATCTGCCTTCCAAAAACCATGCAGCGCTCCTTTTCTTCTGCACCCTGCCGTGTGCCCTAACATCAATTTACGACCAAATGTGGGGTGTTTCTGTAAACCGCAGAATCAGGGTTATAAATATTGAGTTTAGTTTGGCTGTTAACACTTAATGTGTTAATATCATTAATGTCATCTCCATCTTCCTTTAATTCTTTTGGAACACCTAAAGGGTTAACAAGGTTTATAAAATCAGTTTTGAGTAACTTCAGGGGTGTAGTTTCTGCAATGGGGTCATTTATGAAGGGGGTTTCACTATGTAAGCCCCGCAAAGTGACTTCAGACCTGAACTGGTCCTTAAAAAGTGGGTTTTGGAAATTTTCTTAAAAATTTTAAGAATTGCTTCTAAAATTCTAAGCCTTCTAACGTCCTCAAAAAATAAAATGACATTTACAAAATGATGCCAACATAAAGTAGACATATTAGGAATAAAAGCAGAGAAATAGAAATTTTGAGAATTGCACATTTTTCATAATTTTTTGTAAATTTGGGATTTTTCATAAATATATTGACTCAAATTTATGACTATCATGAAGTACAATGTGTCACAAGAAAACAATCTCAGAATGGCTTGGATAAATAAAAGCATTCCAAAGTTATTACCACACAAAGTGACACGTCAGATTTGCAAAAACTGGCCCGGGGTAGAAGGGGTTAAAACTCAAGAAAAACGTAACCCATGTGGTATGGCCGTAATCATACTGACCTGGAGAATGAAGAGCACAAGTCAGTTTTACTGCATAGACCAGGGATACTCAACTGGCGGACCGCGGTCCAAATACGGACCGCGGCCACCAGTTGTCCGGACCCCGGCCATCCTGCAGAGCGCTCCTCCTCTCCTGCACACTGTGCCGTGCAGGAGGAGGAGCTTACCGGCGCACTTCCGCCTGTCCCACAGCGCAGTGAGACAGGGCTCCCTCCACATGTAGCGCTCCTCCTCTCCTGCACACTGTGCCGTGCAGGAGGAGGAGCTTACCGGCGCACTTCCGCCTGTCCCACAGCGCAGTGAGACAGGGCTCCCTCCACATGTAGCGCTCCTCCTCTCCTGCACACTGTGCCGTGCAGGAGGAGGAGCTTACCGGCGCACTTCCGCCTGTCCCACAGCGCAGTGAGACAGGGCTCCCTCCACATGTAGCGCTCCTCCTCTCCTGCACACTCTGGTACGTGCAGGAGGAGGAGCTTCCCGGCGCACTTCTTCCTGCCCCAGGGGCGCAGTGAGAGACAGCTCCCTCCACATGCAGGCACCAGGGCTTTCATCCGGCACCTGCCCGTGGAGGGAGCTTTCTCCATCAGTGCGCTCAGAGGTCCCTCCTCCCCTGCAGCAGCGGCAGCACATAAGGGAGCTTCAAGCTCCAAAGGACACTTACGGGCTGCTGGAGAGGGGAGGGACATCACCACTGCCACCAATGATATAAATGTCACATTTGGGAAGGAAGGGGGGCGTGGAGAGGGCTACAGAGAGGCGGGAACACGTCACTGACTGCAGGAAAGGACTCCAGTCAGTGTCGTGTTCCCATCTCTCCTGGGCCATCTTCTTTAAAATTAAAGGTAACCTGATTAAATAAAGTGATTAAGCCCCATCAAACCATGATAGTTTTGTTCCGCATCCAATTCCCATTATTGGGGCATTGGATGCGGACCCCTTATTTTCAATGGAGCGGAAAAAGATGCAGACAGCACACAGTGTGCTGTCTGCATCTCTTGTGGCCCCATTGTAATTAAGGGGTCCGCATCCAATCCCCCAATAATGGGAATTGGATGCGGAACAAAACTATATGTCTGTTCTGTGGCTTGGGTTACCACCCGGACAGTAGTTCACCAGCAAGGCTGGTATTTTAGTTCCCTTGCCGGTGCCAGAATTTTCCTGTAAGGACTGTTAGGGTACTTTCACACTTGCGGCAGGAAGGATCCGACAGGCTGTTCACCCTGTCAGATCCGTCCTGCCGCTATTTCGCCGGACTGCCACTCCCCATTGACTATAGCGGGAGTGGAGCTACGGCGCAGCATGGCAGTACACGGCGTGAGGCCGCCAGACGAAAAAGTCGGACATGTAGTACTTTTAGTCTGGCGGCCTCTCACCGTGCTGCGCCGTAGATTTGCCCCCATCCCCATTATAGTCGATGGGCACAGAGCAGCGGCACGGCGAAGTAGTGGCAAGATGGATCTGACAGGGTGAGCAGCCTGTCTGATCCGTCCTGCTGCAAGTGTGAAAGTACCCTTACTAATGAGCGCTTCCATCATGGAACGCCCATTAGTACAGCCTTTACCTCCACCGCTACTTGTGCTAGTAAAAAAATAAATAAAAATACGGTACCTCCACCTCCATTTGCTGACGCTGTGGAGAACACTCCCTGCTGACTAGAAGCTCAGGACGGGACCTACAAGACGTCATCACGTTGGAGCACCGGTCCTGAGCTTGCAGTCGGCAGCGAATGTTCACCGCAGCCAGGTGAATGCAAATTATTATATTTTTTTTTGCAAAAGCAGAGAAGGGGGGCACTAATGGGGGCAATACTCTTACTGGGGGCACTAATGTGGCCATTACTAATTCTGGGACTTACCCGGGGCGCTCCACTATAACGTCAGAGCGCCCCACGCGCATGGATCACATGATCGCATGGCATCTTTACTGTTGGCGTTCAGCTCAGACCTTTACCTGACTGCAGACCCAGGTATGTGGACCTTTAATAAAACTAGTTGAGTACCCCTGACATAGGGGATTGTTTTTTTCCCCCAGCTTCCCACTTCATTCTATGCATTATATGGTGGCATTAGAAAGTACAATTTGGTCCGCAAAAAGCAAGTCCTCATACGGAAAATTAAAAAAGTTATGGCTCTGTGAAGGCAGGGAGCGAAAAATCGCATCAGGAAGGGCTTAATGGAAGTTGACATGCCTCCGACTTAGCTGCGATTTCACAGCGAAAACACAGTTCTAAAGTAGTCGTTCGACAGCAATTTGCAGACAAGTCGCACTTATTTTTGTGTCACGCGACTTGTCACCGTGTAGCTGTCCCTTATGCGGCTGGGAAGCCATTTCTACACACAGAGAAGAGAACAGATGGGAGCACTCCTTTGTGCTTGCAGGGAAGAGCTTTCAGTCTGTGGTGACTGCTGAGAGGAGCAGTGCTGGAAGGGGTTAAACTCTGCAAAAGACTTAATTGGGAGGGGGACAGAGAAAGACCCTGACTAAACACGCTGGTGACGTGAAGGCTCCTCGTGCTGCATGCTGAGCCTTCAGGTACATACAATGAGGCCACACTGTTCACTTCACTTGATTCTCCCGCCACATTCCATTGGCTGGTATGAGGGTCTGTCACGTGGTACGGTGATGCCGCCCCCCTGAGCCCGATCACATGACCGTGACCTCATCAAACAGCCTGGACCACAGCGAATCCTTGCCTCCGCTGGCAGGGTGTTCTGTCAGTGAAGGAGCCTGCAGTCTCAGCATGGTGCTAGGTGTGGGCACAGCTGGAAGGTAAGCGAGGGCACTGCTGTGGTGGTGTAGTAGTGCACGTCTCCAGTGTCTGGTAGCAGAGCCCTGCTACATCGGGTGTTACACCTTCCTAACGAGTAAAATGGCTGCTGGCCCCCAGCTCATGGCTTGTCACCTTCGTTTACTATAGATGAGTTTCATCTGTGTGAAGTGGACACATACACCTGGACGTGGTCCTTTATGGGTGGGCTGTGTGAGGTGTTATGGCAGCGTAGTTTATAAGCCATATGGCTACACTATGTATATGAAAAATGGAAAAATGGCTAAATGTTGATAAATCACAGGTTGGAGCCATTCGTTATCCTGCTGAGGTGGTCGTGGCGCCAGCGCATCCGCAAAAAGTAATGGCCGCACTGAAGTGCGGTGCTATTCCTGCCATCAAATGAGGTCGAAACCCATATGGAAGTTATTCTCGCGAGGAAGTAAAAGGCTGCGCCAATTTAACTAACAACGCCTTCCCCGTTTGCACAGGATGTCTGATCATTGGGGGGTCCCCCCGCGATCACGGAAATAGAGATGCAGAGGGCGCACTACATTGTTTCCAACAGAGTAAAGATATTTCTTTTAGCATTTTCAGAACTGTTTTTGGCCAAGGAGGAAATCATCAGTAAGGGCTCATGCACACGACCATATGTATTTTGTGGTCCGCAAAAAATACGGATGACGTCCGTGTGCATTCCGTATTTTGTGGAACGGAACATCCGCCCCTGATAGAACAGTTTTATCCTTGTCCGTGATGTGGACAATAATAGGACATGTTTTATTTTTTGGTGGAACGGAAATACGGACATACGGAATGCACACGGAGTAACTTCCGTTTTTTGTTTTTTTTTTGCTTTTTGCAGAACCATTGAAATGAATGGTTCCGCAAATAACGGACACGGGAAGAAAATACGTTCGCGTGCATGAGCCCTAATTCAAATAAATAATACAAAGGCGTAAGTAACGTTTAGGGGCTGTTCACATCACTTTTTGTCCCAAGTTTAACATCTATATTGAGAAAGAAAGGCTAGTACACTACACGTCTCCATCCTGCAGAGTTTCCAGCATAAAAAAAAGTATACGTTAAAAAACAAACTCTATGGCATCCGTTTAGCATATATCTTATACGTATATGTTAACCATGAAGCAAAAATGTGATGTAAACCGAGCCTGGGGCCCCTTTCAGACGAGCTAGTGCAGGCATGGCCAACCTGCGGCTCTCCAGCTGTTGTAAAACTACAACTCCCACCATGCCCTGCTGTAGGCAGACTGGGCATGCTGGAAGTTGTAGTTTTGCAGCAGCTGGAGAGCCGCAGGTTGGCCATCCCTGAGCTAGTGTCTTGCTACAGACTTGCAGCACAGCACCTGTCCTGACCTCCCAGCACTGCTGGGTCGAATAGGATTATATTGATTTATGATTAGGTGTTGTGTAAATTTGATTATTTTCTCTTATAACATGGTTATAAGGGAAAATAATAGCATTCTTAATACAGAATGCTTAGTAAAATAGGGATGGAGGGGTTAAAAAAATAATTAATTAAACTCTCCTCATCCACTTGTTCGCACTGCCCGGCTCGTCGTCTTTCTTCTTCTTTTAGGACCTGGGAGGAAATGGACCTTTGATGTCACCGCGCTCATCACAGGGTCCATCACCATGGTGATGGACCATGTGATGAGCACAGTGACGTCACCAAAGGTCCTTTTCTTCCCAGGTCATCAAAGAAGAAGAAAGACGACGAGCCGGGCAGTGCGAACAAGTGGATGAGGTGTACTTTTATTTTTTTTCTGTTACAGCATGATAAATATTTGTAGATTTAATTAGTTTGGATGTTTTCAGACACGGCAATACCAATAGTTTTCAATACTTTTTTTATTTTTTACTTTAATTATAGTCCCCTTAAAGAACATGAACATGCAACCCTTTATTCACTTAGACTGCAATAGTATTCAATGCTAATATACTTTAATAGTATAATGCCTGGATCTCAGACTGCTATAACAACCAATTTCATCATGGGGGTCCGAATGGGTTATAGAGGGAACCCCTTCCCTCTGTCTAACCTCTGCCGGCGCCCTGACTACCATTGGCTGCAAGTAAGGCTACATTTACACAACAGTGGAAAACACTGAAAACCTGTGGCCTTTTAGGGCAGAGGCTGAAAGACCTGCGCTCCCAGCCTGATGACATCACCATTAACTCCCAGCATGATCACTGGGAGCACATGGTGATGTCATCACATGCATGTCCTTCTGAATCAAGAGAGGAGTGACTGCATCAGCACGTGCAAGAGGACGAGGTGAGTTGTTTTTTTTCAGCATAAAAAAACCCTGCACATTGATGACCACTCTGGGAGACATTATTAATTCTAGGGGCCACTATGAATGCTGGGGGCCACTATGAGGGACATTATGTATACTGCGGGGCTGGGATTTAAAGGGATGGTCTGACTTCAGCAAATACCATTTGTCATATAGACAAAGTTAATACAAGGCACTTACTAATGTATTGTTATTCTCCATATTGCCTCCTTTGCTGGCTTGATTCATTTTTCCATTGCAGTATATGATGCTCGTTTCCATGGTTACAAGCACCCTGCAAATTCATCAGTGGTGGCCGTGCTTGCACAATATAGGAAAAAGCTCCAACCTCTCTGGTGTCTGGGACCACGGGAGTGCACTTCTTTCTGTAGTGTGCAAGCACGGCCACTGCTGATGGATTGCAGGGTGGTTGTATCCATGGAAACCAGCAGTGTATAATGTGATGGAAAAATGAATCCAGCCAGCAAAGGAAGCAATATGGATAATAATACATTAGTAAGTGCCTTGTATTTTGCGGGCGTTAAAAACAGGTGCAAAATGGCCATTAAGATGGCCGGAAAACAAATGCAAAAATGGTTGAAAAATTGACAGTGTCAGTTTTTCATGGCCATTTTTTTTTTCCACTCGTGTGAGTGTAGCCTTAGGAGGATTATTATTAAAGGGGTTATCCAAACCCTATAATGCCCCCTTTAGTGCCCGGGCCCTTCCCTTCACACAGGTTGTAATTACCTTGTTCCCCAGCACCCGCGTTGGTTATGATGCACGCACGGCTGGCGCTGCATCTCCCTGTTGCGCGGATCAAAATATCCGGCGACGGGGGTGTTGGGGACGAGCGGGTGATGCTAGGAAGGCTCATGCTTGTTGGAGCCTGCGATTGCCTCTGCTCTGCCCTGCCCCCCAGTATTCTGTGGTTGTCGAGAAAGCTGTGAAGGGACAGATATAGCGAGGGTGCAGCCTCCTGACACTGAAAACCAAGTCTATGTAAGAGCGCGGCATAATACTGTTTTAGAAGCTGTTTCTTAATACAGCGGTATATTGTGAGAACTAGTAAATCGCCCAACCCCAGCAGTGAGCATCGCTCCATTCACACTCCTCCTCACTGCGGTCATGCAGAGAGGCTAACTGGGGGGGGGGGGGGGAAGCTCCTATTCTAGTGATTAGTAGGGCCACCAATGTTTAGTACCTACAGTATCCCGAACAACTGTTTTAATTAGGAAATAGAATTACCAAGGTGCAAATCCGAAGAGGATGAAAGGGTTGTCTGCCGATGACTGACATACTTATGGATGTCCTAGTTTTTGTTCCCTGTTTGTTGTGACACAACAGGGAGCCTGCCCCCCACACTCTCTGGGTCAGCGATGCGCTTGGAGGGGTTTGGCTCTCTGGCTCGGCTCATTAGCTAAACCAGCTCCCTTCTCAATCAAAGATGATGCAGGGACAGAGGTGGGGACTGGTTTAAAGGCTATGTACACCTTTGGAGGCAATGTTTGGTACACAAAAAGGACGCCACACTTTAACTATTGAACATCCCCTCCAAGGATGTCAGAGAGAGAAGAGGATACTTTCTACCTGTGTTGGTACAAGAGCAGAATCTTCACTTTTGGGCGCTTGAAAAATGCCACAGAGAAGCATATTTTTTTTCCAAAAATATGTGAAGCCACTCTAAGGCCTGATTCAGATATCTGTTAAAACTAGTGTGTGTTGCAGGTGCAACAGAAGGGCGATTTTTAATACTGCTGTAGATCCTTATGTTTGTGTAGGACGCACCTGACAACCAAGAGGACCATGATCTCCAGTGGCCTCCTTGTTCCTTGAGACCAAAGCAGTGCATCCCTGAGTTTCTCAGCACGGACCTTTGATCATGTGGAATAGCTGAGGCATGGATAGCACCATTAAATTCTATGGGTCAATGTGCAGTAAATTGTAGACGCGAACAGCAAATACTTAGATGGAAATTCCATAGGTTGATAGCTATGTACAAAGTCTGTTTCTATACAGAATACACACAAACAACTGTAACTTTATTGGCACCAAAAGAAATAAATGAGTAATTACTGAGAAGGGAAATGAAAGTATTATAGTATTAACACAGGAAAGAAACCGTACGGATGCGTTCGGGGCCGCTCGTGAGCCCCTTCAAACGGTGCGCACGAGCGGACACCCGAACGCTAGTGTGAAAGTAGCCTAAGGGATGCTGGCGAGAAACGGATCATGGGCGTGAAGCGTTTGCAGATTCTGTAGGTTGATGACCTTTTTTTAATGCACTTAGTTCTCTTGTCAATGTTTAGGCATTTGTTGAACCTAGCTTCTTCTTTTCCATTTTCAAATCTAACGTGAAATTTATACTGATCAGGTGTACGGAATGTCTTTTTATTACACAGAGATTACATTCACATGCTCTGTTAAGCTGGGTTTCCACATAGCGTCCATGAAACGGATGAAACCCTGCCCATGGTGGGCACTGGCTGCATGAATTTTTGTGTTAACTGAGGTATTACCTTTAAAACTGTGCAGCTATTGGCCACCGATTGTGGACAGAGTTTTGGCTGCTATGTGGAAGCTCAGCCTTAGGGATCATGCACACGGCTGTTGCCCGGCTGTGGCCGTATTGCGACCCGCATACAGCTTGTCCGCAATACACGGGCATCGGCTGTGTGCACCCCACATCACGGATGCCCGGGAGATGCGGTGCAGTGCGGAACAGAGGCACGGATTGGAAGCCCATGGAAGCACTATGGAGTGCTTCCGTGGGTTTTCTGTCCATGCCTCCGCACCGCTAAAAAAGTAGTGCATGCACCGGAGTGAATGGGTGCATTGCGGACCAGACCACCACACAGTCATGTGCATGAGCCCTTAGGACTCACTACAGTGGAATGCAAAAGTTTGGGCACCCCTGGTCAAAATTACTGTTACTGTGAACAGTTAAGCAAGTTGAAAATGAAATAATCTCCAAAAGGCATAATGTTAAAGATGAAACACACACTTTTTTTGAAATTTTAAGCAATATCAGTGTATTATTATGTTTTTGGACAATTTTAGAGTGAAAAAAGGAAAGGAGCACCTTGCAAAAGTATAGGAACCCAAGGATAATTGACCACTCAGATAACTTTGCCCGAGGTCTCAGACCTTAAAGAAAACCTGTCATCAACTTTATGCTGCCCATACTAACGACTCTATGAATAAAGTAGAGACAGGTGAGTTGATTTCAGAAGTATGTCATTTATAAGTAAAAAGTAAGTGGTTGCCGAGAACCAACATCACAATCATTGCAGACTGGGCCTGAAAAAGAGTCCCGGCCACCTGAGAAGAGTCATGGTTATTCATGAATTCCTGCTCTCCATGCCCACCTGCTGATGATTGATAGTCTTCTACCTAGTTTTCTCCCTTCTGTCTAGGAGAGAACTGCCAATCAGCAGCAGATGGGCGAGGAGAGCAGGAGATTATGAATAACCATGACTCTTCTCAGGTAGATTTGACTCTTTTTCAAGGCCTGTGCTGCAATGATTATAAAGCAGGTTCTCAGCAACCACTTACCTTCAGCTCATGAGTGACACACCGCTGGAATCAGCATTTCTGTCACTATTTTATGCTGCCCTCAGTGAGGTCAGCATAAAGTTGATGACAGGTTCCCTTTAAATAGCCTTTTAAGGTTAAAGAGGACCTTTCACCAGAGGAAAGCCTCTAAACTAACTATACAGAGGTGTAGAGCGGCGCCCAGGGATCCCCCTGCACTTACTGTTATCCCCGGGCGCCGCTCCGTTCGCCCGGTACAGCCTCCGGTATGTAAGTAGTTAGGCTCCACCCATTTGATCCTGCCGGCGTCGTCTTCTCCTATGCTGTAGCGCTGGCCAATGGCAGCGCTCAGCATAGGAGAAGAAGACGCCGGCAGGATCAAATGGGTGGAGCCTAACTACTTACATACCGGAGGCTGTACCGGCGAACGGAGCGGCGCCCGGGGATAACAGTAAGTGCAGGGGGATCCCTGGGCGCCGCTCTACACCTCTGTATAGTTAGTTTAGAGGCTTTCCTCTGGTGAAAGGTCCTCTTTAAGGCTTGTTCACAATCATCAATAGGAAAGGCCATGTGATGCAAATTTCAAAGCTTTATAAATACCCAAACTTCTCTAACCTTGTTTCAAAAAACAGCAGCCATTGGTTCTTTTAAGCAGCTGCCCAACACTCTGAGAATGAGGTCCACAAAGCAGGAGAAGGCTAGAAGAAGATAGGAAAGTCTTTTCAAGTTGCCATTTCCTTAGTTCGAAATTTAATTAAGAAATGGCAGTTAACAGGAACAGTGGAGGCCAAGAGAAGGTGTGAAAAATTTCTGAGACAGCTGCTCATATGATTGCTAGAAAGGCAAGGAAAGGAATGCAAAAGACCTTCAGGAAGATTTAGCACACTGTTGGTGTTGTGGTACATTGTTCTACTATTTAGCGACAGCTGCACAAATATGGCTTTCATGTAAGAGTCATCAGAAAAAAACTTCTCCTTCGCCTTTACCCAAAAATTCAGTGTTGGAGGTTTGCAAAAGAACATCTAGACAAGCCTGATGCATTTTGGAAAAAAGTCCTGTGGACCAATGAAGTTAAAATGGATCCCTGGGCCCAATGAGCAAAGGCATGCTTGGAGAAAAAAAGGGCACAGAATTTCATGGAAAGAACACCTCTCCAACCCTTAAGCATTGGGGTGGATCAGTCATGCATTGGGGTTGTGTTGCAGCCAATGGCATGGGAAACATTTGACTGGTAGAGGGAAGAATGGATTCGATGAAATCCCAGCAAATTCTGGAACCAAACAAACACCAACTGTAAAAAAGCTGAAGTTGAAAAGAGGATGACTTCTACAAATGGACAATGATCCTAAACACACCTCAGAATCCTCGAAAGGAGCAGGCTGAAGGTTTTACTATTGCCCTCACAAGTCCCCTGACTTTAACATAATGGAAAAACTGTTGAGAAAACTTAAAAGAAAAGTGCATGCAAGACAGCCCAGGAATCTCACAGAACTGGAAGACTTTTGCAAGGAGGAATGGATGAAAATCCCTCAAACAAGAATTGAAAGACTCTTTGCTGTCTACAAAAAGCATTTACAAGCTGTGATACTTGCCAAAGGGGATGCTACTACCGTCTTTCCCCGAAAATAAGACATCCCCCGAAAATAAGACCTACCTCTAGTTTTGCCTATCCCTGTAATATAAGGCATCCTCCCGAAAATAGGGCCTCCCCGATAATAAGGCCCCGCCAGAATATAAGGCCCCTGATGCTACCGTAGGGCGTCTGAATCCTCTGGACTGTAGCGGCGGCTGCCGCCGCGCAGCTCACTGATTGGCCGCAGCACATTCAGAGCTGTTCAGGCGGTGCGAGGTCTCTTTAAATCAGAGAGCCTGCGCTGCCGCCAGGAGAAGCTGCCGCCTGCTGCTCGCTCTGCCCTGACGGAGTCTGGCTGACTCGCGATTAGACAGTGAGTCGCACGGGGCAGGAGCTGGGCACATTGTGTGGAATCTGGCTGGCACAGACACACAGGGGTGACTGAGGTGGTGGGGGGGAAATGTTTGATAAAGTAGTGGGGGATGTCTGGTGAAGGTGGGAGGGGGGAGAGAGACTAAATAATCCACTGTCCACTGGCACAGGGGCGTGGGATCACTTAAAATGACACAGGGGGATCAGAGGTGGGAATCAAAATGACACAGGAGGATCAGAAATATCGTAAAATAGTAATCCCCCTCCCCTCTGATTCTCTTGTGCCATTTTAATTCCCCCCTCTGATCCCCCTGTGTCATGGAAAATAAGACATCCCCTGAAAATAAGACCTAGCGCATTTTTGGGAGCACAAATTAATATAAGACACTGTCTTATTTTCGGGGAAACAGGGTAGGTACTAATCATGCCGGGTACCCAAAGTCAGGCCCTGTTCCTTTTTTTTATTTTATTTTGAAAATGTAAAAGATGAAAAGTAAAAAAAATAATTGTTTTGCTTAAAATACAAAAGGTATGTGTCCTTTTTAACTTTATGCCTTATAGAGATAATTTTATCTTCTACTTGCTTAACTGTTCACAGTAAGTAATTTTGGCCAGGGGTGGCCACACTTTTTGCATGCCACTGTATTTTGTGTAACATAATTTTTTTAAATTGCACAATTAGCAGATAAGAATCAGATACCAATAATGAGTACAAATATCCCACTTCTTGTACATGGCTATTCCTATCTGTTTTGTAAATGAGCTTGTTCATAATTCATATTGCCCGACATATCTATGTTTTGTAGGACACTATAGTGGATTTATGGCTGTCACTTGACATCATGCACCATCGTTGGCTGCTGCTTCTTGCATGCTTCTGGGTCCTGTTTATGCTTATGGTTGCAAGCAAGTTTATCACCCTCTCAATGAGAAGCCCTGAGAGTAAGTAGACTGTTTTATTACTTAGTATATATATATATATATATTTTAAACTTTTTTAGTAGACGCTGTGCTTCCTATTTCAGCTTGAGAAGATCTATCATGTTATGGGAAGGGGTTAAACTATGTATCTGCACTTTGCAGTCTAGTTTACTTCGGTGATGGCATTTCTGGAAGTGTTTTTTTCCTTACTTAGGTGGGTTTCCCTTGATTTATGTAAAAATGTGAAAATCAGGCATTGCATAGTACAGTCGTGACCAAAAGTTTTGCGAATGACACAAATATTAGTTTTCACAAAGTTTGCTGCTAAACTGCTTTTAGATCTTTGTTTCAGTTGTTTCTGTGATGTAGTGAAATATAATTACACGCACTTCATACATTTCAAAGGCTTTTATCGACAATTACATGTCATTTATGCAAAGAGTCAGTATTTGCAGTGTTGGCCCTTCTTTTTCAGGACCTCTGCAATTCGACTGGGCATGCTCTCAATCAACTTCTGGGCCAATTCCTGACTGATAGCAACCCATTCTTTCATAATCACTTCTTGGAGTTTGTCAGAATTAGTGGGTTTTTGTCCACCCGCCTCTTGAGGATTGACCACAAGTTCTCAATGGGATTAAGATCTGGGGAGTTTTCAGGCCATGGACCCAAAATGTCAACATTTTGGTCCCCGAGCCACTTAGTTATCACTTTTGCCTTATGGTGCTCCATCGTGCTGGAAAATGCATTGTTCTTCACCAAACTGTTGGATTGTTGGAGGGTGTTTTGGTACCATTCTTTATTCATGGCTGTGTTTTTGGGCAAAATTGTGAGTGAGCCCACTCCCTTGGATGAGAAGCAACCCCACACATGAATGGTCTCAGGATGCTTTACTGTTGGCATGACACAGGACTGATGGTAGCGCTCACCTTTTCTTCTCCGGACAAGCCTTTTTCCAGATGCCCCAAACAATCGGAAAGAGGCTTCATTGCCCCAGTCCTCAGCAGTCCATTCACCATACTTTCTGCAGAAGATCAATCTGTCCCTGATGTTTTTTTTGGAGAGAAGTGGCTTCTTTGCTGGCCTTCTTGACACCAGGCCATCTTCCAAAAGTCTTCGCCTCACTGTGCGTGCAGATGCACTCACACCTGCCTGCTGCCATTCCTGAGCAAGCTCTGCACTGGTGGCACTCCGATCCCGCAGCTGAATCCTCTTTAGGAGACGATCCTGGCGCTTGTTGGACTTTCTTGGACGCCCTGAAGCCTTCTTAACAAGAATTGAACCTCTTTCCTTGAAGTTCTTGATGACCCTATAAATTGTTGATTGAGGTGCAATCTTAGTAGCCACAATATCCTTGCCTGTGAAGCCATTTTTATGCAACGCAATGATGGCTGCACGCGTTTCTTTGCCGGTCACCATGGTTAACAATGGAAGAACAATGATTTCAAGCATCACCCTCCTTTTAACATGTCAAGTCTGCCATTTTAACCCAATCAGCCTGACATAATGATCTCCAGCCTTGTGCTCGTCAACATTCTCACCTGAGTTAACAAGACGATTACTGAAATGATCTCAGCAGGTCCTTTAATGACAGCAATGAAATGCAGTGGAAATTTTTTTTGGGGATTAAGTTAAATTTCATGGCAAAAAAGGACTATGCAATTCATCTGATCACTCTTCATAACATTCTGGAGTATATGCAAATTGCTATTATAAAAACTTAAGCAGCAACTTTTCCAATTTCCAATATTTATGTTATTCTCAAAACTTTTGGCCACGACTGTACATGACCGTCTCTGTCCAACAAAGCGATAACCTGCCCTGTACCTCGCATGTATCCAGAAATCTCCACATTAATTTTTCCAATTGATCTGCTAGATTTTCTTAAGCTAGCAGCTCAGGGGTGTGATTATCCTATCAGCAGGTCCGCAATATATGGGCACCAGCCGTGTGCAAGCCGTATTCCGGATGCGGACCCTTTGACTCAAATGGCACGTATCAGAAGCCTGCGGAAGCGCTTTGTAGTTCCATTTTTATTTTTTTTTGCAGTGAAACATACCTTGCGCATTGCGGACCCTCTCAAGTGAATGGGTGCATCCACATAGGGCGTGCATTCGGCCGGTACCTGTTCATTGAGACATGGGGCGCACACACTCGTGTGAACGAGCCCAAACTATCATAGCTTCTAAAAGAACATGAAGCAGGTGGCAGTAAGGAAAGAACTGGTCATGTGTGTCCACATCAGCGATGGTTCTGAGGTGGGCAGAGCAAATAAGGGAAAAAAAAGAAGCAGCAGGTTGCGCTGTACAGATAGATTTTATTGAATAACTTTGTGGCTATACACAATTTTTAATTACCTGCAATTGCAAAACAATTCACATACAGGTGCTGGTTTGAAAAATGTAGAATATTTATTTATTTTTTTGCGGGACAACCCCTTGAAGTGAGTGATCTTAGAAAAAATGCCATTGGTTCGTTTGGTAATCTTTGCACTTTTTTCCCTTGTAAAACAAGAGTATAGAATGAGACCGGGCTCATTGACCGTTTTACCTGAACTGGAGAAAATGACTGTGACTGAAGCAAGAAAGTTCCAGATTGATAGTCAGGTATGTGCAATTTAAAAACTCTTCTACTCCAGTAATTGTGAAAAACTGTTTTATGCGAGCAATCCCTGCCCCATTCCCATGTGCTTCATGATATGTTATTGCCTCTTTTATTGGGCCCATTCACACAACCGTATTTATCTGTCTGCATCCGTTCCGAAATTTTGCTGACCCATTCATTGCAAAAGATGCGGACAGTGCACCGTGTGGCCGCACTAAAAAGACAGAACAGGTGTTATTATTGTCCGTACGAATAAGACATGTTCTATCATGGAGAAGGCTGTTCCGTTCTGCAAATTCGGAAGGCACACAGCCGGTATCCGTGTTTTGCGGACTGCAAAAACGGATACGGTCGTGTGAATGAGCCCTTAATCAGTTATTTTCTGATTTGCAAGGTCTCTTAGATGAATTGCTGGAACAAGGAAAAGGCAATAAAAAATTTTTAAGCTAGAATGGAATTCACTTGTATAGAAAGGTGTTGTGTTTTTTTTTTTTTTTTTTTTTTTTTTTTTTTCATTTTCCAATGACATTTTTATGGTAAATTGGTAGCGAGTTGGGGGATATTGACTAGAAAGAGATCACCATGCATGGTTTCCCCAGTGGAGACAATATAGCTGCTGGTTAGGATCTACAATATGTGCTGGCTGTCCACAGTAAAAGGAATAAATGAACCGCGTGGGCTCAGTTCACACTGGCTCAGGACACTGCTTTTTGTTCTTTTCTCCAACCTCTGCTAAGAAAAGCAGCGGTGATAATCTGGACCTTTTTCTATTTGTATATAATTGCTTCAAATGCTGCCTCCAGTAAGTACATTAGCTTTGGCTTTGCATGTACAGTAGCTGCCACAAGTCATTTACGTGAACTTGGTTGATTAAAGCTTCTGTTCTTGTCAGCAGTTTCCCATTTTATAAGCGATACGCAGAACATTTGGTGGTAAATTTTTTTGCATTTTATTTCTGTGACTTTGGGCTGTTTTTGTTCTTTCTAGTCGAGAGAAAGGCAGACAGAAGTGAGTTAGCTTTCCAGTGAATATTAGACTGAAAGCTTTGTCTATGTCATGTTTTTTCGTTTTCAGAAAGGTTTCCCAGCATATACCTTCTACAGAAAGGCTCCAAGGTATGCCATTGTATATGCATACAGTGGTGTATGTCACCTATAGACTCCCATACAGAAAAACTAAAACATTTTTTTCAGGATGCCTCCATATAGTATAGAGCCTACTCTGCTATTCGATATAAAAATAAAATGTATACCCACAGAGGGCTAAAGATTACTCCTTAGAATCCATCCGGAGCTCATCTACAGTTTAGACTAAATGTAGGGCTCAGATGTATTGTGAACTGAGCCTGAGCATGAAAGCCAATTACTACATTCATGCTGATGAGTGAGAATTTACTCCTCACTCCACGGACTAGGACATTATCGGATGTGCAGTACATGGCAAGTAGCTTTAATCATCCAGGCATAGGAGAGTGTGTATCAGTGGATAACCTTTAGAGAGAAGCACAGAATGAAAGGACTACACAACATATGGACCATTTTTGAATTAGAATTTCCCAATTGGTTATCTTGCTCACTCTTCTGCTTCTGGGCTTATGAACCTTTGCAGTATACCTTAGTTCTGTGTTTGAAATGAGTACTAGACTATCAGATTTTCTGGATTATCACAGGTCTCTGCAGAAAGGAACCATTAAGTGGTTGTCCAGCATAAAACACGTATCCCCTATCCTCAAGATAGGGAATAAAAGTCTGATCAGTGATGGTCCGAATGCTGGGACTCCTGCCGATTACAAGAATGGGGCCTTATGTTACCTGTTTGAATGCAGCGGCATCTATCTATTAATGCTGTACAAGTGCACATGAGGTGCTTGGCAAATATATTTTGATCAAAAATATCTGTGCCCATCCACCACGGCAAGGTGACCTTTATCTGAATGAGAAACTGTTTATTACCTAGGACTATGCCATATGGACATCTAAATTCAGGAGAGCAGAACCCACATATATACTGTGTCTGCTACAACAGTTGCCTCGCTAGGTCAGCAGGGCACGTGTCTGGCATGTTCACTGCTGCTTTGTTTAACTGTCTCCAAGTGACTGCTGGAGACAGGCGAGTTCAGCTCCCTGAAGTGCACAGAACCTCTTTCTTTACCTTGGTCCTATTTTTGTCCCATATTATGTTTAAAACTTAGCAATATATAACAATTTCTCTCTTTGTTCTCGGGGGTCAACTCCCCTCCCCCGTCCTGTCACAAGCTGTAGGACAAGTGACTGGGGCAGAAGCCTCCTCATCGACAGTTGGTCAAAAACCGCAAAGTCCCATCCCTCTACAACCAACAGGAGAATAACCCCCTCTGTCACTCTGCCAGGATGATGCAGCAATTTTGCACACTGATAAACAGTGGGAGCCACTATATTTCTTATAACCCCTTGCTTTTATCATTTATTTCTAGGTTTGTTTAAGCACCGCATGTTCACTTTGGCAGCTCTTGAGATACTTATATGTGGGAAAACGATAGAATAGGATGGGAAAAAACCTATGCAATCCATGATGGTTTCTGTTCATGTCACTTTTAACTGTTCTGATTGTCTGTGGAATGTTTTATATGGCGACGACCCAGCTGTCTGTGGCCGACAATCCAGTGCTGAAGTACATATGGCCGGTACTGTTTGAACAGTCAGTGTTGAGAACATGTGGATGCAATAAGAGGTCAGCGCTGCAGCAAATATTCAGAGGCTCAACAATATGTTGTGTCTGTGGCTCTTTCCCCTCAATAAGATCAGACTTTAATCTTCTCTTGTCTCCTGGCAGATGGTTCGCCTCTGCAGCTCAGACAAGCCCGTAAACATTTACCAACATGAGAAGAATGGGCCCTTCTGTGTTTTTGTATCTCTTTTGAAAGAAATCGCTAAATATGTTTAGTGAATTATTCCATGTTTATCCCTCATGCTCTACAGCGTAAAAAAAGAAACCATGTCATGTGGCCCTACCTCAAGAAAAAGTTATCAGAACCCCTCCTGAAGTTATAACCTGTATTACTTAACCCGTCCCCTTCTTCCTCTTAATAATCACCTTTGCCAATCTCTCCTTTTCGTTCATGTGATACCCACAATGTTATTTTCATCAGCTATTTCTAGCATTTTCAGTTAAAGTCAGAGCCCTGGGTATAGGCTTCCTGCAGGGAAAGATGCAGCAAATGCTAATTTATCTTGGGTTACTTTCACACCTGCATTCGGTGCGGATCTGTCTTGTATCTGCACAGACGGATCCGCACAGATAATGCAAACGCTTGTATCCGTTCATAACAGATCCGTTTGCATTATTCATAAAAAAAAAAGTCTAAGTCAAATGGATCTGTCTTGACTTACATTAAAAGTCAATGGGGGACGGATCTGTTTTCATTTGCACCATATTGTGTCATTGAAAACGGATCCGTCCCCATTGACTTACATTGTAAGTCAGGACAGATCTGTTTGGCTCCGCATCGTCAGGCGGTCACCAAAACGCTGCAAACTGCGTTTTAGTGACCGTCTAAAAAAAGCAACGGAGACCAAACACAGCCAAATTGATGTATTCTGAACGGATCCTTATCCATTCAGAATGCATTGGGGCTGTACTGATCCGTTTTGGGCCGCTTGTGAGAGCCCTGAAACGGATCTCACAAGCGGACCCAGAAACGCCAGTGTGAAAGTAGCCTTAGTTGAGAGTAGGTTTAAAACGTTTAACTTTTTTGAGATGTATAATTTCATTTCAGCCAACAGTGGACACGTTGAAAAATATGACCCACATCGATTTCATCCACAAAGAGCGACTGGAAGAGCTCAGAAGTGTGTGCAGGAATGGATCACTCTCAAACCTCTCACATTCCGGCATTTCCAAGTTTGTGTTGGATCGAATCTTTGTCTCTGACAAGCACAAGATCTTGTTTTGTCAGACCCCTAAAGTAGGAAATACCCAATGGAAAAAAGTTCTCATTGTTTTAAACGGTAATTCAGTTACTATGAAAAGAAAACCTCGATTTACTGCCTCGGGGTATAATTCACATTGCTCCTTAGCATAAGGCTATATGAACACAAACGTATTTTGTTCCATTTTTATTTTTTTTGCAGATTGGATGAGGACCCGTGTGTCTGTTTTGTAGCCCCGCAAAGAGCATAGAGCATGTCCTATTCTTGTCCATTTTGCAAACAAGGATAGGCATTGTTACAATACATCCACAAAAAAATGGATGCAACATGGATGTCATCCGTATTTTTTGAAGATCCACATTTTGCGGACTGCAAAATACATACGGTCGTGTGCATGTAGCCTAATTCATATATTGTACACGAGGCATTTGTATACGTTTTTATCAAAATGCACTCGCCACGTCAAGGTTGCCTATTTTAATTGGGTACCTACTCTAACTTGCAGCAGCACATGGCGACAGCCACCGCTGCAACACAGTGCCCACATGCAGCGTGACTCAGCAGTCCAACAGCTTCCCTGCTGTCACACTAAGGGTACTTTCACACTAGCGTTTTTCTTTTCCGGCACTGTTCCGTCATAGGGGCTTAATACCGGAAAATAACTGATCAGTTTTATCCCCATGCATTCTGAATGGAGAGCAATCCGTTCAGGATGCATTAGGATGTCTTCCGTTCAGTCCCTGAACGGCGTTTTGGATGGAGGAAATAGCGCAGCATGCTGCGGTATTATCTCCGTGCAAAATTACGGATCAGATGCCGGATTCGGTAAAAATGTGAAAAAAATATATAACGGATTCGTTTCTCTGGATGACATCCGGAGAGACTGATCCGTTCCTGCAATGCATTTGTAAGACGGATCCGCGTCCGTATCAGTCTACAAATGCTGTCCGTTTGCATGCAGATTGCTGGATCACTCTGCCGCAAGTGTGAAAGTAGCCTAAGCCCCCTTGGCACTGGGCCCCACCGATACACAGCATAACGGCAACCACGTAGTACCGCACCATGTGAACAGATGTCTGACGCTCACCTGTCCATGTGGTCTCAGGAACTACAAACTAAAACCAATTAGGAATTTATTAACCCTTATGCAGTCTCCTGGTAATTAAATCACCTGGGCCGAAAGGGACACCACGGAAGAAAAAAGAGCACTAATAAAATTATTATTATTAATATTATAACTTTGTCTACATAAAAGCTATTTGCTAAAGTGAGACAAGCCTTTTAAGTCCTATTACTAGTGTGCTATTCAAATACTGTATATTAAATATATTGGGACCTTTTATTTAACTTTTAATGCAAAAATTCCTTTCTGATATTTCCATGATAGAATTTGTTTTTTAAACCCAGCCAAGTGCCTGAAGTTACAAAAAACTCTTGTAAGAATTGTGAGCCAATATGTTATTAATTTGACATTGTTTTTTTTAGGGGCATTTTCATCGATTGAGGATATCCCAGAAAATGTAGTTCACGATCATGAAAAGAATGGTCTTCCGCGGCTATCCTCATACAGTATAGCAGATGTGCAGGAGAGGTATGGCTACCGCACAGGCACCAGCATCCATTTCTAGTATGTAGAATTTTTCAAAGTATGTAAAACCCCCCCAAAAAAACTTTACATTGGGGAACCTACAATAACATTCATTTTAATGAATTGTATAAACAGCGACTCCTTCAATATACCTATTATTGTAGCCTTCCTAAAACGTGTATACACAGCTATAGCGCTTTACTAATTGTCTCTTCTCTGTAAATTAACCTGCAACCAGCGGCTGATATTTATGGCCTGAGGCAACGACGGTATCTGCCTTTTTTTATTTTATTATGTTTGAATATTTAGAACTGTTAAGAATAAAAACTTTTGATATGTCATAGCCACATGTCAAAGGTTTTGATTGGTGGGATTTGAGTGCTCAGACCCCCAACTGATCACATATCGCTCGCTCCTCGCAGACAGATAGAAATTCTATGAGCCCATCCCTGTTCCATGTGCGCTATGTGGGCGCATCGCTCACCTCATTCTAGAGATCGTGGGGGTATCAGCACTCGGACGCCACCGATCAAAATCTTTTGATATTTTGGGTGACATATGAAAAGTTTTTAAAACTTGAGTGACCCTTTAATGGGAATCCGTCATCAAATCAATCCTATTAAAATCCACTTACATTTCTGAAGAGCCCTTGTCAGCTGAATCTAATGTTCTTTCTCCCATGTTACACTGTGGGCTTAATGCAGAGGAAACAACTTTTTAATAATGTATAAATTAGTCCTAGGTGCAATGAGGGCATTTCCATTGCACTTCTTCTCACTCTCTACATGTCACACCCCAAACTCTTTGACAGTGCCAAGCGTGATTACTTATTCATGCCTGGCCCTGAAGTCTCGCTACAGCACGACCGCCACTGTGTTCGGCGCACACGCAGAACAAGGGATTAAGCTTGCATTGCACCTGGAAAGGGCTTAGCGGACATGTAAGCTGGTTTTGACAGGATGGATTTGATGACCGATTCCCTTAGGCTGGGTTCAGACCTGAGCGTCTTTGATATGCGCGTTTAACGCACGTTTTTGACGCGCGTTTTTGACGAGCGTTTTTTGCAATAGTAAACGCGCGTTTGACGCGCGTTTGTGTGATTGACTGCAATGTCCTATGGCCACAAACGCGCGTCAAAACGCCCCAAAGAAGCTCAAGTACTTTTTTGAGCGTAGGGCGTTTTACAGCGCGTTTAAACGCGCTGTAAAACGCTCAAGTGAGAACCAGGGCCATAGGGAAGCATTGGTTCTCATGTGTTGAGCGTTTTACAGCGCGTTTGAACGCGCTGTAAAACGCTCAAGTGTGAACCCAGCCTTAAAGTATACAGTTTTCCAGAGATAGCGATGGCCAGTTTGGCAAATTTTTCAGACATTGGACAAACTTATGAATCTATCTGTCCGTCCATACACATGTGTACAGTGATTCCATAATGCCTTCAGTATTCACAGTAACAGTTCCAGACATATTGGTGCCAGTAACAGCCATTAGTAAACCTCTTTTCATGTCCATTCTTACTATACCATGACTGTACTCATTAGATACTTGCCTATTTGCAGCTGTTTCACCTGAATCCTCTATAAACCAATATGCTTGGCTTAGCACGCGTGTTAAAGGGGTTTTCCGAGACTTAATAACCGATGACCGATTCTCTGCATAGGCCATCAGTATCTGATGGGTAGGGGTCAGACACCCAGGACCCCCGCTGATCAGCTGTTTGAGCAGGCAGCGGCGCAGCCTTCTCACAGCTCTTTCTAGACCAGTGACGACATGTTAATCGGTCACATGGTCTAGGAGCAGCTCGGCTCCATAGAAGTGAATGGGGCTGAGCTGAAGTACAGCTGCTATACAGTGTATGGCGCTGTGCTTGGTAAGATACAAGAAGGCCGTGGCACCCATAGCAGTGCCGGTGTCTTCTCAAACAGCTGATCGGTAGGGGTCCCAGTTGTCAGACCCCCTCCGATCAGTTACTATATTAAAGACCTGGAAAACCCTTTTAATTTCAATGGGGAGAGGGGAAAGAGATCAGGAATGTTGAAATCCATCATGTCCTTTCTATCCCTGATATTTGCCATTGGGGAGTTGGCAGTCCCATACACATTAGATTGTCCTGCATTGATTCATGAGAATGACACTGCCCTCTGCTGTTAGTCTCTGGTAAAACAAGCAGCACTGAGATCTTCCTGACTCTCCAGGAGCCCCTTCTAAAAAAAGTTACTTGATGGGCCACAGTTCTGCTGTGAAAGTGAAGATTGTGAAAGAGAGCCAGTCACCTAGAAAACACATATTATACCTGCAGCATTACCTGATAGCAGTCTGTAGATTGATTCCAAAGATGTTTTTGTACTTGGTGTCGGATGTATAATGCCAGAGAAACGACTTATATTCCCCTGCCTGTGTTATGTAAATGAGGTTCTTGAAGTCAAGGGGAGCAGCGCCTTTCCCGCTTGAAATCAAGCTTGCTGCTCCCCCTTTCCCACCCCTTTATTGTTTGATTGATAGAAGTTCTAAATCCTATCATGTCGGACGCAAGTTCTAAATCTCGTACACAGCTCCCCCGTCTTTCCCGCACCTGCGCATTATTCTCTGCGGCTGTGAGTTAGTTTTCAGCGGCTCAATGTGAAGGCACAGGCTCACATGCATGAGTGCGCCACTAAATATTCAACATAACCATGTGCAGGCGCGGGAAAGACGGGGACGCTGCATGTATGTGAGATTTAGATCTTGCGTCCGACATGATAGGAATTAGAACTTCTATCAATCAAACACTAAGGGGTGGGAAGAGGGTGTGGCTTTTTTTTATTTATTTTTATCCACTACAAACCCACAACATGTGAACTTACCCAACTAAAGTCACCTCCTGCTAGGACGTTGCTGAACAGCCACCCAAATGTATTCTGGCATTGCACAGCCAGAAGTAGTGTTTTTGTACAATGTACATCGAATATACCTTGTCACTTGTATTTCATGCTCTCATTAACTTTTTTTTTTTTTTATTCCAATTGTTTTCAGGCTGAATTCCTATTTCAAGTTTCTCATTGTCAGAGATCCCTTTGAGAGACTGATTTCTGCATACAAAGATAAGTTTGTACAGAACCCCCGTTTTGAGCCATGGTACAAGCACAACATTGCTCCAGTCATTATTCGCAAGTACAGGAAAGATCGCACAGAAACCCAGGGGGGTCTGCAGTTTCAAGACTTTGTACGGTACCTGGGTGACCCAAACCACAAGTTTCTAGATCTCCAGTTTGGGGACCATATAATCCACTGGGTAACTTATGTGGAGCTGTGTGCCCCTTGTGAAATAAATTACAATGTCATTGGGCATCATGAGACTCTTGAGGAGGATGCACCATACATCTTGAGGGAAGCGGGAATAGATAAACTGGTCTCTTACCCCGCCATACCACCAGGAATCACAAAATACAACCTATCAAAAGTGGAACATTATTTTTCCAAAGTATCCCAGAGAGACATCAAACGTCTTTATGACAGATTTGAAGGCGACTTCAAGCTTTTTGGATATAAAGAGCCGACATTTTTATTTCATTGATGTGGCGCTGTTTACAGTGGGGTAATGACCCACTGTGTCTGCAGCAAGAGCACTACTGAAGCTTTTTATTCATTGTTATATGGACTACATACAGTTGGTGTTTTTTTTTCTCTGACAATAATGTACTGTATTTGCACTTTAACCCACTTACAGCAGTGCATTAGATACAGTGTATTATATTTTGTATGGTGGGTATTGGCCTGTAAGTACCCGCTCTGGGACTAATGGTGGGTGCGGTTGGAAATCTTATGTGAATACGTTTTTCTGTTTACAGCTTAAATGTATAGCAGAGCTGCCGCAGTGGTAGGAAGTGCTGCAATATCCAGCTCTGTTATTTGCTTTTTATTTCTACCTGATGATTTTTTATTATTACAGTGCCATTCTGAAAGAGCCACTAGTATAAGGATATAAGGACTAGGATGCACCTATACTATTTCTAATGACTGCACTACATAAAGCCTAGTGAGGCAGTGATCCCATGCCCTTTGGCATAATTCTGAGAGATTCCAACTTGCATCTTATCTCTCTCACAGAAAGCAATTTTTGTAGCACTGGTGCTTTTATTAAGGGGATTGTTTAATTCTAGGACTAACGCTTGGAATTTAGGTAAGATAAAGATTTTTAGATTTTTTTTTTCTCTCCACTTTTTGATGTGGCCAAAATGGAGAAAATGATTCTGTACTAAAGCATACTTCTGTCATTGACTGATCAAAAAGTTTCATAAGTATACAGTAGGTCTGCGGGACCAATATTTTACAAAGCTCTCTGACTTTTAGGTTTATAGCTAATGGTACTTCCACTTCCATTTACTTAAATACAGCTATAATGGACGTCACAATTCCACTGAACTGGAAGATACTACCATAAATAAAGCTCCAGAACATGTTAACAGCTGAAGAGACGCAACCCAGCTATTCTCTGATATTTCTCAATGATATGTCAGGAAATAGAGGAGTGATATACAGTATTTTTTTTTTATTTGCTCTGGCATCTACCTTTTCCAGATAGCCACTCAGTAACAAATGCGAGCCCAGTGACCATTACATCGATACATGCTGCAAATACATGCCCAAGCTGGACTCCTGCTGTAATGGCTGGAATCAGAAAAATATCTGATCCCAGCCATTTAACTCATTACATGCTGCTGTCAATATTGACTGTGGCATCTTGGGCTGACAGAGGGGTTTCTTTGGCAGCCAGCAAAGGCCTCCTGGTCTGTTTTAAGCAACTGCATGTTAGTCTATGCCAATGGTATGGCATAAAAAGTTGCCTGTGTGATAATGCTCTGGAATGCTATGTATTCCAGAGCATTATAGAAGCCTTCAGGTGACCACTACTTCAAGCCTGCTAGGGGAACAAGAAAATAGTTTATTATAATACGCATTCTCATCTTGGACGTGGGTGGCGTATCGCTAGGATATGCCTCAAAGTGCAGGAGGGCACATGCACGGCCGCCTTTCATTCTTATGGGAGCAGTGAAAATTTCTATAAACTCCATACAAGTGAATGGAGCGGTCGCCGCACTTGAACGGTGCACTTCCCATTCATTTCAATGAGACTTCTGAAAATACCAAATCGTGCAGCTCAGCTATTTTCGGCACTCCCAAAGGATTGAATGGAGGGCAGCCATGCATGTGCAGTGCGCTCTCCAGCACATTGCAGGCTCCATTCTTAGTACATGGGCAAGTCCCAGAGGTGGAATCCGCACCTATCAGACCTATCCTAGCAATATGTTCCCAATAGCCATTGTGTAACATCAGATGGAACTGAATAAAAATCTTCACAGGATATCTGGTTTGGGTAATGGGGGTGGAGACTTCACTGTGTATATGCTCCCAATGTAAAAACATTTTAATACACAGTGAAGCCTCTCTAAAAGACCATCCTCATTACCCAAACCAGATATCCTGTGAACATTTTTATTCAGTTACATCTGATGTTAGGCATAATGGCCATTTTCTTTGAGAAGACCGCCCCTCTAGAAGGGGACTTTTTACTGCAATTTATAAGTAGTTATCTCTTAGAGATTTCACTGTATTTCGTGTTTCCATTCCTCGTGCGGTCAGAGATTGAAAACCTTCCCCGGTTATATCCAAAGGAGAGATACACCACTCTCCCTTGTGAGTAGTACAGGATCAGGAGCATTCTTTAGCCTCCGAATGTAAGCAAGATTTCTGTTCATTGTCAGAAAGCAAGAGATCGTGAAAATGGAAAGGAATAAAAACAGTAAAAGTAGATTAGGAAGTTACATAATTTATTATTATGTAACACTCAAGCTTTATTCGCATATAGACTGGTGAACCTCTTCAAACCCATAATTCTTATAATTATTTTTATTTTATTTTTAAAAACCTTGCATAATGATAGATTGGGTTAGAACATAACTAGTGTTATGTTGAATATGATGTGAGGCATATGTTAAATAAAAGTACTCCCTGCTACTTTGTGACTAGCCCTAATTTATTGCTTCTAGATGGATCAGCACGGAAGACATATAAAAAACTTTTCTGTTCAAGGGTACTTTCACACTAGCATTGTGATGATCCGGCAGGCATTTCCGGAGACGGAACTGCCTGCCAGATCATGTAAACGGATACCGGATCTGTCTCATCCGGCATAACTGATCCGGTATTTAAATTTTTTCGAAGATCAAAGGCGAAACTAGCTCCTCCTATGTCCTGGCGCATGCACATACCTTAAAACCGGATCCAGCAACACGGCAATTTCCGGAACACTTAGTACCGGATCCAGCATTAATACATCTCTATAGAAATTAATGCCTGATCGGGCAAGTGCGGTAGTGTTCCTGGATTTTGGCCATAAAAAATACTGCTGCAAGCTGCTGTATTTTGTCCGGTCAAATACTGTACAAGGCAATCGGAACAGAAGACATCCTGATGCATACTGAACGGATTGCTTTCCATTTATAGTGCATTAGGACAAAACAATCCGGTATTGAGACCCTTTACCGGATTTCAATACCGGAAAAGAATAACGCTAGTATGAAAGTATGCTAAGGATGTGTTGAATATATTTTCCTCCTCATGAATGTATCCATATTCATTCTTGTTACCAATGCCACCTGTTTTATTTTCCAGCTCAGTAAAACATGTTTTGCTTTACAGTGCCATCTAGTGGGCGACCATGGTGTTTTCATAAAAGAAAAAAATACCAGTTACTGGCTTCACTTGAACGGGTTTGACTGAGTTATCTAAAGTTCTCTCAAAAGGCTCCGTCTGTCTATGCCAGCAGGGGAAGAAAGTGCTTGCACCTTTTGGAATTATTGTTATTATTATTTCTGGCCCAGCATCTGTTACTCAAGGAACTTGGGGACTTGTCCCATTTCTCTTCAAGAGGATCCACTGGAAGATGGATTAAAGGGAACCTGTCACCGCGATTTTGTGTATAGAGCTGAGGACATAGGTTGCTAGATGGCTGCTAGCACATCTGTAATGCCTAGTCCCCATAGCTCAGTGTGCTTTTATTGTGTAAAAAAAAAACGATTTGATACATATGCAAATTAACCTGAGATGAGTCCTGTCCCTGACTCATCTCACGTACAGGACTCATCTCGGGTTAATTTACATATGTGTCAAATCGTTGTTTTTTTTACACAATAGAAGCACAGAGAGCTATGGGAACTGGGTATTGCGGATGTGCTAGTGGCTATCTAGCAACCCATGTCCTCGGCTCTATACCCAAAATCCCGGTTACAGGTTCTCTTTAAGTCCTAGCTTATCTTGTACCATTTAGGCTGCGTTCACACGGGCGAGATTTCCGCGCGGGTGCAATGCGGTAGGTGAACGCATTGCACCCGCACTGAATCCGGACCCATTTATTTCAATGGGGCTGTTCAGATGAGCGATGATTTTCACGCATCACTTGTGCGTTGCGTGAAAATCGCAGCATGCTCTATATTCTGCGTTTTTCACGCAACGCAGGCCCCATAGAAGTGAATGGGGTTGCGTGAAAATCGCAAGCATCTGCAAGCAAGTGCGGATGCGGTGCGATTTTTCACGCATGGTTGCTAGGTGACAGTCTATTCACTGTATTATTTTCCCTTATAACATGGTTTTAAGGGAAAATAATAGCATTCTGAATACAGAATGCTTAGTAAAATAGCGCTGGAGGGGTTAAAAAAAAATAAACAAATTAACTCACCTTCTCCTCTTGATCGCGAAGTTCCCGGTCTCTTCTTTACTTCTTTAATGATGAGTTGTGGGCTAAAGGACCTTTGGTGACGTCAGATCAGATGCTCCAATCACATGGTCCATCACCGGGAACTTCGCGAACAAGAGGAGAAGGTGAGTTAATTTGTTTATTTTTTTTTAACCCCTCCAGCGCTATTTTACTAAGCATTCTGTATTCAGAATGCTATTATTTTCCCTTATAACCATGTTATAAGGGGAAATAATACAATCTACACTACAACTAACCCAAAGCTGAACTTCTGTGAAGAAGTTCGGGTCTGGGTACCACAGTCGGTTGTTTATCACGTGCGTGCAGAACACATTGCACCCGCGCGATAAAAACTGAACATCGGAACGCAATCGCAGTCAAAACTGACTGCAATTGCATTCCTACTCGCGCGGGTTTGCTGCAACACACCGGGACGCATCCGGACCTAATCCGGACCTAATCCGGACACGCTCGTGTGAACCCAGCCTTAAAGGGAACCTGTCACCGGGATTTTGGGTATAGAGCTGAGGACATGGGTTGCAAGATGGCCGCTAGCAATCCGCAATACCCAGTCCCCATAGCTCTGTGTGCTTTTATTGTGTATAAAAACTGATTTGATACATATGCAAATTAACCTGAGAGTAGTCAGAGGATGAATATATGACTCTTCTCTGGTCACACAAGTAAGGTATGACTCTTTTATGTTAATTTACATATGTATCAAATCGTTTTTTTTACACAATAAAAGCACAGAGAGCTATGGGGAGTGGGTATTGCGGATGTGCTAGCGGCTATCTAGCAACCAATGTCCTCAACTCTATACACAAAATCCCGATGACAGGTTCCCTTGAAATAAGTGGCACAGTTTTGTGCTGTGGATTTCAGTGCAGGGAAAACAATCAATTCCTTGTAAAAAAAATAAAAAAAATAAATGCTGTGTGAATCACTTATAGTTTACCTATGGAATTAGCCTGCCTCAAAACTGAGGCATTTTTAAATACAATGAAATTCCTTTATTCTGGCAGATCAGAAAAGACAGCCATTTAGCCACTTATAGATGGCTCAAAACTTTAAATGTTAGTGTGTTCCCCTGTTATATCTTAAAGGGGTTATCCCATGATTATTGTAAAAAAAGAAAATCACACATAATATAGTAAATGACAGTCTCTTTATAACAAATCTAGAACCAGCCCTGTACCTCACATGGATCCAGAGATCTCCCCATTCATTGCTCTGCTAGATTTATATCAAGCTGACAGCTCAAGGGGAGTTTATTTTCTGTTGCAGCTAAGGGGGCGTGTCCAAGCTCTCCCTATCACAGCTCTGGAAGCAGTTGAAGGCTGAAACTGAGCATGTGCGACCTTCTCAGTGAGCCGAACAAAGAAATTTAAAAAAGCAGGTGGCGCTGTACATATACATTTTATTGAACTCCATGACCATACAAATTTTTTTATAACAGTGGTCCCTCAAGATACAATGGTCGTCCTGGAACCAATTTTGTATGTTGAAACCATTTTAAGTTGAGTAATTGGTTCCAAAGCCCCAAAGTGTCATCCAAGATAAGAGAAAATGAAGATTTAAGAAAAATAAGCAGATAACTGAGACAGATAAAACAAGTCCTTACATATGACAGTCAGGAATAGCTGCTAACCAACAACTAATACAGCTATTTACCAGAGAAGTGTCCTTGATTGGTTGGATCGGAGTCAGAGACATTGTATGTTGAGTCTAGTTTCAACTTACGATGGGTCAGAAAAGACCATTGTATGTTGAAAATATTTATCCTAGGGCCATTGTATCTTGAGGTATCACTGTACATACAATTACAAAAGTATTCAGATCCAGGTGCTGGTTTGAAAACTGTAGAATACTTTTCGTGGGACAACCCCTTTAAGTGCTGTTTATAAGAGGCGGCAGAAGCTTCCATGTGCTAGCGCCACATGACGCTGCTGAGCGATGTTAATGCTGCTGTAACATACAGCAGTGTTGACAGGGAAGACTGAGCTGGACATCATCAACTGTTACTGTGGCATCTACGTGGTTAGGGTCCATTCACACGTCCGTATGTGTTTTGTGGATCCGCAAAATACGGACACCAGCAATGTGCGTTTTGCATTTTGCCGACCGCACATCGCCGGCACTATAATAGAAAAGGGCTAATCTTGTCCGCAATTGCGGACAAGAATAGGACATGTTCTATTTTTTTCAGGAACGGAATTGCGGACCTGGAAGTGCGGATCCGCGCAGCACATCGTGCGGCCCCATAGAAATGAAAGGGTCAGCAATTCCGTTCCGCAGAATTGCGGACGTGTGAATGGAGCCTTAGACAGAAGGAGGGGTCTCCCTCTGTTACTTCTTTAGCACCTTGCGTTGTGATTACAGGGTGCTAAGAAAGGCCCTCAAGCCTGCCATGGCTATATGCCTATTGGGCTGTGCCAGATAGACAGACAATAATGATATAGTGTACTGGGTTTTCCAAAGCATTATAGAAATGATCAGACTGAACATGTAAATAAAACAAAAACAAGTTTATTATAAAAAAAAAAAAATGTTCACAGTGCTATATTGATTACCACATCCACATAATTGCTATCTTGTTTAGGATGTCTATTGTGGTACTTGTGGTTCGCTGCGGGCATCCTCCATTGTGTGCATTTTTGCTGGGGATAGTCATTAGCAACGGGCCACAAGTGCAGGATTTGCTCCCCTATATATATGCACAACTGCATGTATTTCCTGCTTGGTTAATACATAGTAACATAGTACATAAGGCCGAAAAAAGACATTTGTCCATCCAGTTCGGCCTGTTATCCTGCCACGCCATTCTTTTCAGTTTGTATTTATAGAAATGCCTGGAGGTGTATAAATTCCAATTTAAATGTGCCTGTTTTCCATCTACAGGCTACATTTAGGTGCACCTCGCAGACTCCTCCCTCCTCCCATTGCAAGCATGGCTACATGCTGGAGGTAACTGGTGAGTTGTTTGTGAGTCGGCCTCATGCTCCTGTAATTTGCCCACTGGCTCCTGGTAGTGCCCATACGGCGCAGGTATGTGAGTGTTAGGTCCCCGAGCTACTTGAGAAACCTTGGCGCGGTGCTCGGGCTCAGACATGTCCTACACCGTAGGATATGTTGGCTAATCTCTCAATTTTAACATCAGTTTGAGGATTTAGTAAGACCGCAGAGTGCACCTGTCTTTGCTATTATTTTGTTATATCACCTTAGGTAGGTGAATGACAGGTTAATAAAACCAGTTTTATGTGCTAATAGAGGCACAGGCAGATTTAATAAGTACAGTTTCGGATTCATGCTATTTTGACGGACCTGGCCATATGTTTAGGTTATAGGCCTAAAATGTCATGACGGAATCCCTTTAAGTACAGGAAATTCAAAATGGACTCTCATGGCAGTCCCACTGATTTCAAAGGAAACAAAAATGGTGACCAAAGACCTGAAAGACGCCTACTTCCATATCTCAACTTACAGAGAACATCATAAATATCTGAGGTTTGCAACAGAGGAGGGGGAAAAAAGATAAACCATTACCAATTTATATGTCTACCCTTTGGAATATCTTCTGCCCCCAGGCTTTTCACAAAAACTGGCAAAGGTTGTAGCTTTTCTGAGGTTACAGGAAACATTAGTTGGTCCCTTATCTAGACGACCTTCTAATTACAGAATCCAAACAAAAAAGAATTCCAGACAGGTTCAACTGGTGTTATCTATACTCCAGGATCTGGGATGGATAATAAACTGGAAAAATCGCCTGGAGTGAGTAGTAGTTTCTGGGTCAAAGAGCACTGTTACCTTGGGACAAGAGTGAGAATTTTATTCTCATGATCAGGCAATTCAGAAGGAAAGTGTCAATAAGACAGCTTATGAAAGTTTTGGGACTCATGATAGCATGCATACCAGTGGTACCATGGGCCCAGTACCACTCCAGGCCACTGCAGAATTTAATCTCAAAAATTGGAACCGAAGCAGGCTATCATTGGATCTGTCCTTGTGTCTGTCACCCAAAGTCAAAAAATGATCTTCTATAGTGGTTAAAGGAGACTCATTTACGAATGGGAGTGAGTTGGATTCAGAAGCCTATCCGTCTAATGACTACAGACGTGAGTGCCAAAGGTTGGGGAGTTCATGTAGATCACCTATAATTCAAAGGAGTCTGGAGCAGTCAAATAGCAAGGACTTTATATTGTATTAAAGGGAACCCGTCATGTGGATATTTGATTATAATCTAACTAATTATATACAATCATTAACTACTAAAAAGTACCTTAGATGTATTCACTTACTGGTATGACAGATGGTTACCTCATAATATACACACAAAGATGCCGCATGCTAATGAGCTGATTTGAGTCCAGCGTGAGGTCATTGAGTCCAGCGTATATATAAAAATTTAATTCACAGCTATAGCCACTCCCCTGCCCACCTGCTGCTGATTCATATGGAAAAAAACTGTCATTCAGCAGCAGGTGGGCGGGGAGAGTCAGGAGCTCATGAATATTCAGGACTCATCATTATCAGCTGGAGCTTTTCAATACAAGATGTTGGCAGATTGACTGGGTCAATTAAAGAAAGTGACCCAGCATTTTGCTAAGAGAATCAGTCACTTATTTATGTTGCCCTTAGTTAGAACACCATAAAACTGGTGACAGGTTCCATTTAAGTACAATATGGGAAACTCTGAAAACTTTGTCCGAGGTGATAACAGGTACTGATCTGAAGATGTATTCAGACAATGTTATAGCTGCCGCGTTTATTCAACATCAGGGCGGTACGAAAGGAGAGCAACTCCAAAAACAGAGTATTTTAATAGGTAGAGAACCACCTTCTGTTATCAGTAGTACATCTAAAGGCGAAGGAGAACATGTGGGCAGATTTCTTGAGCAGGAATCGAATTATCCCAGGAAAATGGTTTCTAGCAGATCAAGCATTTAAGGTGATAGTGAACACCTGGGGTCTTCCAGAAATCGATCTCTTTACCACAAGGAGAAACAGAAAGTTAGCAAAGTTTTGCTCATTACACCCGGCAGATCTTCCAAATTTCGTAGATACATTCTTAATTTTTTATGTGTTTCCTCCCTTCGATATACTACCAAAGGTATTGCAGAAAATAAATAAAAAAAAGGGTCAAGATCAGGGATGCCCAACCTGCTGCTCTCCAGCTGTTGCAAAACTACAACTCCCAGCATTCCTGGACTGCCTACAGCTATCAGCCTACAGCAGGGCATGGTGGGAGTTGTAGTTTTCCAACAGCTGGAGGGCCGCAGGTTGGACATCACTGGTCAAGATAGCCCCCGACTGGCCCAATAGAGCATGGTTCTCCCTACTAAAGGGAATTAGTTCTACAGATCGTCTACAGTTGTCACAATTCCTTCTCTTGGTATCCCAAGGTCCAGTTCCCCATCTAAATCTCAAGAACTTGGATTTAAGGACATGGATGTTGAATGAGCCCACCTAGAAGCAAAGGGGCTGTCTCAAAAGGTTGTCAATACATTGATGTTTAGCAGGAAGAGGTTCACCAACAGTAGTTACAGTAAAGTATGGAGAAAGTTTTGTACTTGGTGTACAACAAAACAAATAGACATCAGAGAATTCAGTTTTCCAGTTGTATTACATTTTCTCCAGGAGGGACTCTATCTATGCCTGAAACCTAGTACACTCAGAGTTCAATCAGCAGCCTTAACTGTTTTTTATGATTACAAATTTTCTGAAGAAAAACTAGTGTCCAGGTTTCTTTTAGCAGTAGAATGTTTAAGACCAAGTATATGCAATCTCGTTCCTCCTTAGAATCTGAATCTAGTACTTAATGTTCTTACGGGACCTCCTATTGAGCCCATAGAAGATGTTGACATTCATTTTTTACTCCTAAAAATAGTTTTTCTAGTATCTATTATCTCCACTGGAAGAGTTTCCGAATTGCAAGCTCTGTCCACAGTTTTTTTTCCATATTTTCAATCCTTTGAGGACAGACTCATTTTTATATTCGACCCTTCCTTTCTACTGAAAGTCATGTCCACATTCCATAGATCTCAAGATATAATCATTCCATCCTTTTGGAATTTGACAATCTTGATGTAAGAAAAGCAGTATTAATGTATTTACAGAGAACAGAAGAATGGAGAAAGGACAAAAATCTTTTTGTTCAATTTTCTGGTCCAAATAGAGGTAGAAAGACGGACAAAAGTTCTATAGCCAGTTGATCAGACAGTCTATTGAGGTAGTCTATAGATTTTTTTTTTTTCCCCCCCAAAAAAAGCAAGGCCACATAAAGCCACATTGATGGAAAAATTAAAACAAGTTATGGCTCTTGGAATGAGATGTGTTATTACTGTGCAAAAGGAGTAATGTATACAAACTTGGTATCGCTCTAATTGTACCAACCCACAGAATAAATGTACAGTAACACATTTTTTATGCTGCTGTGTAATGTCGTAAATGAAAAAAAAAAATAATAATGGTGTGCTTGAATTTTTTTTCCCATTCTCCCCAAGAAAGAGTTACAAAAAAAATAATTAAGTTATATGTACCCAAAAAAGGTGCATCCAACTCATCCTGGAAAAAAACAAGCCCCTTTATGGCTATTAGGCTTGAGCAAATCGAGCTTCGGATCATAGATCCAAAGTCGATTCGTTCTAACACTTTAATGCTGTACGGAGACCTGTCTTCATACAGCATTAAAGAGGACCTTTCACCTCTCCTCACATACCAGTTTTAATAGCTTCATGCACTCCCCATGTAATAACAATACCTGAGCGTCTATTCTTATGGCTCTATGTTGTGCTATTCCTTTATTATTTCAACTAGAATTTATGAATGAATTGCTAGCAGTCTGCAGTAAGACCCCTTTTCACACGGGCGAGTATTCTGCGCGGATGCCATGCGTGAGGTGAACGCATTGCACCCGCACTGAATACAGACCCATTCATTTCTATGGGGCTGTTCACATGAGCGGTGATTTTCACGCATCACTTGTGCGTTGCGTGAAAATCGCAGCATGCTCTATATTCTGCGTTTTTCACGCAACACAGGCCCCATAGAAGTGAATGGGGTTGCGTGAAAATCGCAAGCATCCGCAAGCAAGTGCGGATGCGGTGCGATTTTCATGCACGGTTTCTAGGAGACGATCGGGATGGGGACCCGATCATTATTATTTTCCCTTATAACATGGTTATAAGGGAAAATAATAGCATTCTGAATACAGAATGCATAGTAAACTAGCGCTGGAGGGGTTAAAAAAAATAAAAAAAAATAATTTAACTCTCCTTAATCCACTTGATCGCGATGCCCGGCATCTCCTTCTGTCTCCTTTGCTGAACAGGACCTGTGGTGAGCATTAATTATAGGTAAAGGACTTTAACGTCACTCCGGTCATCACATGATCCATCCATTTACCATGGTGATGGATCATGTGATGACCAGAGTGACATCATCAAAGGTCCTTTACCTGTAATTAATGCTCACCACAGGTCCTGTTCAGCAAAGGAGACAGAAGGACATGCCGGGCATCGCGATCAAGTAGATTAAGGCGAGTTAAATAATTTTTATTTATTTTTTTAACCCCTCCAGCGCTAGTTTACTATGCATTCTGTATTCAGAATGCTATTATTTTACCTTATAACTATCTACAGAACACCGATCCCAAGCCCGAACTTCTGTGAAGAAGTTCGGGTTTGAGTACCAAACATGCGCGATTTTTCTCACGCGAGTGCAAAACGCATTACAATGTTTTGCACTTGCGTGGAAAAATCGCGGGTGTTCCTGCAACGCACCCGCACATTTTCCCGCAATGCCCGTGTGAACCCAGCCTAAGGGTACAGAGGGGTGGTAACCAGTTGGGGGTCTGTCCCTGTACAGACTCGCTCTATCCAATCAATGCTGACGTTGCCAGTCTGTGCAGGTACACACTCGCAACTGGTTACCTCCCCTCTGTACCCTTACTGCAGACTGCTTGCAATTCATTCGTAACTTCTAGTAGAAGTAATACAGGAATGGCACAACTTAGAGCCATAAGAATAGATAGTCAGGAATTGTTATTACATGGGGAATGCATGGAGCTATTAAAACAGGCATGTCAGGAGAGGTGAAGGGTCCACTTTAAAGTGTATTGCCTCCATGGAGGCAAAATTCATACCCGCTGGTCCCAAACCCGTCTTCATTCACCAAATTCATTCACTGAAGTTTCGTGTGAAGCAAATTTTGCCTCCACAGAGGCAGTACATTTTAATGCTGTACGGAGACAGGTGCCCGTACAGCATTAAAACAAAGTGTTAGAACAAATCGACTTTGGATCTATGATCCAAACCTCGATTTACTCAACACTAATGGATATACTGAAGGAAAATAAGTAGGCTTAGTAATGAAAGGGGGTTAATCTTGTGGTATTGAAGTGGTTAGAAAACTCTTTTGATAAAGTTGTGTTAAAGGGGTTGTCCGAGTTATGTAAAAAATAAATAAAAATAAAACACTAAGGGTCCATTCACACGTCCGTATGTGTTTTGCGGACCCGCAAAACACGGACATGGGCAATGTGCGTACGGCACATTGCCGACACTCTCATAGAAAATGCCTTTTCTTGTCCAGACAAGAATAGGACATGTTTTATTTTTTTGAGGAACAGAAGTGCGGATCCGCAAATGCGGATGCGGACAGCACATTCCGGCCCCATTGAAAATGAATGGGTCCGCACCTGTTACGCAAAATTGAGGAACTGATGCGGACCCATTTTGTGGACGTGTGAATGGACCCTAAATCTGATGGTCAGCAATATATTCATAAGCTAAGCAAGTAAGTTTTAACCCCTTAAGGACCGGGCTCATTTTCACCTTAAGGACCAGGCTCATTTTCACCTTAAGGACCAGGCCATTTTTTGCAAATCTGACCAGTGTCACTTTAAGTGCTCATAACTTTAAAACGCTTTGACTTACCCAGGCCGTTCTGAGATTGTTTTTTCGTCACATATTGTACTTCATGACACTGCTAAAATTGGGTCAAAAAAGTTAATTTTTTTGCATAAAAAAATACAATTTTTACCGTAAATTTTGAAAAATTAGCAAATTTCAAATTTTCAGTTTCTCTACCTCTGTAATACATAGTAATACCCCCAAAAATTGTGATGACTTTACATTCCCCATATGTCTACTTCATGCTTGAATTGTTTTGGGAATGATATTTTATTTTTTGGGGATGTTACAAGGCTTAGAAGTTTAGAAGCAAATTTTGAAATTTTCAGAAATCTTCAAAATCCCACTTTTTATGGACCAGTTCAGGTTTGAAGTCATATTGTGAGGCTTAGATAATAGAAACCTCCCAAAAATGACCCCATTCTAGAAACTACACCCCTCAAGGTATTCAAAACTGTTTTTTCAAACTTTGTTAACCCTTTAGGTGTTCCACAAGAGTTAATGGCAGATGGAGAAACAATTTTGAAATTTATATTTTTTGGAAAATTTTCCAATATAATCAATTTTTTCCAGGAGTAAAACAAGGGTTAACTGCCAAACAACACTCAAAATGGGTTGCCCTGATTCTGTAGTTTGCAAAAACACCCCATATGTGGTCGTAAACTACTGTTTGGCCGAACGGTAGCACATAGAAGGAGGGGAACACCATATGGGTTTTGGAAGGCAGATTTGGCAGGACTGGTTTTGTTTATACCATGTCCCATTTGAAGCCCCCTGTTGCACCCCTAGAATAGAAATTTCAAAAAAGTGACTCCATCTAAGAAAGTACACCCCTCAAGGTATTCAAAACTGGGTTTACAAACTTTGTTAACCCTTTAGGTGTTCCACAAGAGTTAATGGCAGATGGAGAAACAATTTTGAAATTTCTATTTTTTGGAAAATTTTCCAATATAATCAATTTTTTCCAGGAGTAAAACAAGGGTTAACTGCCAAACAACACTCAAAATGGGTTGCCCTGATTCTGTAGTTTGCAAAAACACCCCATATGTGGTCGTAAACTACTGTTTGGCCGAACGGTAGCACATAGAAGGAGGGGAACACCATATGGGTTTTGGAAGGCAGATTTGGCAGGACTGGTTTTGTTTATACCATGTCCCATTTGAAGCCCCCTGTTGCACCCCTAGAATAGAAATTTCAAAAAAGTGACTCCATCTAAGAAAGTACACCCCTCAAGGTATTCAAAACTGGGTTTACAAACTTTGTTAACCCTTTAGGTGTTCCACAAGAGTTAATGGCAGATGGAGAAACAATTTTGAAATTTCTATTTTTTGGAAAATTTTCCAATATAATCAATTTTTTCCAGGAGTAAAACAAGGGTTAACTGCCAAACAACACTCAAAATGGGTTGCCCTGATTCTGTAGTTTGCAAAAACACCCCATATGTGGTCGTAAACTACTGTTTGGCCGAACGGTAGCACATAGAAGGAGGGGAACACCATATGGGTTTTGGAAGGCAGATTTGGCAGGACTGGTTTTGTTTATACCATGTCCCATTTGAAGCCCCCTGTTGCACCCCTAGAATAGAAATTTCAAAAAAGTGACTCCATCTAAGAAAGTACACCCCTCAAGGTATTCAAAACTGGGTTTACAAACTTTGTTAACCCTTTAGGTGTTCCACAAGAGTTAATGGCAGATGGAGAAACAATTTTTAAATTTCTATTTTTTGGAAAATTTTCCAATATAATCAATTTTTTCCAGGAGTAAAACAAGGGTTAACTGCCAAACAACACTCAAAATGGGTTGCCCTGATTCTGTAGTTTGCAAAAACACCCCATATGTGGTCGTAAACTACTGTTTGGCCGAACGGTAGCACATAGAAGGAGGGGAACACCATATGGGTTTTGGAAGGCAGATTTGGCAGGACTGGTTTTGTTTATACCATGTCCCATTTGAAGCCCCCTGTTGCACCCCTAGAATAGAAATTTCAAAAAAGTGACTCCATCTAAGAAAGTACACCCCTCAAGGTATTCAAAACTGGGTTTACAAACTTTGTTAACCCTTTAGGTGTTCCACAAGAGTTAATGGCAGATGGAGAAACAATTTTGAAATTTCTATTTTTTGGAAAATTTTCCAATATAATCAATTTTTTCCAGGAGTAAAACAAGGGTTAACTGCCAAACAACACTCAAAATGGGTTGCCCTGATTCTGTAGTTTGCAAAAACACCCCATATGTGGTCGTAAACTACTGTTTGGCCGAACGGTAGCACATAGAAGGAGGGGAACACCATATGGGTTTTGGAAGGCAGATTTGGCAGGACTGGTTTTGTTTATACCATGTCCCATTTGAAGCCCCCTGTTGCACCCCTAGAATAGAAATTTCAAAAAAGTGACTCCATCTAAGAAAGTACACCCCTCAAGGTATTCAAAACTGGGTTTACAAACTTTGTTAACCCTTTAGGTGTTCCACAAGAGTTAATGGCAGATGGAGAAACAATTTTGAAATTTCTATTTTTTGGAAAATTTTCCAATATAATCAATTTTTTCCAGGAGTAAAACAAGGGTTAACTGCCAAACAACACTCAAAATGGGTTGCCCTGATTCTGTAGTTTGCAAAAACACCCCATATGTGGTCGTAAACTACTGTTTGGCCGAACGGTAGCACATAGAAGGAGGGGAACACCATATGGGTTTTGGAAGGCAGATTTGGCAGGACTGGTTTTGTTTATACCATGTCCCATTTGAAGCCCCCTGTTGCACCCCTAGAATAGAAATTTCAAAAAAGTGACTCCATCTAAGAAAGTACACCCCTCAAGGTATTCAAAACTGGGTTTACAAACTTTGTTAACCCTTTAGGTGTTCCACAAGAGTTAATGGCAGATGGAGAAACAATTTTGAAATTTCTATTTTTTGGAAAATTTTCCAATATAATCAATTTTTTCCAGGAGTAAAACAAGGGTTAACTGCCAAACAACACTCAAAATGGGTTGCCCTGATTCTGTAGTTTGCAAAAACACCCCATATGTGGTCGTAAACTACTGTTTGGCCGAACGGTAGCACATAGAAGGAGGGGAACACCATATGGGTTTTGGAAGGCAGATTTGGCAGGACTGGTTTTGTTTATACCATGTCCCATTTGAAGCCCCCTGTTGCACCCCTAGAATAGAAATTTCAAAAAAGTGACTCCATCTAAGAAAGTACACCCCTCAAGGTATTCAAAACTGGGTTTACAAACTTTGTTAACCCTTTAGGTGTTCCACAAGAGTTAATGGCAGATGGAGAAACAATTTTGAAATTTCTATTTTTTGGAAAATTTTCCAATATAATCAATTTTTTCCAGGAGTAAAACAAGGGTTAACTGCCAAACAACACTCAAAATGGGTTGCCCTGATTCTGTAGTTTGCAAAAACACCCCATATGTGGTCGTAAACTACTGTTTGGCCGAACGGTAGCACATAGAAGGAGGGGAACACCATATGGGTTTTGGAAGGCAGATTTGGCAGGACTGGTTTTGTTTATACCATGTCCCATTTGAAGCCCCCTGTTGCACCCCTAGAATAGAAATTTCAAAAAAGTGACTCCATCTAAGAAAGTACACCCCTCAAGGTATTCAAAACTGGGTTTACAAACTTTGTTAACCCTTTAGGTGTTCCACAAGAGTTAATGGCAGATGGAGAAACAATTTTGAAATTTCTATTTTTTGGAAAATTTTCCAATATAATCAATTTTTTCCAGGAGTAAAACAAGGGTTAACTGCCAAACAACACTCAAAATGGGTTGCCCTGATTCTGTAGTTTGCAAAAACACCCCATATGTGGTCGTAAACTACTATTTGGCTAAACGGCAGGACATAGAAGAAGGGGAACGTCATTTTTGGAAGGCAGATTTTGCTGGACTGGTTTATTGACACCATGTACCCTTTCAAGCCCCCTGATGCACCCCTAGAGTAGAAACTCCATAAAAGTGACCCCATCTAGGAAACTACGGGATAAGGTGGTTGTTGTTTTGGGACTATTTTTGGGGTAAATTTGATTTTTGGTTGCTCTATATTAGTCTTTTTTGAGGCAATGTAACAAAAAAATGTAATTCTAAAATTGTTTCTACATTCACTATTTGGTTTTGTGGAACACCTAAAGGGTTAACATAGTTTGTAAAGTAACTTTTGAATACCTTGAGGGGTGTAGTTTCTTAGATGGGGTCACTTTTTTGGAGTTTCTAGTCTAGGCTACATCAGGGGGGGCTTCTAATGGGACATGGTGTCAAAAAAAAAACTGTCCATCAAAATCTGCCTTCCAGAAACCATATGGAGTTCCCTTCGTTCTATGCCCTGCCGTGCGGCTATATAGCCATTTACGACCACATATGGGGTGTTTCTGCAAACTACAGAATCGGGGCAATAAATATTTAGTTTTGTTTGGCTGTTAACCCTTGCTTTATTACCGGCAAAATGGATTCAAATTGAAATTTTGCCCAAAAATTGGTGTTTTGGCACAGTTTTTATTTTATATTTTTAACACCGTTCATCCGAGGCGTTTGGTCAAAAGTTATTTTTATAGCGACGACTTTTACGCACGCGACGATGCCCAATATGTATGGCTCTCAGACTTTGGAGACACTAAGCAGGCATCCTAAAACTGCGGCCCTCCAGATATTGTAAAACTACAATTCCCACCATGCCCTGCTGATGGCTGTAGGTTGTCTGGGCATGCTGGGAGTTATAGTTTTACAACATCTGGAGGGCCGCAGTTTGAGGATGCCTGCTCTAAAACTAATATTTTTTGGGGAAAGAAAAATTGTTTCCGTGTCTCCAAAGTCTGAGAGCCATAGTGTTTTATGTTCTCTAGTGGACTGTTGAGGATTATAAAAATTTAGTACTCCATGGAAGTGTGATACTCCCTGAAGCAATTGATAATGCAGAGGCCCGGATGATCGGGGCAAGTGTCACATTGAGTAGTGGTGTCCTTCCGTATCCCCCTCTTGTGACACACTCTGCACTTTTTTTGGGTTCGTCCCTTCTTTCCAGTATGGGGGACCACACCTGGAAAGTGTTGGCCAGGGACGATCCGGGCGCCTCCAATTCCCGAGGTACTCCGGCCTGCTCTTTCCTGGTCCGAAAAGATCAGGTCTTTGAGGACTGCCTCATAGAACTGGAGGAATGTCCCTGTGCTGCCAGCGCTTCGGGATAGTACAAAAGAGTTGTACATGGCAACCTGTACCAAGTAGACCGCAACTTTTTTGTACCATGCCCGGGTTTTGCGCATGGCGTTATATGGCGTGAGGACTTGATCAGAGAGATCAACTCCTCCCATATACCGATTGTAGTCGACGATACAATCGGGCTTGAGGACCGTTGCCGCGGTACCTCGCACAGGGACAGGGGTGGTGCCGTTACCGTGGATTGTGGACAGCATAAGGACATCCCTCTTGTCCTTATACCTGACCAGCAACAGGTTTCCACTGGTAAGGGCACGGGTCTCACCCCTGGGGATAGGTACCTGGAGGGGGTAGGCAGGGAGGCCGCGTTGATTTTTCCGCACGGTCCCACAAGCGAACGTGGATCTGGCGGCAAGGGACCTGAACAAGGGAATGCTGGTATAAGGGCTCTTTCACACCTGCGTTATTGTCTTCCGGCATAGAGTTCCGTCGTCGGGGCTCTATGCCGGAAGAATCCTGATCAGGATTATCCTAATGCATTCTGAATGGAGAGTAATCCGTTCAGGATGCATCAGGATGTCTTCAGTTCCGGTACGGAACGTTTGTTGGCCGGAGAAAATACCGCAGCATGCTGCGCTTTTTGCTCCGGCCAAAAATCCGGAACACTTGCCGCAAGGCCGGATCCGGAATTAATGCCCATTGGAAGGCATTGATCCGGATCCGGCCTTAAGCTAAACGTCGTTTCGGCGCATTGCCGGAGCCGACATTTAGCTTTTTCAGAGTGGTTACCATGGCTGCCGGGACGCTAAAGTCCTGACAGCCATGGTAAGTGTAGCGGGGAGCGGGGGAGCAGTGTACTTACCGTCCGTGCGGCTCCCCGGGCGCTCCAGAGTGACGTCAGGGCGCCCCAAGCGCATGGATCACGTGATCGCATGGATCACGTCATCCATGCGCATGGGGCGCTCTGACGTCATTCTGGAGCGCCCCGGGAGCCGCACGGACTGTAAGTATACCGCTCCCCCGCTCCCCGCTCCTACTATGGCAACCAGGACTTTAATAGCGTCCTGGGTGCCATAGTAACACTGAAAGCATTTGGAAGACGGTTCCGTCTTCAAATGCTTTCAGTACACTTGCGTTTTTCCGGATCCGGAGTGTAATTCCGGCAAGTGGAGTACACGCCGGATCCGGACAACGCAAGTGTGAAAGAGGCCTAAAAGTTATCCACGTACAAGTGGTAACCATTATCCAGCAGTGGGTACATAAGGTCCCACACGAGTTTCCCGCTAACACCCAGAGTGGGGGGACATTCTGGGGGTTCAATACGGGAATCTCGCCCCTCGTACACACGAAATTTGTAAGTGTACCCTGAGGCACTCTCACAAATTTTGTATAGCTTCACGCCATACCTCGCCCGCTTTGTGGGAATGTATTGGCGGAAACTGAGTCTCCCCTTGAACGCAACGAGAGACTCATCAACCGCGACCTCCCTTCCAGGTACGTAGGCCTGCTGAAATGTGGCCCCAAAGTGATCGATGACCGGCCGTATCTTATACAGCCGGTCATAGGCAGGATCACTTCGGGGGGGACATGCTGCATTATCGGAATAATGCAGACATTTCCGGATGGCCTCAAACCGGTGACGTGTCATGACCATACTGTACAGTGGGGTCTGGTAGAGTATGTCCCCACTCCAGTATTGCCTGACACTGGGTTTTTGGACTAGACCCATATGCAGCACGAGGCCCCAAAATGTCCTCATTTCGGCTGCACTGACCGGCGTCCAGCCACCGGGTCTAGCCAAAACTGAGCCTGGGTTTTGAGCGACGAACTGTTGGGCGTACAGATTCGTCTGCTCCACCATCAGATTCACCAGTGAGTTACTGAAAAAAAAACTAAAATAGTCTATTTCAGTAAACCCCACTGTGGGAATCTGGATTCCAGGATTGCCAGCAAAATCCGGAATCTCAGGCTCAAAGTCCACTGGGGGACACCAGCTAAGTTCATCGGCAGGGGGCTCCGGTGGACTTATTTGGTGGGCCGGGAAACCAGTACGAACCCCAGGGCGGCTCGTACTAGGGTGGGCCACAGGATCCCTAGCATGTGGGGCCCCTGGCTCCGCCTGGCGGCGTCTCCGCCGCCTTGGTGGCTCATCGTCATCAGATGATGATGAGGAGGATGCGGATGACAAAAGGAATGTGGGGTCATCCTCATCCTCACTGGGGCTCTCAGAGTCGGAGGCAATCTGGGCGTATGCCTCCTCGGCCGAGAACATCCGGTGGGCCATGGGTGTGTGTGCGTGTAGGTGTGCGTGTGTGGCAAACTTTATTATATGTGCGTGTGTGTGGGGGCAACGGGTGTTCGCGTACTAAAAAGACCAGGCAAAAAAATGGGCAAGTGTTAGAAAAAAAAAAAGTTAAAACTTGCTGATCAGCGGTACAACGCTGATCAGCGGTCGGTGGGGTGGTGGGGCGGGCGATGCGCTAACAGTGGACGGACGCTAAAAAGTGCCGGCCAGTCAGCGCACGCAGAAAAAAAAAAGTGGTGGTGAGTGGGGGGTGGGGGGTGCTGGTGGGGGGTGGGTGGGGGGGGGAGGCAGGTGGGGGGGGGGGGGGGAAGTGGCTGGTGGGGGGGGGGTGGGGGGGCAAGTGGCAGGAGGGGTCTGGGTTAGGGTTAGATGGAAGTTTGGAAGTTTGGAATAAAAGTACTTTTTTTTTTTTTTTTCTAACTTACTTTTCCCTTCTTTCCCTGCCTAACGGTGCCTCTCCCTCACTGACCCTAACCTACCTGGGTGGCGATGGGTGCAGGAGGGTGATGGATGCCGATTAGGGGGACACAGGAGCTCGTTCTGGACGGTGCTGCACGGTCAGGGTGCTGGACAGGAAGAGGAGGGGAGAGAGGAGCGCAGGAAGTTTGAATCTCGCGCCTCTCTCCCCTGCACCAATCAGCACCCTGGACAGCGGCATTCAGCACCAGGGCCAGCACCGCCTCTCCAAATCCTCGGACTGCGATAGGTGGTGTATAATTACGCCACCGATCGCAGTCTTTTTCCGGTTCATCGGGTCACAGGACACCCGAATGGACCGGAAACGCAGAAAACCGCAGGTCTGAATTGACCTGCGGTTTTCTGCGATCGCCGATACGGGGGGGTCAAATGACCCCCCCCTGCATTGTTACGGGATGCCGGCTGAATGATTTCAGCCGAAATCCCGTTCCGATTAACCCCTGCGGCGCCGGAGTTCCGATTTTAAGTCAGGACGTACCGGTACGTCCTCGGTCCTTAAGGACTCGGGAAATAGGGCGTACCGGTACGTCCTAGGTCCTTAAGGACTCGGGAAATAGGGCGTACCGGTACGTCCTAGGTCCTTAAGGGGTTAAGCAAAAAAATATCTATTTCCTCATTTCCCTAGTTCTGTTCTCGCCCTTTGTTGAGATGTAGTTGTAGAGTTGCGTGTAACAACAGTCTCTTGGGTTTTCCTCATAAAAATTTGTGGGTGTCAACAAAGATTGCCTTTCCCCCTTCCCTGCTCTGCAAAGGAAGTGAATAAAATTGCTGCCCTGCCTGCAGTCTGACTACTGGGATACTCCTGTTGTATGTGTAGGACTACAAGTCCCAGCTGTACAGTACAATGACATTGCTAATACACACAGGATCTTCTTCCTACATATTCTTGTGCAATGCTCTGCAGATATTTCTTCACAGCCAGCCCCAGGCTTGTGCACAGAACATCATCATTGCAGGGAAAGAAGCTGACATCACAGGTCATGTGACGCTCAGCTAAATAGGAGAACAGGGCCACTGGAGATGAGGGCAGTGAATTGAAAGCCCATGACATTTACTTAGTTAGAAACCTATAAAGAACCAAAAAATTACTTGGACAACCCCTTTAATGTACCATATTTTGTGCTTTTTTAAATGTGAGTTTACTGTACTTTTTTTGCGCTTATCTGATTAACTAGAAAATCTGTGTCTACTTCATAACAGCCAATGAGCACTGTAAGCTATATATCTGGATAGCATTTTATTGCTTTTCAGGTGTGTGCACCTGCTATAGTGATCAAATTTTGTGTGTACATAAAGAGTTACCCTACTGTATACAGTACTAGCAGAAGGACCTGGCTTCGCACGGGTATATTTCATGTATTTCATTTAATGTTTGTGTGTGAGGTTAAAAGATATCCACAGTGTTCTCCATCACAGTGACCTCCACAGTACCCTGCTCCCTTAACAGTGACCTCCATAGTACCCCGTTGCCTTAACAATGACCTTCACAGCAGCTGCCCCTTTTAATAGTGGCTTCCACAGCTGTCTGCCCCCTTAACAGTGACTCCACAGTGTCCACCCCTTTATCAGTGACCTCCACACCGGCCGCCCTTTATTAGTAACTCCCACAGTACCCTGTCTCCTTAATAGTGATTTCCACAATAACTCGTCCCCTTAACAGTGACCTCCACAGAGCTCCATTTCCTTAAAAATGTGATCATCACAACACCTTGCCCCCTTAACACTGATCTATGACCTCCATAGCAGACCGTCCCCTTAACTGTGACCTCCACCGTTCTCTACCCCCTTAACAGAGACCTCCAGAGCTCCCGCCCCTTTACCACTACCACAGTACCCTGCTGCCTTAGCAGTAACCCCCACAGCGGCTGCCCCTTTTAATAGTGACCTCTACAGTCCCTTGCCCCCCTAACATTAACCTCCACAGCATCCCACCCCTTTAACCGTGACCTCCACAGCACCCACCCCTTTAACCATGACCTCCACAGTGCCCTGCCCCTTTAACCTCCTCAGGACCGCCGTACGCAGGATTGCGTCTTTGCGGCGGTCCTGTTGTTCTGGGTGGACGCGCCGGTGCGTCCTCTCGCGAGACGCGAGATTTCGGGCATTGCCGGCCCGCGCATGCGCATCGCGGGCCGGCAAAAGTTAAAGAAGTATTTCGTCACCAGCCTGCCAGCCACGATCATTGGCTGGCAGGCTGGCGATTTTCAAAAAATCAAATTAGAAGCCAGATAACAGATCATATTAGTAAATATCATCTGTTATATGGCTTCTCTGCTCCTCTGCTGGTCCTTTTCGTCGGTTGGATCCAGCAGAGGAGCAGACTTCACTGAGAGTACCCACCAAACACTACCCTTAGCCCCAGATCACCCTCCATCACCCCCATCATCCAAATTAACCCCTTGATCGCCCCCTGTCAATCACTTAGTGAAAGACAAAAAGTGATCAGTGTAAACTGTCACTTTTTTTTTTCACTAGTATTGGCTGTTAGGTTTTAGGATAGTTTAGGCCCCTTGGTTAGGTAGTTTAGCGTCAGTTAGCGCCCAGCCCACCGCACCGCAGTCACTGATTCGCTGATAGCGTATCGCTAATCAGCATTTGTACTTTTATAGTATCTGTAAGTGATCAAAACTGATCACGGTCAGATCTATAATAGTATTAGTGTCACTTTAGTTCGCCCTCCACCCAAAACGCAGTGTTTGCTCGATCAGGCCTGATCGGTCGCCCACACGTGCGTTCACCCACACCTGCCCCGCCGCAGTGACAAAAAAAATTTTGTTTTTTGATCACTGCACAATCACTTTACACGCACTGCGGCGATAAAAAAATCAGTTTTGATATTTTTTATCAACCGCAGCGGCCTCCGGTACTTCGCTAGCCTCCCCTTTGTAAGACAGGTTTGCTTTTTTTCTTGGGTAGTCTCAGGGAATACCCCTAAATTTAGTAGTCCAAATGGCAAACGGGGTATTCTTCTGAAGAGGCCTACAGGATTCTGACCCAGTCGGATGAGGAATGGGAACCCTCATCTGACGAATCTAGCGGGTCAGAATATGAACCTGTAGAAAGCAGTGGCTCTCTGACCCAAAGTTCGGACGAGGAGGTGGAGGTCCCTGATAGAACCAGGCGTACCCGGCCCCGTGTCGCTAGACCACAGGTTGTGCAGGATCCGTTTCAAGAGCAGCAGAGTGGGGCTGTCGCTGCCGGATCACGTGGTGAGGCATACACCAGCAGCGCAGCCCTTCCTGGACCTAGTACCAGCACTGCCGTACAACATGGTGACGTGGCGAGCACCAGAAGGGCAGTTGAAGCTGGTACGGTGGCACGTGCAGTAGTTACCCCGTCGCAGCCACCGCGCAGACAGGCCTGTAGAGCCACTAGAATCCCTGAGGTGCTGGCAAACCCTGATTGGCAGTCACCAACTTCAGCCGCACCATTAGTTCCCCCTTTCACCGCCCAGTCTGGAGTTCGGGTTGAGACGGCTCATATCGGTTCGGCCCTGGGATTTTTTGAGCTGTTCTTGACTGCAGAGCTCTTGGACTTAGTCGTGGCAGAAACAAATCGGTATGACACACAATTTATATCCGCCAACCCAGGAAGCTCTTATGCCCAGTCTTTCCGGTGGAAACCAGTCCAAGTTTCCGAACTTAAAATTTTTCTGGGCCTTCTCCTCAACATGGGTCTAACTAAAAAGCATGAATTGCGGTCATATTGGTCCACGAACCCAATTCATCACATGCCCATGTTCTCTGCTGCTATGTCCAGGACACGATTTGAGACCATCCTGCGCTTCCTGCACTTTAGCGACAACACCACCTCCCGTCCCAGAGGCCACCCAGCTTTTGACCGGCTCCACAAAATTCGGCCCCTCATAGACCATTTCAACCAGAAATTTGCAGATTTGTATACCCCCGAGCAAAACATCTGCGTAGACGAGTCCCTAATACATTTTACCGGGCACCTTGGCTTCAAACAATACATCCCAAGCAAGCGTGCCCGGTATGGGGTCAAATTGTATAAGCTCTGTGAAAGGGCCACAGGCTATACCCACAAATTTCGGATCTATGAGGGAAAAGATCAGACCCTGGAGCCGGTCGGTTGCCCTGACTACCTGGGGAGCAGTGGGAAGACAGTCTGGGACTTGGTGTCACCCTTATTTGGCAAGGGGTACCATCTTTATGTGGACAATTTTTACACAAGTGTGGCCCTCTTTAGGCATTTGTTTCTAGAACGGATTTGCGCCTGTGGGCTTCCCCCAACGGCTCGTTACCACCCGTCTTGCAAGGGGGGAGAGGGCTGCCTTGTGTAATGAAGAACTGCTCGCGGTGAAATGGAGAGACAAGCGTGACATTTACATGCTCTCCTCCATTCACGCAGACACGACAATCCAAATTGAAAGGGCAAACCGTGTCATTGAAAAGCCCCTCTCAGTCCACGACTATAATGCGCTCATGGGAGGGGTGGACTTCAATGACCAGATGTTGGCTCCCTATTTAGTTTCCCGACGCACCAGACGCTGGTATAAGAAGGTGTCTGTATATTTAATTCAATTGGCTGCATATAATAGTTTTGTTCTCTACAGTAAGGCTGGGAGAACAGGATCCTTCCTCAAATTCCAGGAAGAGATCATCGAGAACCTCCTGTATCCAGGAGGTTCCGTGGCCCCATCCACCAGTGTAGTTAGCCGTCTAGTGTCGTTGCTGGTACCTCAACCCAACCGCCACCCCGAAAAAAATGTCGTGTCTGTAGCAGGAGTGGAATAAGGCGTGACACCCGCTATTTCTGTCCTGACTGTCCTGACCACCCTGCCCTATGCTTTGGTGAGTGTTTCCGGAAGTACCACACACAGGTACACTTGGCATAGGGATTGCATCTCACAGGACAGGCACACAGGGCTATTAGGGCCCTTTTACTCACAGCTTCTGCAAACCTCTCCTTTCACCTGGGATAAAGTGCATAACGTACTTCGCCACATCTTTGGTCGATTTGCGCTTTGCACATTGTCCCATGGGGAAGGAGAGGTTTGTTCTATAAAGGTAAAAAAAACGAAACAAAAAAAAAATTACCGGTAAGTAAAAAAGTTAAAAAAAGTTAATATGTTCTGTTCAACAGTTAATAAATTTATTGCGTTGCGGCCTGGTTTTTTCTTTTTTGTTTTGTTTTTTTTACCTTCCAGGTGGACCAACCGATCGACTAGCTGCAGCACTGATGTGCATTCTGACAGAAGCATTACACGCAAGTCGGTGTATGCGGCGCTGCAAGACAAAATTTCTCCTCTGCAGTAAAAGATACGTTTGCCGAGGCATATGAGCTGAGGAGGTGGCGGTGTTCATATACTTTGGCAAACACTTTGTATATATAAAAAAAAAAATCCCGGCAAGGATTTATTCATCCACATCGATTGATGTGAATGGAGAAATCTGGTTTGCCAGGGCATACGAGCTAAGTGGGTATCGATGTTGGGCGGAACTCCTATGTCCTGGCAGACGCCTTTCTCCTCCTTTTTCTTTTTTTGGCAGAGATTTTTTCATCCACATTGATCGATGCGAATGAAGAAATCTGTGCCGTTCATTTTTTTCTTTCAGCCCAGAGGCTGAACGGAAAAAAAAAATCTCATTACCCGTATGCTCAATATAAGGAGAATAGCAGAAACTCCTAATGCTGGGCATACATGTAATGATTGCGGAGACCCTCAAATGCCAGGGCAGTACAAACACCCCACAAATGACCCCATTTTGGAAAGAAGACACCCCAAGGTATTTGCTGAGGGGCATATTGAGTCCATGAAAGATTGAAATTTTTGTCCCAAGTTAGCGGAAAGGGAGACTTTGTGAGAAAAAAATCCAAAAAATCAATTTCCGCTAACTTGTGCCAAAAATTTTTTGTTTCTATGAACTCGCCATGCCCAATCATTGAATACCTTGGGGTGTCTTCTTTCCAAAATGGGGTCACATGTGGGGTATTTATACTGCCCTGGCATTTTAGGGGCCCCAAAGCGTGAGAAGAAGTCTGGTATCCAAATGTCTAAAAATGCCCTCCTAAAAGGAATTTGGGCCCCTTTGCCCACCTAGGCTGCAAAAAAGTGTCACACATGTGGTATCTCCGTATTCAGGAGAAGTTGGGGAATGTGTTTTGGGGTGTCATTTTACATATACCCATGCTGGGTGAGAGAAATATCTTGGCAAAAGACAACTTTTCTCATTTTCTTATACAAAGTTGGCATTTGACCAAGATATTTATCTCACCCAGCATGGGTATATGTAAAATGACACCCCAAAACACATTCCTCAACTTCTCCTGAATACAGAGATACCAGATGTGTGACACTTTTTTGCAGCCTAGGTGGGCAAAGGGGCCCATATTCCAAAGAGCACCTTTCGGATTTCACCGGCCATTTATTACAGAATTTGATTTCAAACTCCTTACCACACATTTGGGCCCCTAGAATGCCAGGGCAGTATAACTACCCCACAAGTGACCCCATTTTGAAAAGAAGACACCCCAAGGTATTCGCTGATGGGCATAGTGAGTTCATAGAACTTTTTATTTTTTGTCACAAGTTAGTGGAATATGAGACTTTGTAAGAAAAAAAAAAATCATCATTTTCCGCTAACTTGTGACAAAAAATAAAAAGTTCTATGAACTCACTATGCCCATCAGCGAATACCTTAGGGTGTCTACTTTCCGAAATGGGGTCATTTGTGGGGTGTTTGTACTGTCTGGCCATTGTAGAACCTCAGGAAACATGACAGGTGCTCAGAAAGTCAGAGCTGCTTCAAAAAGCGGAAATTCACATTTCTGTACCATAGTTTGTAAACTCTATAACTTTTACCCAAACCATTTTTTTTTTTTTCCCAAACATTTTTTTTTTATCAAAGACATGTAGAACAATAAATTTAGAGCAAAATTTATATATGGATGTCGTTTTTTTTTTGCAAAATTTTACAACTGAAAGTGAAAAATGTCATTTTTTTGCAAAAAAATCGTTAAATTTCGATTAATAACAAAAAAAGTAAAAATGTCAGCAGCAATGAAATACCACCAAATGAAAGCTCTATTAGTGAGAAGAAAAGGAGGTAAAATTCATTTGGGTGGTAAGTTGCATGACCGAGCAATAAACGGTGAAAGTAGTGTAGGTCAGAAGTGTAAAAAGTGGCCTGGTCTTTCAGGGTGTTTAAGCTATAGGGGCTGAGGTGGTTAAAGGGGTTGTCCGAAGTATATATTTATTGATGACCTATCCTCAGGATAGGTCATCAATATCAGATCGGAGGGTTCGGACACCCGGCACCCCCACCGATCAGCTGTTTGAAGAGGAGGCGCGCGCCGTGCCAGCGCTGCCTCCTCTTCACTGTTTACCTTCCTGCCCTTGCATCCGCAGCGGTAAGCAGGTGTAATTACACCTAACCGTCCCATTCATTTCAATGGGACGGATCACTCCTATACAAGTGTATAGGAACGATCCGTACCATTGAAATGAATGGGACGGCCATTTTTATTAACTTGCTGGCTGTAATATTTTCTCTTACATTACACACTTCTGAGGATCAGAGCAAGCCTACATCCCCAGACGATTTATACTTAGATCTCCACTTCTGGTTTGTGTGCGCCTAGGAGGGCTGATGCTGTATACAGGTGTATATACAGTGTGTATATACAGTGTGTATATACTGTGTGTATATATATATATATATATATATATATATATATATATATATATATATATATATATATATATATATATATACAGCATTATTCATTTTATAAGACACACTTTTTCCAAATAAAGTGGTGGAAAAATTGCCGGGAGTTTTATAAAGTGAATCCTAGTGAGCGCTTACATTATGGAAGCGCTCACTAGTATGCATTAGGTGCTGGGAGTGAAGCGCTACGAGTGCTTCCGGTACTCGCCCTTCCCTGGTCTTTCTTTCAACCAAGGTTGAGGCGTTGCACTTTCATTACTCTGTACATCAGCTGATTCTCCTATACCTTTCATATCTCTAGTTCCTCTATACGCCATAAAAAAATCAAGATTTTTAAATAACAAAATATTTATTTTTACAGCAATTATTTTTTTAAATACCATCAAGAGCTTTTCATATTTACAACAAGTAAACTTTTAAACCTAAACTTTATTTTACTATAATTAAAGATCCCGAGAGAAGGATCCAGTAGGTGGATTAGATGGTGGGCGAACATCAACTTGCTCATGTTGATGTGGCCGTTGGGCAGAATAATTAGGCCTCGGATCATGAGCAAAATATTCTTGCCCATGTCGAGTTGGAGGTGGATTTTGATATTGATAATTAGTTGGAGGAGGACAGTTAGAAGACATGGAGGTTGCTTGGCTCAAATTTGTTTTCTGGATAAGCCGAGACCGTGCCTGCTCCAGATATTCGTGCACTTCTGAGGGGTCATTTTCACCCATGTATAACTCCAACAATAAGTTCATTGAACACATACAACGGGGTTGACGTTCTCGTGGAACCCGGGTTAAAAAATTTCCAAGGCTCTTCATCATGCCGTCTTCTGGAGTTTCATCTCTGGTTTTATTCAAGTACTCCAGGACCTGAGCATCTATTATTTCCCGTGTAATTGACACAGAAGCAGGCTGACTTTGGCTCTTCTTTGGTCTAGCACTGCGTGGGTTTACATGCGGTGATGTAGAAACTTCCACCTGCGTAGATGGTCTTGCTTCTTCGTTGTTTGAAGTTTGAGGCTGTGACATCGATGTTTCAATAGGTATTTCAGGATTGTCAGAAGCCCCAGGTTGTGCCTCTTCCTCATCCATCAGATTGTCAACAGTCCTTGAAATAGATAGAAGAATAAAAATAAAATCAATATGCAGCAGGATTAAAATAAATTTATATGGGGATAAGCATTACCATTAGCGATCACTCCTCCTCATACTGCGGAGAATATTGCTGCTTGTAATTGCAGTGGTATTCTCTGCTAGTGAGCAGGCAATTGCCTGTAAAAGAAAACCTCCGTCCTTGAACCATTCTACTTGAATTGGTCCGTAATCAGTTATGCTAAAAAGTTGTGCATGCACTACATTTTTGCAGTGCTGTAGTGCTTCAGTGGGGTTCCGTACCTCCATTCTGCACCGCATTTTCGTGATGGCGGACCTATTCAAGTGAATGGGTCTGCGATCTTTGATGCGGGCTGCACACGGCCGGTGCCTGTGTATATTGCGTACCCGTCGTATTCGTGCCGTAGCATGGGCTGCAGAATTTCGTGTGCATGAGCCCTCAATGAGTTTGCAACTAATATGCAAGTCGTTAATGATAGTTCCACAAAAGTCTAAGTGGTGGCTCGTCTAATTTTATCTGCACCATAGAAATTGAGTTGTGGATGTGCTTCTGCGGAGCATTTTCAAATTCATTTCTATTGAAGTTTGGAAAATAATTGAGTGCACAGCTATGCCAAATTTTGTTCTTCTATAGAAAAACATTTATAATTAAGTGTTTATATAAACCCTGATATGCCCCTCCATATGCCCGAAACAAATCTGACAGATACTACTTGCCTTGCAATGAATATACCAATAGCAGGCCACGGGATTCTGAAGTGATGGGGGTGCCTGGGAGCGAGACAAGTACTATCTGTGTGAGGGAACCTGACATATGGGATGGCATTTCAGAGGTTGGATAACCCATGGACTGGGAGCTTGATTAATCACTTGTAATATAAATTATGGCACAGTGATTGATTGGCAGCTAGAAGCCTGACACACTGACTTACCGTTACCTTCTCCAATTGTTGGTGTAAGATTTAGATCAATAAATGTTATTTTACAAAAATTTACTATAGTTACTTACGGACGCATATCCATAATAACTTTTAGGAATTGGAGCTGCTGAGTATAAAGGTATGGCTTTTTGGATAGAGGTGCATCACCACTTCTTGATTTCTCATTCAGCTCACGCCTAAATTGGTCTCTGCAGCTTTGCCATCTGGTCTTGATTATCTTTACTAAAAATAAAAATAGATTAATCTATTAGTATACCATACATATTTTTATTTGATGGTGAAATTTTTTCTGCTCTATCTTCCTTAACTTTATTTAATTTTCGGTTCACATATCTGTTTGAGGACTTAAATAATAATACCACATATGTATAATTAAAATTTGTTAGTAAAATATAATAAACTAATATTTTTAAAATAATAATTTATATAAAATATGTAATTCCCATATTCTTACACCAATAACCTTTGTATAGTTAGATCTACAGAGATGTGTTGGAGTTTATTTTAATTGGCATAAGCAGGCGCCATGTTTGCACTTTGCTCTAGCGCTGTACATGTATGGCACTGGTAGCAAAGAGGTTAAAGGGGTTCTCTGAGTTTTTTGTATTGATGACCTATCCTCTGCAAAGGTCATCATTATCAGATTGGCGTGTATCTGTCACCCGGCATCCCTGACAATCAGTTGTATGAAGATCTCCTGTCTCTAGCAGTTTGCTGTTGCTATATCAACAACTAGCAGAAAGAGAGACCGGAGACGCCATGTGTGCATGGTGCATGGCACCCCCACCATTCAGCTAGATTTTAGTGTCTCCACATTTTGAAAGACATAATTTTTTTTTTTTTTTGTTGGCTGATTGTCTTAAGTAGGGTCATATTATTTGCAGGATGAGGTGACTGTTGGATTGGTACTATTTTGGGATGCGTATGATTATTTTTTTTTTTTCGCTGGTTATTACAGTTTTTGTGAAGTAAGGTGAGAAAAAAAAAAATTTTTTACACCATTTTTTGCAAATTTTTTTTACACTATTCATGTGAGGAGTTAGGTCATGTGATATTTTATTGAGCCGGTCGATACGGACGCAGCGATACCTAATATGTCCACTTAAAAAAAAAAAAATTCACTAGAACACATTGATAGCATTTTTGAAGTCTAAATGCTCATATTTTATTGTCTCCATTGTCTTGAGAGTTATATATTTTTTTATTTTTTTACCTATTATCTTAGGCAGGGTCATATTATTTGCGGGATGAGGTGACGGTTGGATTGGTACTATTTTGGGATGTGTATGATTTTTTTTTTTTCGCTGGTTATTACACTTTTTGTGAATTAAGGTGGCTATATTTATACCGGTATAATTTTTATTATTTTTACAGGCTATTATGAAATAGCCAGCACCTGCCGTGTATGGAGCGGCCCTGCTGCAAAGGCCTGCTCCATACACGTGCAGATGCATAATGCCATGTATATACTGTTTTTTTTAAGGGGTTAAAAAGCTTTTCTCATTAAAAAAAACAAGGACCAACACTTACTAATGTACTGTAATTATTAAATGCTCGTTCCCATGGTTACGACCAGTCTGCAATCCACCAGCGGTGGCTTTTATTGCACATAAATGGAAAAAACAGCAGCTTATGCACACCACCACTGCTGGTTTACAGGGTGGTCATAACAAGGGAATTAACGGTTTTGTGGTGGTTAACTAATTCCAAAAAGCAAAGGAAGCAATAGGGAGATCAGAATACATTAAACATTTTTATTCATTTTTATTTTTTTTTTACGTTTTGACACCAACAAACAAGCAGGTACCAACCGAATTTTTGACGCTGCTTTGTGGATGCTGATGTCCACTGTCCTTCATACAACTCTTTGGTCACCTCCTCCCAGGCCGCATCCTTCTTCAGACGGTCATGATAACGGCTTGACCGCGTGTCCCATAATTCGGGTCTCTCTTCCACTAGAGTAATCAACTTTTCTACATCGTGTAGAGGCATTGTGATTACTCTAGTCTTTAAAGACTTGATGTAGCTGGCTCTCCGGAGCTGAACTGCACAGGGAATTATGTCATGTGACCGGAACTATAACAACGGATCCGCAAAAACGGGTGACATACGGATAGCATCCGTGTGCCATCAGTTTTTTTTGCAGAACCATAGAAATCAATGAGACAATGGAGCGCATTTTGCAGACTAGAATAGGACCTGATCTATTTTTATGCGGAGCTGCGGAACGGCCATACGGATGCGGACAGCACACGGTGTGCTGTCCGCTTTTTTTGCGGATCCATTGAAATGAATGGTTCCGCATCCAATCTGCAAAAAAAAAACGGATCGGATGCGGTGAAAAAATGCGGACGTGTGAATGGACCCTTATCGGCCAATAGTAGCTCGCAGACCCTTAGTCTCGACATGCACACAGTTTTACACCAGGTTTCCATAACAACCCAGCCATTTTTCTTCACTGCTGTAGGTCAGCTTTAAAGGGGCAGGGCACTGTGTATGACACTGTTAAGCGAACAGAGCTCTGTGGAAGTCACTGTTAAGAAGGCAGGGTGTTGTGGAAATCACTTTTAAGGAGATGGGGTACTGTGGAGGTCCCTGATAAAGGGGCGGGATGCTGGGGAGTTCACTATTAAAGGGGCAGCTGCTGTGGGGGGTCACTTTTAAGGTAGCCGTGTACTGTGGAGGTCACTGTTAAGGGTGCGGGGTACTCTGGCAGTCACTGTTAAAGGGGCAGGCGCTGTGGAGGTCTCTGTTAAGGGCGCAGGGAATGGTGGAAGTCACAGTTAAAGGGACGGTCTGCTATTGAGGTCAGTGTTAAGGGGCATGGTGCTGTAGAAGTCACTGTTAAGGGGAGGGGTGTTGTGCAGGACACATTTTAAGCGAAAGGAGCTCTGTGGAAATCACTGTTAAAAGGGCGGGTTATTGTGGAAATCACTGTTAATGAGACTGGGTACTGTGGAAGTCACAAATAAAGGGCCGGCCGCTGTTGAGGTTACTGTTAAGGGGACGGAGGACTGTGAAGGTCACTGTTAAGGGGGCAGGTTATTGTGGAAATCACTATTAAGGAGAGGGAGTACTGTGGAGGTCACTAATAAAGGGGCGGCCGCTGTGGAGGTCACCGTTAAATGGGCAGGCGCTGTGAATGTTACTGTTATGGGGTATACTGTCGATATCTTTTAACAATACACACAAACATTAAATGAAATAGATAAAATATACCTGTGCGAAGCTGGGCCATTCTGCTAGTTTTTATATATACAGTGAGCAACAGAAGTATTTGAACACTCTGCGATTTTGCAAGTTCTCCCACTTATAAATCATGGAGGGGTCTGAAATTCACATTGTAGGTGCATTCCCACTTTGAGAGACAGAATAAAAAATAAAAAAAAGGAAATCACATTGTATGATTTTTAAAGAATTTATTTTTCTTGCACTGCTGAACATAAGTATTTGAACACCTGATAAAATCAGTGTTAATATTTGGTACAGAAGCCTTTGTTTGCAATTACAGAGGTCAAACGTTTCCTGTAGTTCTTGACCAGGTTTGCACACACTGCAACAGGGATTTTGGCCCACTCCTCTACACAGATCTCCTCTAGATCTGTCAGGTTTCGGGGCTGTCGCTGAGCAACACAGAGTTTCAACTCCCTCAAAAGATATTCTATTGGATTAAGGTCTGGAGACTGGCTAGGACACTCCAGAACCTTGATATGCTTGTTACAGAGCCACTCCTTGGTTATCCTGGCTGTGTGCTTCAGGTCGTCATGTTGGAAGACCCAGCCAGGACCCATCTCCAATGCTTTGACTGAGGTTGTTGCTCAAAATCTTACAATAAATGGCCCCATTCATCCTCTCCTTAATACAGTGCAGTCATCCTGTCCCCTTCGCAGAAAAGCACCCCCAAAGCATGATGTTACCACCCCCATGCTTCACAGTAGGGATGGTGTTCTTGGGATGCAACTCATCCTTCTTTTTCCTCCAAACACGACGAGTGAAGTTCAGACCAAAAAGTTCTACTTTGGTCTCATCTGACCACATGACTTTCTCCCATGCCTCCTCTGGATCATCCAGATGGTCATTGGCAAACTTCAGACTGGCCTGGACATGTGATGATTTGAGCAGGGGAATCTACTGTGCAATGCATGATTTGAAACCATGACGGCATAGTGTTCTACCGACAGTGACCTTTGAAACTGTAGTCCCAGCTCTCTTCATGTCAATGACCAGCTCCTCCCTTGTAGTTCTGGGCTGATTCCTCACCTTTCTTATCATCAGCGATTCCCCACGAGGTGAGATCTTGCATGGAGCCCCAGTCCGAGGGAGACCGACAGTTGTCTTTATCCTCTTCCATTTTCTAACTATTGCTCCAACAGTTGATCTATTTTCACCAAGCTGCTTGGCAATTGCCCCGTAGCCCTTTCCAGCCTTGTGGAGGTCCACAATTTTGTCTCTGGTGTCTTTTGACAGCTCTTTGGTCTTGCCCATGGTAGTAGTTGGCGTCAGACTGACTGTGGAGTGGACAGGTGTCTTTAAAGAGCTCAGACAGTTGCTACTAAGTTAGATTAATGAGTGGAGTAGAGGTGGACTTTTGAAAGACACAGTAACAGGTCTTTGAGAGCCAGAATTCTTGCTGTTTCTCAGGTGTTCAAATATGTTTAGCAGTTCAAGACAAATAAATTCTTTAAAAATCATACAATGTGATTTCCAGAATTTTTTCAGGAATTTCAGACCCCTCCATGATTTATAAGTGGGAGAACTTGCAAAATCGTAGAGTCTTCAAATACTTCTGTTCCTCACTGTATGTGGATCAGACCTAGATGTAAACTGGTGTCTCATATAAAACATTACATCAAATATACCATACTTTTTTGAGGGGTGTAAAGGGAGATATCGCTTGAGTGACCCAAAGACATACCCCTGACTCATGCCCCTTCATTGCTATCCAGAATGCTGAGGAGAAGTATTTTTCACCCTTCAAGATAAGAGGAAGCTGAAAAAATTAAATAAGATTGGGAACTGGTCTGTTCATTTTTAAATCTCTATTTGTAAAACAGAATAAAATCGATTTACAGTATTTAGGGTAGAAATAATATTCTAATGGTGGTGACACAAAGCTTTTTGTAGCAAGTTTTGATGCAAGTTATTTTTTTTTTTTCTGGATCAACAGGAAGAAGAGGCCTCTTTCACACGAGCGTGACGGATTAAGTCCGGATGCGTTCAGGGTGCGTTCAGTGAAATTCGCACCATTTTGCAAGCAAGTTTAGTCAGTTTTGTCTGCAATTGCATTTAGTTGTTTCCGCGCGGGTGCAATGCGTTTTGACCCATTTTTTACGCACGTGATAAAAAAACGGAAGGTTTGCAAACAACATCTCTTAGCAACCATCAGTGAAAAATGCATTTCACCCTCACTTGCTTCCGGATGCAATGCGTTTTTCACTGAAGCCCCATTCAGTTCTTTAGGGCCAGGGGTGCTTTTTCCTTCAGTGGAACAATGGAGCTTCAGGAAGTGCAGGGGCGTGAAAAACGCAGAATATAGAACATGCTGCGTTTTTTACGCAACACAGAACTGATGCGTACAAAAAAACGCTCATGTACACGGACCCATTGAAATGAATGGATCAGGATTCAGTGTGGGTGCTATGCATTCACGTCATGCATTGCACCCGCGCGGAAAACTCGCTCGTGTGAGAGGGCCCTAAGGCTGGGTTCAGACCTGAGCGTCTTTGATATGCGCGTTTTTGATGCGCGTTTTTGACGAGCGTTTTTTGCAATAGTAAACGCGCGTTTGTGTGATTGACTGCAATGTCCTATGGCCACAAACGCGCGTCAAAACGCCCCAAAGAAGCTCAAGTACTTGTTTGAGCGTAGGGCGTTTTACAGCGCGTTTTTCAGCGCTGTAAAACGCTCAAGTGAGAACCAGGGCCATAGGGAAGCATTGGTTTTCATGTGTTGAGCGTTTTACAGCGCGTTTGAACGCGCTGTAAAACGCTCAAGTGTGAACCCAGCCTAAGGCTTTCATTATATAACTCCCCTATATAGTGCTGACATATTCCATAGGGCTTTACAGACATTTTCATTGCTTGCTTTCTCCACTGAAGCTCACAATCTAAGTTCTCTATCATATCAGTTCTGGAGTACCTGGAAGAAACCTTTGCAAACGCAGGGAGAATATACAAACTTTATAGAGATGTTGTCCTTGATTGGAGTCTCACATAGGACCCCAGAGCATAGACACCAATGCTAACCACTGAGCCACTCGGCTTTCTATTTCTCCTTCTATTCCAGCTAAAGATGAGTGAACTACTTGAAACATGTATCAGACCTGATTCAACCAAACTGTTCCAAAAATAAAATTCTAAAGTGCTCCAATTGGCATAAAAATTATATCACACTGAGGTCTTCTAGGACTCATATTGTTCTGTCTTGTCTGTCTTCCTTTTTTTCCGTTTTTTTTCTCTACTTCAGCCTCATACCCCCCTTTAGCTCTTTAACACAATGGCAGCAATAGTAAATAATGTGACACTGACATATATTGCACACATGCTTGACAGTGTTAACAAAAAGCGTGTTTAAAAATACACTGCACCATCACATTTGTTATGCTTTTTAAAATTTAAAATGTTCTAAAAATTGTCTCTTAATGGGGTTTTATACACACACACAGTAGTATCGGAAAAAGCAATGGCTTGTTCTGAGCAAGCGCCAAAACATTCTCCCTTTTTTCGGAACCGCACAGTGAAGTGCAAAACTTCACAGACAAGGCAAGTGATGTGCAGCTGTTTAGGGGTAGTAGTAGTGGCACCAGAGGGAGTAGCAGCAGCTGCAGTACAGTACGGAACACAATGAACAGGCAGTTGCATGATTGGCTAGCGATAAATTACCACTATCAATAATGGCACATCTATTCATTGTCATTAGATATCATTATGGATCTATGTGTCTGATTAATTTTGACATTAGTAATGGTGATTATTTTGACATTAGTAATGTTTTGTACACTTGTGCAAAACAATTTTGCCTGCTTAGGTGTTAAGAGGCCGCCTGCCATGCTAAAAACTCTTTATGAGATGACAGGAGGCTAGACAAAAAGGATAGCGATAGTGAATTAGGCTAGTTCCTGCCACTGTTCCAATATGCCTCCCCAGAAGTCCATGGGATCAGGAGTCAGGGTATGTGCCAGAGAACAGTCCAGGTACGACTGAACCTAGTTCTTCAGGCGGTGCATGTCTGTTTTCTGATGTTCATCAGGTTGCTATGGCTGAGGAAAAAACTGCTCCATCATGTAGCAAACTGAACTGACTGCTACAGCATCTGCTACTTGTAGCAGAGACAGTGGTAGAGTGGTGACTCAAATTTTGGTGAAGGTGCAGAAGTGCACCACATTTGCCCCTGTTTCCTCTATGAAAAGTTGTAAACTTCTTACTTTTTCACTTGAAAGCGTTAACTTGCACTGTTTAATACTGTTTAACTGCATTTTATATGTTGTGATATATATCTTGTTTATTTGAACTGTATTTGCAAGACTGTGGAAAGGGTTAATGAATACTGAGAGACTTTTGGGACTTTGAATGAGAAGCTGGTAATTTTTCTCTGCTATCATAGGCTTTAAAGAAGAGCATGCTTTGGAGAGAAAACGCCAGACTTGTTTACCACCAAAACCAGATAGACTGACCTTTTGAATGTCTGGTTTTAGCTCTGTTGTTATGTCTGGAAACTTGTTTTTGTCTGGAAAAATTGCTGTGTCATTGTCATTGAGAATCGTTAAAGCTCTAATATAACTCTAGTAAAAGTAAAAAATAGGCAGGCACTCTATATCTGGTTTCAATAGGATATTTATTTACAGTTGATTAATATAAAGGTTGATATAATATTTTATTATTCTGTTAAAATTCTTTATTAAAAAGGTAATTAAGATGGTTGTCTTAGTTATTTTAAAAGCATGGATTAAGGGGATAGGGCGTGGTTGGTGACGGTAAATATTCTAACTACGATTGGTTTAAAAGTAATAATTCATGGGGAAAAGAGCAAAATTAGGATGGTGGTGGAGGGAATAGTGGTGGTAGTATTAGGTAAAATAGCTTAAAATAGGTATGGGTATAGTTAGGTAAAAATATGAATATAATGAAAAATAAATGTAACAATCCAAAGAATGTCCAAAAAATATATAATATAGTGATATTAGTCCAAAAACATGATAGATATATATATATATATATATATATATATATATATATATTAGATATAAATAATAGTCCAAAAAGGTGGTGAATTGATCCAATGTTACTTGGTAGTGTTAGGTAATATGGCGCTCGTTAATACAGCGGTGTTATATGCCAGCAGAGGGGTTATTGGCACAGTATCCAAAGTTTAGTATTTACTTGTTGTCGGTGGCGTCCCACACGGCAACTAGCTTGTACTCGCCCCATGGTCCAATCGCTGTTGTGTGTGAGTGAGGCGGCAGCCGGTGTAATCCTCCGATGGCCTGCTTCCTCACACTGTATGTTGCGCACTCTGTGCAAATGAATCGGCGTCTCACGTGATCTAGCACGTGGTAGCTTTGTTGCCTATCAGCTGATACCTCTGTTCGTATGGTGTGTTGGTCACATAGGATTTCTTCTGGTGTTGTGATAATATTCCAAGGTTCCTTAGCGAAGGCGTGGGTATTGGTGGGTAGTCTCAAGGATGATGCCAGGTATCCAGACGTCTTTCGAGGTGTTCCAACCTCTTCCTCAGTGGCCATGTTGGATTCATTAGGACTGCCCTCTTTTACACCCACTTGTTTTGTTGACCCACCAAAAACCCGGCCTGGATGTTGCTAACTGGATTTTGCTCTTTATGTTGCATTGTCATATGTAATGCATTTGTGCGTTTATTATGCGTTTATTTGAAGTTAATGTGGTTTTTCCCTTCCTAATATCGTTTTGTCTATCTATTATGATGTTGTTTTAAATGAGATTGGGCTATTCTATTTGTTTATTTTGGGTCCTTTTGGTAGATGTTCTGAGCTGTATTCCTTATTTTTTTTTTGTTTTAGACAATGTTTAATTATGACTAGTTAGTTCATGTTTGGCGAGCGTAGTGTTTTTTTCGTTGGGAATGGTTATATATCTGTTGTGGGTGCTTTAGCAAGAAAAGGGGGTTCAGGAGTCTTTCAGATTTGATGTTATGTTGTCTGTGGCATATAAAACGCAGGTGTGTTTTCAGTGCATTTTTTTGGGGTATATATGCGTTTTTTTGTCTACTTGTGTTATTTGACTCCATGGTTGGATCTGATGTTTTATTTTGTCTCTAGGTTATATGTTGTGTACTAAAATTGAAATTGTGATAGTTATAGTGAGTAGTAGAGCTGGGTATCTTATCTGAGTCTGATTGTGTATGTGGTTCACTGTGTATTAGTGGATTTTAGTGTTTGTCTTTATTTTAGTTTTTATTTTGGTCTTTATTATGATAGTGTTTATCATAATAAAGACTAAAATAAAAACTAAAATAAAGACAAACACTAAAATCCACTAATACACAGTGAACCACATACACAATCAGACTCAGATAAGATACCCAGCTCTACTACTCACTATAACTATCACAATTTCAATTTTAGAACACAACATATAACCTAGAGAGAGACAAAATAAAACATCAGATCCAACTATGGAGTCAAATAATACAAGTAGACAAAAAAACGCACTGAAAACGCACCTGCGTTTTATATGCCACAGACAACATAACATCAAATCTGAAAGACTCCTGAACCCTCTTTTCTTGCTAAAGCACCCACAACAGATATATAACCATTCCCAACGAAAAAAACACTACGCTCGCCAAACATGAACTAACTAGTCATAATTAAACATTGTCTAAAACAAAAAAAAATAAGGAATACAGCTCAGAACATCTGAGCTGTTATTGCAATTAATAGACAATTAATAGACCACGGCCCACATCCCCGTTTCTACTCGCAATATATGGGACCACCTTGGGACCACAAGAATTTGGGTGTACTACGTTATTTTTATAGAAAGGCTATGACGATACTTTTCTTCCATGAATATGTCTCTTCCTATAAATATGGATCTATGATAGACTGCAGTGTAATATACCTTCCCCTTAAAGTTGATAATATTTTTAACCTTGTTTTGAACTTTTTTATATTTTTTAAGTGAAAGCAATCCGGTAGCAATTTTTCCTTTATTACCTCTATTAATTGCAATAATATGAGGAGAATACAGAAAAACGCATGTGTTGCCCAAAAACCGCATAAAAGACGCATCAATACCGCAATGAGCAAAATGTATATTCCAGTCCAGATTTTGAAGAGGACTTGTAGCGGTATAAAAAGATGTGATGTTTCAGCAGGGATAAAGCCACTGAGGAAGGTGAGTGAGGTCCCCCCCGAAACGCGTTTGGCGTTATATCCCTGCATTGATAAAGAATCTGGATATGACTTGGACTATTTAAGCAAATTCTAAATTTGGAGCGCTCCATATCTCTACATTCTGTGAGCTTAATCTCACTCGAGTACCGGATTAAGACACCAAACCTTGCGATATCTCTGGGAAGGTCACGTGAGACGTACCAGAGAGCGAGGACGCCGTGGGAGCAGCTACAGCCGTGCGGTGGTGAGCGGACAGCTGAGGAACGGGACTGCCGAGTACTACTACATACCGGTAACCTACATCTCCTTACAGCACCGGCCACCAGACGATACTGCCCATATTAACATTGCAGGGCTCCAGATGGCGACCAAAATGGTCGCCAATGCGCCTTAAAATTTGCAGATGGCGACAAGACTTTTTAGTCTTGTCGCCATTTGCGACTGTACCGCCGATATCCTGCGCAGCCTAAGTTCCCTTCAGTAGCACAGCACAGTGGAGAAGGAAGGAGTCCCTCCCTCTCCACTGTGACGCGGCCGCCACTACCACCAACGGGGAGGAGGAGGGGAGGAGCTATCGCCACTGCGCCACCAATGAATGTAAAACATAAGTATAGGCAGCGGTATCACCCTGACAGCAGCTCTGTCCAATCACAGCGCAGAGCTCAGAGCCAGGGAGTTTTTTTTTTCTCCCTGGCTCTGAACTCTGTGCTGTGATTGGACAGCGCTGCTGTCAGGGAGAAGGAGAGACACTGGCGTCTCCTCCTCCTTCCACTGAATGCTGAAAATACCGGGGGCCACAGAGGACGAACGGAGCGGCGCCCAGGAATAATAGTAAGTGCACTTAGATCCCTGGGCTCCGCTCTATGCAGCCTGCTACTAAGTTCATATTATTTGGACCCACGAAAGGTCCTCTTTTTAATTACATTCATTGGTGGCGAAGTGCTCCCCCCCCCCATTATCACTTGCCACAAGTCGTCGCCCCCCCCCCCCCTTCATTGTTATATGGTGGCCACAGGGTCCCATCCCCTTCATTGGTGGCAGATTACACTGCTGGGGCTCGGATCGTTACCATGGCAGCTAGGATGCTCCTGCAGCCCTGGCTGCCATGTTCAGCTCCCTGCTGCTGTGTGCACAGAGCACAGGGCAGCAGGGAGAGTGTGAGCTCCTATTCACCCTAATAGAGATCTATCAGGGTGAATAGCACAAGGGCTGAAAAGATCCAAGTTCTAGTCCCTAAGGGAAGAAATGGTTATTAAATAAAAAGTAAAAAAAACAAAAAAAAAAACACCAAAATACTAAAAGTTTAAATGGCCCCCTTCCCAGTTTTACATATAAAATTTACAAACAATAAAGAATAAACATATTACATATCGCCATGTCCCAAAAAATGTGAGCTATTAAAATAGAAAAAAATATTCCCGCTCGGTGAAGGCCGTAACAGAAAAAAAAACTCTAAACCACGCAATTCGCCATTTTTAGTCACCTTGTCCCCCAGAAGATGTCCCTGGATGTGAGAGGTATGCGGTGCTGTTTTTTCCTATATGTAGTGCTGGCTCACTACTGTGACCTGCGTCTCATCTTCTCAAAGTCCTTTTTTTAAAATTATATACATTTTAAATTTGGCGACTAAAAAATGTAATTTGGCTCCTAAATTTTTTAGTTTAGGAGCCAATGGCTCCTGGTAATTTTTTTTTGTCTGGAGCACTGCATTGGGAACATTACAATCCCTAATAAGGCGTTCTGCTTCCCACCGGACTGGACCGTAACTTATTAGTGTGGATATTGCACCTAAGAGAGACGGATTCTCTGGAGCTAAACCGTCTGGAAATACACTGTATTTAAAACTCTAAGGAACAGTGTTCCAGTGACTATACGGAACTTTCTTGCTTCTTGCCACACAGGTTTAGGAAAGCGAGGCCTGGGCAACACAATAGTATCAAGCTAAAAGGAAATCTCACCTATAAGGCACCATTGCATATATAAGACCTTATCCCATACGCAGAATCTTATTACCAGTGGATTGCACTTTTTTTTTTTTTTTGGGTGTATTTTATGTGATCACTTGGAAAATACTATTACCACAGATATTGTATATTCCGGTAACTGTGTTTTTAATAGTGTGATTTTTACTATTATACTTTTTACAGTGTGACTAGCATTGAATTTTGCGGTTTGAATCTTTGCTGTTTGATTTTATTGAACCTATTCATTAAATGCTGTTGATGTGACCCACATAGTGAGTGCCAGTCGTAAATATATTTACTTCTATCATATGCTTTGACTGATTGGGTGATCAGTTTCAGACTAGAGCACCTTTTTCATATTGAGAAGGGTGGTGAGCTATCCACGTGAATCTACTTTAATAGCTTTATATTAATCAACTGTAAATAAATATCCTATTGAAACCAGATATAGAGTGCCTGCCTATTTTTTACTTTTACTACTCCTTTACCTACTAGTGGTTGGGTGAACCACTTCAGACAGAGCACCACCCCAGGGTGAGATCCGGGAGAGCCACTATTATTCTTCTATAACAAAAAAAATCACAGAAAAAACTAAGATAAAAACATCCTGCACGGTATGATTTACAAATGTGCGGATGTCCCTGGCCATATTATTGAAGAAAACCACAGAAATAAGATAATAATGCACTTTGTCCATATATAATGCTTGCATCTACTTTATTAAGTCCTCACTCTGATATGATAATATCTGAGACACTTAGCCAATATATTTTGATCAAAACACATCTGAGCCCGCCTACCAAGCGCCAAGGTGGTCTCAGGTCAGGCGGGTCCTACGCTAAACCTACCTAAGCCATTGGGCTTCTATGTTCAGGAGCGCAGACACCGCACATATGGTGTGCTGCTCCTAGTCACCTCCATGTGCATCAAGCAACCAATGAGAAAAGGAGCAAGTGTAGTGTCCCACTAGGTAAAGGTAGGCGCTACACAAAGGTTCACATGTCTTTTACATTAATGTGATGTTTAATATGCATTTCCCTGTGTTATCTGGGTGTCAGGCCTGTTAGGGTGTAGTTTAGCCTCCTAGACGTTAGAGGGAGCTAGAAAGCCCTAAGTATATATAGGTAGGCCCAGACAGGGGAGAGTTAGTGTATGCCAGGGAACTAGAAGCGACACCTAGTCACCCTGAAGCTCCTGAGGCTAATCTAGCTCAGTAGAGACACCCCAGTAGTAGGAGAGCACCCCCTGGGAGCAGCCTGCAGTATCCCTCACAGCAAGGACAATACCACAAGTACAGCTAAGTAACCTGAGGGGCAGAAGTGTTTAATATAAAGCAAGTGCCAATACTGGAGGAAGGATTATATATATCAAGGATTCAAGCCAGCAATTAGGCATCCGGGCCTTGGGATCCAGCCAGCTAGAATAGCTGTGGGGATAGAGCAGCATTGTACTGCAAAGCATTAACTGTATACCCTCCAAGTATCTTGCAAGATTATTCCTGCCATATTGTGAAGTAAACCTGCTGTGCATTTGTACTGTCAAGGACTGCATTATCATCTACTGCAATTACTTGTATAAAGTTGGACTGTTTCCTAAAGTAAAGCAACGTTTGGTTTACCACCTGTGTACTCCATTACTACTCCTACAAATCGGTGTGCCACCGTTACAGGCACTGCCGTCGCGATACTTAAAGGGACCTTGCCTCAGGCACTTAAAATACCTGCAACATCCAGGGCACCTCACCCAACATCAGGCCAGGTCTCTACATACAGAGTGTGCCCCAGAGGAACTTGTGTCTACCTCTCCTTCACTGCCGCATGCCTGCCCAGGGTTCTCCTCCAAAAAGTGAGTAACCCTCGATTGCCCATAACCGTGACCTCACTAATCGCAATACCCTGCAGGTCTGGCGTGCTGCACAAGCACACCTATATGTACCACCTAATCAAGGCGCTCTATTGGATAGGAAGGGCAAAAGTGCAGAGGAATGCTACTCCCAAGATAAAATATACTCTGCCAGTCTGCATGAGTGACCAGAAGAAGACTCTGAGATGGGGACGCTGAGCCACAGACCATGGGTCACCAGCCCGGTGGCCAAGGAGCCACCTGGACTGCTGAGCTACAGACCGTGGGCCTCAAACCTTTGGCCAGGGTACTGGCCTTCTGAGAGAGAGAGAGGGAGAGCTAGCTCAGGCCTTTCCTCAGCATCAAAACCTCCTTCTGCCAGGGAGGAGACTGCAGAAGTCAGCCCTATGCCTCGCCTGTATTGTTTTGGGCAGACTAGATGGGCCAAATGGTTCTTATATGCCGACACATTCAATGTTTCTATGTTTTTCACCTGAATTCCTCCAATAAAGAAGCACAATGGTTTACTGCAGACCCTGACTATCTATCTGCACTTATTTCCCATTGGGGTGCACCATGCCTTACCATCCCTCATGGAGAGCAGCAACACGTGGTGACACCTCGACGGTGTCCCTGGGACCCAGAGTAGCATTGGGGCCACCCCAAACCTGGCCACTGCAAGTGAAGTTGCTGAACTGCTCCACATTGAGAGAACAAGACATGTTTTATAGACAGCTGGCCAGAAGTATGAAAGCCAAAGAGAAGAATAAGATTTTGATGAAGGTGCAGAAGTGCACCATATCTGGAGAGCGACGAGACACATTTTACTGACAGCTGGCCAGAAGTGTGAATGTTATAGAGTAGAATAAAATTTTGGTGAATGCGCGAAACTATGACAAATTTGCAAACGAAAAGATGATTTTTACAGACAGTTGCGGATTTAAACTTTGTTTAAATGTTTTGTTTTAGCATATAGTACTAATTTGACTGTAGGTTTTCTAAAACTAGCAATATCCTTGTCAACATCCCATAAATAAATGAATGCAAGATTTAGAAGAAAATATTCTCATACTGAAACCCTGTTCCACCTTAGAATGACTGCGGAAGAGTGATATTCAGATACTGTATTCTGCAAAGTTCAGGAGAAAACTGGTTAATTTTCTTTTTAAGATTATAATTTAACTGCTTAGTATTCATGAGAAGACATTCACTCCCACACATGGCATATAGGGAATAAAGTCAGAATTATTCCAGCACATATACCAGGGATATGCAAGCGCCAGCATGCACTGACACTTTCACAGGCTTAATCTTATTGATTTCTCTCTCCAGCCAAGGCAAGTAATATGCTTTTCTAGCACATGACCTCCTTTTGTAATCCATGTTGCCTTGAGCTGAGCAGTCACTGAGGATTGTTTGGTAAGCCTGACAGTAATGCTTTAATTGGATGCCAGTTTGTTTTTACAGCTTCGCCCACACTGTTTCTGTCCATGTGGCGAAGACTATAACATGGCTAATTAAAGATTAATATATTTCTGTCAGTGCAAGCATGCCTGGAGAAATAAGATCTGATCTGATATTAAACCTAATGTATTCCTTCTTAGAGAGATGGAGCTTGTCAGGTGATACCATGACAGCAGAAAATTAATCATATGTATATGAATGCCTATGCACATTCATTTTTCCTTCCTGAAGATTTTATTTACAGCAAAACACATACAGGATCATTTGTTAAGACTGGCATTTTAGATGACGGTCTTATTAACCCCTGCGCTGGCGGTGGATCCGCCAAAGTTATGTAGAGGTCACCTCCAGTCTAAATGTACACCAACTTCCTTGCTGGTGTAGATTTAGAACATTTTCTATGCTTAAAACGGGCGTAGAAAATGATAAATGAGATGGGCCTGCAGAGCTTTTTGGTGTAATGGCAATACCCCCATTGCTCCTGAGGCTAATTTATATATATTAAAACATTTTTCTCAGTAATGCAGTCACATATGAACATGGGACTAACATAGATGCCTTCAGCTGCCAAGCGCACATGCAACAAGTCAGCCAGTATAATAGGTACAAACCTGCTGACCGATGCCATACATATGCGTAGTGAACCCCGTTAGTCTGTTCCAGCAGAGGAACAGACTCCTAGAGTTCACCACATCACATACACTGCTGTGCATCCCCATTGAATATAAAGGAACCTTTCCAGCATAAATGCATACTTCCAGCCAGAAAAAAATTATTGCATGCAATATTTTTTTGTCTGAGCTAGAAACCCACGGGATATGATTATAGTCAATGGGGATTCAACAGTATGCGGCAGTGTCCAGCTATGCCTACGGTGAACACCAGTAGTCTGCTCAACGCATATGTGAGCCTAGCCTATCTCGTAAGAAAGGTTGCTAGGAATCAAAGTCTTAATTATATGGCAAAATGGCCTCATGCGGATATAAAAAGTTATGGCTGCTATGGTTATAAATGTGAGAAAGGCCGATGGGAGCCCACCCTGTTTTCCTGTATAGGGCGTGTGTGTTTTTTGTGTAAAAATAAAATGCATTAAAATGCCTGACTTGCGCTTGTGTTTGTATAGAATTTTGTGGTGTTTTTGGCATAAAAGTTGTGTTTGTGTTTTAATGGTATTTTTGCAGGCCTTGTTTTATATAGGAAAGTATGTGCTCCCTGAAATGTCACTTCTATAGGGCAGTATAAAAAACACGTTACATTGTTTAACCACCTCCGGACCGCCTAACGCAGGATCGCGTTCCGGAGGTGGCAGCGCTGCGCAGAGTCACGCATATACGCGTCATCTCGCGAGACGCGAGATTTTGCTCAAAGCCGGCCCGCGCATGCGCATCGTGGGCCGGCAAAAGTTAAAGAAGAAGTTCGTCACCAGCCTGCCAGCAACGATCATTGGCTGGCGATTTTTAAAAAATCCAATCACAAGCCATATAACAGATCATATTAGTAAATATGATCTGTTATATGGCTTCTCTGCTTCTCTGCTGGTCCTTTTCGTCGGTTGGATCCAGCAGAGAAGCAGACTGAACTGTGAGTAGCACCAAACACTTAACTGTAGCCCCTGATCACCCCCCTGCACCCCAATTAACCCTTTGATCACCCCTTTGATCACCCCTTTGATCGCCCCTGTCAATCACTAGTGAAAGACAAAAAGTGATCAGTGTAAACTGTCACTTTTTTTTTTTCACTAGTATTGGCTGTTAGGTTTTAGGGATAGTTTAGGCCCCTTGGTTAGGTAGTTAGCGTCAGTTAGCGCCCACCCCACCGCACCGCAGTCACTTTTATTCGCTGATTAGCGTATCGCTAATCAGCATTTGTACTTTTATAGTATCTGTAAGTGATCAAAACTGATCACGGTCAGATCTATAATAGTATTAGTGTCACTTTAGTTCGCCCTCCACTCAAAACGCAGTGTTTGCCCGATCAGGCCTGATCGGTCGCCCACACGTGCGTTCACCCACGCCCGCCCCACCGCAGTGACAAAAAAATATTTTTTTTTGATCACTGCACATTCACTTTACACGCACTGCGGCGATAAAAAAAATCAGTTTTGATATTTTTTATCAACCGCAGCGGCCTCCGGTACTTCGCTAGCCTCCCCTTTGTAAGACAGGCTTGCTTTTTTTCTTGGGTAGTCTCAGGGAATACCCCTAAATTTAGTAGTCCAAAATGTCAAACAGGGGGTATTCTTCTGAAGAGGCCTACAGGATTCTGACCCAGTCGGATGAGGAGTGGGAACCCTCATCTGACGAATCTAGCGGGTCAGAATATGAACCTGTGGAAAGCAGTGGCTCTCTGACCCAAAGTTCGGACGAGGAGGTGGAGGTCCCTGGCAGCACCAGGCGTACCTGGCCCCATGTCGCTAGACCACAGGTTGCGCAGGATCCGCTTCAAGAGCAGCAGAGTGGGGCTGTCGCTGCCGGATCACGTGGTGAGGCATACACCAGCAGCGCAGCCCTTCCTGGACCTAGTACCAGCACTGCCGTACAACATGGTGAAGTAGCGAGCACCAGAAGGGCAGTTGAAGCTGGTACGGTGGCACGTGCAATAGTTACCCCGTCGCAGCCACCGCACAGACAGGCCCCTAGAATCCCTGAGGTGCTGGCAAACCCTGATTGGCAGTCACCAACTTCAGCCGCACCAGTAGTTCCCCCTTTCACCGCCCAGTCTGGAGTTCGGGTTGAGACGGCTCAAATCGGTTCGGCCCTGGGATTTTTTGAGCTGTTCTTGACTGCGGAGCTCTTGGACTTAGTCGTGGCAGAGACAAACCGGTATGCCACACAATTTATAACCGCAAACCCGGGAAGCTATTATGCCCAGCCTTTCCGGTGGAAACCAGTCCAAGTTTCTGAACTTAAAATTTTTCTGGGCCTTCTCCTCAACATGGGCCTGACAAAAAAGCATGAATTGCGGTCATATTGGTCCACGCACCCGATTCATCACATGCCCATGTTCTCTGCTGCTATGTCCAGGACACGATTTGAGACCATCCTGCGTTTTCTGCATTTTAGCGACAACACCACCTCCCGTCCCAGAGGCCACCCTGCTTTTGACCGGCTCCACAAAATTCGGCCCCTCATAGACCATTTCAACCAGAAATTTGCAGATTTGTATACCCCTGAGCAAAACATCTGCGTAGACGAGTCCCTAATACATTTTACCGGGCGCCTTGGCTTCAAACAATACATCCCAAGCAAGCGTGCCCGGTATGGGGTCAAATTGTATAAGCTCTGTGAAAGGGCCACAGGCTATACCCACAAATTTCGGATCTATGAGGGAAAAGATCAGACCCTGGAACCGGTCGGTTGCCCTGACTACCTGGGGAGCAGTGGGAAGACAGTCTGGGACTTGGTGTCACCCTTATTCGGCAAGGGGTACCATCTTTATGTGGACAATTTCTACACAAGTGTGGCCATCTTTAGGCATTTGTTTCTAGAACGGATTTGCGCCTGTGGCACCGCGCGAACTAGTCGCGTGGGCTTCCCCCAACGGCTTGTAACCACCCGTCTTGCAAGGGGGGAGAGGGCTGCCTTGTGTAACGAAGAACTGCTCGCGGTGAAATGGAGAGACAAGCGTGACGTTTACATGCTCTCCTCCATTCACGCAGACACGACAATCCAAATTGAGCGAGCAACCCGTGTCATTGAAAAGCCCCTCTGTGTCCACGACTATAATGCGCTCATGGGAGGGGTGGACTTCAATGACCAGATGTTGTCTCCGTATTTAGTTTCCCGCAGAACCAGACGCTGGTATAAGAAGGTGTCTGTATATTTAATTCAATTGGCGCTGTATAATAGTTTTGTTCTCTACAGTAAGGCTGGGAGAACGGGATCTTTCCTCAAATTCCAGGAAGAGATCATCGAGAACCTCCTTTACCCAGGAGGTTCCGTGGCCCCATCCACCAGTGTAGTTAGCCGTCTACACGAGCGACATTTCCCCAGTGTCGTTCCTGGTACCTCAACCCAACCGTCACCCCGAAAAAGATGTCGTGTCTGTAGCAGGAGTGGAATAAGGCGTGACACCCACTATTTCTGTCCTGACTGTGCTGACCACCCTGCCCTATGCTATGGAGAGTGTTTCCGGAAGTACCACACACAGGTACACTTAGCATAGGGATTGCATCTCACAGGACAGGCACACAGGGCTATTAGGGTCCTTTTACTCTCAGCTGCTGCAAACCTCTCCTTTCACCTGGGATAAAGTGCATAACGTACTTTGCCACATCTTTGGGCGATTTGCGCTTTGCACATTGTCCCATGGGGAAGGAGAGGTTTGTTCTATAAAGGTAAAAAAAACTAAACAAAAAAAAAATTACCGGTAAGTAAAAAAAGTTAAAAAAGTTAAAAAAAAGTTAATATGTTCTGTTCTAAAGTTAATAAAGTTATTGCTTTGCGGCCTGGTTTTTTCTTTTTTGTTTTGTTTTTTTTACCTTCCAGGTGGACCAACCGATCGACTAGCTGCAGCACTGATGTGCATTCGGACAGAAGCATTGCGCTGCTGTCAGATTACACGCAAGTCGGTGTATGCGGCGCTGCAAGACGAGATTTCTCCTCTGCAGTAAAAGATACGTTTGCCGAGGCATATGAGCTGAGGAGGTGGCTGTGTTCATATACTTTGGCAAACACTTTGTATATATAAAAAAAAAATCCCGGCAATGATTTATTCATCCATCGATTGATGTGAATGGAGAAATCGGGTTTGCCAGGGCATACGAGCTAAGTGGGTATGGATGTTGGGCGGAGCTCCTATATCCTGGCAGACGCCTTTCCCCTCCTTTTTCTTTTTTTGGCAGAGATTTTTTCATCCACATTGATCGATGCGAATGAAGAAATCTGTGCCGTTCATTTTTTTCTTTCAGCCCAGAGGCTGAACGGAAAAAAAAAATCTCATTACCTGTATGCTCAATATAAGGAGAATAGCAGAAACTCCTAATGCTGGGCATACATGTAATGATTGCGGAGACCCTCAAACGCCAGGGCAGTACAAACACCCCACAAATAACACCATTTTGGAAAGAAGACACCCCAAGGTATTCGCTGAGGGGCATATTGAGTCCATGAAAGATTGAAATTTTTGTCCCAAGTTAGCGGAAAGGGAGACTTTGTGAGAACAAAATCAAAAAAATCTATTTCCGCTAACTTGTGCCAAATTTTTTTTTTCTATGAACTCGCCATGCCCCTCATTGAATACCTTGGGGTGTCTTCTTTCCAAAATGGGGTCACATGTGGGGTATTTATACTGCCCTGGCATTTTAGGGGCCCCAAAGCGTGAGAAGAAGTCTGGTATCCAAATGTCTAAAAATGCCCTCCTAAAAGGAATTTGGGCACCTTTGCCCACCTAGGCTGCAAAAAAGTGTCACACATGTGGTATCTCCGTAACAAACATTTTTTTTTTATCAAAGACATGTAGAACAATAAATTTAGAGCAAAATTTATGTATGGATGTCGTTTTTTTTGCAAAATTTTACAACTGAAAGTGAAAAATGTCATTTTTTTGCAAAAAAAACGTTAAATTTCGATTAATAACAAAAAAAGTAAAAATGTCAGCAGCAATGAAATACCACCAAATGAAAGCTCTATTAGTGAGAAGAAAAGGAGGTAAAATTCATTTGGGTGGTAAGTTGCATGACCGAGCAATAAACGGTGAAAGTAGTGTAGGTCAGAAGTGTAAAAAGTGGCCTGGTCTTTCAGGGTGTTTAAGCACTAGGGGGCTGAGGTGGTTAAAAAAAAAAAGCAACACACTTGTGTTTTTTCAAAGATGGCCAAAAAACAATGAATGTTTACAGGGGAAAAAAACACACCAGAAAATTTGATAAAAACTCCACACCCAGAGCATGCTGCAGTAAAAAATAAATAAACTGCAAGTGTCAAAATTGCTACTGCAATTTTTGTTTAGGTGCAAGGACTGCCAGAGGATGCACGCTTAATTTATGACGAAGCCTGAGCCTAGTCATAAATTAAGTGCATCCTCTGGCAGCACGGGGGATATCAAGACTGGTGCAGAAAGCGCCAGTCTTGATGAATCTCCCCCTTAGTTCCCTTGGCGTTTTTTTTTTTTTTAATTGCATCATGTTCTGGGGGTTGCATTTTTCAAACATTTCTCATACACTCTATATAGAAAAAAAACACGGCTGAGTATAAAATTTAAAATGTGCAACTAAAAACGATCACCCTAAAAAGGCATCCCCCTCCAAAAAAATAAATAATAATTGTGGAAGCACCCTTATATACTATTGATCATGCATTCTGTGTGTGCAATGATAGCAACATTTGTGATGCAATTAAAATGAATGTGCTTTTATACCGCAATCACACTGAAGTAGACTAAAGGTTTTTTTTCTATCAAAACCAGGAACAGATCCAGACATAAAGCTTTCCATATACCTGCTGAGAACTGTTTGTATTTCTGGTTCTAAAATGGCATACACACCCAATTATAATTTTATGTTTGGCCCAATCATGCCCATGCTAGCTGCTAAAATGTGCAGTCCGTTTTCTCCATTAATAGTAAGATTTGTATGCCTTGCAAGTTATATCTTAATATAATAATTGGTCTTGTGTGAAAAGGGATGTTCAAGTTTAAAATAAATGTTAGAAGGCAGGGAAGGTGTTGAAACAATGAAATAAGTTATATTCGTCTATACAAACCACAACGATGATCCTCCCAACAAGGCTTTCTTTACATAACTGCAGCGGTGATGTGCCCGTATACTGCATGTGATCAATGCAGCCAATCACTGCCTTCAGCTATCTTGTGCTATATACCACTCAGGCAGTGACTGACTGCATCAGTCCTATGTTCTTTTGTTTTGACACCTTCCCTGCTTTTTTTAAATGATTGTACTCTACCCATTTTGGGCAAACATAAGTTTTTCAGTTTTTTAAATAATTTTTAACAGTTTTTTTCTACAACTTTTAGTTTCAGGGCATTTCTAGACTTGCAGGCTTTCTGCTTCACACTGAATCTGAATCCATCAGAGAACTACTCTGATAGCTAAATCTGTAGCCCTGATCTCTGAACTCATTTATGCTAAAAAAAAAAAAAAAATGAAAAGAATTTAGCTATAATGAGTGTTCATGAGCTGCCAGGAATTCAGAAATAAGAGCTACAGATCAATCTGTCAGAACAGCTCTCTGGTGGATTCAGTGTGAGGCAGAGAGCCCGCTAGTCTGGAAATGCACTGAAAATGAAAGATGTAGAAGAAAAACTGTTTAAAATTTTAATATATTTGAACATTTTAAAACAGACCAGATGGCAAATGATTTTTGCCTAAAATTAGTAAAATGCAATAATAAAAAAAACTTCACCCAGAAGTGTCCATAGCCTTTAAAAGGCCATCTGTCAGCAGGTTTGTACCTATGAAACTGGCTGACCTGTTAGGCTACTTTCACACTAGCGTTTTTCTTTTCCGGCGCTGAGTTCCGTCCTAGGGGCTCAAATCCGGAAAAGAACTGATCAGTTTTATCCCCATGCATTCTGAATGGAGAGTCAGTCCTTCAGGATGCATCAGGATGTCTCCAGTTCAGTCTTTTTGACTGATCAGGCTTTTCAGAAAAACGTAGCATGCAGTATTTTTACCTCCGGCCAAAAAGCCTGAACACTTTGACTGAACGCCGGATCAGGCCTTTTTTCCATTGACTTGCATTAACGCCGGATCTGGCACTGTGTGTTCAGTCAAAACGGATCCGGCTTTTGCATGTTAAACCCGAAAAATGTGAAAAAAAAGTTAAAGTCCATAAATGGCGGATCCGTTTTTTCCAATGCATTTTTTCATTGTGATCAAAATCCTGATCAGGATTCAAATGTAATCCGTTTTCACACGTTTTTCCGGATCCGGCGGGCAGTTCCGGTGTCGGAATTGAACGCCGGATTAAAACAACGCTAGTGTGAAAGTAGCCTTACATGTGCACTTGGCAGCTGAAGGCATCTGTGTTGATCCCATGTTCATATGTGCCTGCATTGCTTAGAAAAATCATGTGTTAATTTATGCAAATGAGCCTCAAGGACACTACCATTAGATCTAGAGGCTCTGCTCTCCTCTCTCTGCAACTGCTGCATCCTCTCCACTTTGATTGACAGTGGCAGACAGTTCCCCAATCCAGACCTTGGCCTCTCACTTAGTTAAGCCAGTACTCTCACCCCAAAACAGCTGTCTGCAGATGAGGTGCTGGCTTATTTACTATCCAAGTCATGTTTCAAGGCCTATTTACAGAGGCAAACATTGACTTATAGGATAGCTACATTATACGTAGTCAGAGGAAGCCAATGCTGGGACCCCCCACTGATTACTAGAACAGTAGTTCGTTCTGTGTCCTCCAATCATCCTGACCTGCATGAGGAGGAGTTTGAATGGAGTGGCGGAAGAGAATGCACACTGCTGCTCCATTCATACAGTACAGGAGTAACAGAAACAACCAAGTCTAACTCCTGAGGTGGGTTCTTCTAAGGAAGGGCAATCATAAATGTCTGAAAAAGTAAAGCCTCAGACATTGTGATGAAGTTTTTCTAGACTATTAGCAGTATTGTGGAAGTCTTGTAAAATTAGGTGCAATAATCTTAAAATTTGTGCACAGAAACATGCACCCTTTTTGTAAAATTGACACAATTAGAGGAACATATTTACCAAAACTGGGGAAAAAATTAAATATGAGCAGTTGCCCATTGAATTTGATCAGGCTAATGCTTCTAAAAAAGAAAAACGGAACCGATTCAGATATTACTAAACATGATATGGGATACTAGGCTATTCCCCCCCCCCCCCTTTTTTCCCACTCCTTCCCTCCCCCCTTTCCCCCCCCTTTATGTTTTATGTTCTATGTTTATGTCCTTCAAAGAGGATCCGATTGTATTTTATAAGAGTAAGATCATAGCAAGATAACTGGGACTTCCCAGTATAGAGGCGCAAGAGCTCTTATGTGCAGATTGAATAAGATATGCTTTTATAACATATAACATTCCATTTTAATTCAATTAGCACAACATTAATAATATTCATCTGTTGCAATGTTTTGGTTTCTGTACCTAACTGATGCCTTAATGATGTTACCTGTTTGTACTGAAACTGCTTTTCATGTCTGGAAATGATTTGAAAAATTGGAAAATAAAGAATTTATAAAAAAAAAAAAAAAAAAAAAAAAGAAAAACGGGATTTGATTATTTCCTATGGCAGCTCCTCCTTTTGTACCTGGCATCTGTTTTGACAAACTGCACTGGGGCTTCAAAAAATATGTTTAGGAAAATGTAGAGATTAATAGGAAAATCAGTTTTTAGTCTAACACTATGCAGCTTCAAAGATGATTCAAGAGTTCCCCTGCAGATATTTAGTGTAAGTGATTTCTATCTTGTGTACTTTCCATGCAACGCCTTCATCTACAGGGAGTGCAGAATTATTAGGCAAGTTGTATTTTTGAGGATTAATTTTATTATTGAACAACAACCATGTTCTCAATGAACCCAAAAAACTCATTAATATCAAAGCTGAATATTTTTGGAAGTAGTTTTTAGTTTGTTTTTAGTTTTAGCTATTTTAGGGGGATATCTGTGTGTGCAGGTGACTATTACTGTTCATAATTATTAGGCAACTTAACAAAAAACAAATATATACCCATTTCAATTATTTATTTTTACCAGTGAAACCAATATAACATCTCAACATTCACAAATATACATTTCTGACATTCAAAAACAAAACAAAAACAAATCAGTGACCAATATAGCCACCTTTCTTTGCAAGGACACTCAAAAGCCTGCCATCCATGGATTCTGTCAGTGTTTTGATCTGTTCACCATCAACATTGCGTGCAGCAGCAACCACAGCCTCCCAGGCACTGTTCAGAGAGGTGTACTGTTTTCCCTCCTTGTAAATCTCACATTTGATGATGGACCACAGGTTCTCAATGGGGTTCAGATCAGGTGAACAAGGAGGCCATGTCATTAGATTTTCTTCTTTTATACCCTTTCTTGCCAGCCACGCTGTGGAGTACTTGGACGCGTGTGATGGAGCATTGTCCTGCATGAAAATCATGTTTTTCTTGAAGGATGCAGACTTCTTCCTGTACCACTGCTTGAAGAAGGTGTCTTCCAGAAACTGGCAGTAGGACTGGGAGTTGAGCTTGACTCCATCCTCAACCCGAAAAGGCCCCACAAGCTTATCTTTGATACCAGCCCAAACCAGTACTCCACCTCCACCTTGCTGGCATCTGAGTCGGACTGGAGCTCTCTGCCCTTTACCAATCCAGCCACGGGCCCATCCATCTGGCCCATCAAGACTCACTCTTATTTCATCAGTCCATAAAACCTTAGAAAAATCAGTCTTGAGATATTTCTTGGCCCAGTCTTGACGTTTCAGCTTGTGTGTCTTGTTCAGTGGTGGTCGTCTGTCAGCCTTTCTTACCTTGGCCATGTCTCTGAGTATTGCACACCTTGTGCTTTTGGGCACTCCAGTGATGTTGCAGCTCTGAAATATGGCCAAACTGGTGGCAAGTGGCATCTTGGCAGCTGCACGCTTGACTTTTCTCAGTTCATGGGCAGTTATTTTGCGCCTTGGTTTTTCCACACGCTTCTTGCGACCCTGTTGACTATTTTGAATGAAACGCTTGATTGTTCAATGATCACGCTTCAGAAGCTTTGCAATTTTAAGAGTGCTGCATCCCTCTGCAAGATATCTTACTATTTTTTACTTTTCTGAGCCTGTCAAGTCCTTCTTTTGACCCATTTTGCCAAAGGAAAGGAAGTTGCCCAATAATTATGCACACCTAATATAGGGTGTTGATGTCATTAGACCACACCCCTTCTAATTACAGAGATGCACATCACCTAATATGCTTAATTGGTAGTAGGCTTTCGAGCCTATACAGCTTGGAGTAAGACAACATGCATAAAGAGGATGATGTGGTCAAAATACTCATTTGCCTAATAATTCTGCACGCAGTGTATGTCTTCTCTTCTTGGCAGTTGATTTCTTACTTTCATCTGAGCCCGTGATTAAATATTTACTATGCACTATAAAGGTTTGTGATAATGAATTTTAGTTATAACCGTCACATCTATTGTTCAGGGACTGTAAAACAACAATCTACTGTAACTCATGAAGTGGGAATTTTCTTTCCATAGTTCTTAGACATTGACTGTTAATCGAAAAACTACAGAACATAATGATTTGTCTAAACATTTTACTAAAAGCTCTTATTTTTTAAGCAAGTTATTTTTTTTTAAAGCAGGTACTAAAATAAAAAAAAAATATGACAAAATATCCCAAGACTCCATTTTAGTGTTAACCACTATGTTACAGTCACAGAAAATAATGCACTATAATGATAGATGCAAGCATAACATATGGACTAAGCCCTCACTCTACAGTTGTGTTCAAAATTATTCAACCCCCAATGCTGTAAAGGGTTTTAGGGAATTTAGTGTACATTTGTAATTGTGTTCAGAATGAAATCTTACAAGGAATTTTTAAAGAACCAAATGCAACTAAAATGACATCAATTGTTTTTGTAATACAGTATTAAATGTTTTTTTTGTGATTTCTTCATTGACACAATTATTCAACCCCTTAAAGACTACCACTCTTAAGAACAGAGGTTCATTCAAGTGTTTTCGATCAGGTATTGAAAACACCTGTGGATGTCAAGGAGCAGCAATCAAGCATAATAAGCACCAATTACGCAGATTTAAAAGGTCTGCGATACTCAGCTCCTTCTAGACATTTACTGGTGTGTTTACAAACATGGTGAAGTCAAGAGAATGGTCCAGGAAGACAAGAGAAGAGGTGATTTCTCTTCACAGGAAGGGCAATGGCTATAAGAAGATTGCAAAGATGTTAAACATACCAAGAGACACCATAGGAAGCATCATTCGCAAATTCAAGGCAAAGGGCACTGTTGAAACGCTACCTGGTCGTGGCAGAAAGAAGATGCTGACTTCGACTGCTGTGCGCTACCTGAAGCGCAAAGTGGAGAAAAGTCCCCGTGTGACTGCTGATGAACTGAAAAAAGATTTGTCAGATGTGGGTACTGAAGTTTCAGCTCAGACAATAAGGCGCACACTGCGTAATGAAGGCCTCCATTCCAGAACTCCCAGGCGCACCCCCTTGCTGTCTCCAGAGAATAAGAAGTCGACTGCAAGTCATGTGGACAAACCAAAAAAGTTTTGGGATAGTGTTCTGTGGACTGATGAAACAAAATTAGAACTGTTTGGGCCCATGGATCAATGCTATGTTTGGAGGAGGAAGAACAAGGCCTATGAAGAAAATAACAACTTGCCTACTGTGAAGCATGGCGGGGGGTCAATCATGCTTTGGGGCTGTTTTGCTTCTACAGGTACAGGGAAGCTTCAGCGTGTGCAAGGTACCATGAATTCTCTTCAGTACCAGGAGATATTGGATGAAAATGTGATGCAGTCCGTCACAAACCTGAGGCTTGGGAGACGTTGGACCTTTCAACAGGACAATGATCCCAAGCATACCTCCAAGTCCACTAGAGCATGGTTGCAGATTAAAGGCTGGAACATTTTGAAGTGGCCATCGCAGTCACCAGACGTAAATCCGATTGAGAACCTCTGGTGGGACTTAAAGAAAGCAGTTGCAGCGAGCAAGCCTAAGAATGTGACTGAACTGGAGGCTTTTGCCCATGAAGAATGGGCGAAGATACCCGTAGATCGCTGCAAGACACTTGTGTCAAGCTATGCTTCACGTTTAAAAGCTGTTATAACTGGAAAAGGATGTTGTACTAAGATTGAATGTCACTTGGGGGTTGAATAAAACTGATAATGATGTGAGCACAGTAAAGACATTTGTGGTTATTTCATTATAAATGTTATGTTAGATTTGTCTGACTTACAAGTGCCTCTTTGATTTAATTGTAAACAAGATGACTTAAATTATCAAAATCAATGTCAAACTGGCCAAAACACTCAATTTCAGTGGGGGTTGAATAATTTTGAACACAACTGTATTGATAAAATCTGAGACACTTGGTCAATACATTTTGATCAAAACACATCTAAGCCCACCTACCAAGCGACAAGGTGGTCTCAGTTCAGGCGAGTCCTATGCTAAACCTGCCTATGCTGTTATGCATTTATGTTCAGGAGCGCAGACCCCGCACATATAGTGTGTTGCTCCTAGTTACCTCCATGTGCAATAGAGTGAGGGCTTAGTCCATATGTTATGCTTGCATCTATTATTATAGAGCATTGTTTTCTGTGACTGTATAAATGTAGCCATGTACATCAGCAACATTCATTATCATATCGTGCAGGATGTTTTATATATTTTTTTCCCGTGATTTGTTTAACTTGTCTTGAAGGAGTGGCACCTTCATTTGTGAATACGCTCTTATATTGGCAGTAGTATTCATGTGCACTTTTGCCCCACCTATCTAATTGGCGACCTTGATTAAGGTGGTACATATAGTTGTGTGTGCTCCCACCGATTGCTGCTGCACATGGAGGTAACTAGGAGCAACACACTATAAGTGCGGGGTCTGCGCTCCTGAACATAAATGCATAACGGCATAGGCAGGTTTAGCGTAGGACCTTCCTGAACTGAGACCACCTTGTCGCTTGGTAGGTGGGCTTAGATGTGTTTTGATCAAAATGTATTGACCAAGTGTCTCAGATTTTATCAATAGAGTGAGGGCTTAGTCCATATGTTATGCTTGCATCTATCATTATAGTGCATTATTTTCTGTGACTGTATAAATGTAGCCATGTACATCCGCAGCATTCATTATCATATCATGCAGGATGTTTTATTTTTATTTTTTTCCTTGATTTGTTTAACCACCTATGTTAGGATTGTTTCACACAGACCAATAATCAGGCAGTTCAAGTTTTCTGGGATGAGTGTTTAAACGGTAGCTGACCTTTCAGCCGACACCAAAAATCATTGTTGCTGTGCAGCAAATCGTAGTGTCTAAACAGAAATCTGCTGCCCAGAAACAATGATTTTCTATGGGGACAAGCAATCAGCGCAGAGTTGATTGCTGCATGTAAATACAGCTCTCATCGCTGCTGACGATCAGGCAATTATCAGGAACGTCTAGTTAGTTCTCCATAATTGCCTGACATATGTGTCCAAATGAAAGGGCCCTTGATGTTTATTGTTCATAATTCTAAGGTTCAATCAATAAAATATATCCAGTGCTCAGTGTCCTAAAATTGTACATACAATAAAAAGAAATAAAATCAAGAATATGCATGAATAAAAATACATCATGATTGCTGGAAAATTATATAAAAACTGTATATCATCACAAAAATATAAAATCTACAGAACTGTGTCCAGGAGACTCTTTTTAAAGTGGACTGTGGGGCCCTTGTGGTATATAGCTGTTTTAAAATGTATTATAGCTATACACCACTGTGCTTAGGATGTTATAGTTATGCCATATGTAAAAAGTTCTCAGATTTTTAGACCTGTACTCAGTCAGTCCTTTTTGTAAATGTCACTATACTTACAGACCAATACTGTTGCTTACTTACTATGCAAAAGTCAGATTTTTCGATCGCTGGTCAGCTATCTTTGGGTGTTAGCACCAGTTCAAATCTGTTGTTACGGTAGTTTCAGATAAGTGTGTTCGGTGTGGGAAACATGCTCTGTGGGACTCCGCCTCTCTTTTGGCTTGCCCCCTAGGCTCTGCAGCATGGGGAGGCGGCATTCACATTATAAGCCATGGTAATGAGGCAGTTGTGGCGCCGTAGAAATGGTTTTCCCGCACTTTTTCAAAGGGCGGCACTCTAGTTTCCCACCGTACAGGTCGTTTTGCAGAGTGATGGCGCCAAAAATCAGAGTGATGGCCATTTTAGGTTCAAGGTCAAAGTCAATTCCATCGCAGCAAGCAGAGGAGAAGCACCTATTTTGGTGCCACTATGGGGAAGGGGGAGGAACACTATGGGGCATCTTCTGGGGGCACTATATAGGAGTATTTTATACTGTCACTAATTATAGGGGCACTATGGGCACCTAAGCTCAACTGGGGGCACTAAGTGTTTTTTCTAGTGGCACACAGTACGGGTTATTGGAACACATGAGGGCAATCTGGGGACATTGGCTCTACTGGGGGCACTAAGAGATGTTGTTTTTTTTACTGACACACAACGGGGCATTTTTTGCACTGGCGCACACTATAAATAGAATTATTACTTCCAGGGGCATTATGGTGGGCTTTATTACAACTGGGGGACTATGGGAGCATTATTACCATACTTCTGGGACACAATTACTGTTGGGGCACTGTCGGAGCACTATTGCTACTAAGTGCATTCTGCCACAGAATTATCACTATTGTTGGGATTTTTGGGAGCACTATTAATGTGGGGGCACCCTGGCACAGTATCAGCTTAGCACAGTTATTTTTTGGGGACATTATGGTTACACTATTAGTGTCAGGGACACTATTTGCTGGGTGCAGTTATTTTTTAGAGCATTGTGTTCCAATAATTATTGAAGGGGGCGCTATCTGTGTGTAACTATTATTTTCAGGGAGTTTTTCAGTTTATGCAGTATAGTTTTGGGGGTGCATGATGGGATGTTGAGAAGGTGGGAGGATGATGGAAAAGTAGGAAACTAAGATGTCTGTCAAACTCTGCAGAGAGAAGAGATGGCTGAAAGAAATCATCATGGCGGTCTGGTCTGAATGGAGAAGATAAAGAAAGAGAACATCTACATCAAAGGAGACGTCACTGGATGGAAGAGGTATGTGGACCTGTATTAGGCTACTTTCACAACTGTGTTAGTGATTCTGGTAGGCTGTTCCAGCTGAGAACAGCCTGCCGGAATTCACTGGATCCGGCACTGCAGACTGAATGCCTGCGCTTTTTTGATGTTCGCACTGTTGGTAAATTTCCATAGAAACTGCCCTGAGGGTATCCTTGCAGTTTTAAGAAGTTTAAACAGTTCTTTAGCCCAATAAAAACAGTCAAACAAATGGGGCTCATTCACATAAGGCACAGAGGATATTGATCCTGTTTGTGATGCCAATTTTTTGTTGCAGCATACCAGTCCGCAGGGGTAGAACACGTGAGGTGCACAGTGGGCCGGAATGTACATACAGTCGGTTACTCACGGTTTAGCACACGCCTCCCTGGGCCAGCAGTGCAGTGAAGGGGAGAACAGCACTGGATTCTCCGGGGCACACTCGGTTACAGGGGACACCGGCCAGGTGGTGATTGAGGTGCCCTTGATGGTGAATGGGTGCTCAGTGCTTGTGCGGCTGGGCCCCTGGTTTAGGTTTTGTCGTGACGCCAGCACCTTGATGGTGCAAAATGTTGAGAGTAGTAGTGGTGTGGAGTTTGAAGAATGAGGCAGGTTTATATCCAACCAGGAACTTTACTATACCCAGGTTCTTGATAGCAGTTTACACCCAGTTATTAAACAGTCTCTGATACACATGCAAGTTGGATGTGATTAATCCCAGTAACAGGATGTGCTGGTGGTAATGTGTGAGGCTAGGGTAGTTCGTTAGGTACTCACTGATAAACAGCTCTTTGCCTTGCTTCAGTCTCATTTAAGGTAGTTCAAGTCCCCATCTTCTACACACAAGCGATGCAACAGAAATCTTATCTGTCCTTCAAATAACGGTGAGGCTGCCAGAAGCTAAGTCCTACACCTAGATACAAAGGCGCCTAGAGCCTTGAATAATGGCTTTGTCCTTCCTTTGTCTTTGTCCAACAATAAACTTGACCAAGATTCACTTGCTACTCCAGAAGAGTGAATGGTAGAATAGAGACTTTTCTTCTGACCCTGCCTTTCTGGCTTAGTAATGGCTCCTCTGGGCCGTGGAGCCCAATAGAAATAGCTTGAGAGGAGACCTCTCCTACCTCCTCCACACTCCTGCACTCAACCACTACATCTTCCCAACTCCCCTAGCTAAGCCTGAACTGTCCTATATATACTGTGGTGCTATCCCCATCTAGTGGTGGATGTATGTAGTGCACCTGACAGCCTGGTAAAAAGGGATTTCACATAATAACACAATGCAGCATGATATTACAGAAGACAATAAAAAGCTTTTGCAGTTCCCACATAAGCTAGTGGGACGCTCCATACCCCCTTTGTTTAATATGTGTCGCCCTCGACACATTCTGGACGAAGTCTCCTGAAAGATACAAAAGAGACAAGCATGCAAACAAGCATACAGGCATAAATAACAAATAGCATGAAAATGCACATTATAGCAATACACTTTATAGAAAAACACAATAAATTATGTGGTTCACAACGCAAAATGGGATGTGGGACGGCGTTTTCTTCTGATCTTGCCGGTGACAAAAATGGGCGTTGATCTCACAAACATAAAATAAAGTCCATGACAAAGTCCAACCAAGTCTTTAGTAAATAAAACTTTTTAAGTGCAGCATAATAAGAAAAGTGCAAAAAGTCTATTGAAATTGAAAACATAGGAATTGCACATAAACAAATCACAGAAGAATGTCTTTCTGGGTACGTGACTTAAACAGCATAATAGTCTTGTTGCTTAACCCTCATCAACCTAAAGAGGGAATAGGAGGGGAAAAACTTTGCGCAAACGAGACGCAACTTGGGCGAAAAACAGTGGTTATAAGGCAGGGAGTCCTGAATGTTAAAGGGCCAGCAGGCTGTGAAGATGCCTAGTGAACTGCCACTTGCCGTGGTGAACTGGCATCAGTCCATACTGGGACAAAAAGAAACATTGGCTCCAGTTGACAGTTATTGTAGAATGGCCTACAGGCCCGCTTACAAATAGGTATCTTCCTCCTCTGGGTCCTCGACCGGTACGGTAATATTTCCTCCTGAGTATGGATTCTGGACCGAGCATAGTACAATTTTTCTTTAACATGTGCAAGTTTCGGTGTGGCCGCCGATTGCTCGGGCTCCGGTTTAGGAGGATCATAGATTTCCTGGAATGCAGTCAGCTGGCGTTGGTTCTCCAGGTAGGCTTGCAGCTTTTCTTGTACCTCCAACTCGGCCATGACTTGGGCCCGCTGACTATGGTCAAACGCTGGGTAAGGATTGGCATTTCTCTCCAACACAGTCGGCTGCCAGAAGATGTCGGGGCCTATAAAAGATGACTTCACGGACCGGCGATTCCATTCGGACCGGCCCTCAGATTCTGCTGCATCCGGTGTGCAGTCCCAATCTTCTGGTTCAGCACGCAATCTGGATACTGCTGTCGCGTATGGACCTCGCAGGCCCTCAGCAGGGGTGAACTCCACCTTCTCTCCAGGCATCAAGTTATGCAGGTGACCCACAAGGTAATTCTGCTTCACGGACCGGCGATTCACATAAAAATCCCTACCGGTACCACGATCCTGTATGAAGCCATAGCCTTTCTCTATATCGAAGGCCATTACAGTCCCCATTCTCCGTTCCAGTCTGGGTTGATTATCTTCCGGATGCTCAGTCTCTTGGTGAGCTCCTCGAAATAAACCTTATTTCGATTAGTTTTCCTTATTGCGGTCTCACGAACTTCGACAATCAGAGCTGTCCACAACAGATTAGGTGAGGCAAATCCTCATCGTTGTTGGGAGCAAGGGTAAGGCGACCACCCCTCATCCTGGTCGTATGCTAACGGTGCCCCCATGTCGTGCTCTGGCTCCAGCTGTGACATAACGGTAAGTTCTGTGTTTCTCTGCATGTCTGCAGGCAAGATCACATCTCACAGTGTCGTCCACTAATCACATAGACTCCGCCTCTCTTTTGGCACGCCCCCTAGGCTCTGCAGCATAGGGGAAGCGGCGTTCACATTATAATCCATGGTAATGAGGCAGTTGTGGCGCAGTAGAAATGGTTTTCCCGCACTTTTTCAAGTGGCGGCACTCTACTTTCCCACCGTACAGGGTGTTTTGCAGAGTGATGGCGCCAAAAATCGTACAAGAAGGCCTCCGGTGGCCATTTTAGGTTCAAGGTCAAAGTCAATTCAATCGCAGCAAGCAGTTCTAGTGACACAAAAATCAGCGATTTTCTCAGTTTCAACAGTGCAATTTCAAAGCAGTCAACTGGCACAGTGTATCCTTGCAGTTATAAGCAGTTTAAACAGTTCTTTAGCCCAATAAAAACAGTCAAACAAATGGGGCTCATTCACATAAGGCACAGAGGATATTGATCCTGTTTGTGACGCCAATTTTTAGTTGCAGTGTGCCAGTCCGCAGGGGTAGAACACGTGAGGTGCACAGTGGGCCGGAATGTACATACACGTGAATGGAATATTTGCTCAAGGAGGGTGTGCTTTGCGGTGTACATGTGGTGGAAGTGCATGCAAAGTTTCCTGACCATTTTTTGGATGTCTTGCAGATGGGTGGAAGACTTCAGGAACCGCTTGACAACCAGATTGAACACGTGTGCCATGCAGGGCGCATGGCTCAGCCCTCCTTGACGCAGCTCCGACACCATGTTCTTCCTGTTGTCGGCCACCATGGTTCCGATTTTCAGTTGTCGCAGAGAAAGCCAGGATTCAATTTCTTGCTGAAGGACATGGTGCAGTTCCTTCCCTGTGTGACTCCCAGGCAAACCAGGTGCAAAACAGCATGAGAGTAATGAGAGGGGTAGCACATGGCTTGCATACACTACATACCTCCAACATAATTCTTGGATCTCTACATGAAAATAATGCATTTGGTGTAAATCTCGCTAGGGGCATAGTTGGAGACATTAACTTTACAAGAAATACAGAGAGGCGGAGTTTGCTTTGAAATTTAAAATTTCACCACTGCGTAATTCGGCCCATACAGCAAAAGGACGTGTACAGTCACCCATCAATTCTCCCCAAAAAAGTCTGTTTCACAAAACAAATTTCACCACTACGTAATTCGGCCCATACTGTAAAAGGAGGTGTACAATCACCCATACATTTTCCAAAAACAAAGCCAGTGTCACATAAAGAATTAGGTAAGTCGGTCCATACCGCAAAAAGAGGTGTACAGTACAGTCAATCACCCATACATTTTCCGAAAAAAAGCCAGTTTCACATAAAGAATTTCACCACTTAGTCGGTCTATACCGCAAAAGGAGATGTGCAATCACCCATACATTTTCCGAAAAAAGCCATTGTCACATAAAGAATTTCACCACTAAGTCATTCGGTCCATACCGCAAATGGAGGTGTACAATCACCCAAAAAAGCCTGTGTCACATAAAAAATTTCACTGCAAAAAGGGCTTTACCACATATAACTGCACCGCTGAACAGCAAGTAGGCCCTTAATTTTTTAAACTTTTACACTACACAAGGCTTTTCAACATATAACTGCAACGCTGAACGCCGAATATATTTTTCTTTTGCCTACGGAGTCCTTGTGTTATGACTTTGCACAGGGAACAAGAATGTTACGCACAATTCTGATGGAACTCCTGATCTTAAGAAACTGGACTTGGACTCCAAAGCAGAGGCTATCCTGTCATGTCTTGTGTGCTGTGGAGATCAAATGCAGACGGAGCAGATAAAAACACATGAATGTTTTCAACTTACTGAAGCTGCTTGATTTAATTGTGAATAGATGGTAAAGGTAAAGTCTGGTGGTGTGTTGTCATCAGCGTCATCATTATGTTTACTGCAGGACCTACGATGATGTAATTTGGTCCATACAGTAAAAGGAGGTCTACAATAACCCATCAATTTCCCAAAAAACTGCAAACAGGGCTGTAGAATATATCACCGCACCAAATGGCAATTAGGCCCTAATTTTGTTCTACTTTTACACAACACAAAAGGCTTTTCAACAGATAAGTGCAATGCTGGTTGGCGAATATATTTTTATTTCGCCACTAATACACGGCAAACAGGGCTGTAGAATATATCACTGAACCGCTGAACGGCAATTAGGCCCTAATTGTTTTCTACTTTTACAGTACACAAAAGGCTTCTCAACAGATAAGTGCAACGCTGGATGGCGAATATATTTTTATTAGTGATGATCGAGCATGCTCGGCCGAACACCAGTTTAGCTTGAGCATCTCGATACCCGGTACATGGCGGTACTCAGCCGAATACCGCATGTGCTCAAGCGCCATGATCGAGTCTCCTCCCCGCACGTTTCTTGGCTACTGGCATTACAGTAATTGGCTGGCCGGAAGGCGTCATCGGGTGCTATATAGCACCCGATGACGCATGTTCGGCTCATTCGTAGTCAGGGAGAGCTGAGCATAGGAAGGGACAGAGAGTGTAGGGAGTGTAATTGAATATTTTTTTTTGTACAAAAACGTTTCAGAGACCCAAAAGTCCTTGTAAGGACTATTGTGTGTGCCAGCAGGAATATATGTTTGTAGCGCAACCTGCACTAAATTGCTCAGTGTTAAGGAGAGCTGTGCATAGGAAGGGACAGACAGTGTAGGCAGTGTAATAGGACGATTTTTATACAATTTTTTTTTTATAGACCCAAAAGTCCTTTTAAGGACTATTGTGTGTGACAGCAGCAATATATATTTTTAGCGCATCCTGCGCTAAATACAGTGTAATAGGCCACTGCGGACAGTTAAATTATCTGTGCCACATCTTCTGTTTAAAGTGTGCGCATCCCTAAAATATCAGTGACATCCAGTGCACTTTTTTCGTAGACGGTGTCCGCTGCAGACAGTTAAATTATCTGCACCACATCTCCTGTTTAAAGTGTGCGCATCCCTAAAATAGCAGTGACATCCAGTGAACTTTTTCCATAGACGGTGTCCGCTGCAGACAGTTAAATTATCCGCACCACATCTCCTGTATAAAGTGTGCGCATCCCTAAAATATCAGTGACATCCAGTGTACCTTTTTCCGTAGACACTGCAAACAGTGACATTACCTGTGGTACCTGTCCTGTATAACGTTTCCTAATACCTTTGTAAATCATCCACGATACCTATCTTCATGTTTCAGTTTGCAGGGAGGCGCAGGGCACCACTCTTGAAGTCAGACCAGTGTGACCAGGTGGTCGGTTGGATTGCAGCAGATAATGCTTCCAGTCGGTTAAGCACCACCCTGTCTTCCACCGAGTCCAGTCTCAGTAGCCAGGAGTCTGGTCAACACAATCCCCACTCTGATCCTCCTTCCTCCCACCATGTACAGTCTGGTCAAACAAGTGATCCCACACTCGAATATTCCGAGGAGCTCTTTTCATCGCCATTCCTTGATTTGGGCCTCTCGCCAAGCACGCTTGAAAAGGGACATGAGATCTTGTGCCCTGATTCCCAACCTCTTGAGCATCCACAGTAACAAGAACATGACGGTGGGGAAAGGCAATTAGTGTTTAAATAGATGGATAATGATGAGACACAGTTGCCAATCAGTCAACCGCAATTACTGTCTCAATAGGTTGATGATGAGGATGAGACACAGTTGTCAATAAGTGAGGTTGTGGTTAGGTCAACAAATCAGGAGAATGATCAGAGTGAGGAAATGGAAGAGGAGGTGGTGGACGATGAGGTCACTGACCCAACCTGGGAAGGTTAAAAGCCGAGCGAGGAGAGCAGTACAGAGGGGGAGGGATTTTCAGCACCGCAACTGGCTGGAAGAGGCAGTGGGGTGCCAAAAGGGAGAAGGCGGGCCACATCAAATAGGCCCACAACTGTTCCCTGGAGCAGCCCCTTGCGGAAATCTCCCTTGCCAAGGGGTAGATATTACGCAGTTTGGTGCTTTTTTGAGTAAAGTGCGGACTACAAAAGAATAGTAGTTTGCAACCTATGCTATACGAAAATGAGCCGGGGCGTGAACACTAGCAACCTCACCACCATCAGCATGATCCGCCACATGGCATCCAAGCACCATAATAAGTGGGACGAAGGCCTGGGTCCACAATCTGTGACTGCGGGTCACACCACTGCCTCCTCTTCCCCTATGTTACATGCTGGCCAATCCCCTGTCGAAGGCGCCGGGCCGGATGCCTCCCACCCTGCACCTGGACCTTCACAAGCACCATCAGCTACCACATCCACTTTCGTGTCCCAGCGCAGCGTACAAATGCCTTACCCCAGGCCTTTGAACGCAAGTGAAAATACCCAGCCACCCACCCACAGGCCATAGCACTAAATGCGCAGCTTTCCAAATTACTGGCCCTGGAAATGTTGCCATTTAGGCTTGTGGACACTAAGGCCTTCCACAGACTGATGTTGGCGGCCGTCCCGCGATACGCAGTCCCCAGCCGACACAATTTTTTTAAATGTGCAGTGCCCGCCTTACACAAACATGTGTCCCGTAACATCACACTTTCCCTGACCAATGCAGTTACTGGGAAGGTCCACTTAACCACGGACACATGGACAAGTGCATTCGGCCAGGGACGCTAAATTTCTCTGACGGCACACTGGGTGAATGTTGTGGAGGCCAGGAGCGAGTCGTACCCTGGGATGGCACAGGTGCTACCAACACCAAGGATTGCGGGCCCTATGTCGATCAAGGTTTCTGCCAGCACCTACGATAGTGGCTCCAACCCCCACTTCTCCGCCTCCTCCTCCACTTCCACCTCCGATTTATCCGCGTGTAGCACCAGTTAGTCATCAGTCGGTAGCTGGAAGCAGTGCAGCACTGCAGTGGGGAAGCGGCAACAGGCCGTGCTGAAGCTGATATGCTTAGGGGACAAACAGCACACCGCCGCAGAGCTGTGGCAGGGGATAAGAGACCAGACTGAGCTGTGGCTCTCGCCACTCAACCTAGAACCAGGCATGGTTGTGTCTGATAATGGCCGTAACTTGGTGTCAGATTTGGAGCTCAGCAAGCTCAGACACATCCCATGCCTAGCGCACGTGTTCAACCTTGTGGTTCAGCGGTTTCTCAAAACCTACCCCAATTTGACTGAGTTATTGGTGAAGGTGCGCCGCGTGTGTGCACATTTCCGCAAGTCATCGACAGCTTCAGCCAGTCTGTCAACGTTGCAGCAACGCTTGAAATTGCCAGCTCACTGGCTGTTGTGCGACGTGAGCCTGTGCTGGAACTTCACGTTCCACATGTTGGCCAGGCTTTGTGACCAGCAGAGGGCAGTAGTGGAATACTAGCTGCAACATGGCCGTCGCCTTTCCAGTCAGGTTCCGCTATTCACAAACGAGGAGTGGGCATGGATATATGACCTCTGTGAGGTTTCAAGAAACTTTGAGGAATCAACACAGATGGTGAGCGGCGATAACACTATTATCAGCGTAACCAACCCACTTCTGTGTCTACTCAAACGCTCGCTGCTCATAATTAAGGACAACACTTTGCATGTGGAAGAGGTGGAAATGGGGGAAGACATTATACAGGGTGATAGCTAGACCACCCTCAGTTCGTCTTCTCAGCACGAATTAGACGATGAAGAGGAGGAGCAGGAGACGGTTGCCTCCGCTACAGAGGGTAGTACCCATGGAAGTTTAATTCCATCTGTTCAGCATTGGTAGGCAGAAGAGGAGGAAGAGGATGAGGAGATTGAGAGTGATCCTCCCGATGACAACAGCAAAATCTTGCCTGTTGGTACTCTGGCATACATGGCTGACTTCATGTTAGGCTGCTTTTCCCGCGATCCTCGCATTTTACGCATTTTAGACAAAACGGATTACTGGTTGTTCACCCTTCTTGACCCCTGCTACAAAGAGAACTTCTTATCTCTCATTCCTCTGTTGGAGAGGAAGAGCAAAACTGTGCAATACCAGAAGATCCTTGTTGAAAAATTGCTCCAAAACATTCTATCTGACAACGCTGGCGGCAGAGTCCATAGTTCCTTGGCCAACCAAGGAGGGGAGACAAGGGGAACACACAGCAGTTCCAACAAAGGCAGGGCAACACTTGTCAAAGCCTGGGACAGTTTCATGACACCCCGCCAGCACCCTCACCCTGATGCGCGGTCCAGTGTCACAAAGAGGGAAACATTTTGGAAGATGGTAAAGGAGTACATAGCAGACCGTGTCAGCGTCCTCAATGATCCCTCAGTGCCTTACAACTACTGGGTGTCCAATCTGGACATGTGGCGCGAACTGGCACTCTACACCTTGGAGGTGCTGGTCTGCCCTGCTGCCAGCGTTTTGTCTGAGCGGGTATTTAGTGCTGCTGGTGGCATTATAACAGATAAGCGTATCCACCTGTCAACTGAAAATGCGGACAGGTTGACTCTTATAAAAATGAACAAGGCCTGGATTGACCATGACTTCCCGACTTCACTAGAGAAAAGCTGATGAACATAAAGGCACTTTAAATGTGTTGTTTATAATGTACTGAATACACTGTATTCCCATGCACCCCTTCCACCACAAACAAGGGTATATGGTTGAATCTTTCTTTTCTCATCCTCCTTCTCCTCTTACATCATATCAACACATGCTTATTCGTCGCATATAATGCCCTTGCATATATATCCTTCGCATATAATGTTTTACAAGGTCAGCTCAGCTGCAGGCCCTCGCATATAATTTTTTAAAGGGTCAGTTCACCAGCAGGCCCACGCATATAATTTTTTAGAGGGTTAGCTCACCAGCAGGCCCTCGCATATAATGTTTTACAGGGTTAGCTTACCAGCAGGACCTTGCATATAATTTTTCAGAGGGTCAGCTTATCAGCAGGCCCTCGCATATAATGTTTTACAGGGTCAGCTCACCAGCAGGCTTCGCATATAATTTTTTAGAGGGTCAGCTCACCAGCATGCCCTTGCATATAATATTTTACAGGGTCAGTTAAGCAGTAGGCCTTCACCTACAATCTTTTACAGGGTCAGCTCACCTGAAGGCCCTTGCATATAATGTTTTAGAGGGTCAGCTCACCTGCAGGCCCTCACCTACAACCTTTTAGAGGGTCAGCTCACCAACAGGCCTGCGCCTAAAATCTTTTACAGGGTCAGCTCACCAGCAGGCCCTCGCATATAATTTTTTACAGGGTCAGCTCAACAGCAGGCCCTCGCATATAATTTTTCACAGGGTCAGCTCACCAACAGGCCTTCACCTACAATCTTTTACAGTGTCAGCTCACCAGCAGGCCCGCACCTAAAATCTTTTACAGGGTCAGATCACCTGCAGGCCCTCACCTAATTATACCTAATAGGTAATTTCCGCGCATGCTGCCTTGCTTGGATGTGGTAGCCGTAGCTGTTTCTCGGGCTCCCTCTCCGGAATCGAACTATGATTCCCCCCGTTACCCATGGTCTACATAGTTTGGGCGGAAAATAACATCGAAAGTTGATAGGGCAGACATCCGAATGGATTGTCGCCATCACGGGTAAGTGCGATCAGTCCCAGGTTATCTAGAGTCACCAAAGCGCCAGCAGGCCCTTGCACATAATGTTTTAGATGGTCATATCAGCAGGCCCTTGCTTGAAATGTTTTTGAGGGTCACCAGCAGGCCATCAATCATAATTTTTCAAGGCTGTGTATGATGCCCTCCTTTATGTGTAATAAAGGTATTGTAGTGCCGGTTACTTGTAATTTTTGGCAGCCCTTTCACTTAGTGCATAGGTTTTATGAGTGTAGGAGTCCCACTACATGAACAATTGTACCACATTGTGAATGAGGCCCTCCTTTATGAGATTTTATGTGATACAGGTTGTATCGGAGTGCCTCTTTCTTGTAATTTTTGGCAGCACTTGCACTTTATATACAAGTAAATATACAGTTGCAAGAAAAAGTATGTGAACCCTTTGGAATTATATGGATTTCTGCACAAATTGGTCATAAAATGTGATCTGATCTTCATTTAAGTCACAACAATAGACAATCACAGTCTGCTTGAACTAATAACACACAAAGAATGAAATGTTACTATGTTTTTATTGAACACACCATGTAAACCATTACAGTGCAGGTGGAAAAAGTATGTGAACCCCTAGACTAATAACATCTCCAAGAGCTAATAGGAGTGAGGTGTCAGCCAACTGGAGTCCAATCAATGAGACGAGATTGGAGGTGTTGGTTACAGCTGCCCTGCCCTATAAAAAAAACACACACCAGTTCTGGGTTTGCTTTTCACAAGAAGCATTGCCTGATGTGAATGATGCCTCGCACAAAAGAGCTCTCAGAAGACCTACGATTAAGAATTGTTTACTTGCATAAAGCTGGAAAGGGTTAAAAAAAAGTATCTCTAAAAGCCTTGCTGTTCATCAGTCCACGGTAAGACAAATTGTCTATAAATGGAGAAAGTTCAGCACTGCTGCTACTCTCCCTAGGAGTGGCCATCCTGTAAAGATGACTGCAAGAGCACAGCGCAGACTGTTCAATGAGGTGAAGAAGAATCCTAGAGTGTCAGCTAAAGACTTACAAAAGTCTCTGGCATATGCTAACATCCCTGTTAGCGAATCTACAATACGTAAAACACTAAACAAGAATGGATTTCATGGGAGGATACCACAGAGGAAGCCACTGCTGTCCAAAAAAAAAACATTGCTGCACGTTTACAGTTTGCACAAGAGCACCTGGATGTTCCACAGCAGTACTGGCAAAATATTCTGTGGACAGATTAAACCAAAGTTGACATAAAAAATAGAAGAAAAAAGCGGCACTCACCGAACCTTCACAATTTGTAGCTTTATTTCGGGTTAAAACATAGTGGGTGCGGCTCTTCAACGATTTTCTAAGATGTCCGACATTATAGTGAAACCAGCTGACAGTTTTATCCAGTTTTGGATAAAAATCAATACATGAGGGAAGCCGAACGACAGCTCAGCGATAGGAAGGTTTACTCTCCCCTAAAAGTCTACCCAACTTTGAAACTTCAGCAGTCTCTGCGTTCATTGTTGTGGAAATACGTTGCATGCGAAGTTCTGTCTGAAAAGACAGCAGAAAAATTGTTTCCTCTCTATCCTGTGAAACCAGTCTGGTATTACAGGCCTAAAATCCATAAATCATTGGTAGACCCGCCTGGGCGTCCGATAGTTGCAGGAATCGGATCCCTCACCGAACCACTATCACAGTATTTAGACTGGCTATTGTGCCCATTATTATAAGGCGTTCCCTCATTTTTAGAGGATACCAATGATTTTTTGGAAGCATTGAAAGACACTGTATGGCAGAAAGGTTACTTTCTAGCAACAATTGACGTTGAGAGCTTATACACGAGGATCCCTCAGAATTTGGGAGTAAAAATTGTCTGCGATTTATTGACAACAATAGGGAGAGACAAATTCTATATCGAGTTTGTCGCTGAGGCATTGTCTTTTGTTTTGAAACACAATGCGTTCATGTTTAACAAACAGTGGTATAACCAGACATCCGGAACAGCTATGGGGACACCCGTCTCCTGCACTTTTGCCAATTTGTTTTTGGCGCAGTTTGAGGAGAAATACAATATATCAAAAGTTTCTTTAGGTACATCGATGATGTATTCATTATATGGGCAGGAGATCAAGATCAATTCAATTTATTTGTTAAATATCTGAATGATAACATGAATATGAGCTTTACTAGCAAGATAGAAGAGCAGGCTATTGGATTCCTAGATGTACAAGTCAGAATTATCAATGATGATATTGACACAACTATATACAGAAAGTCCACCTCAACTAATTCTCTCTTAAACTATGATAGTTTTCATCCTCCACATGTAGCTGCAGCTGTCCCGTATGGCCAGACTGTAAGACTTGCAAGAATTATCAAAAATGACATAGAGTTTGAACAACAGAGTAGAGATATTAAAAGCAGATTTATACAACGTGGGTATCCATCTTCCATCATTGACAAAGATTATGATAGAGCACATACACGTAGATTAAAGGGATTCTGTCACCTCGTTTTAGGTTATAGAGATCCGGACATGTACGGCTAGATCGCCACTAGCATGTCTGCAATATTCCTGTCCTCTAGGGCTGTGTGCTTTTATTTAGTTTAAAAAATGATTTTAGAGATATGTAAATGAGCTTTGTAAGGAGCCCAAGGGGCTGTACGAACCTTCTTTGAGCCCAGCCACACCCCCCTGTGAAGGAGCCCAGCACCGCCTGCGTCCTTCGAATCTCCTCCTTTCTTCACAGTTAGATTGCCGTAATCTCGCGATGCGCGAACTCACGCATGCGCAGTGCCGGTATAGTGTTCCTTCCCTTTAAACAATGACTTATGGAAAAAGAAGAAAAAAACGCATCATGAAGGAACAATTCAAGATACTACTAGGGCAGTGTTCACATTCGAATATTCTCCCATGGCCCAGACCATCAAAAATGCAATCTTAAGCAATTGGCATATGCTACAGAGAGATGAGCAATTGATTAATAAAACGAAAAATAAACCGATTGTTAGCTTTAAACGGGCCAAAACTATAGGTGACATTGTCATCAATACGAATCTTCCTGACACAGGTAATACCTGGTTGGATAGATGGTGCCCTGTGGGAAGCTTCAAATGTGGACACTGCGCAATGTGCAACTCTACACGCACAGGGACACATATTCAGATTGGACAAATAGCGCATACAATTTGTCAATTTATTAATTGTAAATCAACATATGTAGTGTATGCGATTTTTTTGGTCCTTGTGAGAGATTTTATATTGGTAAAACTCATAGACCTTTATATGTGCGATTTAGAGAACATAAAAGATCGATTGTTACAGGCACTGGTGCCATGCGCCTCATAGAACATATCAAAAATGTGCATCAAGGTAATAAAGAGCTGTTGAAATGTGCAGGCATTGAGAGGGTTAACTTACCCACAAGAGGTGGAGATAGGAAACGCATTTTGCTGCAAAGAGAAGCCCAATGGATAATTAAAACCAATGCGATGGGAGTATTAGGTTTCAATGACACGAATGATGTTGCTGAGAAGGTAAATTGTTTCAGGAGCAGCAACACAAACGGCTTATGAAGAGCAAAAGTGGTGAATACGCAACAGCTGGGCAGGGGAACGCAGATCCAAAGCGGTCCAATGGCATGTAGAAAGAATGGAGGGCCACAGCAGCGTCTCACCAGAAAACTTCTTTATTCAGGAACACTCCTTTCCACAAGGCATATAAAAAGTAATTTACAGCAGCAACGTTTCGGCTACAAGTAGCCTTTGTCAAGCATGTTAACAAGTTAAAATCACAGCCTATAAGTAGCACATGATAGGTCCACCCACACCACTAAGCAGCCAATAAGATACAAATTTATGTATAACACACCTGTGTATTAAAGCAATGGGAACCAATATGCTGAAATAGATTAGCCAGCTGTAACAGAACGTACCTATATAGGGCCATCACATATAGAGCTCCTCCGTCCCTCCAGCGTCCCATGGTCGGCAGTGCGCATGTCTGCATACGTCATCACATGCGCCACCACGAGGCAGCGCACGTGTGACGTGCCCAGGTGAATCCGAATGCATAGTCAACGCCGGACCACTAACATCATCAGGCGGCGGCCGACTGACGTCACAAGGCCACTCCCACCTGGCGTAACGGATTAGAATATGCATGAGGACTCAAGTGGGGCTGTGCATGGGGGGCGATCGCACCACTGTAATGACTAAACAGTGTGCAAAAAAACGCTCACCAAGGATAGCAGCAATAAAGCATAAACAGCGCACTGGCATTAATACTAGTGCAAGGAAGGAATAGGGAGATTTGAAAAAACATATATATATATAGGTATCGCATAGGAACAGCAGGCATAAAAAAAACAGAGATCACCAAATATTAATGACAGAAAGTGTTTCCACTATGCACAGGTTCCCATTGATGAGTGATATATCATACATAGGTGTGTGTGGAAGAAACCACAGTAATCATCATAATGCTATAGAGCGGTGTGATTAAGGCACAAAATTAAAAAAACACAAAGCAAAAAATACTTTAACAGAGGAGAAATATGAAATCAGCCATATAAAGAACATTTCTTGATTAAATCCAGAACTTAGCTGATACCAGCCACATTAAACTCTAGATTTAGACCAAATGGCTGTAGGGATTTCAGTGTGTAGATCCACTTGAGTTCCTTCTTCCTTAATATCGCGTCCCTATCACCCCCTCTCCGTAAGGGACCCACACTGTCAATAACTCTAAAGCGAAGCTGGTTAACAGAATGCCCCGCCTCCACGAAATGTTTCGCAACGGGCTTATCCATGTTCATCTTGCGTATGGTACTCTTGTGTTTGTTAATACGTTCTCTAATCTCCATGGTAGTCTCTCCCACATAAATAAGGCTGCAGGGGCACTGGATGGCATAAATCACATCCCGTGACCTGCAAGTATAGTAGCCCTTGATTTTATATTTTTTCCCACTGTAAGGGTGGGAGAAGTATTCACCTTTGAGAACGTTACCACAATTACAGCAAGATAAACATGGATAAGTCCCGTTTTTGCGCGGTGCAAAAAGTTTTTGTATCGGTGACTGGCCACCTACATTGGATTTAACCAGTCTATCACGGAGGCTAGGGTTCCGTCTGTATGCCATCAACGGCGGGGACTTGAACTCTTCTATATCTGGCAAACCCCGTTGGAGTATATGCCATTCCTTTCTAAGGATGTTTGCAATGTTGCCACTATCCCGGCCGTAGATGGACACAAACGGAACCCTAGTCTCAGAGACCGCCTTTGTTGATTTCCGTAGTGCGGTGCACCTGTCAACCAGCCTCACCCTCCGTTTGGTACGAGTAAGTAGGGGTTTCGGGTAACCTCGTTCCAAGAAACGTGTGCACATTGTGTCAATCCTTTGTGCACACGCATCTTCGTCAGAGACAATTCTCTTCACCCTTAAGAGTTGGCTCCATGGAAGGGAGTCCAGCATTCTATGTGGGTGGTAGCTATCATGCATAAGTAGAGTGTTGCGGTCAGTAGGCTTCCGATAGAGGTCCGTAGCCAAAAGACCCTCCATCACATAGACTCGCACGTCAAGGAACTGCAACTCACTAGGAGAAACAGTTATAGTGAATTGCAGGCCCGGGACACCCGCATTCAAATGAAGATGAAAATTATCAAGTTCATTCATAGTGCCTGTCCAGATCATAAAAATGTCGTCGATGTAGCGCCACCAACATAGGACTCTCTCAGAGAAAGGGGAGTGATACACGAGTTTGTCCTCTACCTCAGCCATAAAGATGTTAGCGTAGGTGGGGGCCACATTGGACCCCATGGCCACACCCCGCTGTTGCTGATAGAAGGTGTCCCCGAAGAGGAAGTAACTCCTCTTCAGGACCACCTCCAAGAGGCGGAGGACAAATCGGCACACATCCGGGGAGAGCCCCATGTCGGATAGGGCCACATCGACGACATTTAACCCATATGTATGGTCAATCGAAGTGTATAAAGACACTACATCGAAACTGACCAACAGAAATTGGGCGGGCAGTTGTAAATCCTGTAATTTAGAAAGAAAATGCCCAGTATCCTTGATATAGGATGGGGCGGAGGTCGCACGGACCTGCAATAACTTGTCCAGAAAGACAGACAATGGATTGAAGACCGAGCCCCTACCAGAGACAATCGGTCGACCCGGTGGGTCAATCAAACTCTTGTGAATCTTGGGGAGTATATATAGCATCGGGGTGATAGGGTGGGGCACCACAAGATATTGATACAGACCATCATCTATAATGGAACTCTGTAGTGCCTCCTCCAATATCACCCCGATGTCACGCATGATATCCCATTTGGGATCACCGTGTAGTTTCTTATAAACCCCAAGATCACTCAATTGTCTGTCTATCTCTCCAATGTACATCGCAGTGTCCATAACGACCACCGCCCCACCCTTATCTGCAGGCTTAATGGTAATGCGGGTGTCTCGTTCCAATGACATGATAGCCTGTCGTTCAGGAATCGAGAGGTTGTTCCTACCACCAATGGGACTTAAAGATTCGATCTGTTTATGTACTATGTGAATGTACGATTCAACCACGTGATTGGTATGAGGTGGTGAAAAGACACTGGGTTTCCTTAGTTGAAATTCTTTACATGTTAATAACGCTGTACTGTTATTACTAATCACAGATGTTTTATTAGCTTCAACATTTTTAGATGCAAAAAAACATTTTAGGCGTAAATTTCTAAAGAAACGTTGTAGATCCAACTCTAGAGAAAACCAGTCTCTATCGACAGTAGGAGAGAAACTGAGTCCCCGACTCAATACCCGTGTCTGTACGGGGGTGAGTGGGACTGAGGAGATATTAATGACTAATTGTGTTATCTCCGTGGATTGCGTCTGGTCGATATCGCAGACATCGCTTGATTCTGAGGTGGCTTCCCTTTTACGTGGCCGATGGTGTTTTCTGCCACCCCGGCGACATCCCCGTCGCCTAGTTGACCTAAAAAAGGGGCAGACGTGGAGGGTTCATCAGTAGAGTCGGAGACGGTGGAGAAACCAAAATGATTGTGGTCAAACCTCTTGTTGCGCCTCCTCCTGGGCTTCCCTTGTGGCTGTTGATTGCGCCAATTATACACTTTTCCGGACTGGTAATCTTCCAGATCTCGGTGCCATTTTTCCCTTTTAATGCGCTCAGTTTCACTTCTGTGGCGTAGGGCTTGCTGTGCTATTTTATCAGTGTGTACCGTGTATTCCTCAACACTGGTCAAAGCCTGGATTTGCGCATTCAGCTCAATAATCACACCTTTAATTTTCTCCACCTCCTTGCACAAAAAGTCAATATTGAGCAATATCAATTCAAAGGAATACTTGTTACTCACCGCCTCGAATTTCATACAGAAATCTGTATCGTTGGGAAAGAGGTTCGGTCGTAAATGAGAGCGTAAACCTCTCGGAATCCGGCGGTTCCTATAGTATTCTCTCAGAGTGCTCAGATGTAACTCCATCGTGGTCAGTCTTTTAGACTCCTGTTCACATTTACGCTTAAGCAGATCAATGGAGGGAGTGCTTAAGAAGGAGACATCACTGGATTCGGATCCAATCAATTTCAATATTTCATCCTCTGTGTACATATATGTCGTGGTGTTAGGGGTGTCCATGCTCTTACCCGAGCCTGGGGGTCCATCCATATTCACATAGAAGTGTAGACAGCAGGAATACTCCCCTGGTGCACGCTCCCCGGATCAAATTATAGAGAAGGTAAATTGTTTCAGGAGCAGCAACACAAACGGCTTATGAAGAGCAAAAGTGGTGAATACGCAACAGCTGGGCAGGGGAACGCAGATCCAAAGCGGTCCAATGGCATGTAGAAAGAATGGAGGGCCACAGCAGCGTCTCACCAGAAAACTTCTTTATTCAGGAACACTCCTTTCCACAAGGCATATAAAAAGTAATTTACAGCAGCAACGTTTCGGCTACAAGTAGCCTTTGTCAAGCATGTTAACAAGTTAAAATCACAGCCTATAAGTAGCACATGATAGGTCCACCCACACCACTAAGCAGCCAATAAGATACAAATTTATGTATAACACACCTGTGTATGAAAGCAATGGGAACCAATATGCTGAAATAGATTAGCCAGCTGTAACAGAACGTACCTATATAGGGCCATCACATATAGAGCTCCTCCGTCCCTCCAGCGTCCCATGGTCGGCAGTGCGCATGTCTGCATACGTCATCACATGCGCCACCACGAGGCAGCGCACGTGTGACGTGCCCAAGTGAATCCGAATGCATAGTCAACGCCGGACCACTAACATCATCAGGCGGCGGCCGACTGACGTCACAAGGCCACTCCCACCTGGCGTAACGGATTAGAATATGCATGAGGACTCAAGTGGGGCTGTGCATGGGGGGCGATCGCACCACTGTAATGACTAAACAGTGTGCAAAAAAACGCTCACCAAGGATAGCAGCAATAAAGCATAAACAGCGCACTGGCATTAATACTAGTGCAAGGAAGGAATAGGGAGATTTGAAAAAACATATATATATATAGGTATCGCATAGGAAGCAATGCTTGACAAAGGCTACTTGTAGCCGAAACGTTGCTGCTGTAAATTACTTTTTATATGCCTTGTGGAAAGGAGTGTTCCTGAATAAAGAAGTTTTCTGGTGAGACGCTGCTGTGGCCCTCCATTCTTTCTACATGCCATTGGACCGCTTTGGATCTGCGTTCCCCTGCCCAGCTGTTGCGTATTCACCACTTTTGCTCTTCATAAGCCGTTTGTGTTGCTGCTCCTGAAACAATTTACCTTCTCTACAATTTGATCCGGGGAGCGTGCACCAGGGGAGTATTCCTGCTGTCTACACTTCTATGTGAATATGGATGGACCCCCAGGCTCGGGTAAGAGCATGGACACCCCTAACACCACGACATATATGTACACAGAGGATGAAATATTGAAATTGATTGGATCCGAATCCAGTGATGTCTCCTTCTTAAGCACTCCCTCCATTGATCTGCTTAAGCGTAAATGTGAACAGGAGTCTAAAAGACTGACCACGATGGAGTTACATCTGAGCACTCTGAGAGAATACTATAGGAACCGCCGGATTCCGAGAGGTTTACGCTCTCATTTACGACCGAACCTCTTTCCCAACGATACAGATTTCTGTATGAAATTCGAGGCGGTGAGTAACAAGTATTCCTTTGAATTGATATTGCTCAATATTGACTTTTTGTGCAAGGAGGTGGAGAAAATTAAAGGTGTGATTATTGAGCTGAATGCGCAAATCCAGGCTTTGACCAGTGTTGAGGAATACACGGTACACACTGATAAAATAGCACAGCAAGCCCTACGCCACAGAAGTGAAACTGAGCGCATTAAAAGGGAAAAATGGCACCGAGATCTGGAAGATTACCAGTCCGGAAAAGTGTATAATTGGCGCAATCAACAGCCACAAGGGAAGCCCAGGAGGAGGCGCAACAAGAGGTTTGACCACAATCATTTTGGTTTCTCCACCGTCTCCGACTCTACTGATGAACCCTCCACGTCTGCCCCTTTTTTAGGTCAACTAGGCGACGGGGATGTCGCCGGGGTGGCAGAAAACACCATCGGCCACGTAAAAGGGAAGCCACCTCAGAATCAAGCGATGTCTGCGATATCGACCAGACGCAATCCACGGAGATAACACAATTAGTCATTAATATCTCCTCAGTCCCACTCACCCCCGTACAGACACGGGTATTGAGTCGGGGACTCAGTTTCTCTCCTACTGTCGATAGAGACTGGTTTTCTCTAGAGTTGGATCTACAACGTTTCTTTAGAAATTTACGCCTAAAATGTTTTTTTGCATCTAAAAATGTTGAAGCTAATAAAACATCTGTGATTAGTAATAACAGTACAGCGTTATTAACATGTAAAGAATTTCAACTAAGGAAACCCAGTGTCTTTTCACCACCTCATACCAATCACGTGGTTGAATCGTACATTCACATAGTACATAAACAGATCGAATCTTTAAGTCCCATTGGTGGTAGGAACAACCTCTCGATTCCTGAACGACAGGCTATCATGTCATTGGAACGAGACACCCGCATTACCATTAAGCCTGCAGATAAGGGTGGGGCGGTGGTCGTTATGGACACTGCGATGTACATTGGAGAGATAGACAGACAATTGAGTGATCTTGGGGTTTATAAGAAACTACACGGTGATCCCAAATGGGATATCATGCGTGACATCGGGGTGATATTGGAGGAGGCACTACAGAGTTCCATTATAGATGATGGTCTGTATCAATATCTTGTGGTGCCCCACCCTATCACCCCGATGCTATATATACTCCCCAAGATTCACAAGAGTTTGATTGACCCACCGGGTCGACCGATTGTCTCTGGTAGGGGCTCGGTCTTCAATCCATTGTCTGTCTTTCTGGACAAGTTATTGCAGGTCCGTGCGACCTCCGCCCCATCCTATATCAAGGATACTGGGCATTTTCTTTCTAAATTACAGGATTTACAACTGCCCGCCCAATTTCTGTTGGTCAGTTTCGATGTAGTGTCTTTATACACTTCGATTGACCATACATATGGGTTAAATGTCGTCGATGTGGCCCTATCCGACATGGGGCTCTCCCCGGATGTGTGCCGATTTGTCCTCCGCCTCTTGGAGGTGGTCCTGAAGAGGAGTTACTTCCTCTTCGGGGACACCTTCTATCAGCAACAGCGGGGTGTGGCCATGGGGTCCAATGTGGCCCCCACCTACGCTAACATCTTTATGGCTGAGGTAGAGGACAAACTCGTGTATCACTCCCCTTTCTCTGAGAGAGTCCTATGTTGGTGGCGCTACATCGACGACATTTTTATGATCTGGACAGGCACTATGAATGAACTTGATAATTTTCATCTTCATTTGAATGCGGGTGTCCCGGGCCTGCAATTCACTATAACTGTTTCTCCTAGTGAGTTGCAGTTCCTTGACGTGCGAGTCTATGTGATGGAGGGTCTTTTGGCTACGGACCTCTATCGGAAGCCTACTGACCGCAACACTCTACTTATGCATGATAGCTACCACCCACATAGAATGCTGGACTCCCTTCCATGGAGCCAACTCTTAAGGGTGAAGAGAATTGTCTCTGACGAAGATGCGTGTGCACAAAGGATTGACACAATGTGCACACGTTTCTTGGAACGAGGTTACCCGAAACCCCTACTTACTCGTACCAAACGGAGGGTGAGGCTGGTTGACAGGTGCACCGCACTACGGAAATCAACAAAGGCGGTCTCTGAGACTAGGGTTCCGTTTGTGTCCATCTACGGCCGGGATAGTGGCAACATTGCAAACATCCTTAGAAAGGAATGGCATATACTCCAACGGGGTTTGCCAGATATAGAAGAGTTCAAGTCCCCGCCGTTGATGGCATACAGACGGAACCCTAGCCTCCGTGATAGACTGGTTAAATCCGATGTAGGTGGCCAGTCACCGATACAAAAACTTTTTGCACCGCGCAAAAACGGGACTTATCCATGTTTATCTTGCTGTAATTGTGGTAACGTTCTCAAAGGTGAATACTTCTCCCACCCTTACAGTGGGAAAAAATATAAAATCAAGGGCTACTATACTTGCAGGTCACGGGATGTGATTTATGCCATCCAGTGCCCCTGCAGCCTTATTTATGTGGGAGAGACCACCATGGAGATTAGAGAACGTATTAACAAACACAAGAGTACCATACGCAAGATGAACATGGATAAGCCCGTTGCGAAACATTTCGTGGAGGCGGGGCATTCTGTTAACCAGCTTCGCTTTAGAGTTATTGACAGTGTGGGTCCCTTACGGAGAGGGGGTGATAGGGACGCGATATTAAGGAAGAAGGAACTCAAGTGGATCTACACACTGAAATCCCTACAGCCATTTGGTCTAAATCTAGAGTTTAATGTGGCTGGTATCAGCTAAGTTCTGGATTTAATCAAGAAATGTTCTTTATATGGCTGATTTCATATTTCTCCTCTGTTAAAGTATTTTTTGCTTTGTGTTTTTTTAATTTTGTGCCTTAATCACACCGCTCTATAGCATTATGATGATTACTGTGGTTTCTTCCACACACACCTATGTATGATATATCACTCATCAATGGGAACCTGTGCATAGTGGAAACACTTTCTGTCATTAATATTTGGTGATCTCTGTTTTTTTTATGCCTGCTGTTCCTATGCGATACCTATATATATATATGTTTTTTCAAATCTCCCTATTCCTTCCTTGCACTAGTATTAATGCCAGTGCGCTGTTTATGCTTTATTGCTGCTATCCTTGGTGAGCGTTTTTTTGCACACTGTTTAGTCATTACAGTGGTGCGATCGCCCCCCATGCACAGCCCCACTTGAGTCCTCATGCATATTCTAATCCGTTACGCCAGGTGGGAGTGGCCTTGTGACGTCAGTCGGCCGCCGCCTGATGATGTTAGTGGTCCGGCGTTGACTATGCATTCGGATTCACTTGGGCACGTCACACGTGCGCTGCCTCGTGGTGGCGCATGTGATGACGTATGCAGACATGCGCACTGCCGACCATGGGACGCTGGAGGGACGGAGGAGCTCTATATGTGATGGCCCTATATAGGTACGTTCTGTTACAGCTGGCTAATCTATTTCAGCATATTGGTTCCCATTGCTTTCATACACAGGTGTGTTATACATAAATTTGTATCTTATTGGCTGCTTAGTGGTGTGGGTGGACCTATCATGTGCTACTTATAGGCTGTGATTTTAACTTGTTAACATGCTTGACAAAGGCTACTTGTAGCCGAAACGTTGCTGCTGTAAATTACTTTTTATATGCCTTGTGGAAAGGAGTGTTCCTGAATAAAGAAGTTTTCTGGTGAGACGCTGCTGTGGCCCTCCATTCTTTCTACGAATGATGTTGCTGTCTTTGAATGATTTTAATGTTTTAATCTATTTGTGAAGGTAATCCAAAGGTATGATTGATGCACCTGTTCAGCTGTGACGTGCAGGGAGGAGACAGGTATTTATGGCGCTCCCCTTTCACGTCATAGGAGACGATTGTAGCGCGAAATGGCTGTTGCCTTATTTTTCTGCAAATTGTGACCCGCACCCGCTATGTTTTAACCCGAAATAAAGCTACGAATTGTGAAGATTCGGTGAGTTCCGCTTTTTTCTTCAATTTTTTATGACACTATTGGTCTGCTTGTTCTGGCTGAGGACCACTCGTTTCACTGCATGGTTGCTGAGAGATATGTTACCGACACCGTACCGCATGTACCTGTAGCAGTGCCGGCTGTGTTTTCTTCTTTTTATTGTGAAACCAAAGTTAAGTTGTTTGGAAGAAACACACAACACTTTGTGTGGAGAAAAAGAGACACAGCACACCAACATCAAAACCTCATCCCAACTGTGAAGTATGGTGGTGGGGACATCATGGTTTGGGGCTGATTTGCTGCATCAGGGCCTGTACGGATTGCTATCATCGAAGTAAAAATGAATTCCCAAGTTTATCAAGACATTTTGCAGGAGAACTTAAGGCCATCTGTCCACCAGCTGAAGTTCAACAGAAAATGGGTGTTGCAACAGGACAACGACCCAAAGCATAGAAGTAAATTTAACAACAGAGTGGCTTAAACAGTAGAAAATACGCCTTCTGGAGTGGCCCAGTCAGAGTCCTGACCTCAACCCGATCGAGATGCTGTGTCATGACCTCAAGAAAGCAATTCACACCAGACATCCCAATAATATTGCTGAATTGAAACAGTTCTGTAAAGAGGAATGGTCAAGAATTACTCATGACCGTTGTGCACGTCTGATCTGCAACTACAGGAGACGTTTGGTTGAAGTTATTGCTGCCAAAGGAGGTTCAACCAGTTATTAAATCCAAGGGTTCACATACTTTTTCCACCTGCACTGTGAATGTTTACATGGTGTGTTCAATAAAAACATGGTAATATTTAATTCTTTGTGTGTTATTAGTTTAAGCAGACTGTGATTGTCTATTGTTGTGACTTAGATGAAGATCAGATCACATTTTATGACCAATTTGTGTAGAAATCCATATCATTCCAAAGGGTTCACATACTTTTTCTTGCAACTGTACAGTAAAGAATGTTTCCTAATAATTTTTCCTCTAAAATCGTTTTTATCTTCGACTTGGTGCGTATTCTTGTCAGTCTGTGAAAGTGGCGTACTACTCGGACAACATCGTTCCCAGCAGCAACCTGGGAGTCCAGGATTCGTCCAAACATCCTCCCCATACTGTTCCCGAACCATTTCGGTGGTGTTTCCATCAATTTCTGACCTTTTCCTATGAACCAGGCACCCTCCCCTCTTCAGAGCAGGGGGTGCCTGGTTTAATGCTCGGGTTCTCCCATTGACTTCCATTATACTCAGTTGCTCGATAGAGTACCCGAGCATCCCGATGTGTTTGCCACTAATACATGGCAAACAGGGCTGTAGAACACAGTATATCACCGCACCACTGAACGGCAAGTAGGCCCTAATTTTTTTCTACTTTTACACAACACAAAAGGCTTTTCAACAGATAAGTGCAACGATGAACAGGAAAAATATTTTTATTTCGCCACTAATACATGGCAAACAGGGCTGTAGAATATATCACTGTATCGCGGAACGGCAATTGGGCCCTAATTGTTTTCTACTTTTACAGTACACAAAAGGCTTTTCAACATATAAGTGCAATGATGAATGGCGAATATATTTTTATTTCGCCACTACACGGCAAACAGGACTGTAGAATATATCAGTGCACCGCTGAATGGCAATTAGGCCCTCGTTTTTTTCTACTTTTACACAACACCAAAGGCTTTTCAACAGATAAATGCAACGCTGAATGGCGAATATATTTTTATTTTGCCACAAATACACGGCAAACAGGGCTGTAGAATATATCACTGCACAGCTGGACAGCAATTAGGCCCTAATTTTTTTTCTACTTTTACACAACACAAAAGGCTTTTCAACAGATAAGTGCAACGCTGAACAGCGAATATATTTTTATTTCGCCACTAATACACGACAAGCAAGGATTTAGAATATATCACTGCACCGCTGATCGGCAATTAGGTACTAATTTTTTTCTACTTTTACACAACACAAAAGGCTTTTCAACAGATAAGTGCAACGCAGAACGGCGAATATATTTTAATTTCACCACTAATACACAAACAGGGTTTTAGATTATATCACTGCACCGCACAAGGGCAAATATATTTTTCTTTTGCCACTAATACACGGCAAAAAGGGCTTCACAACATATAACTGCACCTCACAAGGGCAAATAAGACCTACAGTATAAATATTTCCTTGTAATAAACCCTGTTAATGGCTGTATCAAACAGCACTTGCAAGTTGCACCCCAATAACAAGAACGGTTTGCTGGAATAACAGAGCTGTATAATGGCAATTTGGATCCCCAGTCAGTGCAGCAAGGGGTAACCGGATTGTTCCTATTACCCAGTCTGTAACCTCCCCTACTGAACCCTGTTCAACATAAATGCTGTGGAATGATTGCTCCCTATCCTTTCGCTGCACTTATAAATTGTTTTTTCACCACAACCAAGTCTTTAATTGCTGTATCAAACAGCACTTGCACCCCAATAACAAGAACGGTTTGCTGGAATTACAGAGCTGTATAATGGCAATTCGGAACCCCAGTCAGTGCACCAAGGTAGGAGGTCTGTAACCTCCCTTACTGAACCCTGTTCTACATAAATGCTGTGGAATGATTGCTCCCCATCCTTTCCCTGCACTCATAAATAATTTTTTCCCCACAATCAAGTCTTTCCTATCACTGTCCCTAGCGCCTGCAGATGTCTCTCCCTGCACTAAGTACACTGGTAAATGGCAGAATCTAAGATGGCTGCCGCTATTTATAGGGCTGTGACATTACAGGGCTGGCTGCTGATTGGCTGCATGCATGGCATTACGGGTGATCCCGCCTTCCCAGAGTTCCTCTCTCCATGTCCTCACATGTGCAGCAGCCATTTTAGGAAAAAATGTGATTTGTTACCACGAAGCGTGAGGAAATTCGGCTTCGGTGCGAATCGAAAGTTTCCTGAAAATCGGATCGAATTCCACTTCGTCAGCTTCGATTCTCTCATCTCTAGTAGCAGCAGCTGAAAAAAGGGGGGGGAAGACAGGTATAACTTTTTATTATCATTTTTTAACTCCATAAAGGACAAGGCAAAAATGTTTTTTATTTTTCCCTCCCCACCTTTGTAGAGTCCTAACTATTTTATTTTTCAATTGACATAGCCATATGAAAATATAAAAGCTTGTTTTTTTGTGGTACAAATTATACTTTTTAATGAAACCATTAATGGTTAATATAATAGTTAGAAACGGCTAAAAAAAATAATCGCCATTCTGTGTTTTATTTTAATGGCATTTAATATGTGCTAAAAATTACATATTAAGCAGGTAATTACAATTACAGTGATACAAAATTTATATACCGTATTTTTTGCGTTATAAGATGCACCCCAGGTTTTAGAGGAGGAAAATAAGAAAGCATTTTTTATCAGACCTCATATCAGATTCTCAGATCAGACCCCCCAAATCAGGACTTCACAACAGACCCCCATATCAGGACTTTAAATCAGATCCCCATCAGAACTCCATGCCATACCTCCATGTCAGACCCCCATCAGACCTCAGATCAGAACTCCATGCCAGACCCCCATCAGACCTCAGATCATACCTCCATGCCAGACCCACATCAGACCTCAGATTAGATATAAAATAAATAGCTTCACTTACCTCTCCTGCCCTGCTGCTCCACTACAGGTCCAGCGATCACTCCTCCAGTTGCGCTCCCTTGTCTTCTCCAGCCCGCATCTGACCTCACATCAGACCTTCATGCCAGACCCCAATCAGACCTCTATGCCAGACCCCCATCAGACCTCAGATCAGACTTCCATGCCAGATACCCATCAGACCTCAGATCAGAGATAAAATAAATAACTTCACTTAGGCTACTTTCACACTTGTGGCAGAGTGATCTGGCAAGCAGTTCCATCGGCAGAACTGCCTGCCGGATCCGGCAAAACGTATGCCAACTGATGGCATTTGTAAGACTGACCAGGATCCTGATCAGTCAGAAAAATGCCTGATCAGTCAGAAAAATTCATTGAAATTCCAGATCCGTCTTTCCGGTGTCATCCGGCAAAATGGATCCGGCAATTCTTTTTTTCACCTTTTTTTCGGTCTGCGCATGCACAGACCGGAAGGGCGAATCCGGCATTCCGGCATTTTGAATGCCGGATCTGGCACTAATACATTCCTATGGAAAAAAATGCCGGCATTCAGGCAAGTCTTCAGTTTTTTGGCCGGAGATAAAACCGTAGCATGCTGCGGTTTTATCTTTTGCCTGATCAGTCAAAAAGACTGAACTGAAGACATCCTGATGCATCCTGAACAGAATGCTCTCCATTCAGAATGCATAGGGGTAAAACTGATCAGTTTTTTTTCCTGTATAGAGCCCCTAGGACGGAACTCTATGGCTACTTTCACACTGGCGTTTCTGGGTCCGCTTGTGAGATCCGTTTCAGGGCTCTCACAAGCGGCCCAAAACGGATCAGTACAGCCCCAATGCATTCTGAATGGATAAGGATCCGTTCAGAATGCATTAATTTGGCTGCGTTTGGTCTCTGTTGTCTTTTTTAGACTGTCACTAAAACACAGCTTGCAGCGTTTTGGTGATCGTCTGACTATGTAAGTCAATGGGGACGGATCCGTTTTTCACTGACACAATATGGTGCAATTGAAAACGCAATGTAAGTCAAGACGGATCAGTTTTGACTTACACTTTTTTTTTTATGAATAATGCAAGCGGATCCGTTATGAACGGATACAAGCGTTAGCAATATCGGTGCGGATCCATCTGTGCAGATACAAGATGGATCCGCACCAAACGCGTGTGAAAGTAGCCTATGCCGTAAAAGAAAAACGCAAGTGTGAAAGTACCCTTACTTCTCCCGCTCATTCAGACCTCCATCAGACCTCCATGCCAGATCCCCATCAGACCTCAGATCAGAGGTAAAATAAATAACTTCACTTACTTCTCCCGCTCTGCTGCTCCTCTCCAGGTCTGGCGATCGCTCCTCTAGTTGCTCTCCCTTGTCTTTTATGGCCCCTGCTGCACTGTCATCTGAATGTATGCAGCATCAGGTTATAGTGCGTCCATTATGTCCTGATGCTGTACGTGGTCAGGACCTGCAGTGCAGCTTGGCACCAGAGAAGTAGACAAGAGATGGTGAGTATGGGCAGCGCTCACAGCACTTCACTCCCTACACCTAATGCATAATGGAAGCGCTCACTAGTATTTGCTTTATAGGATGCACAGCCATTTTCCCCCCACTTTTGGGAGCAAAAAAAAGTGTCTTATAAAGTGAAAAATAAAGTAGTTTTTCTCATGTTTTAGTACCTTTAAAAAAATGTAAGACTTAAAAAAAAGATTTTTTTTTTTGTTGCCATATTTGGATGCTCAGGGTTCATTTTTGTGGGATGAGCTGCATTTTTTCTTATGTATGCCATTTTTGTGTAAATGTGACCTTTTGAGCATTTTTATAAAAAATTTTGGACGAGGCGAGTTGACCAAAAAACAGCAATTCTGCCATTGATGATGTTTTTTATGGAGTTCACCACACGTGATAAACATGATTGGGGTCATTTATCAAACTTGTGTTGAGTAGAACTGGCTTAAATAAAAAATGAAAGGTAGAATCTGATTAGTTTTTTATGGGCAACTAAGACTGTTGTACTTTACCCAGATTTTACCCAGATTTTTTTATATTACGGTCATTTTCAGAAGCAGCGATACCAATTGTTTTCCTAACACCCCCACAGCGGCACGACAGGAGGATACCCCGCCTCCCCAGGGACAGGAAACAACGTGGAGATCTTTAAATACTCCCCTCCCCTTACCTGCTCCAGTTGTTTCCTGTCCCTCTGGGAGCAAGACGTGGAGTTTCTTTTCGCTGGTGGGATTTCTTTCACCCATCAGCAGGATCGCCGGCAGGTCGTTAGGGGAGCAGGATCGCGGGACTGCGGTGCGGTTCTCCCTGTCTCCCAGGCACAAGTCCTTCGGTGGAGGCAGCCCCGGGCAGCGCTTCCTCGCTGGTATCGCGAGAAGGAAGCACAGGATCGCGGGTCACGTGAGCGGAGCTCACAGGCGCCGGAGTTTGACGTCACTTCCCTGCTCAGATTCAAAAAAGCGGCGGGAATCGGCGGCGTCCTGAGAACAGCATGTCAGCATCAGGAAAGGACGCGATGCGCAGACCCTCGGATCCTTCCAAGACCGGCAGCCCGGTAAGCTACCCTCCTCTGGAGGAAAATGATGAATGTCTATATTGCTGTGATTCACTGTGGGGTTTAGGTTTCTGACCTCTGCACTGAATAAGGGACTGTACCTCTCTCTTTCTACAGACTAGGCAGCCCCCCTTATTTTATTAAACAAGTTTTCTGACCTATATCTAATATAGGTCAGGGAAGTTCAGAAGTCAGAGGCCCAGCGTGTCAAAAAGTGTTCCATCTGTAAAAAGGCCTTACCGTCAGGGTATAAAAAAGCCCTTTGTGCCAAGTGTTTGGAAAAGATTGTGGCAGAAGAGTCCCCTTCCTTATTGGATAATATTAGGAATATTATTAAGGATGAAGTAACCAGCGCTGTGGATCAAAGACTAGCTGCTACGTCCCAGAAGCCTTCTACTTCTGTGACGGAGATACCCGCGACTTTAGAGTCGGAATATCAGGAAGAGGACTTTGATGAAGGGGAGCTCTCAGAGTCTGAACCCCTTTCCTCTGAAGATGAGTCCGGGAAACCTCTTTGTTCCATTGAGGAGACCGAAGTATTATTGAAGACCATTAGGGCAACTCTAAACCTAGAGGAGTCTAAACAGTCCAAATCTATACAGGATTTAATGTTTAAGGGCTTAGGAGAAAAAAGGAAGAGGGTGTTCCCCCTCCACTCTAATATTATAAAGTTAATTAATAAGGAGTGGACCGATGTGGAAAAAAGACCTAGCGTATCTAGGGTCCTAAAAAGAAAATATCCCTTTGCTGAGGAAGATACGTCCTCTTGGGACAAATGTCCTAAGGTGGATGCCCCCGTAGCAAAAATTACGAAAAAGTCAGCCTTACCCTTTGAGGATTTAGGTCTCTTAAAGGACCCAATGGATAAGAGAAGTGAGGCCCTACTAAAAAAATCTTGGGAGGCTTCCATGTCCATCCTTAGACCTAGCGTAGCCGCAACGTATACAGCCAGATCTATGTCTATCTGGTTAAGCCAGCTGGAGGAGCACCTGGTATCAGGAACCCCTAGAGAGGATATTTTAGCTTCTCTTCCAGTTCTTAAACAGGCAGCTCATTTTTTGGCCGATGCTTCGGTCGACTCTATTAAGTTAGCAGCCAGGTCTGCGGCCCTCTCAAACTCTACCAGAAGGGCGGTGTGGCTTAGGTCCTGGTCAGGTGATGCGGCATCTAAAAACAAACTCTGCGGCATCCCCTGCGAAGGTTATAGGGTGTTCGGATCAGTACTGGACGACATCCTTGAAAAAGCCACAGACAGAAAGAAGGAGTTTCCCTCAGAACAAAAGAATTTTCGTCAGAGACTGTTTTTTCCCACATCTAGGGGCAGACAGGATCAAAAGAGAAAGGATTTTTCCCCTCGGTGGCGTTCGGGAAGAGGAAGAGGTCGAGGGTTTCTATTCAACCCCTCTCACTCCTCCCAAAGGTCATCAAAGCAATGACGCCAGATGCAGGGTAGGAGGAAGGCTGAAGTACTTCCTTCCAGCCTGGGAGAATATCTCCAATTCCCCATGGGTTTTGGACGTAGTCTCATCAGGCCTAAAGTTGGAGTTTTCCACTCTTCCCCAGGAGGTGTTCCACATCACCAAAAAAGCCGGTCCAGTCCAAGCTCTAATACTAGATCAGGTAAAAATCCTGTTACAAAAAGAAGCTATAGCGTCAGTTCCCCTAGCAGAACAGGGAACAGGTTATTATTCCCCCTTATTCTTAGTCAAATAACCGAACGGCTCATACAGAGCCATTATAAACTTAAAGGGACTGAACCAACATCTACTCTACAAACGGTTCTATTACAGAAAAACACCTTTATGGCAACCCTGGACCTTACCGACGCGTACTACCACATTCCAATCTGCAGAGAGCATCAAAGATTCCTAAGATTTTCAGTACAACAGGGTTCGGTGGTACTCCACTATCAATTCCAGGTCCTTCCTTTCGGCATTACGTCAGCACCAAGAGTCTTCTCCAAAGTGATGGCAGAGGTGATAGCGGATCTTCATCTAAGGGGCATATTAGTTGTGTCGTACTTAGACGACTTCCTTATAGCGGCTGCATCAGAAAGTCTCCTATTAGAACAGATAGAAATAGTGAAGCAAAGCCTAACAGACCTGGGGTGGTTAATAAACATAGAAAAGTCAGACCTCCAGCCCGAAAAAAGGAAGATCTTTTTAGGAATGTTACTGGATTAAGGCCTCATGAGGACCTTCCTCCCACAGGAAAAAGTCCAGACTATCAAACAGGAATTTACGCTGTTCCGCAGCAAATCAAGAGTGACAATAAGTTCAATAATGAAAATCTTGGGTCTAATGTCCTCAGCTATCCCAGCAGTAAAGTGGGCTCAGGCTCACTCAAGAACCCTCCAGGCTTTCATGCTCAGAGAATGGGACAAGAGCATAGCTTCTCTAGAACTGAGAATAAGAGTCCCTCAATATGTAAGAGACTCCGTAAATTGGTGGTTGATCAACCAGAACCTAAACACAGGCGTCCTGTGGCAGCAAACAGATGTAGTCACTATGACTACAGACGCCAGCAAGAACGGTTGGGGGGCCTTTTCAGACAGGTCCGTAATACAAGGGGGCTGGCAAGAAAATCAAATCCTAGCCTCTTCCATCCAGAAGGAGTTAAGGGCAGTATGGGAGGCCTTGAAGGCCCTTCACTCAGAAGTCCACGGGAAAGAAGTGAGAATACTCTCAGACAACACCACAGCGGTGGCCCATCTGAACAAACAGGGGGGCACAAGAAGCCCATCCTTGGCGAGGGTCTCAAAAGAGATTTTCCAGTGGGCAGAAAGGAACATACTATCAATATCGGCAGTTCACATAAGGGGAGAAGACAATACAGTGGCGGATTTTCTCAGCAGAGATATCTTGAAAGAAGGGGAATGGTCCTTAAACCCAAGGATATTCCATCAGATAGCACAAACATGGTTCCTTCCAGAAATAGATCTGTTCGCCACGCGTCAAAACAGACAAGTAGAGAAGTTCGGCTCTCTGGCTTATTCAGATCACCCTCTTATAGTGGACTCTCTCTCCCACCCGTGGCCAAGAGTAAACTTGTACGCCTTCCCTCCCTTTGCGTTAATCCCCAAGGTGCTGCAAAAGGTACTACAGGAGAACCACAATCTGATCCTGATTGCTCCTTACTGGCCCAAGAGGTCATGGTTCCCTCTCCTAGTGAGAATGTCAGCAGGAGACGTGTGGCATCTACCAAACATCCCGGATCTCCTTCACCAGGGCCCAGTATGGCATCCCAAGACAACACAACTTCAGTTGACAGCATGGAGACTGAGCGTGAAATATTAAAAGGAAAGGGCCTCTCGGACGCGGTAATTTCCACAATTCTTTTTAGTCGCAAGAAGGTGACTTCTAAGATCTATGACAGGATCTGGCAGTCTTTCAGAAGATTTACAGGGGGGGATACCAGAGGTCCCCTTATAATCACTAAGGTCCTAGAGTTCCTCCAGTCAGGTCTTCAGAAGGGGCTAAGAGTAAGCACTATAAAGGTCCATATATCAGCCTTGAGTGCCTTACTTGATATAAAATTAGCAGACTTAGACCTTGTTAGGAGATTTGTGAAAGGAGCTCGGAGAAAGCAGCCAATAGTGAGGTCCACTGTCCCTCCTTGGGACTTAAATCTAGTCTTAGCAGCCTTATCAGACAGCCCTTTTGAACCCTTATCTGAGATATCTCTAAAGATGCTTACCTTTAAAACAGTTTTCTTAATAGCCATCACCTCGGCTAGGAGGGTGGGGGAGATACAGGCTCTTTTTTACCCAAGGTGGTCTCTAAGTTCCACTGTCTTCAGGAAGTGTCCCTCCCTTCCTTTGGATCCTCATCAGGCAGTCAGGAGCAGAGACGCTTCCATAACCTGGATGTAAGAAGAGCTGTTCTTACCTACCTAAAGGCTACAGAAGATCTCAGGAAGACGGACAGACTGTTTGTTCAGTTTGCAGGCCCAAATAGGGGTAACGCGGCAAGCAAAGCATCCGTTAGTCGCTTGATTAGATCGACAATCTTGACTTGTTATGACTTAAGGGAGGTTCCTCCCCCGGCAGGCTTAAAAGCCCATTCAACTCGATCTGTAGCAACCTCTTGGGCTGAATCAGCGGAGGTTCCGTTGGAACAAATTTGCCAGGCAGCCACCTGGTCGTCACCTTCTACTTTCTTTAGACATTATCAGTTAGATGTGTTGAAGAACAGGGAATTATCATTTGCTCGCAGAGTGTTATCTGCAGTTGTCCCCCCCTGATATGGGATTCCTATGTTATTTCTCCTGTCGTGCCGCTGTGGGGGTGTTAGGAAAGATTTCAATTACTTACCGGTAATTGGTTTTTCCTCTAGCCCCCACAGCGGCACAGGGAATTTCCCTCCCTATGATTATTCTAACTTTTATTTAAAAAAATAAATAAAAATAGGATGAAAGAAGGAAAAAGTTGTTTTGTCTTTCTTGGAGAGTATCCTTGTTTATTTCTCAATAACACATAAAGATTAATTTTGTTGCATCCATTCCAGAGTTTCTCGGTTATTTACTGGAGCAGGTAAGGGGAGGGGAGTATTTAAAGATCTCCACGTTGTTTCCTGTCCCTGGGGAGGCGGGGTATCCTCCTGTCGTGCAGCTGTGGGGGCTAGAGGAAAAACCAATTACCGGGAAGTAATTGAAATCTTTCTTTTTTTATTGTTTTTAGCATTTTAATATGATAAATGAGAAAAAGTTTATTTTTTAATGTTTAAATATTTTTATTTTTTTTAATGCTTTTAATAACTGTTCAGATGTATTTAACTTTTTTATAACCCCTATTAGGGTGCTTGAGCCTGCGATCATTTGGTTACTTCTACTATTTACAGCAATACTACATTGCTGCCAGCTGTGAATAGAAATTTTACTGGCATTCTATTACACCCTGGTAGAGGCAAAGTATAATAGGCACCACAATATGGCAGTCCTGGGCACCTTCAGAAGGCACAAAGGGGCCAATCAAAGAACAGAGGAGCTCCCTGCCTTTGTCTTACCGCTCAGATGCCATGGTCACTTTTGTGACTGTCAAAACCCACAGTGATGAGCTGTAATGTGTGGGGGCTCCTGGCAGTAAGTATTCAATCTCAGTAAACAGAGTTCAATCTCTCTAAAACGGCACCACAGTAGAAACTAATCACAGCATTTATTCACATCAAAAGGGTATGATTCATTATATGTAGAATGAACATCAGCAATCAAGTACAAAATGTTAAGAGATAGTTACAGAATTAGATAAACAGGGAAAGGAAAACCCTATTGGCCCTCACTGAAAACTGCATTCAGGAATCCAACACAGCTTCCCCTGCTGCTCGTTTCTATGGAGGCCTACACTTCTCCTATACCCCCAGACCTAAGAACAGACATGGTGGCGGAGTTGGCATACTCCTGTCCCCACAATGCACTTTCCAGGTCATACCCCCAGTTCCATCAATCTCATTCCCTTCTTTTGAGGTCCAGACCCTCAGGTTCTTCCATCCCCTCTCTCTCAGAGTAGCTGCTGTATACCATCCCCTTGGCTCATCCACCCAGTTCCTGGATCAATTTGGTGCCTGGCTGCCACACTTCTGCCCTCAGGAATCACCATCTGCCTCTCAGCTTCTATCTCTAACTTCCTCCCTTGGTCTTTTACTACTTTCTAACTCACTTTTGTAGCCAGTGGTTTACACATGAATGGCTGTGTGTTGAGTTATTTTGAGGGCACACCAAATTTACACTGTTATACAAGCTGTACACTGACTACTTTACATTGTATCAAAGTGTAATATCTTCAGTGTTGTCCCATGAAAAGATATAATTATTTACAGGACTGCTGGTACTCAGGAACATGGGTTAGGATAAGAGAAATACCACCAGGTTCCCCGTTATTCACTTATCCTATAACAAAGGACACGAACACCGTTTAACTTTAACTTGCTTTAATGGGTGATGATCGGACACAGCTAAACATTATAACGGCAAATTAAACTCCTCCTCCAACCACTCCTTCGGTGCGGTGTGCCAATCCCTGGACCCCAGAGGGCACGTGCCCCAAATCTGTTCCCACCATGCTCCTGTTCTCTACATTGCCGCCAGCTGTGACTTCCGAATTCTGCTCCAACTCAGGAACCTCAAACAAAAGAAAAACAATATGACCATCCAAATACAAAAAAACATAACCATAAAGGGAGGGAGGGCGGGACCAGCTTGCCCTCACCGTACACAGGAAGAGGCAGGAGCAGGGGGGGGAGTATATATCACCTGTCATTGCCTCCTCCCCTTCCTGCTCCATAGCTAAGAGCTCATTTGTATGCCTTTCTTCCCAGAATTCCAGAGAAGCATGTATGGCCTATATGTCTCCTCACGCCAATTAAGGAGCTCTCCCCAAGGAGAGATAGTAACTCCCCAAATCCTGACTAAGGGCTCTTTCACACTTCCGTTGTTCTGTTCCGGCATAGAGTTCCGTCGTCGAGGGCTCTATGCCGGAAGAATCCTAATCAGGATTATCCCCATGCATTCTGAATGGAGATAAATCCGTTCAGGATGCATCAGGATGTCTTCAGTTCCGGGATGCAACGTTTTTTGGCCGGAGAAAATACCGCAGCATGCTGCGCTTTTTGCTCCGGTCAAAAATCCTGAACACTTGCCGCAAGGCCGGATCCGGAATAAATGTCCATTGAAAGGCATTAATCCGGATCCGGCCTTAAGCTAAACGTCATTTTGGCGCATTACCGGATCCGACGTTTAGCTTTTTCTGAATGGTTACCATGGCTGCCAGGACGCTAAAGTCCTGGTTGCCATGGTAAAGTGTAGTGGGGAGCTGGGGAGCAGTATACTTACCGTCCGTGCGGCTCCCGGGGCGCTTCAGAGTGACGTCAGGGCGCCCCACGCGCATGGATGACGTGTCGCATGGATCACTAAGAGCTTGTTTGCATCCATTTCTTCCCATATTTAGGCACTATTAATTCTCAATATCTGTTATAGATACACAAACATACAAATATATACACAGAATAAGATCACTATATTGATATTGAGCACTACCACTCATGTCAAAATATTAAAGAGTCAATGTACTTTCACACAACAAGAATCTTTGTAATATGTTTTATTAGTAAGAAATGTCTAGTTCTCATGTTATCAGCTGTTTACCTCCTCGCTTGCTATCTTTTCACTTTGAAAAATGCTTTGAACTCCATCTCAAGACAGACTAGTTCCACAGGAGGATCATATTACACATGTCAATACAAGTCTATGTAGAGAGGCGAAGTGAGCAGCACCATGAGTGGGTGGGACACTAAAGAGACTTCACAGCTACATAGAAGATTTAGATTTCAGCACAAGCGCTGAATTCACAACTAAGGCTACTTTCACGCTAGCGTTTTTTGCAGATCAGTCATGGATCTGCAAAAACGCTTCCGTTACAATAATACAACCGCATGCATCCGTCATGAACGGATCCGGTTGTATTATGTCTTCTATAGCCATGACGGATCCGTCTTGAACACCATTGAAAGTCAATGGGGGACGGAATCTTTTTCTATTCTGCCAGATTGTGTCAGAGAAAATGGATTCGTCCCCATTGACTTACATTCTATACCAGGATGGATCAGTTTGGCTCCGCTTCGTCAGGCGGACAGCAAAATTCTGCAGGCAGCGTTTTGGTGTCTGCCTCCAGAGCGGAAAGGTGACTGAAGGGAGGCAAACTGAGGCATTTTAAGCGGATCCTTTTCCATTCAGAATGTATTAGGGCAAAACTGATCCGTTTTGGACAGCTTTTGAGAGCCCTGAACGGATCTTGCAAATGGAAAGCCAAAACGCTAGTGTGAAAGTAGCCTAATACAGTTCAGTACCTCTCTGTAATGTCCTTCATGATCCTGGGGTATACTTTTGAGTGAGTAAGAGAAGCTTAGGAAGCAGCTTCTCATCTACTTTCTGTGTGCAGTGGATGGCAGCTAGTCTCCACCCATCATATCTGAAAGATCTGCAAATTAGATGTTCAGCATGCACAGAGGAAAACTGCTACAATGCCAGATAGAAGTGATATAGTGGCCAGAAATAGTGGGTTTTTTTTCATCTACAAAGACAGTACTATTGTTTAATGCAGAGTATGTTCAAATGTTAGGCACACTTACAATGGTGCTGTGCAGTTCATCTACATATAGAATAAGCAGATGTTGACATACACAGTGCCACAGTCTCATTTTGCCTTATGAATGGTGAACCCCTGTGTGGACAGCTTCTCTAGAGATACCTGTTACATCCAGGGCCGGCGCCACCCATAAGCAAGGTAGGCCACTGCGTAGAGCGCACTCTTGCTGGGGGCGCCGCTCTGGCCGCAAATAGAAGTCACAGCGCTCTCCGCTCTGACTCTTTTGCGCTACTCTACACCGGCCCCGCCGCTAACAGGAGTATACATTTATAAACTGTAATCCGTATCCTGCAGTAACATTAACTTTAAATCAGCGCTCATCTCTTTGCTACCTTACACTCAGCTCCGGTAACAGACAGTGCGGGCGCGCTCACTCACTAATGTCACGCGCCTGCTCCTCCCACTAGGCGGTGCAGGCGCGTGACGTCAGTGAGTGAGCGCTGCCGCCCGCACTGCCTGTTACTGGAGCTGAGTGTAAGGTAGTAAAGAGATGACCGCTGATTTAAAGTTAAAGTTACTGCAGGATACAGATAAGGGTCCATTCACACGTCCGTATATTTCTATATCCCGAATTGCGGTCAGTTTTGCGGTCAGTTACTTGTCAAAGTAACATACATATAAATGCAATTACCCAAAGCTTTCCAACAGAACATTGTCCAGAGTATCGCACTGCCTCTGCTCGCTTGCTTTTTTCCCATAGAGAATTCTGGTGCCATCTCTTCCCCAGATAAGCAACACACAGAGACACACATGACCATCCATATAATGTAATAGAAAACATGATACCTTAGGCCAGGCCACCTTCCTCTATTACTCCATGATTCATTTCTGATGCTCATGTGTCCAATGTAGGCACTTTTGGTGGTGGACAGCAGTCAACATGGACACTCTGATGGATCTGTGTCTATGCATTATGGCCCATTCAGATGCTTAGCTTTGTTTGTTTACCTACATATAGCATGTCTTCTCATGTGCTTTACTTCAGTGATTAATTGATTAATGAGCTAAATTACCCCTAGTTCTATGATCACACTTCCTATAAATATAGACCCAGTCTAAGGGAAAGCACTCGCAGGGGTCAGCACGAGCCAAAAGCATCATCTCTGCCAAAGCGCTATTTTGCCTAAGCGCTTGGCAGTTATTCATGGCAGTTGGGCAGGAGACGGAGATGCTATGTGTACTACTCAAACAAAGTTACACACAGCACAGGTATGCTACGATATTGCTTCACTCAGGCTCTGGCTGCTCTTCTCATCACTATGGCTGTCTACTTTCAAATTCAACCACACTGTCCACCCTCTGTCCCTTCTCTCCACTTCAGTCCCTCCCTCCTTCCCTCACCCTTATTCAGTTCCCAAACACTTTATATCCTCATACATTACACTGACCCATCTTTCTCCACGGTGCAGCATAAAAAACACCAATATAAATCTTTCACCCACTTACTGTCTCTTTCTGTTCTCCTGCTACTAGCTGCAGGGGATATTTCACCAAATCCTGGCCCTCCCTCTGTTGCTAACTTCTCCTCTGCCACACACAGATACTCCAAAAATCTGATTAATGTTTACTGCACATCCTTTCTAGTCTCTTTTAACTGCGCACTCTGGAAAGCACAGTCGGTCCGTAACAAACTACCCACAATCCACGATTTCTTCCTCTCACGCTCTCTGAACTTGCTAGCCCTTACAGAAACCTGGCTTCAACCCTCTGACACTGCTTCCCCTGCTGCCCTATCCTATGGTTGACTTCACTTCTCCCATACCCCCAGACCTGATGACAGGCACGGGGGAGTAGGCATACTACTTTCTCCACAGTGCACATTTCAGGTCATTCCCCCTGTACCCTCTCTCACATTCCCTTCTATTGAGGTTCACACCATTAGACTCTTTCATCCATTTCCCCTGAGAGTTGCAGTTATCTATCATCCCCCAGGCTCCCCCCACCAATTTCTGGATCACTTTGCAGCTTGGCTTCCTCACTTCCTATCTTCTGAATCACCAACTCTTATTATGGGTGATTTTATTATCCCCATTGATGATCCTATCTCCCCTCGGCCGCTCACTTTCTTTCTTTAACCTCCTCTCTTGGCCTATCACAACTTACTTCCTCTGCCATGCATGAACTGGGCAATATACTTGATCTAGTCTTCTTCCGTCATTGCTCAGTCTCAAACTTTAGTAACTTATCCTTCCCCCTTTCTGACCACAATCTTCTTTCATTTACCATAAAGACCTCTCAATTTTCTCATGACAATCCTACTTTTCACACTTACAGAAACCTACACACCATTAACTGCCAGCAACCTATTAACATCCTACAATTAGCTCTTACCCCAATCACTTCCCTCCCCTGTCCACACCCTAGATGAAGTTGCAACAATATCAATCCATCCCTCTCGACACAGAACATGGCAACTCTGGCACACACCTGAAACACGTTTTCTCCAGCGCTGCTCCAGATGTGCAGAACGCTTATGGAGAAAATAGCAAATATCAGCAAAGCCTATAATTCGGCTCTCAACATTGCTAAACAAAAGTACTTCACCTCTCTCATCTCCTCACTCTCAAATAACCCAAAACCACTCTTTTACACTTTTCATTCCCTTCTAAGTCCTAAAGTTCCAGAACCTGTCACTGACCTCTGCACTGATGGGATGGCCACTTACTTCAGAGACAAGATTGGCAGTATCTGGCAGGAAATAATCTCCCAGTCCCCAAATAATTTCAATCCTCCTTCCTCCAATTCCTCCACATGCTCTCTCTCCTCTTTTGACCCTATAACAGAGGAAGAAGTCTCCGGGCTTCTCTCTTCTTCTCGACCCACAACCTGTAGCAGTGATCCTATTCCATCACACCTCCTCCAGTCCCTCTCCCTGGCTGTCATCACTCACCTAACTACAATTTTTAACCCCTCTCTCTCTTCTGGTATCTTTCCCTCCTCTTTCAAACACTCTATTATCACCCCACTACTAAAGAAACCATCTCTTGACCCGACCTGTGCTGCTAACTACAGACCTGTTTCTAACCTCCCCTTCATCTCTAAACTCCTTGAACGTCTTGTCTACTCTCGCTTAATAAGCTATCTCTCTGCAAACTCACTTCTTGACCCCTCACAATATGCCTTTCACCCTCTTCACTCTACAGAAACTGCCCTTACTGAAGTGTCTAACGATCTCCTAACAGTAAAAAGAAATGGTGACTATTCGCTATTGATTCTGCTGGATATCTCTGCAGCGTTTGATACTGTAGACCATAAACTCCTCCTCACCATGCTCCACTCAATTGGCCTTAAAGGGACACTGACAGGCCAAATCAGCATATATAGTTAGATATATGACATTACAGGTCTTATAGAGTCTTTTAAAAGCATATAAGTATCCCCCCTGTCCACCTTATAAAGAGCGAAATATAAAGTTTTATAACCTGCTTGTCCGGTCAGCAATCTGCCCAAGGGGCGGCGTTTCATGTGAAAATGCGCCCAGCCAGCCTTCCCAACTGCCGTTCTTAAGCCCCGCCCAGCTCATCATTATTCACTTCGCTGGGCGGGGGCTAGAACTCTCCCCAGTCCCGATCCTGCGCATGGGCAATTCAATCCTCTGGGCATCGTTCATGCCCAATCTTCTGCGCCTGCACCCCGCCGTGGTTAGATCGCTCATGCGTACACACACAGCCTGCCTGCGTCTTGGAGGCAGCTGCAGCCTCAGCCTCAGCCATGCACTGTTCAGAGCAGCGCTTCAGAGCGCTGCTCACTCACATCGTCAAAGGGGTTAATAGTGCGTCCCAGAGGATTGAATTGCCCATGCGCAGGATCGGGACTGGGGAGAGTTCTAGCCGCCGCCCAGCGAAGTGAATAATGATGAGCTGGGCGGGGCTTAAGAACGGCAGTTGGGAGCGGCTAGCTGGGCGCATTTTCACATGAAACGCCGCCCCTTGGGCAGATTGCTGACCGGACAAGCAGGTTATAAAACTTTATATTTCGCTCTTTATAAGGTGGACAGGGGGGATACTTATATGCTTTTAAAAGACTCTATAAGACCTGTAATGTCATATATCTAACTATATATGCTGATTTGGCCTGTCAGTGTCCCTTTAAGGACACTGCTCTCTCTTGGTTCTCTTCCTATCTCTCTGGCAGCTCATTTAGTCTATCATTCACTGGCTCTTCTTCTTCTCCTCTTCCTCTTGATTTTGGCGTTCCTCAGGGCTCAGTACTAGATCCTCTACTCTTCTCCCTCAATACAGCCCCCCTCAGACAGACTATCAGTAGATTTGGCTTTCGATACCATCTCTATGCTGACGACACCCAAATATTCACTTCATCCCCTGACATCACCCCTGCTCTACTCCAAAACACCAGTAATTGTCTGGCAGCTGTCTCTAATATCATGTCCTCTCTGTATCTAAAACTGAACCTCTCAAAAACTGAACTTCTTGTCTTTCCCCCATCTACTAACCAACCTACACTTGATATTTCAATTTCGGTCTGCAGCACTATCATAACTCCTGTGCAACATGCCCGCTGTCTTGGGGCCACATTTGACTCTGATCTTTGCTTTGTTCCCCATATTCAATCACTTACACACTCTTGTCGTCTTCACCTCAAGAATATCGCCAGAATCCGCCCTTTTCTTACGGTGGAAATGGCAAAAACTCTTGTTGCCTTGATTCATTCTCGTCTTGACTACTGCAACGCATTACTAATCGGTCTCCCTCTCACTAAACTCTCCCCCCTTCAGTCTGTCCTAAATGCTGCAGCCAGGCTCATCTATCCATCCAACCGCTATACTGATACTACTAGTCTGTGCCAGTCACTTCACTGGTTACCCATCCACCACAGAATACAGTTCAAACTTCTCACCCTCACCCACAAAGCTCTCCACAGTGCTGCACCTCAATACATCTCCTTCCTCATCTCCATCTACCACCCTACTCGTGCTCTCCATTCTGTTAGCGACCTAAGATTAATAACCTCCATAATTCATACCTCTCACTCCCGTCTTCAAGACTTTTCTCGAGCTGCACCTAATCTCTGGAATACTCTGCCCCAGAATACTAGGTCAATTCACAACTTCTCCACCTTCAAACGTGCCTTAAAAACACATCTTTTCAGGCAGGCTTATCAAGCTACCTGAACTGACTATTCCCCGACTAAACCTCTCCCTCACCAGCTCCTCTGGCCTGAACTCGATCCTCTAGTAGTCCCAAACCCAAAGCAGATCGGTTGGCACCACTCCTGTCAGTTCAATAATGGCTCAAATCCTACTTATCACAATCAACTACCTTATGTGTCACCCCCAATTCCTCATAGATTGTAAGCTCTTGCGAGCAGGGCCCTGACTCCTAGTGTTTCAGTTGCATATTAGCCAGTTAGTTTTGTTTCGTACATGAACCCTATGAATTTGTAAAGCGCAGTGGAATATGGTGGCGCTATATAAATACATTTTATTATTATTATTATTATTATTATTATATTATGCAGCCCTGTACTCAGGAAGCTGTGATTCACTGTGTGTTCCAACTCCTTTCTATCTTAGTCTCGCGAACTTTTTCAGCAATTTATACTATAGCCTCTCTTTTTTGGGATCAGACTAGACAAGGTAGCCTTTGCTCCTCATATGCATTAATAAGCCTTAGCCACTCATACTCTGAAGCAAGGTGTCTTTCCTTGCACCACTTTTGGTAGGTACAGTACTAACACCCCAGAAGACCTGCTGTTTTGGAGATGCTCTGACCAGTCTTCAAACCATCACAATGTAGCTCTTGTTTAAAGTTACTCAGATCCTTACACTTGCCATAAAATGCGCTTCCAACACATCAACTTCAACAACTGACCAATCCCTTGCTGCCTAACATATCCCACCCCTTGACATGTTATTCACTTTGAACATATAAAACCCTTGCCTTAGAGCTTTACTGACTTACTGATCAGATAATTCAGCACTGTACAGATAGCTTTCATCATGGGAGACTAAGCCTGCCCCCCATTCTCCAAACATATGGTTTCAGCAGGTATGCCATGCTTGTGCACATGTGTGATGATATCTGCGTGTCTTCAACTGAAGATGGATGAGGCAGGGAAGAAAGTGCTCCTTCTGTGCAAGCAAAATTTCTACAAACAGCTAGCTTGTTTGTATAGCTTGCCGAAAGTATTGCAGGTTCAACTATAGTGAATATTTGTCCCCGTTTTTTATTGTTTCTTTAAGTGGTTTTTCATATCACAGCATGTGATTTTAATCTTAAGATACAGATCAAAGCATGCACACACTATATTTTATCTGCTTAGTTTAATAGCCTGGAAAAGCCCATTTAGTTAATATTAGTTACAAACGGAAAAGTGGTAGTTTAGCTTGCCTAATGGGACTGCAGGGTAAAAAAAAAAAAAGCTTTAAATATTAATCATTGTCCTTGTGAAAGGTTGTTTTGCTTGCTCCAATTACTTGAGCAATGTGACGATTTCAGCAGCTAAAAATACAGCTTGTGTCCTGAAGTGTCTGCTACACTTCTTTCCTTTTCTCTTGAAGATGAGCAGGTAATTGATTGAGCTATTTTATATAGGAACAGGATACTATGTCTCTTGTCAGTTTGATGACAATAAATGATATTTGATTTCCTCCCAGATGACCCACTAAAATGTAAAAAAAACTATACCTAATATACTAATAGACAAATGATAGACAATTATAGATAAACACTTTCTAACCAAACTGATACCACACAAACAGTTTGTGTCTTTTATTGAGCACGTTAAAGTAAACATACAGTGCAGGGAGAAAAAGTAAACCTTTACCAAGATCCAGGGGCGTAGCTATAGGGGAAGCAGGGGAAGCGGCTGCCTTGGGGCCCTCAACAGCATTACACAATGGAACGATATACAGTGACAGTATAGACAGTGTAGAAAACGGATGGAACAGCGGCCTGGTCTGAGAGAGCTATCTTTACTAGCCACAGGAATGGGGGTGGCATGAAAGGAAGGGGTTGCGAAAAAATTTACTGGGGGAGGGGGGGCCCCATTAAAAAATGTGCTGTGGAGCCCAGTCATTTCTAGCTAGGCCACTGCCAAGATCTGCACAATATTGTGATGGAACGTTGGACCATTAATCCCTATAAACGTGTTTCAGTTTGGCAATCTTTCTGGGATGCCTTATTTGCACAGCCATGTTTAGGTAATGCCACACATTCTCCATATCGTTAAAGAGGTTGCCTAGTGGTATTCAAATTTTACATATGGCTCACAGAATAAAAGTATAAAAATTAATTCAAACTCACCCTCCCTGTTCTCCGCTGTTCTCCACTTCCTGGTCCCAACTCAACATGGCAGAAATGCCAGCAAAGGCTTGTTCAGCTTATCACTGACCATACCACGGTGACCCACCTTGGCCAGTGATGAACTTTGTGAGCTTTTTCCAGGAGGTCAGGTGACTGCAGCACGGGCCCTGAGAAGAGAAGACATCCAGGACAAGGAGAGTGGCGGCAGGAGAGGTAAGTTACTTTATTATTTTACAGTCTGATCTGAGGTCTGATATGGAGGTCTAATAGGGGGTCTGGAGAGGTCTCACTGGGGGGTCTGGAGAGGTCTAATGGGGGTCTGGCGTGGTCTATGGGGGGTCTGGAGGTCTGACTGGGGGTCTGAAGTGGTCTAATAGAGGGGTCTAAAGATCTGACAGGGTTGTCTGGAGGTCTGACTGGGGGGTCTGGAAAGGTCTGACTGGGGGTATGGAAAGGTCTGACTGGGGGTATGGAGAGGTTTGACTGGGGGTCTGGAGGTCTAATGGGGGTCTGATTGGGGGTCTAGAGGTCTAATGGGGGTCTGATTGGGCATCTGGAGGTTTAATGGGGGTCTGATTGGGGTCTAAAGGTCTAATGGGGGTCTGATTGGGCATCTGGAGGTTTAATGGGGGTCTGATTGGGGTCTAAAGGTCTAATGGGGGTCTTATTGGGGTTTTGGAGGTCTGAGTGTCTGGAGGTCTAATGGGGGTCAGTATGAGGGTCTGGAGGTCTAATGGGGGTCAGATATGGCGGTCTGGAAGTCTAGTGGGAGTCTGTAGATATACAGGGAGTGCAGAATTATTAGGCAAGTTGTATTTTTGAGGATTAATTTTATTATTGAACAACAACCATGTTCTCAATGAACCCAAAAAACTCATTAATATCAAAGCTGAATATTTTTGGAAGTAGTTTTTAGTTTGTTTTTAGTTTTAGCTATTTTAGGGGGATATCTGTGTGTGCAGGTGACTATTACTGTGCATAATTATTAGGCAACTTAACAAAAAACAAATATATACCCATTTCAATTATTTATTTTTACCAGTGAAACCAATATAACATCTCAACATTCACAAATATACATTTCTGACATTCAAAAACAAAACAAAAACAAATCAGTGACCAATATAGCCACCTTTCTTTGCAAGGACACTCAAAAGCCTGCCATCTATGGATTCTGTCAGTGTTTTGATCTGTTCACCATCAACATTGCGTGCAGCAGCAACCACAGCCTCTCAGACACTGTTCAGAGAGGTGTACTGTTTTCCCTCCTTGTAAATCTCACATTTGATGATGGACCACAGGTTCTTAATGGGGTTCAGATCAGGTGAACAAGGAGGCCATGTCATTTGATTTTCTTCTTTTATACCCTTTCTTGCCAGACACGCTGTGGAGTACTTGGACGCGTGTGATGGAGCATTGTCCTGCATGAAAATCATGTTTTTCTTGAAGGATGCAGACTTCTTCCTGTACCACTGCTTGAAGAAGGTGTCTTCCAGAAACTGGCAGTAGGACTGGGAGTTGAGCTTGACTCCATCCTCAACCCGAAAAGGCCCCACAAGCTCATCTTTGATGATACCAGCCCAAACCAGTACTCCACCTCCACCTTGCTGGCGTCTGAGTCGGACTGGAGCTCTCTGCCCTTTACCAATCCAGCCACGGGCCCATCCATCTGGCCCATCAAGACTCACTCTCATTTCATCAGTCCATAAAACCTTAGAAAAATCAGTCTTGAGATATTTCTTGGCCCAGTCTTGACGTTTCAGCTTGTGTGTCTTGTTCAGTGGTGGTCGTCTTTCAGCCTTTCTTACCTTGGCCATGTCTCTGAGTATTGCACACCTTGTGCTTTTGGGCACTCCAGTGATGTTGCAGCTGTGAAATATGGCCAAACTGGTGGCAAGTGGCATCTTGGCAGCTGCACGCTTGACTTTTCTCAGTTCATGGGCAGTTATTTTGCGCCTTGGTTTTTCCACACGCTTCTTGCGACCCTGTTGACTATTTTGAATGAAACGCTTGATTGTTCGATGATCACGCTTCAGAAGCTTTGCAATTTTAAGAGTGCTGCATCCCTCTGCAAGATATCTCACTATTTTTGACTTTTCTGAGCCTGTCAAGTCCTTCTTTTGACCCATTTTGCCAAAGGAAAGGAAGTTGCCTAATAATTATGCACACCTAATATAGGGTGTTGATGTCATTAGACCACACCCCTTCTCATTACAGAGATGCACATCACCTAATATGCTTAATTGGTAGTAGGCTTTCGAGCCTATACAGCTTGGAGTAAGACAACATGCATAAAGAGGATGATATGGTCAAAATACTAATTTGCCTAATAATTCTGCACGCAGTGTAATGGGGGTCTAGAGGTCTGATATAGGGGTGTGGAGGTCTGATATGGGGGTCTGGAGGTCTAATAGGGGTCTGGAGGTCTAATGGGGTTCTTATATGGGTGTCTGGAGGTCTAATGGGGGTCTTATGTGAGATTTGATATTGGGTTGGGGTCTTACATGGAGGTCTAATGGGGTCTGATCTGAGGTCTAAAATGGGGGTCTTATATGGGGTCTGACATAGAGGTCTAAAGGGGGTTTGGTCTGAGATGGGGTGATCTCATTTAGGGTTTTATATGGGGGTCTGATCTGAAAGGAAGGGTGGATTTTTTTGTACTAGCGCACAATATAAAGAGGTGTTTTGTACTGATGCACTGTGTGGTACCAGTATTTTCAGGGGAACTGTTTCTGCAGGAAAGTATTGGGGAGCACAGTGGGCACAGTATTTAGGGTGGCAGGATGGGGTGTTGAGTAGGTGAGGAGGAGGATGGTAAGATGTCTGCTTGTTAAACTCTGCAGAGACGAGGCGCGGCTGAAAGAAGTCACCATGGCGGTCTGGTCTGACAGGAGAAGAAGAGGAAAGAGAATATCTACATCAGAGAAGAGAAGTCACTGGATGTAAGAGGTATGTGGCGCTGTATTACCCTGTATTTTCTGTACCGCTGTATGTAATGTTTTCCAAGTATGTCTTTAAAGGGGTTGTCCGCTTTTTTTTTTCCTGCTCTGTTTACCTGCTCATCGCTGTAAATGCTACGGCGAGCAGGTGAACAGAACAGAGAAAGCAGCTCTCATATGAGTTCTGCCCTCTCTTCAAATAGCTGATTGTTGGGGGGGTGCCGGAGGACCCCGGCTGATCTGATATTGATGACCTATCTGATATTGATGTCCTAACAGTAGGACTGGAGGGAAGGGGGGGGGGGGCATTTCAATATTTGCCTTGGTCAGCAGAAAAGCTAGGTGCACTAGCGCTGAGTGAAGGGGGAATCCCAAGCTGAACTCTTGCACCAGGGCCCATGAGCCTTTAGCTATGTCCCTGGCCTTTAATATCTTATCACTGCCACCAATCAGCTGTTTATGGAGGCAGTGGTGGCTTAGGTGAGCGCTGCAGCCTCCTCACAGGATATCAAGCACAGTACCATACATTGTATAGTGACTATGCTTGGTGTTTCGGACAGGGCCCTTTCACTCCAATGATGAGAGTCAGACCCCACCATGCATATATCATATATTATACTGAGGATAAGTCATCAGTATTTTACTTCTTTAAACCCCTTTAATTTCAACGGGTTCATTCACTTTTTTTTGCAAGTGTATGGTACATTATCTCATGATTTCACATTTACGATCTAGGAATCTGCCGTTTAGCAGCGATATGCCAGCAGGCCTCAATACTCTTGTGTGACATCAATAACAATGCATATTTCTTTCTTTTTAATTACAATATTTTAAAATTGAATTTTTTTAATTTATATTTTTGATAGCTTTTTGGATTTCACATTATTTATTTATCTATACATATACTAAGCCTGCACATTTCATGGACGTATTTTGAAATTACTATTAGTGCATTGAAGGTGTCACCATTGCCCTTGTTGCACCTAAGTTCCACACCTTTCTGTTGCTAGACCCTCCCTGGCTGGTTTGATTGACAGGGCCAGGCAGAGGCAAAGTAGTGAGAAAGGGTACTGGCCACAAATGTGAGTGGAGCTTGGGTTCAACAAGAGCAGATGCCTGCCCGTGTTTATACACACATGTTAACTGTGAACAAGTCTTGAAAAATTCTCCCTTATTTTGGGAACAGCAGCAGTACAGTGTGGATTTGGAAAGGGCAGGGGCGGGCTGGCAGCCTTAGTCCTGGGGGGCAAATCCAGTCAAGTGGCCCATTTTTAGCCCCGCCCATTATTAAAAACCCCTCCTACATATAATAGGCCACTCCCAACAAACACTGTACAGCTGAAATTCTATTGATGAGGCCTGTCTCTACACATCATACGGAGAGAGGGGGAGGTCTGTCCTGGCTGCACTGCCTGCTTGACATTATACAATAGACAGCCGGCTACAGCCAGGACCTCCTCCGCTCTCCTCCCTCCCCAGATCCTGCTCAAGGCTTGTGTTTCCCCCCACCATCTGCCACTCGCCCGTGGCCTGCTGACCCCTTTGGCCGTCCTCACCCAGCTCTGAATCCTCCTTCTGCAAATGGCAGGGGGAGGAGCCGGAGCATCTCCTCTCCTACATAGCACCACATACCTCTTACATCCAGTAATGTCACCTTTGTTGTAGACGTTCTCTTTTTTTATCTTCTCCATTAAGACCAGACCGCCATGATGATTTTTCAGCCATCTCCCGTCTCTGCAGAGATTGACAAACAGACATTAGTTTCCTGCCACCCCCAATACTATACTGCAGAAACAGTCCCCCTTGAAATACTACTACCACACAGATAGTGCCCCCTTCAACAATTATTGGCACACAGTGCTCTAAATAACTGCGCCCAGACACTAATAGTATAAAGATAATGTCCCCCTCAAAAAAATTGTGCTAAGCTGATACTATGCCAGGGTGCCCCCCAAAGTAACAATGCTCCCCAAAATCCCACCAATTGAAATAATTCTGTGCCAGAGCACACTTAGTAGTAATAATGCCCCTATAGTGCCCATAATACCTCCTAGTAGTAATAATTCTCCCTCTAATATGTCAGTACATGAAATACCCCCACTTAGTGCCCGCAGTTGAGCTAATGTCCCCATAATGTAAGCCAGTATAAAATACCCCTATATAGTGCCCCAGTAAATGCCCTCATAATGCTACTCTCCCCCTTCCCCATAGTGTCCCCCATAATATTCCAGTAAAAAAAATCCCCCTTCTTAGTGCCCCCAGCAGATGCTCCTCTCCCCCATAATGTGCCAGTAAAAAATGCTCCTTCTTAGTGCCACCAGATGCCCCAATAGTGCTCCACTCCCCCATAGTGCCCCCAAATAATGCCCCATAATAATAATGCCAGTAAAAAATGCCCCCTTAGTGCCACCAGATGCCATAGTGCCCCCCATAAAGTGGCAATAAAAAAGGCCCCTTTAGAGCCCCCACTTCTGCATAGTGCCCCCAAATAATGCCCCTATAGTGCCAACAGATGCCCCATACTGCCAATCTCCCCTATAGTGCCCCCATAATGTGCCAATAAAAAAAAAGCACCTTTAGAGCCCCCAGATACCCCCATAGTGCTCCTCTTCCCCATGGTGCCCCCTCATAATGTGCCAGTAAGAAATGCCCCCATAGTGCCCCCCCAAAAATGGGCAAGAAAAAAATGCCCCCAGAGTGCCACCCCCAAAAAAATGGGGCTGTAAGAAATGCCAGCTTCCCCCGCAAAAAAAACAAAAACAAAAAAAAAAACACCAATACCTCCATCAGCATTGATGCGATGCAGGCCTCTTCCGGCCTGTGTCCCCCTCTGTGTGCTGCCCAGCCCAGGCGGCGCGATGATAATGATGTCATTAGTGCCTTCGGCCTATCAGAAGAACAGGGAAGGGAGACGCCTCTCCCTCCCCTGCCCTGCCCCAGCACAGGCATCTGTATCGCTGTCCTGAGGACGGCGATACAGATGAATATGGAGATGAGCGCTTACACAATGGAAGCGCTCATCTCCTACTGGTCCCCCCCCCACCGCCGCCAGCAACTAGAACCAGGGCCGTGCCGCCTGTGGTGAACGGCAGTGCGGCCCTGAGGAATTAAAAAAATAAAATAATTATTTGTTAACGACGGCCCAGCGGCCGTTTTTAACATGCTTTAGGGCGGCCTGGGGGGCAATTGTTTCCCTGCCCCCTGTCCCAGCCCGCCCCTGGGAAAGGGTAAGGTCTAAGGTGTGTAGAGGTAATTGGGCCATGTGACAGCAATAGTAGCGGCAGCAGTAGCATCACAGCATGGAACAGTTTTAGTGGCTGTGTAGGGGTAATAATAGTAGTACTTATGGGTAATGGCAGTAGATGGAGCAGCAATTATACAATATGGAACATGATGGTACACAGTAAGATAACGGCAGTGGCATGATGGGGCCAGAGATATAGCAGGTATATTCTTCGGCCTCACAGATTCATGACTTATTCATTCTGACAAAAGTGATGTATTGTACACTAGCGGAGGTCAACTTTGTCTGTTTGGGTGTGATGACGCCACCTGCCATGCTGAAAACTGTCTCTGAGATGACACGGAAGTAGTAGTGGTAGTACCACAATTTAAATTGTGAATTATAGTGGCTCACTCTGTTTGACACCGCGGTAATGGTGCTCTGCTGCAAGTGATTCACCCAATCTCTTAACAAGTAAATAAATATAAAATAATCAGCAGGCACTCACCATCTGTATTTCACACATATATAACACATTTATTATTATTTAAAATTTAAAATATCAAAATGAATAAAAATATAAAATGGATAACAATATATCTTAATTATGCACACAGTATAGAAAGTTAATAACCATATGTTAATATATAATGGATAAATGTGGTAGAGTCAATTTGTAAAAAATCGATTAAATATTCAGATAAAAAGATCGATTGAATAGTCAGATAAAAAAATCGGATAAGTGATCGAATAAAAATCAGATAAATAGCAGAGAAGTGTCCTTAGAATATTTCATATATAATTTTCAGATATTATATGAATATAATTTAGAAAATTCGCTAAGTATACTTGTCTTCTTATTCTTATTGGTAATCCAACATAATCCAGTGTTAAATTAGTTGCAGAATGTTCGTAATATATTATACTTGCTCTAGTTTCGTCCATCATTTTTCATACATTTCCTTAATTTATACCATGAAAGATCTGATATTCACAGTAGAGCACTGCAGCTATATAGTTTATCAGTGGGTGATTTTCGAATTAATAGTTCAATATAAATAGTCTTGTTATAAAATTCGATTGTGCTTGCTGTGGAGGCGTCCCTCTCACAGTTAAGCTACTCACCCAAGTCTAGAGCGCTTGTCTATGTGATGTGTTGATTTCGTCCAGCTGTCAGCATCTCACATGGCATTGAATGGAAAAAAAATGAAGTTGTTGGGAATCTTGTATGATCCTTACTTTTTCGATTCTTTAATCTTTAATCCTGCAGGATGATTTGGTCTGTAGTTTGGTTCCTTTAGTCCGCCAGACGCGTTTCGAGGTGACCTCACCTCTTCCTCAGTGGCTTAAGAACGAAATCAACACATCACATAGACAAGCGCTCTAGACTTGGGTGAGTACCAGAATTTAGCCTCTCTTTCACCAACAGAAACCATTCCCCCATTTTGCTTTGATAGCAAGAGTCTAAAAGCATGGATATCCAGTATTCTTCAAATGTCTTGATGCTAACGATACATAAGCACGCATACAGCTTACCATGCTCACCAGAGTTCCTGGGGACTCAGTCCTTTCCAACTATGCTCCCCCCCCCCCCCCCCAACTATTTCTCCTCCATGGGACTTTGTCTGTGTGGGTCCCCAACAGATACATGGTGGCAAGCAAGATGTGGAAGCTTCCCTCCCTTGTTGCATCAGCGTGAGCATCTGCTCTAAGGTAAGTATTAGGGGGATGACATTTTTGATGCTGCAGTTGTCCCTACTGACGAATCTGGTGTCCTCTTCGAAAGGTCTGAATAAGCTAAATGTGTCTCTGATGATCTGCCACGTGCCTGACTTCAAAACAACACATGCTTCCTGATGTAGTGGTTTAATGCATGATGATCATTCACTGCTTTACTCTGCTCATACAGATGATCCAGCATATGCAAGGTGGAATTCCAGTGAGTTGGAACTTCACGGATTAAGTAATGCAATGGCTAACAGTTCTGTTGCTTCAAGTCCAAGAGGGTGTTCCTTGCCACCTAAGAATGGTTGAAAAGTGAGGATAGTTGGGGGGGCGTGGCCGGAAGCTGAGATGAGCAGACGCATGTAGGAGAGCTCCGGACCCAAATCCCTAACTTTCACCTTATCCTGACTGTCATGGTCTTACCTTCTTGCTGTTCTCCTTCGTTTGACATGTGCTGGCGGCCATCTTGGTTTCTGGGTTTCTTGTAGCCTTCCACCCTGCGGCTCCTCCTTCCCACTGGGAGGAGCTGGATGCCTAGCTCATATATATAGGAGGTCTGTGGCTTCAGTTCCTTGCTTGGTCCTCCTGTGTTCACATGCTTCTAAGACTGCTGCTGCTTCTGGTTCCTGATCCTGGCTTCGTCTGACTACCCTGCTGGTTCCTGATCCTGGCTTCGTCTGACTACCCTGCTGGTTCCTGATCCTGGCTTCGTCTGACTACCCTGCTGGTTCCTGATCCTGGCTTCGTCTGACTACCCTTCTGGTTCCTGATCTCTGGCCTCTCAAAGACTCTGCTTCGGTTTCACCATTCGTTTGGACTTTTGCTTTACAGCTTTATTTTCAATAAAGCCTTCTTATTTTCACTTATCTCTTGTTGTACGTCTGGTTCATGGTTCCGTGACATTAGGACCAAGCCATGAGTTCTGACGGTACAGGGCCATCCTCGCTACCCATGCTGGTTGCCAGACTTGATCAGCAGGATCACCTGTTGGGTCGATTCGCTGTGGCGTTGCAAACCCTGCTTGAACGCACGGCTCATTTCGCTCCCGTTGCCGATGGGTCGGTTGTCGCTCCTACTGCCGCTCCGGTTGTTGCGCCTGAGTCTACCCCGACACCTGTTGTTGCGCCTGCGGTGTTTCGGGGTATGACCGGTTCTGCCCCTCTTCCACAGCGCTTTGGGGGAGAGCCAACTCAGTGCCGAGGTTTCCTTAACCAGGTGGGCATTTATTTCGAGTTGCTGCCACATGCCTTTCCTACTGAGAGATCAAAGGTGGGCTTCTTGATCTCGCTGCTCTCGGACAAGGCCTTGGCCTGGGCCAGCCCTTTATGGGAGAACAACAATCCGGTGGTTGCCGAGTTTTCCGGTTTTGTTGCTTCTCTTCGGAAGGTATTCGATGTGCCGGCTCGTGCTGCCTCTGCTGCGAAGCTCCTTATGTCCATCAGACAGGGTTCACGATCCGTAGCTGAATACGCCATTGAGTTTCGTACCCTGGCAGCAGAGGTGGGCTGGAATAATGAGGCTCTGGTCGCTGCTTTCTCTCATGGTCTCTCGGATGCCTTGAAGGATGAGGTTGCAGCTAAGGACCTACCAGTGGAGCTCGAGTCTCTTATTTCTTTCCTGATTTTGATTGACACCAGACTCAGGGAGAGACCTTCCTTTAAGGAGAGCCTGCGGAGGTCTTCTAACAGATTGGCGCCTACGTTTGCTGTCCCACCCGTGCCTCCCTCTCCTCCCACGCCTCCTGGGGATGACTTGTCTGGGGGTGAACCCATGCAGCTGGGGTTTGCTCGCCTGTCCGAGGGGGAGAGGGTACTCCGGAGACGCGAGGGTCGATGCATGTACTGTGGTCTCGGTGGGCATTTTCGGTTGGCATGTCCGAACCGTCCGGGAAACGCTCGTACCTGAGATCCTGTCGGGGGCAGATCTTGGGTGGAGTCTCCTCGTCCCCGGTTTCCCGTGTTGACAAACCACTGATCACTGTTGTCCTCTCCTGGGTCGGGGGCTCGGTGACGACCCAGGCGTTGGTGGACTCTGGTGCTGGTGGTTTGTTCATTGATAGTGTGTTCGCTGCCGCCAATTCCATTCCTCTGCAGGCTCGAGGTTCCCCACTGGCTCTTGAGGCGATAGACGGCAGACCCCTTCTGTCGTCACACGTGACTCATGAGACCCTTCCAGTGGGGATAGCCATTGGTGCCGTTCACAGAGAGTCGGTCTGTCTCCAGGTTATTTCGTCTCCACACTACTCGGTGGTCTTGGGGTACCCCTGGCTCCAGAAGCATAATCCGACTTTCGATTGGAGATCGGCTGAGATCCTCTCGTGGTCACCGCAGTGTGGGGCTAGTTGCATCCATGGGTCTGTCAAGTTGCTGTGTACTTCCTCGGACTCTCTGTTGCCTCCTGAATACGAGGAGTACCGGGATGTATTCGATAAGGTGCGCGCGGTTGCCCTACCTCCGCACCGCCCATACGATTGTGCCATAGAGTTACAACCTGGTGCCGTTCCTCCTCGTGGCAAGGTCTATCCACTGTCGGTAGCGGAGAATGAGGCCATGGAGGAGTACGTGAGGGAGGCGCTTTCACGCGGACACATTCGCAAATCCTCGTCCCCGGCAGGGGCTGGATTTTTCTTTGTGAAAAAGAAGGGCGGTGAGTTGAGGCCTTGCATCGATTACAGGGGTCTCAATCGCATCACGATCAAGAACGCTTACCCGATGCCCTTGATTTCCGAGCTGTTCGATCGCCTTAAAGGGGCCACGGTCTTTACCAAACTCGACCTGAGGGCGGCATATAACCTGGTAAGGATCAAGGCGGGCGATGAGTGGAAGACCGCGTTTAACACCAGGACCGGTCATTATGAATCCTTGGTTATGCCCTTTGGGTTGTGCAATGCGCCCGCAGTCTTTCAGGAATTCATCAACGATGTTTTCCGTGACCTGTTGCAGCAGTGTGTGGTGGTCTATTTGGATGACATCTTGGTATATTCTGAATCCATGGAGGCCCACATTCTGGATGTCAGACGAGTGTTGCAACGGTTACGAGAGAACAAGCTGTTCGGTAAGCTTGAGAAATGCGAATTTCACCGATCCCAGGTAACCTTCTTAGGTTACATCATTTCCGCTGAGGGGTTCTCCATGGATCCTGAGAAGGTTTCGGCTGTCTTACAGTGGCCCCAGCCCAGTGGTCTTCGTTCCCTGCAGCGCTTTTTGGGCTTCGCCAATTATTATCGGAAGTTCATCAGGGACTTTTCCATGCTGGCCAAGCCTCTCACGGATCTGACCAGGAAGGGCAGTAATTCCCAGGTCTGGCCGCTCGAGGCCATCCGAACTTTTGAGGCCCTAAAGTCCGCTTTTGTGTCGGCTCCGATTCTGTCGCATCCCAACCCTGGGTTGCCCTTTGTCCTCGAGGTGGACGCGTCTGAGACGGGAGTAGGCGCCCTTCTGTCTCAGCGTAGAACACCAGAGGGTCCTCTGCTTCCTTGTGGGTTTTACTCCCGGAAACTGTCTTCCGCGGAGTGCAACTATCAGATTGGTGACAGGGAGTTATTGGCCATCGTGCAGGCCCTTAAAGAATGGAGGCACTTGCTCGAGGGTTCGGTGGTTCCGGTTCTCATCCTGACGGACCATAAGAATCTGACCTACCTTTCTGAGGCCAAGAGATTGACACCACGTCAGGCCAGATGGGCTCTGTTCTTGTCACGTTTTAATTACGTGGTCTCCTACCTACCCGGTTCCAAGAACATCAGGGCGGATGCCCTATCACGGCAGTACTCCGAGCTGTCCAGGGAGGAGTCGATTCCGACTTCGGTCATACCTCCGAATCAGATCCTGGCCGCCATTCGCACCAGCCTGACCTCTCCCCTGGGTGAGCAGATTTTGGCGGCTCAATCTGGTGCTCCCCCTGGGAGACCCAACGGCAGATGTTTTGTGCCTGAGGAGTTGCGCACTCGGTTGTTGCGAACCTACCATAACTCCAAGACCGCGGGGCATCCTGGAAAGAATCAGCTGTCCTGGGCTGTTTCACGTCTGTTCTGGTGGCCTTCCCTACGTTCCGACATCGCCGCATATGTAGCGGCATGCTCCGTTTGTGCCCAGAGTAAGTCCCCTCGGCACCTTCCGTTGGGCCTTCTGCAACCCATAGCCACCGGGGAGCGCCCATGGTCACACCTGGGGATGGATTTCATTGTGGACCTCCCTGCATCCCGAGGCCATACGGTCATTCTCATGATTGTGGATCGGTTTTCCAAAATGTGCCACTGTGTTCCTCTCAAGAAGTTACCCTCTGCACAAGAGTTGGCCACGATTTTTGCCAGGGAGGTCTTCCGGTTGCACGGTTTGCCCAAGGAGATTGTGTCGGATCGGGGGAGTCAGTTTGTGTCCAGGTTCTGGCGCGCCTTTTGCTCCCAGTTGGGGATTCATCTCTCCTTCTCCTCGGCCTACCACCCTCAGTCCAATGGGGCCGCAGAACGATCCAATCAGGCCTTGGAGCAATTCCTTCGTTGCTATGTCTCCGATCACCAAGACAATTGGGTTGACCTTCTGCCTTGGGCTGAGTTTGCCAGGAACACGGCGGTGAACTCTTCCTCTGGGACGTCTCCCTTCATGGCCAATTATGGGTTCCAACCTGCCGTGTTACCGGAGGTATTCTCTCCCCAGGATATTCCGGCTGTGGAGGATCACCTTTCCGTCCTACGTGCTTCTTGGGTACAGATCCAGAAGTCCCTTGAGGCCTCTGCGCAGCGCCAGAGACTCCAGGCTGATCGCAGACGAGCGCCTGCTCCTTCCTACCAGGTCGGAGACCGTGTATGGTTGTCCACCCGCAACCTCAACCTTCGAGTGCCCACTCCCAAGCTGGCGCCTCGCTTTGTTGGTCCCTTCCGAGTGCTTCGCAGGGTAAACCCGGTAGCCTATGCCCTTGCGCTTCCTCCTGGCATGCGGATCTCTAACGTGTTTCATGTCTCCCTGTTGAAGCCACTGGTGTGTAATCGTTTCACTTCCTCGGTTCCTCGGCCTCGTCCGGTCCGAGTGGGCAATCATGAGGAGTATGAGGTGAGCAATATCCTGGACTCACGCCTGGTCCGCGGTCGGGTGCAGTTTTTGGTCCATTGGCGTGGTTATGGTCCAGAGGAGCGTTCCTGGGTTCCCTCCGCAGATGTCCATGCTCCTGCCTTGCTCCGAGCCTTCCACGCACGCTTCCCTCAGAAACCGTTTTTTGCTCCGCGGAGGAGGGGCCCTTGAGGGGGAGGTACTGTCATGGTCTTACCTTCTTGCTGTTCTCCTTCGTTTGACATGTGCTGGCGGCCATCTTGGTTTCTGGGTTTCTTGTAGCCTTCCACCCTGCGGCTCCTCCTTCCCACTGGGAGGAGCTGGATGCCTAGCTCATATATATAGGAGGTCTGTGGCTTCAGTTCCTTGCTTGGTCCTCCTGTGTTCACATGCTTCTAAGACTGCTGCTGCTTCTGGTTCCTGATCCTGGCTTCGTCTGACTACCCTGCTGGTTCCTGATCCTGGCTTCGTCTGACTACCCTTCTGGTTCCTGATCTCTGGCCTCTCAAAGACTCTGCTTCGGTTTCACCATTCGTTTGGACTTTTGCTTTACAGCTTTATTTTCAATAAAGCCTTCTTATTTTCACTTATCTCTTGTTGTACGTCTGGTTCATGGTTCCGTGACACTGACATATACTTGCCGCAAAAATTACCTCCAAAACCAGCAGGAGGTCGGGGAAGACCCGCAACATAAATATGTCCAGAAACAAAGCGCAGTCTGCTGTGGATCGTCTCCGAGAGTTTGCCGGCGAAAATGACCAAGATGGCGCGGACGCACGCACACCACCAGCAGAGGTGATATCGGAAGATCCTGCGCAAGCTGGGGTGGAGCAGGCGGCCACCGAACCATCCCTAAAGCAAGTCACGGAGCAACTATTGAACGCAATAGCCACATGCCGCACATCGATGGTGGGGAAACTGGAGGAGGTGAAGGTGGACATAGGGCTACTCCGCCATGACATGCAAGCTATCCGGGATCGGGTAAAAGAAGCTGAGACCAGGATATCTGATGTAGAAGATCGCCTACAACCGATACCCGCGAAAATGCAAGAGCTGGAGCAGAAGGTCAGCTTCTGGCAACAAAAGTGTGACGACTATGAAAATCGTACACGCCGTAATAACTTACGGATCATTGGAATGCCCGAAAAAGCGGAGGGCAACAATCCTTGTGAGTTTGTCACTACCTGGCTACGCAGCTCATTTCCAGAGGCGAACTTCTCGGCAGCGTTCATTATAGAAAGGGCACACCGCGTACCTGCTAAACCTCTTCCACCGGGGGCCCCACCGAGACCCCTGCTTGCAAGGCTTCTGAACTCAATGGACAGAGACCATGTGTTACAGATGGCACGTGCCAAACGGGAACTCAAGTACGAAAACAACAGTATCATGGTCTTCCCGGACTTTTCATCCGAACTGCAAAAAAGAAGGGCGACGTTCGTCTCAGTGAAGAGGAGGCTGAGAGAGAAAAACCTGCCATATTCTATGGTATACCCGGCCCGGCTAAGAGTGGTAGATGGGGAGGTGAGCCGGTTTTTCAATAACCCTGAAGAGGCCACTGACTGGCTGGATGGCAGGGGAAGGAATGCAAGGGATCCTAGATGAAGCTATGGACACTAAAGATATGTTGTCGGCAAGGCAAGGAGAGCCGGGGACTTAAACATACTGTCAGCGGTAAAGTTATAAGCTCATGTATATTCTCAGCTCAGGGAACTATTATGTTCTTTTATTTGATGTTATAATTTTCTAGTCTTTACTTCCTTTACTTATTATATATATGTTCATACCCAGAAAGGGGCAGAAAGGGAGAAAGGAAATGTACAGAGAACAGGTTTAATATAAGCCATATATAGGAAAGTGATTAACCAAGCTGATAGTCCCTGACAAGGGAAAATAGTTCCTCATTGAATAAGGTAATCTTGTATGTACCGGCCTCCGTTGGAGGTTAGGGAACGGGCTCCGGATTTGGATACGGATCTCACTCATATCAGTTGTTAGATCTATAGTGCTATTGGGAAATTACCAAATGCACACCCCGTTCACTTATAGAGCCACTTAATAAGCTCTGTTAAGACCTGCGTGCTATATACCTGGAGTACAGTGTATGCCTCGGGGATATATCATGTGGGCACTCATAGTTCAGGTCAGGAGGAGACTGACAGTTTGTTTGTTACTTGTTATGTGCTGTGTTGACCATGATGCTGTGGAGGAAGAGAAATGTGAGGTAACTGAGGTCCTTAGAATCAATTCACCATGTCAGAACTGCGGGTAATGTCCTGGAACGTAAGAGGATTGGGGACAGCGAGAAAACGCACTATGGTGTTCTCGGCTGTCAGGAATTTCAACCCCCACATCTTATGTTTACAGGAGACTCACCTGACAGCCGAGAATATAGGGCGAATGCAGAAACCTTGGATTCAATGGGCACAACATTCGTGCCATACGACCTTGTCCAGGGGAGTGTCATTGATGGTACATAAATCCCTTAGATGGGAACTGGAACAATGTCAGGTTGACCCAGCCGGGAGATATGTGTTTGCAGCTGCATATATTAATTGTACGCTATATGTAATCCTTGGTATATATGTACCTCCACCCTTTTCCTTGCAAGTGATACAGCAGGCTGTAAGTTTTGCAGCCTCTTACCCATCAGCACGCATAACAGGCCTAGGAGACTTTAATATGACTCTGGATAGGGAACTTGATAGACATCATCAGGAAGGGACTGTAGATACTCGACACCATAATATGACATCCCTGGCTGCATTATTGGAGGAAGTGGGGTGGCAGGATATGTGGCGTCTTAAATATCCAGGTGTAAGGCAATATTCGTGTCACTCATCCAGTCATAACACATTGTCACGCATAGATTATGCACTAGGTAACTCACATATATGCGCCCTAGCATATAACATTGAATATGGATCAAGGGGTATATCTGACCACGCACCAGTACTGTTGAAATTGATGCTGGGTGGGGGTGCGATCAGACGCTCAACACGGATCAATCCTTTTTGGCTGACTTTGTTTGGACCGTCTGATCGCATTCCTGATCAACTGGCGGTGTTTTTGGAGGGTCATGAAGAAGAAACAGATAATATGTTATTGTGGGAGACCATGAAGGCATACCTCAGAGGATGTCTGCGGTCCACTATATCATATATTAAAAAAGTGTCGGCTAGGCAGGAGGAAGGTTTAGCAAAAGATTGCACAAGACTAGAAACAGCATACATAGCAGACCCAAGTGATGCGAATAGGAAAGCATGGCTGGCAATGGGGAGACAATACTTAACCCTAATCAAAGAAAAAGCTCAAAGGAAAATGTTTTTCACAAAACAAACATACTTTGAATTGGGTAACCAATCGAGTAAACTACTGGCGCACATTGTCAAACAAAATCAGAACTCCCCTGCGGTATTACGAATAAAGGCACAAGATGGACAGATACTATCTGAGCCGGAAAATATATCGAGTAGATTTCAGGAATATTACAAGGATTTATATGAATCAAAGGTACAATATGAGATAGAAGATGTCACACGATATCTTGAGGACCTGGAATTCCCTGCCCTGACACATAAGGCAATAGAGATCTTGGAAGCACCGATAAATGCCCTAGAAATACAAGAATCTATAAAACAGCTAGCAAGGGGGAAAGCTTCTGGCCCTGATGGACTTCCACTGGAAGTATATATTAAATATGCCTCTCATATCAATCCCTTATTGTTAAAAATGTATACAGACGCATTTAATAACAGATGTTTTCCACCGTCACTATATGACGCAACTATAATTGTATTGTTAAAACCGGGAAAGGACGCGGATGAATGCGGATCTTATCGTCCGATATCTTTATTAAATATTGATTATAAGATCATTGCTAAGATTTTAGCTATACGACTCGGCAGGGTAGCCTGTACCTTAGTACATCCTGATCAGTCCGGGTTTTTACCAGGTAGATCCACCACAGATAACATCAGGAGAGTGCAAGTAGTGACGCAAATAGGGATCCAAAAGCAAGAAAAATGGGCCCTGGCGTCTTTGGATACAGCAAAGGCATTCGATTCCGTAGAATGGCCTTATTTATTTCAGGTTCTCAAGAAATTTGGTTTTGGCCCTAAATTTATACAATGTGTGGAAATGCTGTACAAACATCCTAGAGCGGACATACTGGTAAATGGAATGCTGTCTGAAAGTTTTAGGTTAGGACGAGGCACCAGACAAGGTTGTCCCCTCTCGCCACTGTTCGCCTTAGCTATAGAGCCGTTAGCCATGCGGATTAGGGCAGACTCGCAATTCCACGGCACCAGAATAGGGGAACAGGAAGATAGAGTGGGTCTGTACGCCGACGACATGGTACTATTCATGTCACAGGCGGAAACCACACTTCCTAGGGCGATAGATATAATTGAACAGTTCAGCCAATTTTCCGGACTGAGGATTAACTGGTCCAAATCTACTCTGTGCCCATTATATCAGATGGGGGAGGCTGTAGGCCGACAAGACTTACCTATTGTAGATAGTTATAAATACCTAGGGATATACATAACAAAGGATGTCACATCCTATCATACCTTAAATATACAACCACTTATAACATATTGTAAAGATAAATGTAGGGTATGGCAGGGATTGCCTTTGTCAGTGTCAGGGAGAATAAACTTGATTAAACTAATTATATTGCCAAAATGTTTGTATATACTACAACACGCTCCCTACTTAATTCCAAAAATAGTCTTTCAAAGACTTACCTCTCTGATATCACCTTTCATCTGGGGTGCAAATAGACCCAAGTTATCAATGTTAAACTTGACTCGCTTGAAAAAAGAAGGGGGAATGTCTCTGCCAGACATTCATATGTATTATCTTGAAGGGCAATTAGGAATATCAAGTCGTGGTTGAATCCGATAGGCTCTCTTCATAGACAGGAAAAACAACTTGCTGACTATTTGGGACTTGTTAATCTATGGCCAGTGCAGGAAAGTCCAAAGTTATTCCCACGCAGACTTTTGCCAATCCATAGAGTGGCAGTTCAGGTATGGACAGCATGTAAACGGTTGCATGGCATGGAGACGGAACTGCTGGAAACCCCGATTTGGGATAACCCCATGTTCCCAGATCTGATGACATTACAAGGAAGGACATTTTGGAAGGAACATGGGGTTGTCACAATGGGAAATATCTATGATAATAATGTTTTCGGTGATTTCGAATCCATGAGTCGTAAATATGCACTTCTGAGGCAGGCTTTTTATAGATTCCTACAATTGAGACACGCTATGCAGACGCACTATAGAGATACCCCGATTCTCTTGTCCTCATTTCCAATGATTGGTGTAATACGTTCACAGGGACCTCGTGGTTTCATATCAGCACTATATACTCACCTATTAGATGCCAAGTTAAAAAGCTCCCCAATGCTAGCATTAGATAAGGAGAGTTCTGATTCCCGATTTGTCCAATGAAGATGTGGAGGATGTGTTGGAGTCCCCTACACTTGTGTCTCCAGCCATAAATAACAAATTTATACAAGTATGTATGATACATCAGAGTTACCTAACTCCATCTAGGTTATTTAAGATGGGTAGACGTAACCATTCAGAGTGCCACAGATGCACATCAGAGGGCGCTGATTTCTGGCACCTCATATGGGCATGTCAAATTATAAAAGCATTCTGGGAGGAAGTAACGAAATTGCTTTCCGATCTACTAGACAGCACAATATCACTACACCCGAAAATTTGTCTTTTCGGAATATTAGATGAAGCTACATACTCGCATCATACTAGGATATTTTTGAGGGAGACTCTGTTCATGGCACGGAAGGCAATAGCCTTGAGATGGATGGGGGATAGGGTGCCTACCTTGACGCAATGGAAACAACTGGTTAATACTATCATACCATACGAAAACATAGTATACAAAAATAGAGGTTGCACCACCAAATTTCAGAAAGTGTGGGGGACATGGTGCGCATCGCCTAGGACAGCGTATTCTACTCAAGGGTTAACAGGAGCTCTGAATGCAGAATAAATTGAATAAATATTCTTTTTAAAAAATGTAATAGGGAAAATAGGTGAAAGAAATAGCTAAAGTAGATGAAGCCATACCTGATTTGTTTTGTTCAAATTAGTCAACTACCTCATTTCTGGGCAGGAAGAAGGCGGGTGGAAAGACACAGCACATGGTTTATTGTATTGTATGTTATGCAAAGTCATGTAATCTTTATATAAATAATGGATTATAATGATGTACATCATGAAGTGAAATATGTATAATGTTTGTCATTATTCTTGACTTTGTGCGTTCAATAAAGCGAATAAAAAAAAAAAAAAAAAATGAGGATAGTTTCCTGGACATGGACAGCACCTTCTGCGAGCCGCGGTACTTTTTCAAAAAGCGTTGCATGACTAAATTTATCATGTGCAGTGCACCATGCAGGGAGCATTTGTTATTTCCCTCAAATGCAGCGTAGCCATGATGTTCCTGCAATTGTTACTGACCACGAAGTTGGCGGGGAGACAGCCAGTGGGATTTTTGCTGCTTGATGCTCTTCACACCACCAGTTCCCTAAAGGCAGCAGAATTCACAGTGGTATGGCAGCGACTGCACCACCAGCAACATGGCCAGTTGGGAGTTAAGCTTGCACACCATTGAATTGCTGGGCACATAAAGTTGTTTCCTGGCCACACATTACATTATTGATGGCTGACGATGAAGTGGAGAAGGAGGAGGAGTAGTATGAGTGGGAGAAGCAGTAAGTCATAATGACAATGTCAAGGACACTGTACTGCATGTGGGTGCGGCCTGCTTTATATTAAAGAAAAAGGAGGACACTCTTGTTCCGATAGATGATGGCCAATTCTTTTTTCCCATAGGATCTCGTGATGCTGCCTCATGTGCTGCAATAGAGCGTAATAAACAGAAACATAGATAAGGTTAAAAAAAAAAGAGTACAAACAACCTGCTCAAACAGTTGTGGTTGCTATCTGCAAACAGAGCATAAATTAATGACCATAAACCAAGTAAGCATCCAGAATGGATGACCCTCAAAAATCCAAGCATATCGCTATTTAAATTAAAAAGGATCTATACTTTGGTAATAAGGGTCAGTTGTGCAGTTAGTGTCAAAGCACGTGCTTTATTCCAATTGCCCTTTTATGGGCTCAGGGGTGCAGGAACCTGATTGTAGCATTCGGTATATGTAGGAGTCCATACTTGGTGTAAGTGAGCTCCTATTAGTCAAAAATGTTTTATTCCAAAGAAGTGGTCTTCTCACCAACAATGTAGGCACTCTCCCCTTACTATTCTCCTTGTAGCGTCCTTGTCGATGTTCCCTCCTGTAAACTTGTATGGATCACAAAAAGATGCTGTAGACAGCCACACTGCAGCCCCCTCAAATCACTGTTTGTCAGCTGGAACAGCGTGTCTTGAATTACAATTCTCCAACAGTCATAGGAATATGGAGACACAAAGAAACAGAATCTTGTGCAGAATCATTTAAAGAATACTTGTCACAATAAATGCAATGCAGTCTGCAGGCAGCATGTTATAGAGCATGAGAAGCTGAGCAGATCGATATATATATATATACACAGTATATATATTATTATGGGAAAAGATTCAGTAAAACCTGTAATTTATACATTCATATCTCTGTTTTTTTTCACTTCCCGTGAACAGCTCCGGTATAGGAGGGAGGGGTTATCAGTGACTGATAGCTAACTCTGTATGCACATTTATACACAATGGTGTCAATCACTGATAACTCCCCCTCTCTCTACTGAGCATCTCCTGCTTTACATGGTGCTATCAGATTGCATTGCATTTTGTGGTGACACGTCCTCTTTAAGGTAAAACAACCTGCTGAATTGTTTCAGAATACTCATAAGAGAAACATCTTGCACACAACCCCCGCATCGGACCCCCGCCAGTCTGATTCTGTGGATAGGCTATCAATATCAAAATAAAAGTGCAAAACAGAAACATTTGATCAAACAGTGAAGCACAGGTATCGCTTTTCCTGTCAGGGACAAGTGTATGCCATAAATATCAATGCAATAGATCAGTATTTCTTAGATGTTTTGTACTCATGCTTTATTAGTGCAGCGTCCCACTCCTATACCTGGGCACTGCAAATCTTGTTATGATGTATGTTGTATCATGTTGTATTGCACTTTTGTATGAAGATCCCTGTTAACAGGCTGTTAGGTGCATTACACAGATTCCACCACTAGATGGGGATAGCACTACAGTATATATATATATATATATATATATATATATAGCTCAGTTCAGGCCTAGTGAGGGGGAGTTGGAGTTAAAGTGTGGGAGTTGGAGAAGATGGAGTGAGGGGCAAGGGGGAAGGAGAGGACCCCTCCTCTCAGCTCTCTCTTGGGCTCCACGGCCCAGAGGAGCCAATTCATTGTCTCAGTGTCAAGTAAGGAAAACAGGCCGAGGTGAAACCTTTATTCTACTGTCTACTTTTCCGGAGTGCCAAGTGTATTTTTATCATTTTATATGTGGAAAGACAAAGGAAGGACAATAGCATTATTCTAGGCTTTAGGCGCCTTTGTATACAGGTGAAGGATTTATTAGCTTCCGGCAGCCTCACTGTTACTTCAAGGACAGACAGGCCATCTGTTGCATCACTTGTGTCTAGAAGATAAGGACTTGAACCACCTTTACGGAGATTAGGACAAGGGAAAGAGCTGACTACCAGTACACAACCTCCTACTATAGCCTGAGATATAGCCACATATACAGCCTGTTACCTGGATTTACAGTATTCAACCTCTATGTTCATAAGAGACTGTTTATATTTGGATGTAAACTGCTGTCAAGACCCTGGTTACAGTAAAGTTCTTAGCTGGATTCAAACCCTGCCTCATTATTCTATCTCCATACTACAACCACTCTCATCATTTTGCACCATCAAGATGGTGGCATCACGACATTAACTTAACCACCTCAGCCCCCAGTGCTTAAACACCCTGAAAGACCAGGCCACTTTTTACACTTCTGACCTACACTACTTTCACCGTTTATTGCTCGGTCATGCAACTTACCACCCAAATGAATTTTACCTCCTTTTCTTCTCACTAATAGAGCTTTCATTTGGTGGTATTTTATTGCTGCTGACATTTTTACTTTTTTTGTTATTAATTGAAATTTAACGATTTTTTTGCAAAAAAATGACATTTTTCACTTTCAGTTGTAAAATTTTGCAAAAAAAAACTACATCCATATATAAATTTTGCTCTAAATTTATTGTTCTACATGTCTTTGATAAAAAAAAAATGTTTGGGTAAAAAAAAAATGCTTTGGGTAAAAGTTATAGCGTTTACAAACTATGGTACAAAAATGTGAATTTCCGCTTTTTGAAGCAGCTCTGACTTTCTGAGCACCTGTCATGTTTCCTGAGGTTCTACAATGGCCAGACAGTACAAACACCCCACAAATGACCCCATTTCGGAAAGTACACACCCTAAGGTATTCGCTGATGGGCATAGTGAGTTCATAGAACTTTTTATTTTTTGTCACAAGTTAGCGGAAAATGATGATTTTTTATTTTATTTTATTTTTTCTTACAAAGTCTCATATTCCACTAACTTGTGACAAAAAATAAAAACTTCTATGAACTCACTATGCCCATCACGAAATACCTTGGGGTCTCTTCTTTCCAAAATGGGGTCACTTGTGGGGTAGTTATACTGCCCTGGCATTCTAGGGGCCCAAATGTGTGGTAAGGAGTTTGAAATCAAATTCTGTAAAAAATGACGAGTGAAATCCGAAAGGTGCTCTTTGGAATATGGGCCCCTTTGCCCACCTAGGCTGCAAAAAAGTGTCACACATCTGGTATCTCTGTATTCAGGAGAAGTTGAGGAATGTGTTTTGGGGTGTCATTTTACATATACCGATGCTGGGTGAGATAAATATCTTGGTCAAATGCCAACTTTGTATAAAAAAATGGGAAAAGTTGTCTTTTGCCAAGATATTTCTCTCACCCAGCATGGGAATATGTAAAATGACACCCCAAAACACATTCCCCAACTTCTCCTGAGTACGGAGATACCAGATGTGTGACACTTTTTTGCAGCCTAGGTGGGCAAAGGGGCCCATATTCCAAAGAGCACCTTTCGGATTTCACAGGTCATTTTTTACAGAATTTGATTTCAAACTCCTTACCACACATTTGGGCCCCTAGAATGCCAGGGCAGTATAACTACCCCACAAGTGACCCCATTTTGGAAAGAAGACACCCCAAGGTATTCCGTGAGGGGCATGGCAAGTTCCTAGAATTTTTTATTTTTTGTCACAAGTTAGTGGAAAATGATGATTTCTTATTTTTTATTTTTTTCATACAAAGTCTCATATTCCACTAACTTGTGACAAAAAATAAAAACTTCCATGAACTAACTATGCCCATCAGCGAATACCTTGGGGTCTCTTCTTTCCAAAATGGGGTCACTTGCTGGGGGCGTGGCCTAACCGCCGATGTAGAAAGACGCATGGCGCTGAGCTCCTGGATAGTATCCTGTATATAATCGCTCACCCGCTTCCTATCTGACCTCAGAGGAGACCGATCGTGACTGGAAGCCTCCCTGAACGCTGGGGTTTACTCCGGACTCGATATGACCCGCCAAAAGCAGAGGGAGAAGGAGAGTAAGGACGGCAGCACAGACACGCCGGCTAAACAAAATGGCGCCGGGCAGAATGCTAAGATCTCTGATGTGGCGGCGAAGCTGGGGAAGTTTGCCCGTACCCCAGCAGCTGCAGTAGCTGATCCGGAGCCTGATGCTCAGATGTCCGATGAGGCTGGAGGAGAGGAGTTCGTGGATCAGGCCTCATATGCATCGGTGACAAAGCTGAAGGTGGGTCCTGAGTTGCCGCCAGAAGCGGAGCCCATTTCTGAACCCACTATAGCGGACGTATATAAAATGGTGGCACAATGCAGCACAGCCCTCACGTCCCTAAATACCAATATGGGAGGCCTAAAGGAGGAAGTTTTGCTGATAAGGCAAGATATGCGGCAGTTTAAAGAAAGAGTGGGAGAGTTGGAGGGTCGCGTTAGCGACATGGAGGACCAGCTACCGCCTGTTAAAAGGGACTTGCAACGAGTTATACATAACGTATCCCTACTCATATCCAAATCTGACGATATGGAAAACCGTCTAAGACGGAATAATGTGCGGTTAATTGGAATACCGGAGCGTACTGAGGGCTCAGACCCTGTCTCATTTATGGAAAAGTGGCTGGTGGACATAATTGGGAAAGAAAAGTTATCCCCACTCTTTGCAATAGAACGTGCACATCGAGTGCCATTTCGCCCGCCGCCTCCGGGGGCGCCTCCAAGACCTCTCCTGATTAAAGTCCTACATTATAGAGACCGGGATGCCATACTTAAAGCAGCCAGGGATATCCCTGATATTCAAATTGGCGATAGCCGAGTTCTAATGTTCCCGGACTTTTCTGCAGAAATACAGAAGAGGAGAGCGAAATTTTTGGCAGTAAAGAAGAGATTGAGATCATTGCAGTGGCCTTATTCCATGTTGTATCCGGCAAAGCTTCGGGTGGTGGCGAATGGATCCACACATATGTTTGAGGATCCGCTAGAGGCAAGCCAGTGGCTGGACACTCATGAAAATGATCGGCGTGACAACAATACCTGATGAGATGGTGATATCTGCAATGGAACTGTTTTTGTTTTTTCTTGTGTCCTTTATTTGACACACAGTAATGCTAGAAATAGTATTGAGTTATCTAATGCTTTTCTAAAAAGGAAGGTTTTATATGTTGGTTTTTCACTGGTTTGGTTCTACACTGTATGGGTTAATATGTGGTCGGGGGGGAAGTTGGGTGAGCCAACACACTGGCGCATCCAGGGTGTAGCGCTGGTATAAGCTAAGCACTTATTTTTTTTCATCTGTGCCTTTAGTGTTAACCCATGACGGTTAGGTTCACTTTCAATGTCTATGGTGTACCCCTGTTTATTGGGTTCATGACTGACAGAATGTTTAGGGTAGTTTGGGGACAGTTGGGAGGGGGGAGGGTTAAGGTAGGATATATTTTCAGTATTACTACTAGGGGCAGGTTTGCTTGGGGTTGTCGGCACCACACTCTGCATTTGCTTATGAGATACCATGATGTCTTCCGTTAATATTTGTGCATGGAATGTGAGAGGAATGTCTTTGGCATCTAAACGTTCAGCTATTTTCCATGCTATAAAAGATATACAGCCAGCTATTGTATGTTTATCTGAGACCCACTTGACTGCCGATAAGACACACCTAGCACATAAAGCATGGGTGGGGTGTGAATTTCACTCTACATACTCCACACATGCTAGAGGGGTTAGCATTTTGGTGCATAAAGCTATTCCGTTTAATGCTCAGGAATCGTACGTTGATGATGATGGAAGATTTATATGCATAGACTGCTGTATTTTTCAGTTTAGGATTATCTTAGTGGCGGTGTATGTTCCCCCTCCATATTCGGCTGAAATTATGAAGATGGTTATTACCTTTACTTCTAAATTTCCGTTAGTTCCTACATTAATTGTAGGTGACTTTAACACCTATCTCAATGGTTTTTTGGATAAATTTCACAATGGGTCGGGAACATACACTGCTGCCCCTACCTCTCTGGCGAAACTGATGGGGGAGATAGACCTGTGTGATATATGGAGAACCAAATATCCTGATCGGCGTCAATATTCATGTTACTCAGCATCACATGGCTCCCTGTCCAGAATAGATTTGGCAATAGGATCCTCATCATTGGTAGCCCTAACAAAAGAGATTTTATATCTGCCACGTAGCCTTTCTGATCATTCTCCACTGTTGATTACACTGGAGGTGGGGAGGCACATATGTGCTCCTAGACCCATCTGGCGATTAAACCCATTCTGGCTATCAATAGTGGATACAGGAACTGATATATCTAAAGCTATCATTGACTTTTTAACTATTAATATAGGCTCGACTTCAGGGGCGGTGGTTTGGGACACCCTGAAGGCGTTTGTGAGAGGTTTATACATTAAGCGCATTAGTGTTAGGAAAACTAAAAGTCGTCTTCTGGACAGGGAGCTATCAGATAGAGTTACGCAACTGGAAACAACGTATATAACACAACCCACGTTGTCTAATGAAGCACAATGGAAGGAAGCTCAGAAGCTTTTGAGGGAACATATACAGAATAGAGCAGATGATAAACGTTTATTTATGGCCCAGAGGTATTTTGCTGAAGGGGAAAGTGTGGGGCATCTGTTGGCTACAATAACTAAAGCACAGAATGGTCCCTCCTGCATAGCCTCGCTCAGAGGAATAGATGGACAACTAATAACAGGAGATGAGAATATCCTGGGAGAATTTTATACCCACTTTGGAGAGGTGTATAGGTCCAGACTGGTCACCACTACTTCTGATAGAGCTGGTTATCTTGAAAGAATTAGTGTCCCTACCTTATCTATGGAGAATAGCTCACTTCTTGAGGAGGATATAACCCTGGAGGAACTGGAGATGGCCCTGAATTCTATGCCTAATGAAAAAGCACCTGGTGCCGATGGTCTTCCTGGGGAATTTTATAAAAGGCATGGGGAGATATTACTTCCACATTTATTAACGGTTTTTAAAGATGCATACGGTGAAGGTAAATTGCCATGTTCCATGAGAGAAGCCATAGTTGTAGTGATACCCAAGCCGGGAAAAGACCCTTCGCTCGTAGATTCATATAGGCCTATCTCACTCCTAACGGTGGATGTGAAAATTCTGGCCAAAGTCTTGGCTAATCGTTTGTCTAGGGTCATTCAATCTATTATTCATGATGATCAATCTGGGTTCATGCCTGGAAAATCCACGGCATTGAATCTTAGGCGCTTGTTTATAAACCTGCAGTTGGAGGGGAGGAAAGGTCAGGATAGTGAAGCTGCTGTGATCTCACTTGACGCTGCCAAAGCTTTTGACAGCGTTGAGTGGGAGTATTTGTGGGCGGTCATGACTAGGATGGGCTTTGGAATAAGTTTTCTAAAATGGGTCAAGCTTCTGTACAGTGAGCCCAGAGCCAGAATTAGAGTAAACGGACAATTATCACCCTCGGTTGCATTGGAGAGGGGGACGAGACAGGGCTGCCCGTTGTCTCCCTTGCTATTTGCAATAGCAATTGAGCCATTGGCGTGCCTTTTACGATCTACTCCACTGATGAGAGGGCTAGGGAGGGGCTCTAGTGAGGAGCGCGTATCTTTATATGCAGATGACATGCTAATCTATGTAGGTAATCTGGTGGATTCCATAGACTCCATAATCTCTATAATATCGCAGTTTGGTGATCAGTCTGGACTTCGTATAAACTGGGATAAGTCAGTAATTCTCCCGGTATCGTCTCGAATGCATACCACTCATGCTACTTTCTCTGAACTCAAGGTGGTGCAATCTTTTAAATATCTTGGAGTGACTGTGTCAATGAACCCTGCAGATTATATTCCTAGTAATTTAATACCCTTGTTAGGGAGGTTTAGAAGCAAGGTTGCTGTTTGGCATAAATTGCCTCTCTCTATGATCGGTAGGGGCAATTTGCTTAAAATGATATTCATGCCTCAGTTGCTTTATATTTTGCATAATTCCCCCATATGGATCCCAGTGCACTTCTTCCATAAAATACAGCAGCTGTTCCGATTTTTTATTTGGAAAAATAATAGAGGAAGAATAAAATATGAAATTCTGCAGAGGAATAAAGAAGCCGGTGGTCTGGCCTTGCCTAATCCTATGCTCTATTTTCTGTCGGCTCAACTCCAACATTTTAAAGGGTGGGGGGTAATAGATGACATGGGAGGGAAGAGTGGTCAGCTGATAAAGTGGGCTGCAAATAGGTCTCCCCCGTTGGTAGCCATTGAAGGAGAAATAAAAGGAGAAATGGGAAATATTCCGACCTTGATTCTTATGAGGAAAGTATGGAATAAGGCAAAGAGTATTTTAGGGATGACAGGATTGATGAACATCTCGCCCTTATGGCATAACCCCGCACTTCAGGAATTGGAAAATCTGAATGGATTCTCCCAGTGGAATAAAAAAGGGGTATGGAATCTGAGCCATATTTATTTTAAAGGAACTTTAAAACAATACCAACAATTGTGCTCTGAATATGGGCTGCCCTCTTCACAGTTCTATCGATACTTACAACTTAGACATGCTTTAGAAGCTCAATCTAAGATAGCCCCAGTGACATTTATGTCAAGCCAGACATTGAATATGGTGGTTGCAGCTGGTTCAGTGAAGGGAGCAATCTCCAGGGTGTATCAGGCCCTATTAGAGGACTTTCTTAAAGGGTATCCATTAACAAGTAGACGTCAGTGGGAAAAAGATCTAGGGGTACTCACGGATGAGCAGTGGACTGAGGCGGTGGAACTTACCCCTACTTTATCCCTTAGTGAGGCAGCACGGTTATCCCATCTATATTTAATACATAGGGTATATAAGACCCCAGTGTTCTTGCATAAAATAGGCTACAGAAATAGTCCAGCCTGTCCGAAGTGTGGAAGTGATGAAGCTGACCTTCTACACATGATGTGGTCATGTTCATCACTGTCATCTTATTGGAAAGCAATACTACATCTGGTGAACAAAGTATATAGTGCTAGTTTTAAGTTGGATCCCAAACTGTGTGTATTAGGCCTGGTACCAGATAATAATTTACAGTCTGTTATAACTACTGGAATAGGTAGAATGTTATATCAAGCTAGGAAAACATTGGCAGCAAAGTGGATCCAGCCCATACCTCCTGATATATCAGAATATGTTGCTAGATTAAATATTGTGATTCGTCTAGAAAGAGGAGTATATCAAAAAAGGAAGTGTCTGTCCAAATTCGAAGCAATCTGGGGCAGCTGGATTGATAATTCTGGGTGCTGTAGCTCCTGGCTGGCACTTACAAGGACTTTTTCTATGACAAGGTGAATGCAGTGAGAATGGATGATATATATAGAATATTGGATGGTGGCAGGTGTGTGGGGCATTTATAGAAGCCTGATAGTGAGGGGGTTACCTGGAACTAGAATGTGGCTGTATGGGAAGATTGATGATGGACTAGGATGTTATATGGAACATCGCTGATTGGAATTAGATGATGGTAGATGGCTTATTTAAGAGTAATGTGGTGCCGACACCCCGAGAGTGATGACTAAGGAAGATGTTTTAGGAGTGTGTCCTGCCTTAAAGGGATTAGGGAGGGGGGGGGGGGGGGGTATGGGTTTATTTGTTTAGGATGGATAATTGTACTCACATTGAAGATACTTTTGATACCAGAGGCTATATGTGGATTTATGCCATGTCCTATGTAGATATGTGTAATAGAATGTATATATTATATACTATATATGACAGATAATGTATACATCTGTGGTCTACAAAATATCATGTTAATGTGATAAAATAAGACTGGAAAATGTTAATAAAGAAATATCTGATTCAAAATGGGGTCACTTGTGGGGTAGTTATACTGCCCTGGCATTCTAGGGGCCCAAATGTGTGGTAAGGAGTTTGAAATCAAATTCTGTAAAGAATGACCTGTGAAATCCGAAAGGTGCTCTTTGGAATATGGGCCCCTTTGCCCACCTAGGCTGCAAAAAAGTGTCACACATCTGGTATCTCTGTATTCAGGAGAAGTTGAGGAATGTGTTTTGGGGTGTCTTTTTACATATACCCATGCTGGGTGAGATAAATATCTTGGTCAAATGCCAACTTTGTATAAAAAAATGGGAAAAGTTATCTTTTGCCAAGATATTTCTCTCACCCAGCATGGGTATATGTAAAATGACACCCCAAAACACATTCCCCAACTTCTCCTGAGTACGGAGATACCAGATGTGTGACACTTTTTTGCAGCCTAGGTGGGCAAAGGGGCCCATATTCCAAAGAGCACCTTTCGGATTTCACTGGTCATTTTTTACAGAATTTGATTTCAAACTCCTTACCACACATTTGGGCCCCTAGAATGCCAGGGCAGTATAACTACCCCACAAGTGACCCCATTTTGGAAAGAAGAGACCCCAAGGTATTCGCTGATGGGCATAGTGAGTTCATGGAAGTTTTTATTTTTTGTCACAAGTTAGTGGAATATGAGACTTTGTATGAAAAAAAAAAAAAAAATCAGCATTTTCCACTAACTTGTGACAAAAAATAAAAATTTCTAGGAACTCGCCATGCCCCTCACGGAATACCTTGGGGTGTCTTCTTTCCAAAATGGGGTCACTTGTGGGGTAGTTATACTGCCCTGGCATTTTCCAGGGGCCCTAATGTGTGGTAAGTAGGTAAATGACCTGTGAAATCCTAAAGGTGCTCTTTGGAATATGGGCCCCTTTGCCCACCTAGGCTGCAAAAAAGTGTCACACATGTGGTATCGCCGTATTCAGGAGAAGTTGGGGAATGTGTTTTGGGGTGTCATTTTACATATACCCATGCTGGGTGAGAGAAATATCTTGGCAAAAGACAACTTTTCCCATTTTTTTATACAAAGTTGGCATTTGACCAAGATATTTCTCTCACCCAGCATGGGTATATGTAAAATGACACCCCAAAACACATTCCCCAACTTCTCCTGAGTACGGCGATACCAGATGTGTGACACTTTTTTGCAGCCTAGATGCGCAAAGGTGCCCAAAGTCCTTTTAGGAGGGCATTTTTAGACATTTGGATACCAGACTTCTTCTCACGCTTTGGGGCCCCTAGAATGCCAGGGCAGTATAAATACCCCACATGTGACCCCATTTTGGAAAGAAGACACCCCAAGGTATTCAATGAGGGGCATGGCGAGTTCATAGAAATTTTTTTTTTTTGGCACAAGTTAGCGGAAATTGATATTTTTAATTTTTTTCTCACAAAGTCTCCCGTTCCGCTAACTTGGGACAAAAATTTCAATCTTTCATGGACTCAATATGCCCCTCACGGAATACCTGGGGGTGTCTTCTTTCCGAAATGGGGTCACATGTGGGGTATTTATACTGCCCTGGTATTCTAGGGGCCCTAAAGCGTGAGAAGAAGTCTGGAATATAAATGTCTAAAAAAATTTACGCATTTGGATTCCGTGAGGGGTATGGTGAGTTCATGTGAGATTTTATTTTTTGACACAAGTTAGTGGAATATGAGACTTTGTAAGAAAAAAAAAATAATTCCGCTAACTTGGGCCAAAAAAATGTCTGAATGGAGCCTTACAGGGGGGTGATCAATGACAAGGGGGGGTGATCAATGACAGGGGGGGTGATCAATGACAGGGGGGGTGATCAATGACAGGGGGGTGATCAATGACAGGGGGGGTGATCAATGACAGGGGTGGTGATCAATGACAGGGGGGTGATCAGGGAGTCTATATGGGGTGATAACCACAGTCATTGATCATGCCCCTGTAAGGCTTCATTCAGACGTCCGGATGCGTTTTGCGGATCCGATCCATCTATCAGTGCATCCGTAAAAATCATGCGGACATCTGAATGGAGCTTTACAGGGGGGTAATCAATGACGGGGGGGGTGATCAATGACAGGGGGGTGATCAGGGAGTCTATATGGGGTGATAACCACAGTCATTGATCACCCCCCCTGGAAGGCTCCAGGGAGACGCCTGTATGTGTTTTGCAGATCCGATCCATCTATCAGTGGATCCGTAAAAATCATGCGGACATCTGAATGGAGCTTTACAGGGGGTTGATCAATGACAGGGGTGTAATCAATGACAGGGGGGTGATCAGGGAGTCTATATGGGGTGATAACCACAGTCATTGATTACGCCCCTGTAAGGCTTCATTCAGACGTCCGTATGCGTTTTGCGGATCCAATCCATCTATCAGTGCATCCGTAAAAATCATGCGGACATCTGAATGGAGCTTTACAGGGGGGTAATCAATGACAGGGGGGTGATCAGGGAGTCTATATGGGGTGATAACCGCAGTCATTGATCATGCCCCTGTAAGGCTTCATTCAGACGTCCGGATGCGTTTTGCGGATCCGATCCATCTATCAGTGCATCCGTAAAAATCATGCGGACATCTGAATGGAGCTTTACAGGGGGGTAATCAATGACAGGGGGGTGATCAGGGAGTCTATATGGGGTGATAACCACAGTCATTGATCATGCCCCTGTAAGGCTTCATTCAGACGTCCGGATGCGTTTTGCGGATCCGATCCATCTATCAGTGGATCCGTAAAAATCATCCGGACGTCTGAATGGAGCTTTACAGGGGGGTAATCAATGACAGGGGTGTAATCAATGACAGGGGGGTGATCAGGGAGTCTATATGGGGTGATAACCACAGTCATTGATCATGCCCCTGTAAGGTTTCATTCAGACGTCCGGATGCGTTTTGCGGATCCGATCCATCTATCAGTGCATCCATAAAAATCATGCGGACATCTGAATGGAGCTTTACAGGGGGGTAATCAATGACAGGGGGGTGATCAGGGAGTCTATATGGGGTGATAACCACAGTCATTGATCATGCCCCTGTAAGGCTTCATTCAGACGTCCGGATGCGTTTTGCGGATCCGATCCATCTATCAGTGGATCCGTAAAAATCATGCGGACGTCTGAATGGAGCTTTACAGGGGGGTAATCAATGACAGGGGTGTAATCAATGACAGGGGGGTGATCAGGGAGTCTATATGGGGTGATAACCACAGTCATTGATCATGCCCCTGTAAGGCTTCATTCAGACGTCCGGATGCGTTTTGCGGATCCGATCTATCTATCAGTGGATCCGTAAAAATCATGCGGACGTCTGAATGGAGCTTTACAGGGGGCTAATCAATGACAGGGGGGTGATCAGGGAGTCTATATGGGGTGATAACCACAGTCATTGATCATGCCCCTGTAAGGTTTCATTCAGACGTCCGGATGCGTTTTGCGGATCCGATCCATCTATCAGTGCATCCATAAAAATCATGCGGACATCTGAATGGAGCTTTACAGGGGGGTAATCAATGACAGGGGGGTGATCAGGGAGTCTATATGGGGTGATAACCACAGTCATTGATCATGCCCCTGTAAGGCTTCATTCAGACGTCCGGATGCGTTTTGCGGATCCGATCCATCTATCAGTGGATCCGTAAAAATCATGCGGACGTCTGAATGGAGCTTTACAGGGGGGTAATCAATGACAGGGGTGTAATCAATGACAGGGGGGTGATCAGGGAGTCTATATGGGGTGATAACCACAGTCATTGATCATGCCCCTGTAAGGTTTTTATTCAGACGTCCGGATGCGTTTTGCGGATCCAATCCATCTATCAGTGCATCCGTAAAAATCATGCGGACATCTGAATGGAGCTTTACAGGGGGGTAATCAATGACAGGGGGGTGATCAGGGAGTCTATATGGGGTGATAACCACAGTCATTGATCATGCCCCTGTAAGGCTTCATTCAGACGTCCGGATGCGTTTTGCGGATCCGATCCATCTATCAGTGGATCCGTAAAAATCATGCGGACGTCTTATGGAGCTTTACAGGGGGTTGATCAATGACAGGGGGGTAATCAATGACAGGGGGGTGATCAAGGAGTCTATATGGGGTGATCAGGGGTGATCAGGGGTGATCAGGGGCTAATAAGGGGTTAATAAGTGACCGGGGGGGGGGGGGGTGTAGTGTAGTGGTGCTTAGTGGGACTTTACTGAGCTACCTGTGTCCTCTGGTGGTCGATCCAAACAAAGGGGACCACCAGAGGACCAGGTAGCAGGTATATTAGAAGCTGTTATCAAAACAGCGTCTAATATACCTGTTAGGGGTTAAAAAAAACACATCTCCAGCCTGCCAGCGAACGATCGCCGCTGGCAGGCTGGAGATCAACTCTCTTACCTTCCGTTCCTGTGAGCGCGCGTTCACAGGAAATCTCGCGTCTCGCGAGATGACGCATATATGCGTGACTGTGCGCAGGGCTGCCACCTCCGGAACGCGATCCTGCGTTAGGCGGTCCGGAGGTGGTTAAAGGGGTATTCCCATCTTATTGATCCTATTTATTAAATTATATAGCCCCCAGTGAGCTACTGTTCTCTTTAAATTCTTCTTATTCAAATTCATTGTTGATCTGTGCTGCCTATTGATACGGCCACCGCTCGCTGGACGCATCCATGGGCCGCACTTGCGCAGAAGAACTTCGGCATCCAGTGGCCGCCTCCATCGCGAACGAGCCCGGCTCCGGGCGGTCGCGCATGCGCAGATTCTATATTCCTTTGTGCCGCATCTGAAACGCGGCACAAATAATTATAGATCAGCGCATAGGAGGAGGGGAGCTGTCCGGTCTTTCAGAGTTCAGCAGCGCAGCCCGGATCTCCTCAGTGAATGGTGAGTATAACTGTGCCCCCCCCCCCCACTTCTTTCGATTTCAGGATGGCCGAGCGGAACCCACCATCGGGTGCTGCACTGCTGTGTCAGCCCCGATGGTTACCATGGCAACCGGACGCCTTCACAGGCATCCGGCTTGCCATTGTATATCTAAGCCTGATCAGGCTCCTGCTAAAGGCAGGAGCCTGACCAGGCTAAGTGTCAGTGGCCTAGGGATCGCCAAATTCATGTGGCGAGTGCCCCCCCCCCCAAAAAAAAGAAAAATCATTGGTGGCTGAAGGGTTAAATAGAATAAGCTATATGATCTGTATGAAGGACAGGATGCTGGGTGACATCATACTAGAGGGAGAATAAGTTTACATTAGCCTTATGTCCATATACGGAATGGATTCTGCCCAGCTACAGTGAATATGTGAATCATATCTGTTTCCAATATGTGTGGATGAATGTCTATAAAGATGCTGGATTCTTAGAATTAAATCAGAACTGTTTCAGAAACACGTCTGTGTGTATCATTGAGATAGTTCTCCAGGTACCTGTCTGTGGAGACAAAGGAATAATCAGGGTGCATTCAGAAGCAGATTTCTTTCAGCGGGGGGCTCTGTCCGGGATAGAACATACAGCATCTCGGTAAGTACGGAACATTCCTGTCTTTAATGACTGGGGAGTGGGGACATTCCGATGCTTTCCGACAAACATACCGTTGTTTCTATTTTGAATCCACTTCAGACACACTGAAAGGAATAATATCTATCTTTAGGCAAGATAGACTATAAATAGACTACTGGCAAAGTCTAACAGATAAATTCTTTAGGGAAGGATTTAAAAGAGGAATTCTTTTGGGAAGAATTCAAATAGTGTCTGCACCCTGATTTCTCTTTGTCAGCCAATTTCTACTGCTTCTTATCTGTCGCTTTCTTTATGCTCTCTTGTATGTTATGATGTTATGAAGCATTAAGTAATTTTTATGCTGAAGGTAAGCAGCAAATGATACTGTGAAAACTGTACTAACTTTATTGTGTGTATCCTGGATAACCATAAGACGCCCCACTTTTCTGGCGAGGGGAAACCCACTAACCCAGAAACTAGTGAATGCAAGTGACGGTTTGAAAGGATAATACTAACAGTCAGTTGAGAAGGAAGTTGACCCAGTTGACAGGAATTGTCAGAGCCTTTACGGTTCAGTACAGCCAGTCCTGGGGAGAGTTCAGCTCTGCTTCCGTCTCAATTAAGTTATAAGAAATGGTTGCAAAGCAAAAAAAGGTCTCTCCACCCCCACACCCCCCATCCGTATGTAGGAGAAACATGTAAGACATTATGTAGCCCGGGTCTGTGGCACTGATTATTATTTAGTTACTCCCTGGGTGGATAATATAGCAGGATGGACAGAGGGGATGAAGAGTATAAATCCGTTCCCTCAGGAAGGGGCTAATGACACCTTCCATATGGATGGTAAAAATGTTATGTTTGGGTGACACTGAAGCTTACCCGTATTATGGTCCAGACCCCCAGTGGGACATGCAGTAAATGAAGTTGGGAGGGGAAAATTGGCTTACTTATGCACCATATTGGTATGATAGACCAAATAAAAAGGTTAAGAAACTGAAGGCAGAGAACCAGGAGGGATATAAAAAGAAACATGAGTTAGAAAAAGAATTAACAACGGGTTTACCTCAGAAGCCCCCTCCTCCCTATTTTGGAAATATCCCACAGATATATACATCCCCTTCAAAAGATGACTTAGATTTACTGGCTGGATATATTGCTACCAATATCCAACCACCTACAGCTCCCCAGCTCCCGCAGCCACCTCCGCAGTTACCACAACCTATGCCTGATCAGAGTGGTCAGGATCCAGCAGCTGGTGCTGTTGGTGCTGGGGATGTCATAGCTCCCATGTGCCTTAGATCAGAAAAGTATTTTCCCAAACCTGAACATATATCTCATCCTGATGAGGACAATGACCCTGAGGAACAGTTCCCTTTTATGACTGTAGGGGACACCTTGTTAAAGAAACCCATTGAAGTAGATGATATTAATAAGATTGTTAAACACTGCCCTAAACCCTTTTTATCTTCATCTGGGACATTTCATTATGTAAAGGGAGATGTCTAACTCAGGAGGATATGCGCCTTATAATAGATGGGATAGTTGGGCACAATTCTCCCTGGGATTGGAGTAAGGTCCCCTCTATAAGCACTATAGAACCCCCGAATACCCCAGCTGGAAATTATAAATTAAATACTGAGGCAGGCATAGACACAATGTGGGAAGAAATTAAGGGTGAAATGGAGAGGTGTTTTCAGACTAGGTCCTCGTTGCCGACTGCTGTAGCCTGTAAACAAAGATCAGGAGAGTCTGTTATAGACTTTTGGAAGAAGTTTAAGGAAGTTTGGACTCTGGAGGCAGGAATGAGTATTCAGGATAATATGCATTCTATGCTCATTCAGACTTTCCTTACCAACCTACAGCCACATCTCCAGCTTACTGTTAAACAAATGATCTCCGAATGGCCTGGTCTTAATAAAGATCAATTTCAAAATAAGTTAATGGAGAAAGATGCGGCGGGTTGTTTTGAAATGGTAAGACCTAAAGAGGCCCATTACTAAACAAAGGATAGGAATTGTCCCTCAAATCAGCCCAATAGGGGAAGTGGCAGAAGAAGGGGTAGAAGGCCATGCTCTGGGAGAGGGGGGAATAATAGAAATCGTTCTGTAGGTTGCTTTAATTGTGGTAAGACTGACCACTGGATCAGTCGATGCCCTTACCCACTCAGGCAACCTGCCGTAAATGATACCCAAGCTCAAGGCACCCAACCATATCCACAAGCTCAGATCCGAGATCCCCCCCCCCCCCCCCCCCCCCCACTGCCACAGCCCCAGAATAATACCCCTCATTTTTCCGTAGCCTGGGGGCAGCAGACATCACAATGAGGATGCCCGGGGGACAGTATCCCAGCATTCACTCTCATCACAAACCACTATAAGGAATCACCACTGATTGTGTTAACCATAGAGCAGTGATGGCGAACCTATGGCACGGGTGCCAGAGGCGGCACTCAGAGCCCTTTCTGTGGGCACCCACACCCTAGGAAAAGTCTATGGTGTACCAATATGCCTTAGACTTTTCCTGCCATTCATCAGCGCTGGGTGCACTATGAACAGCACAGGCAGTGCACTGAACGTAGGCAGGCTATTATAGCTAAATGATAAACTACATGGAAGATTTACTACTGTATATTGGACTGTAGTATTCAGGGTAAATTGCAGTGTTGGCACTTTGCGATAAATTAGTGGGTTTTGGGTTACAGTTTGGGCACTCAGTCTGTAAAAGGTTCGCCATCACTGCCATAGAGGGACGTTCTCTCCCTTTTCTTGTGGATTCTGGTGCTACTAGTAGTACTATATGTGAGGATTATTATAGTGGTCCAAGAGAGAATGCTGAGCCCTCTGTGGGAATTAATGGGATACTGACCAGGTCTTATAAAACTCCTCCCCTCTCGATCCAACATCCATACAAGCACCAGTCAATGTGTCACGGAACCATGAACCAGACGTACAACAAGGGATAAGTGAAAATAAGAAGGCTTTATTGAAAATAAAGCTGTAAAGCAAAAGTCCAAACGGATGGCGAAACCGAAGCAGAGTCTTTGCGAAGCCAGAGGTCAGGAACCAGAAGGGTAGTCAGACGAAGCCAGGATCAGGAACCAGCAGGGTAGTCAGACGAAGCCAGGATCAGGAACCAGCAGGGTAGTCGGACGAAACCAGGATCAGGAACCAGCAGGGTAGTCGGACGAAACCAGGATCAGGAACCAGAAGCAGCAGCAGTCTAGAAGCATGTGAACATAGGAGGACCAAGCAAGGAACTGAAGCCACAGACCTCCTATATATATGAGCTGGGCATCCAGCTCCTCCCAGTGGGAAGGAGGAGCCGCAGGGTGGGAGGCTACAAGAAACCCAGAAACCAAGATGGCCGCCAGCACATGTCAAACGAAGGAGAACAGCAAGAAGGTAAGACCATGACAGTACCTCCCCCTCAAGGGCCCCTCCTCCGCGGAATAAAGAACGGTTTCTGAGGGAAGCGTGCGTGGAAGGCTCGGAGCAAGGCAGGAGCATGGACATCTGCGGAGGGAACCCAGGAACGCTCCTCTGGACCATAACCACGCCAATGGACCAAAAACTGCACCCGACCGCGGACCAGGCGTGAGTCCAGGATATTGCTCACCTCATACTCCTCACGATTACCCACTTGGACCGGACGAGGCCGAGGAACCGAGGAAGTGAAACGATTACACACCAGTGGCTTCAACAGGGAGACATGAAACACGTTGGAGATCCGCATGCCAGGAGGAAGCGCAAGGGCATAGGCTACCGGGTTTACCCTGCGAAGCACTCGGAAGGGACCAACAAAGCGAGGCGCCAGCTTGGGAGTGGGCACTCGAAGGTTGAGGTTGCGGGTGGACAACCATACACGGTCTCCGACCTGGTAGGAAGGAGCAGGCGCTCGTCTGCGATCAGCCTGGAGTCTCTGGCGCTGCGCAGAGACCTCAAGGGACTTCTGGATCAGTACCCAAGAAGCACGTAGGACGGAAAGGTGATCCTCCACAGCCGGAATATCCTGGGGAGAGAATACCTCCGGTAACACGGCAGGTTGGAACCCATAATTGGCCATGAAGGGAGACGTCCCAGAGGAAGAGTTCACCGCCGTGTTCCTGGCAAACTCAGCCCAAGGCAGGAGGTCAACCCAATTGTCTTGGTGATCGGAGACATAGCAACGAAGGAATTGCTCCAAGGCCTGATTGGATCGTTCTGCGGCCCCATTGGACTGAGGGTGGTAGGCCGAGGAGAAGGAGAGATGAATCCCCAACTGGGAGCAAAAAGCGCGCCAGAACCTGGACACAAACTGACTCCCCCGATCCGACACAATCTCCTTGGGCAAACCGTGCAACCGGAAGACCTCCCTGGCAAAAATCGTGGCCAACTCTTGTGCAGAGGGTAACTTCTTGAGAGGAACACAGTGGCACATTTTGGAAAACCGATCCACAATCATGAGAATGACCGTATGGCCTCGGGATGCAGGGAGGTCCACAATGAAATCCATCCCCAGGTGTGACCATGGGCGCTCCCCGGTGGCTATGGGTTGCAGAAGGCCCAACGGAAGGTGCCGAGGGGACTTACTCTGGGCACAAACGGAGCATGCCGCTACATATGCGGCGATGTCGGAACGTAGGGAAGGCCACCAGAACAGACGTGAAACAGCCCAGGACAGCTGATTCTTTCCAGGATGCCCCGCGGTCTTGGAGTTATGGTAGGTTCGCAACAACCGAGTGCGCAACTCCTCAGGCACAAAACATCTGCCGTTGGGTCTCCCAGAGGGAGCACCAGATTGAGCCGCCAAAATCTGCTCACCCAGGGGAGAGGTCAGGCTGGTGCGAATGGCGGCCAAGATCTGATTCGGAGGTATGACCGAAGTCGGAATCGACTCCTCCCTGGACAGCTCGGAGTACTGCCGTGATAAGGCATCCGCCCTGATGTTCTTGGAACCGGGTAGGTAGGAGACCACGTAATTAAAACGTGACAAGAACAGAGCCCATCTGGCCTGACGTGGTGTCAATCTCTTGGCCTCAGAAAGGTAGGTCAGATTCTTGTGGTCCGTCAGGATGAGGACCGGAACCACCGAACCCTCGAGCAAGTGCCTCCATTCTTTAAGGGCCTGCACGATGGCCAATAACTCCCTGTCACCAATCTGATAGTTGCACTCCGCGGAAGACAGTTTCCGGGAGTAAAACCCACAAGGAAGCAGAGGACCCTCTGGTGTTCTACGCTGAGACAGAAGGGCGCCTACTCCCGTCTCAGACGCGTCCACCTCGAGGACAAAGGGCAACCCAGGGTTGGGATGCGACAGAATCGGAGCCGACACAAAGGCGGACTTTAGAGCCTCAAAAGCTCGGATGGCCTCGAGCGGCCAGACCTGGGAATTACTGCCCTTCCTGGTCAGATCCGTGAGAGGCTTGGCTAGCATGGAAAAGTCCCTGATGAACCTCCGATAATAATTGGCGAAGCCCAAAAAGCGCTGCAGGGAACGAAGACCACTGGGCTGGGGCCACTGTAAGACAGCCGAAACCTTCTCAGGATCCATGGAGAACCCCTCAGCGGAAATGATGTAACCTAAGAAGGTTACCTGGGATCGGTGAAATTCGCATTTCTCAAGCTTACCGAACAGCTTGTTCTCTCGTAACCGTTGCAACACTCGTCTGACATCCAGAATGTGGGCCTCCATGGATTCAGAATATACCAAGATGTCATCCAAATAGACCACCACACACTGCTGCAACAGGCCACGGAAAACATCGTTGATGAATTCCTGAAAGACTGCGGGCGCATTGCACAACCCAAAGGGCATAACCAAGGATTCATAATGACCGGTCCTGGTGTTAAACGCGGTCTTCCACTCATCGCCCGCCTTGATCCTTACCAGGTTATATGCCGCCCTCAGGTCGAGTTTGGTAAAGACCGTGGCCCCTTTAAGGCGATCGAACAGCTCGGAAATCAAGGGTATCGGGTAAGCGTTCTTGATCGTGATGCGATTGAGACCCCTGTAATCGATGCAAGGCCTCAACTCACCGCCCTTCTTTTTCACAAAGAAAAATCCAGCCCCTGCCGGGGACGAGGATTTGCGAATGTGTCCGCGTGAAAGCGCCTCCCTCACGTACTCCTCCATGGCCTCATTCTCCGCTACCGACAGTGGATAGACTTTGCCACGAGGAGGAACGGCACCAGATTGTAACTCTATGGCACAATCGTATGGGCGGTGCGGAGGTAGGGCAACCGCGCGCACCTTATCAAATACATCCCGGTACTCCTCGTATTCAGGAGGCAACAGAGAGTCCGAGGAAGTACACAGCAACTTGACAGACCCATGGATGCAACTAGCCCCACACTGCGGTGACCACGAGAGGATCTCGGCCGATCTCCAATCGAAAGTCGGATTATGCTTCCGGAGCCAGGGGTACCCCAAGACCACCGAGTAGTGTGGAGACGAAATAACCTGGAGGCAGACCGACTCTCTGTGAACGGCACCAATGGCTATCCCCACTGGAAGGGTCTCATGAGTCACGTGTGGCGGCAGAAGGGGTCTGCCGTCTATCGCCTCAAGAGCCAGTGGGGAACCTCGAGCCTGCAGAGGAATGGAATTGGCGGCAGCGAACACATTATCAATGAACAAACCACCAGCACCAGAGTCCACCAACGCCTGGGTCGTCACCGAGCCCCCGACCCAGGAGAGGACAACAGTGATCAGTGGTTTGTCAACACGGGAAACCGGGGACGAGGAGACTCCACCCAAGATCTGCCCCCGACAGGATCTCAGGTGCGAGCGTTTCCCGGACGGTTCGGACATGCCAACCGAAAATGCCCACCGAGACCACAGTACATGCATCGGCCCTCGCGTCTCCGGAGTACCCTCTCCCCCTCGGACAGGCGAGCAAACCCCAGCTGCATGGGTTCACCCCCAGACAAGTCATCCCCAGGAGGCGTGGGAGGAGAGGGAGGCACGGGTGGGACAGCAAACGTAGGCGCCAATCTGTTAGAAAACCTCCGCAGGCTCTCCTTAAAGGAAGGTCTCTCCCTGAGTCTGGTGTCAATCAAAATCAGGAAAGAAATAAGAGACTCGAGCTCCACTGGTAGGTCCTTAGCTGCAACCTCATCCTTCAAGGCATCCGAGAGACCATGAGAGAAAGCAGCGACCAGAGCCTCATTATTCCAGCCCACCTCTGCTGCCAGGGTACGAAACTCAATGGCGTATTCAGCTACGGATCGTGAACCCTGTCTGATGGACATAAGGAGCTTCGCAGCAGAGGCAGCACGAGCCGGCACATCGAATACCTTCCGAAGAGAAGCAACAAAACCGGAAAACTCGGCAACCACCGGATTGTTGTTCTCCCATAAAGGGCTGGCCCAGGCCAAGGCCTTGTCCGAGAGCAGCGAGATCAAGAAGCCCACCTTTGATCTCTCAGTGGGAAAGGCATGTGGCAGCAACTCGAAATAAATGCCCACCTGGTTAAGGAAACCTCGGCACTGAGTTGGCTCTCCCCCAAAGCGCTGTGGAAGAGGGGCAGAACCGGTCATACCCCGAAACACCGCAGGTGCAACAACAGGTGTCGGGGTAGACTCTTGCGCAACAACCGGAGCGGCAGTAGGAGCGGGCCCAGGAGCGACAACCGACCCATCGGCAACGGGAGCGAAATGAGCCGTGCGTTCAAGCAGGGTTTGCAACGCCACAGCGAACCGACCCAACAGGTGATCCTGCTGATCAAGTCTGGCAACCAGCGTGGGTAGCGAGGATGGCCCTGTACCGTCAGAATTCATGGCTTGGTCCTAATGTCACGGAACCATGAACCCGACGTACAACAAGGGATAAGTGAAAATAAGAAGGCTTTATTGAAAATAAAGCTGTAAAGCAAAAGTCCAAACGGATGGCGAAACCGAAGCAGAGTCTTTGCGAAGCCAGAGGTCAGGAACCAGAAGGGTAGTCAGACGAAGCCAGGATCAGGAACCAGCAGGGTAGTCAGACGAAGCCAGGATCAGGAACCAGCAGGGTAGTCGGACGAAACCAGGATCAGGAACCAGCAGGGTAGTCGGACGAAACCAGGATCAGGAACCAGAAGCAGCAGCAGTCTAGAAGCATGTGAACATAGGAGGACCAAGCAAGGAACTGAAGCCACAGACCTCCTATATATATGAGCTGGGCATCCAGCTCCTCCCAGTGGGAAGGAGGAGCCGCAGGGTGGGAGGCTACAAGAAACCCAGAAACCAAGATGGCCGCCAGCACATGTCAAACGAAGGAGAACAGCAAGAAGGTAAGACCATGACACAATGTTCACACACAGTTTTAGGATCATTCCAAATTGTTCTGTGAATTTATTAGTGAGAGATTTGTTTGTTCTGTTAAGGTTGTAGTTGGGGATTAGCAAGATGGGACACCTACATGTCACATCCTCAGTTATGCCCATTCATGTACCAAAGGATAATTGTTTTTTATATTTGGAATGCCAACCTCAGGATCCGCTACTTGATCCGGTTCCTCCTGAGGTTTGGGCAAATACTGACCAAAATGTTGGCCTTATCTCTTGTACACCATATAAGGCAATGCTTAAGCCCGGCGCTGCACCTGTTTATATTAAACAATACCCCCTTTCCCCAGAAAAAGAAAAGGGGATTGAGTCTATGTTGATGGAATTCCTAGAGGCAGGGGTTATTGAGGAAATTATCTCCCCCTATAATACACCCATCAACCTAGTGAGAAAGGCAGATAATACCTTTAGGTTTGTCCAGGATCTTAGGGCGGTAAATGCACAGATCATACCCATAGCGCCTGTGGTTCCAAACGTACCATCTCTGCTATCAGCTATTCCTGCCCATGCAGAGTTTTTCTCTGTTATTGATTTAAAGAACGCATTTTTTTCTGTCCCAGTTGACAAGGAAACACGGCCACTCTTTGCCTTCACATTTAAATTTCGCCAGTATACTTGGTGTAGAATGCCTCAGGGTTATGTAGACTCCCCAGCAGTCTACTCCATTGTCCTCCAAGTTACACTGCGCCCTTGGACTGCCCCTCATGGTTTTGTCCTTCTACAATATGTGGACGATCTCCTCATATGTAGTCCTACTCGGGAGGCCTGCCAGGCAGACTGTGTTAGTTTATTCAAGTCCTGGTTTGAGCCTACCTGACTATGGCGTGATGTTTCACTTATTTGCCAGGGACAATTGTAAAACCATGGCAGGAGTCCTGGCGCAAGATCATGGAGGCAAATTCCACCCTGTTGTCTTTTTCTCAAAAGTGGTTCCCGTACAGGTTCAGGGCATGCCTGCGTGTCTTAGGAGTTTGGCAGCCTGTGCTATGGTCGCTGAGATGGCCACACCTATCACCCTAGGTCATCCCACCACTCTGCATACATCACACAATGTTCAGGCCCTATTGAAGAACATACATACACAACATATGTCAGCACAAGGACTGAGTGGATATGAAGTTTTGTTGCTATCTAATCCTCAACTTCATATCAAATATTCAGCATCCACATTCGGACCAATGGCTATACTGAATGCCCTACTTGGCTACAAGGGAGAGCAGGATGATTTGCCTCCTCCCATGCATGTACTGAACTTATACATGAACATACCTCACCTAGGCCTGACTTACAGTCCACATCCATTGAAGGAGCACCTGATATTTTTGTGGATGGATCCTGTTCCCGCCCTAATGACAACACTTATCATGCAGGATATGCTGTGGTTCAACTCCCTGATGTTATACTGGAATCAAATCCTATACCTTTTCAGTCAGCCCAAGCAGCTGAACTGATTGCCCTCACTAGAGCTTGTTGTCTTTTTGAGGGGAGAGATGTAAATGTATACACTGATTCCAAGTATGCCTTTGGGGTTGTACATGATCATGGGGTAATCTTGCAGAGGAGAGGCTTCATAGCTGCAGATGGGAGACAAATCTCACATTCCACCCTAGTACATGATCTCCTGGCCGCCATCCAATTACCAAGCAAAGTTGCTATTATCCATTGTAAGGCACAAACAGGTCTCCAAACACACATAGCTAAAGGGAATGCCCTAGCTGATCAGGCAGCAAAAGAAGCTGCTATTAGAACGGCAGCAACAGTTCAAATGCCCTCCCTAGTTCCAGACATTTCCCTTACTGACAATGTATTGCTCAGCCTCCAGGATTTGGCTACCAGTAATGACAAAATAGAATGGCAGTCGGTAGGTGCAGTACAAGACCCTAATACGGGTCTTATCTGCAAAGAAACCATGTATACCAGTTGCAAGTGACCCGATTTTAATTGCACAATATCATGGTCTTGGCCATAGGGGGGCACAGGCAACTACTGACCTCATTCAGAGAGATTTTTTTATACCAGGTCTTAGATCAAAGGTACAATATTATGTTTCACTGTGTATTATATGTGTCAGAAACAATTCAAATAATTCAAAGAAGGTCTAAAACCAGCATCTGAATTACCCGACTTCGCCATTCACTCACTTACAAATTGACTTCACCCATATCCCAAAGACAGGAAGAAAGCAGGAGTATGCCCTTGTAATTGTGGATATGTTCTCTAGATGGCCGGAGGTCTTTCCTACCACCAATGAAACCACACAAATTGTGATAAAAATTTTGTTACAAGAGATCATCCCCAGATGGGGGTGTCCTGTTCAAATTGACTCAGATAATGGCCCAGCTTTTGCATCCAGGGTATGTAAGGAGCTTTTTAAAGCCCTTAGGATTGACTGGAAGTACCATCTCCCTTATCACCCGCAGAGTTCCGGGGTAGTGGAAAGAATGAATAGAACAATTAAAGAGAAAATAAGGAAAATTACTGGAGGCACATTCACTAATTGGACAAATTTGTTGCCTATAGCCCTAGCAGAAATTAGGATGCATCCTAATAAGAATACTGGTTACTCACCATTTGAGGTCCTAATGGGAAGACCCTTCCCCACCCCTTGGGGCCCAAAGGACCCTGTGATAGAAAAAGGGGATCTAGAAGTAGTACAGGCAGAATATGTGAGGAAACTTGTAGAAACTTTAGATCAAATTGAACGAGATGTTGCTCGTGCCTCTCCTTTCTCTCCACAGGAACCTACGCATCCTTTCCAACCAGGAGACGTGGTGATAGTCCAGCGCCTGGCAAAAGGACGAAAACAGACTGAGTTCCCGTTTGGACCCCCCTCCCGATTGGTAGCAGTCACCAGAACAGCGATTCTCACAGAAGAGGCTCCAATCTGGATTCACGCTAGCAGAGTGAAAAGGGTCCCTGAGGCTTCTTCTCTGGTGACAGACAAAGACAAAGAGGGTGAAGCAGGTGTGAATTCCCTGAACAAAGAGGGGAGCTCAGAAGAAGTTTCCCTGAAAAGTGCCTTCCCACAGGCTGAAGATGATGACCCTACAATATTCTGGGAGATTTGTTTGTCTGCTGATAATTGTTAATCTTTGTGTTTTCTTGCCAGTCTGGCTTATTACTACATGTATTTAGCACCCAGAGGAGATGAGTTTCTTCTGCGGTGCACCAAATAATCAGTCAGTATATAAAAGAGCTCAGGAGCAGGATCCCTTTGCTCCTGTCCCTTTTTATTCTGAACAGAATAGTATAGTCAGGATGGCAAATGCCCTAAATGTTAGTTCATTGTGCCTTAAAGACTTACAGAGCCCACGGGATCTCATACAAACATGTGTTATTGCTGTGCCTACACCCGATGAATCCCTCCTTGAAGTCTGGTCGAAGGCTAACAATACACAATCTTTTATTCCCTTGTATGACTTCTGTGGGGAGTGTCAGAAATTAGGAAATAGCAGGGATAATATTAGAATAATTACTATTAATGTGACTGCAGCAGAGACTTGTTTTACCTTTTCCCAGGATATGACTTTATATTGTGATGGTAGAGACATAAAAAGTGGATTACCTAAGAATAGTGTATATGAATATATTGACGACATCTGTAAAAAGAATAGTAGGCTTGCTAGCTCCCTGAATAATTCCATGAGTTGTAATAAGACCATTGTGACTCCCAGTTTTATCTATAATATAATGCTCCCCAAGGGATGGTTTTTGTCTTGTGGTAACAGCACTTATAATTACATTCCTGCTAATGTTATTGGAGGTCCCTGTGCGTTATCCAGGCTGACTTTGGCCCTTCCCAGTCAACCCCCTATCAGGAGAGCTTACAGATCGGTTACCAACACTTTATCATAAGAATGTGACTTTACTTTACCCCTTCTCAGCCGTACAGAATATACAAGTTTGGGCGCCTCTATATTAGGAGTGCCTGGACTGGCTATATATAATACTCGTACTATAAATTCTATTGCATGTGACTTAGCTAAATCTCTGAATCATACCTCTATCGCCTTATCAGATATGCTTTTAGATATACAAGGCGTAAGAGGAGCAGTGCTAGAAACTAGATTTTCTGTGGATTATTTGTTACTTAAACATAATATAGGATGTCAAGATTTTAAAGGAATGTATTGCTTTAATTTATCTGACCGTTCCAGATCAATCCAGTCCCATATTCAAGCGTTACATGAAATTGCTAATAATATCAAGAAGGATGTTGATTCATCCTCTTGGTGGGACTTGTTATTGAGCTGGCTGCCGGATTTGAGTTGGTTGAGAACATTATTTATCAGTATTATAATTATAATTGCTTTCTTGATTGTTATATGTTGTTGTATCCAATGTATCCCTTCCCTCATACAGATGTTTTGTCTAATGTGTCCAAAACCCACAGACCCTGGACAATCATATGCTACTTACCTATCTATGAGAGAAAGAAGATAAGTCATATTCATGACTTAAAAGGGGATTGAAGGGTTAAATAGAATAAGCTATATGATCTGTATGAAGGACAGGATGCTGGGTGACATCATACTAGAGGGAGAATAAGTTTACATTAGCCTTATGTCCATATAGGGAATGGATTCTGCCTAGCAACGGTGAATATGTGAATCATAAACGTTTCCAATATGTGTGGATGAATGTCTATAAAGATGCTGGATTCTTAGAATTAAATCAGAACTGTTTCAGAAACACGTCTGTGTGTATCATTGAGATAGTTCTCCAGGTACCTGTCTGTGGAGACAAAGGAAGAATAAGGGTGCATTCAGAAGCAGATTTCTTTCAGTGGCAGCGGCAGTTCCGATCGGAGTCCCAGCAGTGTAATGCTGGAGCTCCGATCGGTTACCATGGCAGCCAGGGAGCTACTGAAGTCCTGGCTGCCATGGTCAGTTACTCTGAAGCATACTTACATGCGCTGTGGCTGCCGGGCGCTCCTTCTTCTTGTAACTCGTCACAGGTCTGTGCGGCGCATTGCTAAAAGCATAAGCAATGCGCCACACAGACCGGTGAGTTACAAGAAGAAGGAGCGTCGGGCCACAGCGCATGTAAGTATATGGAGGCACTTGGGGGGATAATGGAGGCACAATGGGGGCCGATGGAGGCACAATGGGGGCCGATGGAGGCACAATGGGGCTGATGGAGGCACAATGGGGCTGATGGGGGCTGATGGAGACACAATGAGGCTGATGGAGGCACAATAGGGGCAGATGGAGGCACGATGGGGGCAGATAGAGGCACAATGCGGGCAGATGGAGGCACTTGGGCTGATGGGGGCTGATGGAGGCACAATGGGGGCTGATGGAGGCACAATGGGGCTGATGGAGGCACAATGGGGCTGATGGAGGCACAATGGGGGAAGATGGAGGCACAATGGGGCTGATGGAGGCACTTGGGCTGATGGGGGCTGATTGAGGCACAATGGGGGCAGATGGAAGCACAATGGGGGCAGATGGAGGCACAATGGGGCAGATGGAGGCACAATGGGGCAGATGGAGGCACAATGGGGGCAGATGGAGGCACAATGGGGGCAGATGGAGGCACAATGGGGGCAGATGGAGGCACTTGGGCTGATGGGGGCTGATGGAGGCACAATGGGACTGATGGAGGCACAATGGGGCTGATGGAGGCACAATGGGGCTGATGGAGGCACAATGGGGGCAGATGGAGGCACAATGGGGGCAGATGGAGGCACAATGGGGCTTATGGGGGCATATGGGGGCTGTTTGAGGCATATGGGGGGCTGATGGAGGCATATGGGGGGCTGATGGATGTAGCAGAGCTGAATATGCTGCTGTTCAGCCATAGTTCTAGTGGGGAAGGGAATAGACAGATGTAGCAGAGCTGTATATGTGGTGGGTCAGCATCAATGCTGGTGTAAGAGAGAAACTGATGTAGCAGAGCTTAATACGCTGCTGTTCAGACACAGTTCTAATCGGGAAGGGAATAGACAGATGTAGCAGGGCTGTATATGTGACGGGTCAGTATCAATGCTGGTGGAAGAGAGAAACTGATGTAGCAGAGCTGAATGCGCTGCTGTTCAGACACATTTCTAATGGGGAAGAGAATAGACAGATGTAGCAGAGCTGTATATGTGGCGGGTCAGCATCAATGCTGTTGGAAGAGAGAAACTGATGTAGCAGAGCTAAATACGCTGTTGTTCAGACATAGTTCTAATGGGGAAGGGAATAGACAGATGTAGCAGAGCTGTATATGTGGCGGGTCAGCATCAGTGCTGGTGGAAGAGAAAAACAGATGTAGCAGAGCTGAATATGTGGCTGTTCTGACACAGTGCTGGTTGAAGAGATAAACAGACACAGTGCTAGTGGGGGAGTAGAATAAAGATGTAGCAGGGCTGTATAGGAAGCCATTCAGCCAAAGTGATGTTAGGGGACTGGAGAAGACACATGTAGCTGATCTGTATATGCATCTATAAAAATACATAGTGTAAGGTTTATACACAACTGGAGTACTGCTGTAATGGAAACAAATCTGCATCAGTGCTGGTGGGTTGGGGTTAGTCAAGCTTTTGAGCTAATGTATAATATGGAATTATAGTTTTTGATGCACAGAATGGGTTTGTATGGATCAGACTGAGATTTTGTGTGTAAAACTGTACACTGAGCTCACTTCACATGGCTCTCTGATGATTCCCCAGCAGGGGGAGGGGCCTCACAGACACTGCAGGCTGCCAGACTGATGAGTCATACTCTTCACATGAACTAGCACGCAAGGACTGAGTTCTCAGTGTGATGTCATAAGGAGGCGTGGCTGGCCTTCACTCTAGCTGCCTGAGCCCGCCCAGCCTTAGCAGCAGAAAACCAGGAAGTGAACAGCTAGCTGCCAGCAATTGAGGATGAAGTAGCAAGATGGGAATACTCCTTTAATTCAGGGGCCCAGCCGCACAAGCACCCAGAAAAACCAATCACCATCAAGGGCACCTCGATCACCACCTAGGCGGTGTCCCCTGTAATAGAGTGTGCCCCGGAGAATTTGGTGCTGTTCTCCCCTTCACTACGCTGCTGACCCAGGGAGGCATCTGCTAACCGTGAGTACCGATGAACTGTTGCACCCATCGGCCCACTGTGAACCTCACATGTTCTCCCCTGGGGACCGGCACGTTGCATTAGCCAATCCATGGCAATGTTGGGACTTCAAGAGTGAACAAATACTACTGTGCTGTGCAAAATACTACTGCAGCACCCATATTACCATCAAACAAATACCCTCTTGCAGCACACATAATGCCCATTAGCAGCACCAAATACCACACAGCAGCACAATAAACCTCTCCAGATGCGCCAAAGAATACCACAGTGCAGCACAACATACATCTTCAGAAGCATCAAATACCACTCACATCAGCATGGCCCCCCTTCCCACCGCTCTTCTAGTGGCAACTGCATTGTCCCCCTCCGCAACTGCATTCCTCCTTGGTTTAGGCACAGAAGATTCACAAAAATACATGAAAAACTGCAGGAAGTGTCTGGGTCTCCATCTGGAGAAGTCTATGAGCTGAAGCTACTGTATGCACCTTGTGTTGCAGAGATCTGTGGCATTCTGCCACTAAAAAAGTTGTGCCATGACTGATGTAAAAAAAAACATCATATATATTAAAATAACATTTAATGGTGGCACAACCCCTTTAAGGTGATGCCATGGCTCTGCACGGGACAACATTCCCCCCACCAGGTAGTTGAAGTGCCATGGTGGCTTATGCTGGTTCGCAGTTAACATACAATAATACCTTAGCAGGAGTCCATATTCCAAACCAAGAAAAGTTGTTTTTTAGATAGCAGAGTGTCACCACCAAGCTAATTATTTAAAATATTAATTACTAATTATAACCGCATTTTACGTATATTCCAGCCAATGGTTTTTCTAATGATGCATGAGCATTACCCAGAGGATGGAAACTACACTTACAGAGCCAAGACATGAAAAATAATCCCAGCACTTTTTCCCAGTAGTAATTTAAAATGTATGTTCTACAAACCTCAGTTTACAGACATTATTTGGTAGTAGCTGCACGACAAGATTTCAACATCACAGATCAATGAAAAGCAGTCCTGAACACAATATTATGGAGGTGTGCAACAAAGCAATACAAACATTTTTGCATATTGGACAGTCTTTATCTGTCACGCTGGCGGTCCATGTCCGCTGCCGTCTCGCTCCTGCGAGCAGGCACGGGTGTCACGTTGCTCACCCAACATTTCCTTCTGCTGTGTTGGCAGTCCATACCCGCTTGTGTCTCACATACTGTAGCTCTCTCTGTTGCAGGACACGGACTGCACTTCCCCATCAGGTCTCTCAGGTCTGTTCCTAGGGCGCACATGTTCTCTGGCTCTTAAAGGGCCAACACACAAACCTTAATCTTCACCAGCCTCTAGCTGCCACCACTGGGTATTTAAGGCACCTTCTCTTAGGGGAGGGTGCCTAAGCAATAGGTAGTCTACTTTGATAGTTTCCTGTGAAGGTGTGCTATCACCTTTGCATGAGTACCAGCGTCTGCCAATTACTGATTCTGACCCTCTGCTGCCTGACCCAAGCCTGCTTACTGTTTTGACCCTTTGCTGCTTGCCGTAACCTCGGACTGGTTTCATGGATTTCCACAAACTCTGGCTGCCCTGATCCCTGTCTGTTACTTACTACGAGTATAGCCTGTCCCCTTGATGCTTCACACCAGTGTCTCTGACCCCTGTGGGCAGCTGTCAACCACAAATGAAGTACTCCAAGAGGTAGAGACCTGGTGGCTCCCCTGCAGTAAAGTCTAGATCCCTGTATAGGGGTTAAAGGGTGAATACCAGGGGACTGTCAGAATAAGGCCCTTAAGATTAGCCATAAGTCAAATCAGTAGGTTGAAGCAGTAGTTCCACGCTCTCACTGCTCGTGACATCATAATTTAGTAGTATGAATATATAAAGACCTTTGGAACCATTAAAAAAAAGCACTCTATGAATTTTCTTATCTGTTATCTTTATATCGGTTTGTAAAGTACAAAAGGTAAAATGTTTGGGTAATTCTCTTACTGGGTGCTTTATTACCAAATTATCAGCTCTTTTCTAGTCCACCACCATTATGTCATGTGGCCCACACTTTGACCATACAACTCATATAGTGTCTTCTTTGTGGACCAGAAGTCAGTTGATGCATGCCTATGAGAGTAAACCATTATACAAGATCAATAGTGTGCAGAATATACACAATGTAATATTTTTTATTGAAATATGTCTTATATTTATGTCTAGAAGCTTGTTAATTCTCTTGACACCTCTGTTTTAGTAAATGCTTGCATTGCCATTCATCTATTATTCCTCTTGAAAAATGCAAGAATAAATTGATAACTGTGAGTTACTGTTAGGCTCCATTCACACGTCCGCAATTGTGGTCCGCATCCGTTCTGCAATTGTGCGGAACCCATGCGGACCCATTTATTCTCTATGGGGATGGAATGGATGCGGACAGCACACAGTGTGCTGTCCGCATCCTCATTTCCGGAGCGCGCCGCCGATCTTCTGGTCTGCGGCTCCGGAAAAAAATAGAATATGTCCTATTCTTGTCTGCAATTGCGGACAAGATTTGCGGATCCGCAATACACTATGGACGTGTGAATGGACCCTTACAGTTTTAGGAAAAGATTAGTGTTGATCGAGCATGCTCGGGCGAACACCAGTTCGGCTCAAGCATCGCGATGCTCGGCACATTGTGGTGTTCGGCCGAATACCACGTGTGCTCGAGCACGATGCTCAAGTCTCCTCCCCGCACGTTTGTTGGCTGCTACGCAGCCAATAAACGTGCAGGTAAGTACTGCCACTCACTGTAATGCCGTAGCCATGTTGGTTACTGGCATTACAGTGATTGGCTGGCCGGAACGTGTCATCGAGTGCTTTAAAGCACCCGATGACACGTGGTTTGGACAGTCTTAGTCAGGGAGAACTGTGCTGTAGAAAGGACAGATAGTGTAGGGAATTGAATTTAATTTTTTTGTTAGGCAGGGTTGGTGTTAGAGACCCAAAAGTCCTTTTAAGGACTGTTGTGTCTGGCAGCAATATGTATAAGCAAGATATTGCTGCATTTGTGGGAGGGGAGGCTGATTACAAGGCTAATTACACGCACCTGTGGGCCAAGGCTGGCTGATTACTAAGCTGATTATACGCACCTGTGGGCCCAGGCTGGCTGATTACTAGGCTATTTATAGGCACCTGTGGGCCCAGGCTGACGATGATTCAGCTGATTTCACTACCTCTGAGTCAGCTCTAGGATACAGCAGCATGGTGTGGAGGCTCCTTACGCCTGGGCGACGGCAGATTGTCTCAGGAGGGCGCTGGTATTCATGGTAGGATCAGAGTTGTTTGCACGGGACCCACGCTGCGGTCCGCGACATGTAGCGCTCTGGGATGAAGCAAAGTTTAGGCGCTAATGGTCGAACCATGGTTGTTTGTATTGTTTGTCTGGCTATTCAGAGGCCTGGTGGGGCCATTGCATACAGTTATTGGGGTAGCACGTGCTTAGAGTAGGTATGGTTGTATGTTTTCTGATACCTGGTTTACATGCGGGGCGCGTGTCTGCAGTTGGCTCAAGCTATGCACGCTGTGTTTAAGTGATGGTAAATGTGGATCAATGGTCGATTTAAAAAAAAAAAAAAAAACAGAAGCATCGTATATATAGTTAATATAGTTATTGGTATGATAGATGCCTAAAATTAGGCAGGAATGAGCAGAAAAAAAAAAAATAAATGGTTGCATGTTTAACTGTCACCTGTTTTACATGTGGGGTGCACGTCCGCAGTTAGCGCCGGACATGCAAGGTGTCGGTAAATGTGTATCAGTGGTCTGTGTATGGGGGCACAAGCAGATTTGGTCAAGGCGTCTGTAATTGAGTTCCGATGTTCTTGTATGTAAGTGTGTTTAATCTATAAACATTATTTTATGGGCAAGCATGTGCCAGCGGTTCCGTGCTATGTTTTTCGGTGCACTATATGTCTATCAGTTGGCGTTGCATCAGGGTTTATGGTCAACCACGTTTATGTTTTTCTTAGGCCAATACGAGGTGGTGCTGTGGTGACCATCATTGTAAAAAATTAAATAAATTAAAAAAATAAAAAACAATCCTGCAGCATCATGTGGAGGTTCGTTCGTGCCTGGGCAATGGCAGAAGGTGCCAGGCGAGTGCTGGCATTCACGGTAGGATCTGACGTGGTTACACGGTCCGTGACTTGTAGCGCTCTGGGGCGAAGGGGGTTGGGCACTAATGGTCGAATGATTGTGGTTAGGATTGTTACCTTCAAAGCTACGTCCGCGTGTCTGCATTAACATTTTTGTCCCATACGCCATTCACTACTAGAGCTGCGTTCATGCGTCCGCTGTATCATTATATTAATACTCTGCTCACTTTCAGATTGCATTCATACGGCTGCTTTATACCATACTCTTCATGCCCATACTCAGAGCTGTGCCCATAACATGTTTTAGGCACCACTCACATCCAGAGCTGCATTCGCCCACTTGTTCTTACATCATGTGTTATACTCTGCTTCCACTTAAAGCTGCATTTCTTTTCATTGCTAGGCCAATAGGAGTAAGTTCCTACTATGTTTTCACAAGTTGTTCATTCATTTGTCACGACAAGGGTCTTCTCTTAGCGAACTGCAATGCCTCTGGCTCTTGTTTTTCTCCCATCTGTTTCAATTTCACGGTTCGCGGTTGGTTAATGTTTCGGTTGTGCACGTGGTTCGGATCACTAATGTCTATGCATTTTCCATCAGGTCTGGCTCACGTTTAATTACTTATCGTCACTGTAAGGTCATCCAGTTCAGTCTCTTGGCTTCGGGGGGCCTCATGGCTTCGGGACCCCGATGACCGTTCTTCATGTTGTTTGTTAGGGGTACAATATGGTTTGGTTGTAGGCTGGTTAGTGTCCCAAGTTCACTGTCGGAGAGGGTCATGGTTATGCGAGTCCCCAAGTCATACTGGTGCTGCATAAGTGGTTTTATAAATAAATATATATTTATTTTAAACTGCTATTAGTCGCTCACGCATGGCTCCGCCATTCGAGGCCGGCTGCGTGGTCCAACAACAAGTAGGTTCCATGTCTTTTCTGCCTTCAGACCCGCTCACATGGCTCGGTCATCTGTAGCTCGCAATACAATTTTCTCGTGGTGGCTCGCACGCGTGGCGTGCGCCATTAGTCTCACTCACGTTATTGTTTTCTCTGACTTTCATTTTCTAGGTTGTTGGGTCTTCATTGTTTTCTTTATAAGCAATCATCCCAAGCCTGCCTTGGCGGACATCATCTTCTCCCAGGCATGCTTACTTCATCTACAAACTTGGGCTGAGGGTGTTGGTGTCCGGCCTAAGTCCTGGGTATCTGTCCGTCTTCCAGTAGGAGGTACAGTAATAAGGCGGACTTTACGAAGTCTATCATGTCTACAGACACAACGAGTCCTATCACGACTACAGGCGCAGCATACATAGTTTATCACGATGGTCATATGTTGTTAGTCAACATAGGAGTAAATCGTTTCTAGTTACCGGCCACTCTTGCAATCGCATCAGCATTATCCATCTCCAAGAACGATGTGCCGGTGCACATGACAAAGAGGTAAGGTAGATGGAAGTCACTGTGATATATACGGTATATTCCTCACCTTCATCGTAAATGGTCTTTTCCGTTCAAAATTGGGTGTCGTAACGGTATGTATATATTTACTCTAAACTAAGGTCTGCTCTTTTTGGCCCCTTTAGGCTGCCCTACCACAGCAGTTATGGCATAACTCTACTGCTTGTTGTAGATAGGGTTAGATAGGTTAGGTTCACCTTTCTGATGGCCGATCCGACCACAAATATATTTAGCGCAACCTGCGCTAAATAGCTTGCAATTATTTGGCCGCTGCAGACAGCGACATTATCTGGGCTACATCTCCTGTTTAACGTGTGCGCATACTAAAAATATCTGACATCCAGTGTACTTTTTCCGTAGATGGTGTCCACTGCGGACAGTTACATTACCTGCGCTATATCTCCTGTATAACGTTTGTGCATCCCAATTAGCTGTGACATTCCCTGTAATTTTTTATTAGCCGCTGGTGACAGCAGCAACATTACCTGCGCTACATCTCCTGTATAACGTTTGCACATCCCAAATAGCTGTGAGAATCCCTGTAATTTATTAGCCACTGGTCACAGCGACATTACCTGCGCTACATCTCCTGTATTACATTTGCACATCCTAAATATCAGTGACATTCAGTTTAATTTATTTGTGCATACACTTATAAAACCTGCACAAGTGTATGTGTGACAAACTTGCAAGCATATATACCATTTAATATGCAGAAGGCGAGCGGTAAGGGAAGTGGCCGTGCTGCTGATGGTGCATGCAGAGGCCATGGCCCTGGGCGCGGTGAAACTGTGCCTGCTGCCAGAGCACAAGAAACACTCATCCACAATACCTAGCTTCATGTCTCAGTTTGCAGGGCGGCGCAGGACACCACTCTCGAAGTCAGACCAGTGCGATCAGGTGGTCGGTTGGATTGCAGCAGATAATGCTTCCAGTCGGTTAAGCACCACCCTGTCTTCCACAAAGTCCAGTCTCAGTAGCCAAGAGTCTGGTCAACACAATCCTCACCCTGATCCTCCTTCCTCCCACCATGGAGAGTCTTGCCAAACAAGTGATCCCACACTTGGATATTTCGAGGAGCTCTTTTCATCACCATTCCTTGATTTGGGCATCTCGCCAAGCCCACTTGAAGAGGGACATGAGGAGATCGTGTGCATCCACAGTCACAAGAAGATAAAGGTGGGGAATGGCAATTAGTGTTTCACGAGGTGGATGATAATGATGAGACATAGTTGCCAATAAGTCAACGGCAATTAGTGTCTCAAGAGGTTGATGATGAGGATGAGACACAGTTGTCAATAAGTGAGGTTGTTGTTAGGTCAACAAGTCAGGAGGATGACCAGAGTGAGGAAGAGGAGGTGGTGGACGATGAAATCACTGACCCAACCTGGGAAGGTGACAAGCCGAGCGAGGACAGCAGTACAGAGGGGGAGGGATCCGCAGCACCGCAACAGGCTGGAAGAGGCAGTGGGGTGGCAAAAGGGAGAAGGCGGGCCACACCAAACAGGCCTGCAACTGTTCCCCGGAGCACACCCTTGCGGCAATCTCCCTTGCCAAGGGCTAGGTGTTCTGCAGTCTGGCGCTTTTTCTGAGGAAAGTGTGGACGATAAAAGAATTGTCATTTGCAACCTGTGCCGTACCAAAATGAGCAGGGTCGTGAACACTAGCAACCTCACCACCACCAGCATGATCCGCCACATGGCATCAAAGCACCCTAATAGGTGGGCCGAACATCTGGGTCCACAATCAGTGTCTGCGGGTCACACCACTACCTCCTCTTCCCCTGTGTTACATGCTGGCCAATACCCTGTCCAAGACACAGGCCCGGATGCCTCCCGCCCTGGACCTTCGCAAGCACCATCAGCTAGCACATCCACTTCTGTGTCCCAGCGCAGCGTACAGATGTCCATACCCCAGGCCTTAGAACGAAAGTGCAAATACCCAGCCACCCACCCACAGGCCATAGCACTAAATGCACATCTTTTCAAATTGCTGGCCCTGGAAATGTTGCCGTTTAGGCTTGTGGACACAGAGGCTTTCCGCAGCCTGACGGAGGCGGCAGTCCCTCGTTACTCAGTCCCCAGCCGCCACTATTTTTCCCGGAGTGCCGTCCCCGCCTTACACCAGCATGTGTCCCGTAACATCACCGGTGCCCTGACCAACGCAGTTATTGGGAAGGTCCACTTAACGACTGACGTGCTTGTGGCCAGGGATGCTACATTTCCCTGATGGCACACTGGGTGAATGTTGTGGAGGCCGGGAGCGAGTCGTACTCTGGGATGGCATAGGTGCTACCAACGCCAAGGATTACGGGCCCTACTTCAATCAGGATTTCCACCACCACCTACATTAGTGGCTGCACCCCCCCCCCCCCCTCCCTTCTCCTCCTCTACCTTCTCCTCCACTTCCACCTCTGAATTCTCATCTTGCAGCACCAGTCAGCCATCATTCAGTAGCTGGAAGCAGTGTAGCACTGCAGTGGGGAAGCGGCAACAGGCCGTGCTGAAACTAATATGTTTAGTTGACAAACAGCACACTGCCGCAGAGCTGTGGCAGGGTATAAGGGACCAGACTGAGCTGTGGCTCACGCCACTCAACCTAGAACCAGGCATGGTTGTCTGATAATGGCAAGCTCACCCATCTACCATGCCTTGCCCACATATTCAACTTAGTGGTTCAGCGGTTTCTCAATACCTACCCCAAAGAGCCTATAATTTGGCAAGTCTTCTAAGACACAGTATAGATTGGGTATTCAGAACAAACTATTACACTAACACAGCCATAGAAGAACAACTAGTTGCCCCCTGGTCTTTGTCGGCACTGTTACACACTAAATACTGTGCCATTCCCCCTGAGGTTAAAACGAGCCTCTTAATAAAAGATACTATAGCGAGCTGGAAAGCAACACGTAAAATGTTTTAATTACCCTTCACTCTGTCTAAATACAGCCCTGATCAAAAGTTTAAGACCAAAAAATGGCAAAAAATCATATTTAGCATGGCTGGATCTTAACAAGGTTCCAAGTAGAGCTTCAACATGCAACAAGAAGAAATGGGAGTGAGACAAAACATTTTTTGAGCATTCAATTTAATGAAGACAACGAATAAACTGAAACAGGCTGTTTTTCAGCTGATCAAAAGTTTAGGACCACACCTCCAAAAAAAAAACTAAACCTCCCCAAAACAGAAATCCAACTTCCAAACATGAACTCAGTAAAGAGTAGCTCCACCGTTATTGTTGATCACTTCCAAAATTTGTTTCGGCATGCTTGATGCAAGCGTTTCCATGAGGTGAGTGGGAACATTTCTCCAAGTGGTGAAGACGGCCGCACAAAGGCCATCTACTGTGTGGAACTGTTGTCCATTTTTGTAAACTTCTCTTGCCATCCATCCCCAAAGGTTCTCAATTGGATTTAAATCAGGGGAACACGCAGGATGGGCCAAAATAGTGATGTTATTCTCCTGGAAGAAGTCCCTTGTCCTGCGGCCATTGTGTACTGTAGCATTGTCCTGTTGAAAAACCCAGTCATTACCACACAGACGAGGGCCCTCAGTCATGAGGAATGCTCTCTGCAACATCTGGACATAGCCAGCGTTTCACTTCCTGAAGCTCAATTGTTCCACTGAAGTAAAGCACCCCAGACCATTATGGCGCCCCCTCCACTGTGGCGCGTAGAAAACATCTCAGGTGGGATCTGCTTGTCATGCCAGTAACGTTGGAAACCATCAGGACCATCAAGGTTACATTTTTTCTCATCAGAGAATAAAACTTTCTTCCACCTTTGCAAGAGAGCACCAAACATGGGACATTCAAAGTCCAAACAAGCAGTTCTATGGTGTTTAGTGGTCAACTTTTGATCAGGACTGTGTTCACACACCATAGGTAGCTTAGTGGTAGGAACCCGTGTTTTTGACTGGAATACATATTCTAAAATCTCAGTTTTTAACATCAGCTTGAGGTATTGGCCAGTGTTGTCAGTTGCATATCATTGTGGTGCACCTTTCGCAGTGATTTATGTATTTTTATATTTTCATCCACACTATCCCATCTTGTGTAGGATGCTCTTGTGGTGCATGTGGTCCGCTGCCGACATCCTCCATTGTATGCATTTCTGCTGGGGATTGCCGTTGGCAACGGATCACATGTGGAGGAATTGCTCCCCCGGTTATAAGCAACTTAGTGTTTGGGTTTTTTGAGAATTTCCTCCAATTTAGGCCACTTTATTTCAGTGATTTTTCTTTAAGCACAGATTCTCATAATCTTCATAGGTAAACAGTTACTTATAATCTTACAATCTTCCCCCAACTATTTTTAACAGTAGATATTAATATGACTTATAGTTCACTCTAATAGTAAGAGCAGAGGGAACCTGACTTTATTACATTTTAATCTTTAAAGCCCACTTAATACATTTTCATAAATATCTTTCCCTTCGGCATCTTATTCAATACAATGGCCAGTTTCTACTTCCAGCAAGATAAAAAGGAAAAATCAAGCAGCTACTGTAGAAGATAAAAGGATGTGCACAGCGCAACTGTGGAATGACATCCATGATATACTTTATTTATGACTTGACGTTCTTCTGAATAAATTGTCCCAAAACAAGAAACTTTGTTTTTGCAGCAGTATCTAACATACAGTATTATTATGGCTATTAAGTATTATTATGGGAATCTTTACCCAATTAAGGGCACGGTGACACAGCAATTTTGGGGGTGATATGTGTCATACCCCTGTGACATGCCCAAGTATCGCAGTGTAGCAGGGCTTCCATAGGAATGAATAGAGTCGCAGCACAATGCGCACATTTGTTGCGACATGTGATTCACAAAAAAATCCAGCAGTGTTTGATTTTTTTGCGATTAATGCTACAAACCTATTAATTCCTATGACAGCCCCTCTACTCTACAATAATTAGTCATGTGACAGCTGTCGCAGGCAAAATCGCTGTGTAGCCAAATATGGGCGAGTATTCCGCGCGGGTGCAATGCGTGAGTTAAACGCATTGCACCCGCACTGAGTCCTGACCTATTCATTTCTATGGGGCTGTGCACATGAGCGGTGATTTTCACGCATTACTTGTGCGTTGCGTGAAAATCGCAGCATGCTCTATATTCTGCGTTTTTCACGCAACGCAGGCCCCATAGAAGTGAATGGGGCCGCGTGAAAATCGCAAGCATCCGCAAGCAAGTGCGGATGCGGTGCGATTTTCACGCATGGTTGCTAGGTTACGATCGGGCTGGGGACCCGATCTGTATTATTTTCCCTTATAACATGGTTATAAGGGAAAATAATAGCATTCTTAATACAGAATGCTTAGTACAATAAGGCTGGAGGGGTTAAAATATATATATATATATATATATATATATATATATAAACACTCGCCTTAATCCACTTGATCGCGCAGCCCGGCTTCTCTTCTGTCTTCTTTGCTGTGCACAGGAATAGGACCTTTGATGACGTCACTGTGCTCATCACATGGTCCAATCACATGGTTCATCACCATGGTGAGGGACCATGTGATTGGATCATGTGATGTGACATCACCACAGGTCCTTAGCCGGCAGCTCAACATTACAGAAGAAGACAGAGATCGGCAACTACGCGATCAAGTGGACTCGGTGAGTTAATTATTTTTTTTAACTCACCGAGTCCACTTGATCGCGTAGTTGCCGATCTCTGTCGTCTTCTGTAATGTTGAGCTGCTGGCTAAGGACCTGTGGTGACGTCACATCACATGATCCAATCCCATGGTCCCTCACCATGGTGATGAACCATGTGATTGGACCATGTGATGAGCACAGTGACGTCATCAAAGGTCCTATTCCTGTGCACAGCAAAGAAGACAGAAGAGAAGCCGAGCTGCGCGATCAAGTGGATTAAGGTGAGTTAAATATTTTTTTTTTTAACCCCTCCAGCCTTATTGTACTAAGCATTCTGTATTAAGAATGCTATTATTTTCCCTTATAACCATGTTATAAGGGAAAATAATACAATCAACAGAACACCTAACCCAAACCCGAACTTCTGTGAAGAAGTTCGGGTTTGGGTACCAAACATGCCGATTTTTCTCGCACGCATGCAAAACGCATTACAATGTTCTGCACTCGCGCGGAAAAATGGCGCATGTTCCCGCAACGCACCCGCACCTTATCCCGCAAAGCCCGTGTGAAACCAGCCTAAAGGTATTTGACCTGTTAAAGGGTTATTTCAACTGTTTAATATAGATGACTTATCCTTCAGATAGCTTATTTATAACAGGTAGTGGGGGGGGGGGGGGTGTCTGTCTGACATCAGGCACCCCACTGATCAGCTATTTTGGGGGAGCCATCAATGCCAGAAACTGAACAGTGGGTGGAGCCAGAAGTGGAAGGCTCAGTCTACTATGTAGTGGCCATGGAGACATACTGCATTCAGAGGAATGGAAGATGAGCTGCACGATGCTGCCTTGGCCATAACACAGTAGACGGACCCTCCTGTTTTGGTCTGTTCACCAGATGGAGGTGGTGGGTGTTGGACCACTACTAATCTGATATTGATGACCTATCCAGATAGTAGATCTTAAAAAATGCAATGATGTCAGTATCTTCATCAGTGGTGTAAGTACATCCAACAAGCATTTCAAAGTATTAAAATCTACACACCTGTATACCTAAGGGGCAGTACCATTTTATCTATTACTCCAATCAAAGATCTCTGAATAACTGTACATACATATCAGCTGTTTGTTTACCAATTATTATTTCTTACATCGTAATGGACCATTCAACAATCCAATACACAAGGTTCCAGACAAGGATGCGGCCGCGGTTCACTTCCTACATGTGTCCTTTGCATCTGACAAATCTCATTGCTATTATCCAGATAAAAAATGATCAATACAAAAAAATCGGGAATACCCTTTTAAGGGCATAGGCGTTAAGGACACAGGATATTTCTCCATTTATGACTCGGCGTATTCAAGTAGCCATATGTGCTAATGTTTCAGTGTGCGTTTTTTTTTTTTTTTTTGTTTCAAGTGGTATATTTTTTTAGTACATAATATCTAGCAATTAATTTATATTAGATTTTAAAGAAGAATGTGAAACCATAATAAATTCAGAAAAAAACGTGGATATATCCGGCGCCCAAATAAAAACAAATTCCTTTATTAACTCAGAACATAGTAGAAAAATATTAAAACCACTGTCGCTTACGTGTTTCGGGCATACAAGCCCTTCCTCATAATAAATTCAGGCATTGTTTGTTCTATTACTTAATTGTTCACTTTATTACTGCTTTATTACTAGTTCTCCAAACACCTTAAATTATGTTTGTGTAATTTTTTACAGGTTGTAATGGACAAGGTTATAGGTTAGCATACTTTCACACTAGCGTTATTTTTTCCCGGTATTGAAATCCGGTAAAGGGTCTCAATACCGGAAGAAAACGCATCAGTTTTGTCCTAATGCATTCTGAATGGAAAGCAATCCGTTCAGTATGCATCAGGATGTCTTCTGTTCTGTCCCTTGTACGGTATTTGACCGGACAAAATACTGCAGCTTGGTGCGGTATTTTTTTCCGGCCAAAATCCTGGAACTCTACCATACTTATCGGATCCGGCATAAAATTTCCATAGAGATGTATTAATGCTGGATCTGGTACCAAGTGTTCCGGAAATTGCCGCGTTGCCGGATACAGTTTTCGGGTCTGCGCATGTGCCGGGACATAGGAGGAGATATTTTTGCTTTTGATCTTTGAAAAAAAATAAAATACCAGATCCGTTATTCCAGATGACACCGGATGAGACTGATCCGGTATATCACCGGATCCATCTAACGGATCAAGAAAAAACATATTTCCGTTTGCATACGGTTTGCCGGATCCGTTGCCGAACTGCCTGCCGGATCCGAACAACACTAGTGTGAAAGTACTCTAAGACTACTTTCACACTAACATTTTTTGCGGATCCATCATTGATCTTCAAAAACGATTCCGTTACAATAATACAACCACATGCATTCGTCATTAACAGATCTGGTTGTATTATGTCTTCTATAGCCATGACGGATCCATCATGAACACTATTGAAAGTCAATGGGGGACGGATCCTTTTTCGTTCAGTTTTGTCCCCATTGACAATGAATGGAGACAAAACTGAAACATTTTCATCCGAAAATTGAAAACTCTAGTGTGAAAGTAGCCTAAGGTATGCAGCATTTTTTATTTTATTACTTTAAGTCAATTACTTTTTTAATAATTTGCATTCATTTGTTATTTTTGTGCATACTTTTTAACAAATTATTTTTTTAAACCTTCATTTTTTTTTGTCCTGTAAAAGCACTTTTACTTAAAATGTATTGTTTCAGTTTAATGAATTGCGCCTCGGGTAAGCTCTAACATGAATCGGCTCAGGACATCCCTGGGGTTCTTTATAATTTTCCTTCAAATATCAGCCCTGGCAAACTCCATTGCTTGGGCTGATGATCCGTTTCAAGAGACTCCCCTGCCTTGTGATGCCATGATATTGATCACAGCACGACAACAGTTAAATGGCCAGGATCTCAGTTTTCATTGTAATTATTGATCTCAATAGTGCAATGTCTTTGTGGTTCAACTGATACCAAGTTTAGATGAGCTCTTAATTCCCAGTTATTGACTATACACAATATATGAAAGTTAAAGCGAAATTCAGATAACATGTTCCCATGCATAGAGCCAGTTGTGGAGATTCTCGTGCTACAAAACCACAAAGTACATGTTAATTTTCCAGCAAATCTATTGAATTGCACGATGCTGATTGACACCAAGCATTCACTGACTTAAGTTGTTTTCTGTAACTTTAATATTGATGTGCTATCCTTAGGACATGAAATTAATATTTGATGTTGGGGACTGGCTGGCATTAAGCGCTCTTTCATTCATTGTTTTCTCAGACACAGTGCTGCACAAACGGCTGTGTCAGTGATTGGTATTGGCGCTGTGTCCTAGTCTTTTGATTGGGATTGGAAGGGTTTTCCAAGATTTTTTTTTTTTTTACTGATGACCTATCCTCTGGATAGGTCATCAGTATCTGATCGGTGGGGTCTGACGCCTGGGACCCCCGCCGATCAGCTTTTTGGTAAGGCACCAGCGCACATGTGAACACCACTGTGCTTACCAAGCACAGCAACGTACATTGTATAGCAGCTGTGCTTGTTATTGCACTGACTGTGTCGTCACTGGCCTAGGAAAAGCAGCGCCGCGGCCTTCCGTCTGATGAAACTGAGCTGACACACAATGTAAGTCAATGGGGACGGATCTGTTTTCTATGACACAATCTGCCACAATAGAAAACGGATCTGTCCTCCACTGACTTTCAGTGGTGTTCAAGAAGGATCTGTCTTGGCTATGTTACAGATAATACAAACGGATCCGCTCTGAACGGATGCATGCGGTTGTATTATCTGAACGGAAGCGTTTGTGCAGATCCATGACAGATCCGCACCAAACACGAGTGTGAGTAGCCTTAACCTCTTCAGGACACAGGGCACTTATGACCTGGTACTTAAGGACACAGGGCGTACGATTATTCAAGGGGAATAAAAAAAAGTATACATATTAGGTATCGCCGCGTCCGTATCGACCGGCTCTATAAAAATATCACATCATCTAACCTGTCAGATGAATGTTGTAAATAACAAGAAATAGCTTTTTTGGCACCTTTTTTTTTTTTTTGTTACCTTGCCGCACAAAAAGTGTAATATAGAGCAACCAAAAATCATATGTACCCTAAACTAGTACCAACAAAACTGCCACCCTATCCCTTAGTTTCTAGAATGGGGTCACTTTTTTGGAGTTTCTACTCTAGGGGTGCATCAGGGGGGCTTCAAATGGGACATGGTGTCAAAAAAACCAGACTAGCAAAATCTGCCTTCCAAAAACCGTATGGCATTCCTTGCCTTCTGCGCCCTGCCGTGTGCCCGTACAGCAGTTTACGACCACATATGGGGTGTTTCTGTAAACTACAGAATCAGGGCCATAAATAATGAGTTTTGTTTGGCTGTTAACCCTTGCTTTGTAACTGGAAAAAAATATTAAAATCGAAAATCTGCCAAAAAAGTGAAATTTTGAAATTGTTTCTCTATTTTCCATTAAATCTTGTGCAACACCTAAAGGGTTAACAAAGTTTGTAAAATCAGTTTTGAATAGCTTGAGGGGTGTAGTTTCTTAGATGGGGTCACTTTTATGGAGTTTCTACTCTAGGGGTGCATCAGGGGGGCTTCAAATGGGACATGGTGTCAAAAAAACAGTCCAGCAAAATCAGCCCTCCAAAAACCAAACGGCGCACCTTTCACTCTACACCCCGCTGTGTGGCCGTACAGTAGTTTACGGCCACATATGGGGTGTTTCTGTAAACAGCAGAGTCAGGGCAATAAAGATACAGTCTTGTTTGGCTGTTAAACCTTGCTTTGTTAGTGGAAAATATGGGTTAAAATGGAGAATTAGGCAAAAAAATGAAATTCTCAAATTTCATCCCCATTTCCCAATAACTGTTGTGCAACACCTAAAGGGTTAACGAAGTTTGTAAAATCAGTTTTGAATACCTTGAGGGGTGTAGTTTATAAAATGGGGTCATTTTTGGGCGGTTTCTATTATGTAAGCCTCACAAAGTGACTTCAGACCTGTAGTGGTCCCTAAAAATTGGGTTTTTGTAAATTTCTGAAAAATTTCAAGATTTGCTTCTAAACTTCTAAGCCTTGTAAAATCCCCAAAAAATAAAATATCATTCCCAAAATAATTCAAACATGAAGTAGACATATGGGGAATGTAAAGTCATCACAATTTTTGGGGGTATTACAGAAGTAGAGAAACTGAAACTTTGAAATTTTTCCAAATTTTTGGTAAATTAGGTATTATTTTATGCAAAAAAATTATTTTTTTACTTCATTTTACCAGTGTCATGAAGTACAATATGTGACGAAAAAACAATCTCAGAATGGCATGGATAAGTAAAAGCGTTTTAAAGTTATCAGCACTTAAAGTGACACTGGTCAGATTTGCAAAAAATGGCCTGGTCCTTAGGCCCTTTTCACACGGGCGTTGCGGGAAAATGTCCGGGGGCGTTGCGGGAAAATGTCCGGGTGCGTTGCGGGAACACCCGCGATTTGACATTGTAATGCGTTTTGCACTCGCGTGAGAAAAATCACGCATGTTTGGTACCCAAACCCGAACTTCTTCACAGAAGTTCGGGTTTGGGTTAGGTGTTGTGTAGATGTTATTATTTTCCCTTATAACATGGTTATAAGGGAAAATAATAGCATTCTGAATACAGAATGCTTAGTACAATAGCGCTGGAGGGGTTAAAAAAATAAATAAAAATTAACTCACCTTCTCCTCTTGTTCGCGTAGTTCCCGGTCTCTTCTTTACTTCTTTAATGATGAGCTGTGGGCTAAAGGATCTGTGGTGACGTCAGATCACATGCTCCAATCACATGGTCCATCACCGTGGTGATGGACCATGTGATTGGAGCATGTGATCTGACGTCACCACAGGTCCTAACCAGTAGTTCATCATTAAAGAAGTAAAGAAGAGACCGGGAACTACGCGAACAAGAGGAGAAGGTGAGTTAATTTTTATTTTATTTTTTTAACCCCTCCAGCGCTATTGTACTAAGCATTCTGTATTCAGAATGCTATTATTTTCCCTTATAACCATGTTATAAGGGAAAATAATACAGTGAATAGACTGTCACCTAGCAACCATGTCCTAAATCAAACGTGCTGTTTGATTTAGGACACCTTTTCACTGTGATAACCAAAGCTAACAATGCAGTGTGCCTAATGAAGGTGTCATTGTAGAACCTTTGTAAGCAAGATTGTTACCTTGGCTACTTGTAAACAAGTTAGATCTGCCAATTTTCCACCATTTCATACACTTGTATTCAGGGGAATGTGTCCAGATTAGGCTTCAGTCACATCTCCGTTAGGAGATCCAGCAAGCTGTTCCAGTAAAGAGCATCCTGCCGGATCCCCTACTTCACCGCCGGATCCCCGTTGCATAAATGCGGGGTTTTCAGCAGGACAAAAACCACTGCATGCAACAATAATTTTTTTTGTCTGGCGACAGCCAGCATTTGATTCATATCTCTGAAATGGAGATGTGAATGCAGCCTTTAAAAGAAAAGCTGACCACCATTATTAGATTTTTCAGTGTATCCTGTTGTATTTGGCAAAACCTGCCAAAAATTCCCATAAGGCCTCTTTCACACGACCGTTTTTTGCGTTCCGTATACGGTCCATATACGGAACCATTCATTTCAATGGTTCCGCAAAAAAAACTGAATGTACTCCGTATGCATTCTGTTTCTGTATTTCCGTTCCGTTAAAACATAGAACATGTCCTATTATTGCTATTACCATTCAGGTCAATGGGTCCGCAAAAAAAGGAACACATACGGAATGTACTCCGTATGTCTTCCGTAGCCATTCCGTTTTTGCGGAACCATCTATTGAAAATTTTATGCCCAGCCCAATTTCTTCTATGTAATTAATGTATACTGTATATGCCATACGGAAACACAAAGGAAAGAAAAAACGGCACAACGGATCCGTAAAAAACGGACTGCAAAACACTGAAAAATCCATTCGGTCGTGTGCAGGGGGCCATAGTGTGCAAGCATGGCCACCAATGCTGGATTGAAGAGCGGTCGTAACCATGAAAACGAGCAGTGTATAATGTGATGGAAAAATAAATCCAGCCAGCAAAGGAAGCAATATGGAGAATCACAATACATTAGTAAATGTCTTGTATTAAATGCAATTTGCTGAAGTGAGACAACCCCTTTAAATTCTTCCTCACTGAAATAATCTGAAGGGCTTTGCAATAAAAAATAAAAAAAATCCTGTTTAGTTCCACCTGCTGCAAGGTTGATACAGTTGTATCCAGTCTAGACAATCCTCTGTTAGTTATGCCACATGCACATAACCATATTTTGCATCCATGTCGTATCCGGATTTTTTGCAGATTGCACACGGACCCATTTATTTCTACGAGTCCGCAAAATACACAGACAGCAAACGGGTGTCACCCGTGTGCTGTCTGCATCCGCATGTCTGTTCTGCAAATTATAGAACATGTCCTATTCTTGTCCCTTTGGTGGACCAAAATAGTTGTTTCTAGTGATGACAATGAGAAATATGCGGCTTGCACATTCAAAATATTCAGATTTTGTAGATCCATGGTTTGCACACTGAAATGCAGACGTGGTTGTGTGTATGAGGACTTAGGCCTCCTGCATGCAACCATATGGCTTTTTCAGTGTTTTGCAGTCCGTTTTTTCTTTTTCGTTCCGTTTTTCCTTTCCGTTTTTCCGTATGGCATATACAGTAATTACATAGAAGAAATTGGGCTGGGCATAAAATTTTCAATAGATGGTTCCACAAAAACGGAACGGATACGGAAGACATACAGAGTACATTCCGTATGTGTTCCCTTTTTTTTTGCGGACCCATTGACTTGAATGAAGCCACGTAACCTGATTTGCGGGCAATAATAGGACATGTTCTATCTTTCAACGGAACGGAAATACGGAATACATTCCGATTTTTTTTATTTTTTTTTTGTGGAACTATTGAAATGAATGGTACTGTATATGGAACGCAAAAAACGGACCATAAACAGTGAAAAAAAAAAAAACGTTTGTGTGCAGGAGGTCTTAGGGTGTGTTTACATCTGTGTTGGGGGATCCATTGTTAGCCTCCATCGCAGATTTCCCTGAAAGGGTGGAGAAAATAGTGCATTATACTATGCTATTTTGTTTAGTAGAAGGACACTGTAACAATAGCCTGACAGGCCTTGTAGTCAGCAGAGTCTGTTGGGCGCTGTTGCTGTTTGTCTTCTGATGGACGCAGGACTTCTGTCATTTCTTTTGTTCAACTCTTGTATAATGGAGGAACAAAAATAATTAGCAGAAGCATAGCACCAATGTGAACAAGCCCTAAAATACATTAGCAGCAGCTGCGCAAATCTCTCTTTTGTCATGATAGTTTGCCACTATACACAGCATTTTAAATGTATCAGTCAGAACTGTGAGCTGTTTAGCCCCCAGAAGATCAGCTAACCCCTTAAGGAGCGTTTACATTGTGATATGAGGGATTATTTTTTGCAGGACAAGATGGATTTTTTAATGGAATCATTGAATTTACCATTGGAAAACAGGAAAAAAATTATTTATGGGGTAAAATTTAAGAGAAAACCAACACAGTTCTGCCAAGTTCTTGGGATTTTGATATTACAACATTCACTGTGTGCTAGAAAATGGCATTACGTTATTCTGTGGGTCAATACGATTACGGCAATACCAAATTTGTATATATTTTTTTTTTTTGCTTTACTACTTTTAAAAAAATAAAAACTTTTGAAAAAATCTTTGCATCGCCATTTTCTGACAGCCATAACTTTTTTATACTTCCGTCTGCAGAGCTGTATGAGGGATTGTTTCTTACGGGACGAAGTGTAGTTTTTATTGGTACCATTTTTGATCACTATTATTAAAAAAAAAAAAAAATTTTGGGGGGGGGGGAAGGTAACAAAAAATGGCGAATCAGGGGTTTCTATTTTTTACGTTACGGCATTCACCACACAGGAAAAATATTTTAATAGTTCAGACCTGTTTATTTTTTTATTGTTTATATATTTTTACAACCTGGGATTTTTGGATCCCTTCTCCCATACACCATGATAGAGATCTATCATGGTGAATGGGATTCTGCCACTCTGTCTGCTGAGCAGTGCCTCGTGCACAGCTTTGCAGGCAGATTTACCACGACAGGCCTGGGACCTCCAGCAAGGCCCAGGCTGTCATGGTGACCAATTGGAGCACCACTAGTTTACTGCAGGGTTTCCGATCGGAAGGCAGACGGAGCCGTCTGCCTAACTCCACAGATGCTGTGACCGTTATTGAACACAGAATCTAAGCATTTAAATGACCGGTTTCAGCATTATTACCAATTCTGGTCATTACGGCAGGGTGTCTGCTGTATTATACAGCCCAAACTTGCTGTGTATGAGTGGGCTCAGCGCAGCAGCCCACTCCATACAAGCCCATGCACCTTGTGTGAAATTAGTGTGAAAGTATGAGGATGATAAGGACCACTTGATTTACATATGACATGGGAATGCTTTGAAGGAAATTTACTACGGTACCTCACACTTAAAAAAAATAAATACAAACCTTTTGACACATTATGAATTGAGCAAAACTGATATACCATAATTTGATAACTCTGTTACAATGGGTAATTGATGAAATCTCAGCCTCTCTATTGATATTGGCTTAGATATGTGCAGTATGTATAAATTCAGTAATTTTAACCACCTCAGCCCCCATAGCTTAAACACCCTTAATGACCAGGCCACTTTTTACACTTCTGACCTACAGTACTTTCACCGTTTATTGCTCGGTCATGCAACTTACCACCCAAATGAGTTTTACCTCCTTTTCTTCTCACTAATAGAGCTTTCATTTGGTGGTATTTCATTGCTGCTGACATTTTTACTTTTTTTGTTATTAATAGAAATTTAACGATTTTTTTGCAAAAAAATGACATTTTTCACTTTCAGTTGTAAAATTTTGCAAAAAAAACAACATCCATATATAAATTTTTCTCTAAATTTATTGTTCTACATGTCTTTGATAAAAAAAAAATGTTTGGGTAAAAAAAAAATGGTTTGGGTAAAAGTTATAGCGTTTACAATCTATGGTACAAAAATGTGAATTTCCGCTTTTTGAAGCAGCTCTGACTTTCTGAGCACCTGTCATGTTTCCTGAGGTTCTACAATGGCCAGACAGTACAAACACCCCACAAATGTATTCGCTGATGGGCATAGTCAGTTCATAGAACTTTTTATTTTTTGTCACAAGTTAGCGGAAAATGATGATTTTTTTTTTTTCTTACAAAGTCTCATATTCCACTAACTTGTGACAAAAAATAAAAACTCCCATGAACTCACTATGCCCATCATGAAATACCTTGGGGTGTCTTCTTTCCAAAATGGGGTCACTTGTGGGGTAGTTATACTGCCCTGGCATTCTAGGGGCCCAAATGTGTGGTAAGTAGTTTGAAATCAAAATCTGTAAAAAATGGCCGGTGAAATCCGAAAGGTGCTCTTTGGAATGTGGGCTCCTTTGCCCACCTAGGCTGCAAAAAAGTGTCACACATGTGGTATCTCCGTACTCAGGAGAAGTTGGGCAATGTGTTTTGGGGTGTCATTTTACATATACCCATGCTGGGTGAGATGAATATCTTGGTCAAATGCCAACTTTGTATAAAAAAATGGGAAAAGTTGTCTTTTGCCAAGATATTTATCTCACCCAGCATGGGTATATGTAAAATGACACCCCAAAACACATTGCCCAACTTCTCCTGAGTACGGAGATACCACATGTGTGACACTTTTTTGCAGCCTAGGTGGGCAAAGGGGCCCACATTCCAAAGAGCACCTTTCGGATTTCACCGGCCATTTTTTACAGATTTTGATTTCAAACTACTTACCACACATTTGGGTCCCTAGAATGCCAGGGCAGTATAACTACCCCACAAGTGACCCCATTTTGGAAAGAAGACACCCCAAGGTATTCAATGAGGGGCATGGCGAGTTCATAGAATTTTTTTTTTTTGGCACAAGTTAGCGGAAATTGATTTTATTAATTTTTTTCTCACAAAGTCTCCCTTTCCGCTAACTTGGGACAAAAATTTCAATCTTTCATGGACTCAATATGCCCCTCACGGAATACCTGGGGGTGTCTTCTTTCCGAAATGGGGTCACATGTGGGGTATTTATACTGCCCTGGCATTCTAGGGGCCCTAAAGCGTGAGAAGAAGTCTGGAATATAAATGTCTAAAAATTTTTACGCATTTGGATTCCGTGAGGGGTATGGTGAGTTCATGTGAGATTTTATTTTTTGACACAAGTTAGTGGAATATGAGACTTTGTAAGAAAAAAAAAAAATTATTTCCGCTAACTTGGGCCAAAAAAATGTCTGAATGGAGCCTGACGGGGGTGATCAATGACAGGGGGGTGATCAATGACAGGGGGGTGATCAGGGAGTCTATATGGGGCTCCATTCAGACGCCTGTATGTGTTTTGCGGATCCGATCCATCTATCAGTGGATCCGTAAAAATCATGCGGACGTCTGAATGGAGCTTTACAGGGGGGTGATCAATGACAGGGGGTGATCAGGGAGTCTATATGGGGTGATCACCACAGTCATTGATCACGCCCCTGTAAGGCTCCATTCAGACGTCCGTATGCGTTTTGTGGATCCGATCCATCTATCAGTGGATCCGTAAAAATCATGCGGACGTCTGAATGGAGCTTTACAGGGGGGTGATCAATGACAGGGGGGTAATCAATGACAGGGGGGTGATCAGGGAGTCTATATGGGGTGATCAGGGGCTAATAAGGGGTTAATAAGTGACAGGGGGGGTGTAGTGTAGTGTGGTGCTTGGTGCTACATATTGCTGAGCTATCTGTGTCCTCTGGTGGTAGATCCAAACAAAAGGGACCACCAGAGGACCAGGTAGCAGGTATATTAGACGCTGTTATCAAAACAGCGTCTAATATACCTGTTAGGGGTTAAAAAAATCACATCTCCAGCCTGCCAGCGAACGATCGCCGCTGGCAGGCTGGAGATCCACTCTCTTACCTTCCGTTCCTGTGAACACGCGCGCCTGTGTGCGCGCGTTCACAGGAGATCTCGCGTCTCGCGAGAGGATGCGCCGGCGCGTCCAGGCGGAATGAATCAACCACCTCCAGGACGCGTCGCTGCGTTCGGCGGTCCGGAGGTGGTTAAAGAGGACCTGTCACCATTCCTGACATGCCTGTTTTAATAGCTTCATGCATTCCCCATGTAATAACAATTCTGGGACATCTATTGTTATGACTCTATGTTGTGCCATTCCTTTATTATTTCAACTAGAAGTTATGAATGAATTGCTAGCAGTCTGCAGTAAGGGTACAGAGGGGTGGTAACCAGTTGGGGGGTGTACCTGCACAGATTAGCTCTATCCAATCAGTGCTGCCATTGTCAGACTGTGCAGGTATACACCCCCAACTTGTTACTACCTATCTGTACCCTTACTGCAGACTGCTAGCAATTCATTCATAACTTCTAGTAGAAATAATAAAGGAATGGCACAACATAGAGACATAAGAATAGATGCTGCAGAGTTATCACATGGGGAATGCATGAAGCTATCAAAACAGGCATGTCAGGAGTTGTTAAAGGTCTCTAGTCTACAACTAAATGAGTCTTTTTATATTAGAGGAGATATATAGTACTGGTCTTAACAATTTTAGCCACACTTATTGCATACAATCATGAATGCAACTATGCAGTTTCTACAAACATCAGTAAAATTCATCATATTAAAGAACTGAGACACATTCATCGGTGCCTCAGGATGCCAGTAGAGATGAGCCAATAGTAGTTAACGAAGTGGAATTTTATGAAATATTTGATTCGCACAGAATCCGAATTTCCTCACGCTTTGTGGTAACGAATCACGTTGTTTCCTAAAATAGCTGCTATACGTGTTAGGACATGGAGCAAGGAACTCTGGGAACGAGGTATCGCCCACAATGCCATGCATGCAGCCAATCAGCAGCCAGCCAGCAATGTGATGTCTTGGATTCAGCCATTTTCCAGTGTACTTAGCACAGGGAAAGATGTCAGCAGGCGCTAGGGACAGTGGTAGAAAAGACTTTAAAACTTTTATTTTGCTATATAGAAGTTTAGGGAAAGGATAGGGAGGAATCATTCCACAGTATTGAAGCAGAACAGGGTACAGTAGGGGAGTTTACAGCCTGGGTAATAGGAACAATCCTATTACACCTTGCTGCACTGACTGTGAATCCAAATTGCCATTATACAGCTCTGTAATTCCAGCAAACCGTTCTTGTTATTGGGGTGCAAGTGCTGTTTGATACAGCCATTAACAGGGTTTATTACAAGGAAATATTTCTACGTCTTATATGCCCTTGTGCGGTGCAGTTATATGTTCTAAAGCATTGTATTAGTGGCTTGTGTTAGTGGGAAAAAAGGGCTTATTAGCCATTGTGTGGTGAAGTGAGAAAATTATAGCCCCAAAAAATATATATATTTGCCGATCAGCAGTGCAGTTATATGTTCTAAAGCCCTTTTATGCATGTATTAGTGGCAAAAATATATATATTTGCCGTTCAGCGGTGCAGTTAGATGTTCTAAAGCCTTTTGTGGCATGTAGAAGTGGAAAAAAATAAGGGCCTATTTGCCGTTCAGCAGTGCAGTTATATGTTCTAAAGCCTTCTTTGGCATGTATTAGTGGGGGGGAGGGCTTATTAGCTGTTGTGGGGTGAAGTGAGAAAATTACAGACTTTTTTGGGGTGTTTTAATTTCCTATTTATTTATTTGATCTAACAGTATGTCAGACAGAAAAGTGCCAGGCCCTGAATAGGGGAGTGGCAGAGGCCTAAATGTTTCTGGTGCAGGCACAGGTCGCAGCAGAGTAAGGGGGCGTGGCAGCAGGAGTCACAGGGATAGGCCTGAGCTCCCGGTGTCATCTAGCGGTCGTGTCTTAACCGGCAACCCAGCGGTTCTTGAATGGTTGACTCGGTCATCCACTTTGTCCCAAGTGACATCAGACACCCCCAGCCAAGAGTCAGTGGGTTCATCAGACACAGCCCTTAGTTGGCATGGCCCGGGAGAAGGCCCTGTGCCCTCACCTGTCCTCAATCTGCCTCTGTCCTTTTCTGTTCCCTCAGCCAGGGTTTGGAGCATTTTCACCCATTTAGGCCACTTTTTTCAGTGAGTTTTTGTCCTTTATGTGTATGGAATGTGCCACTTTATTTTGTTTGTAACATTCTTTTGCACCTGGTAGCTTCTGTGTCACATGGTCTGTTGTGGGTGCAGCTCACAGCTTTATTTTACCTCACAATGCATTTGTGATAACACTATGGAGGCATGTGAGAGCCAGGCTGTGAGTTAATTGCACTGTTCAGACCCTGGTCACACACCACGGACAGGTTAGTGGTAGGACCCCATGCGTGCTGAGACACCGTGACGTGGTGCATGAGGGGCTCTGATATGTTTCTGACTGGAAGATATTGGCAAAGTTCTCAGCTTTTAACATCAGCCTGAGGAATTAGCTAGTATTGTCAGCCAGACAAGTATTATATGCTGTGGGCTCAACTCCACTATACAGCGAGGATGAGCTACTAGAGGACAGTCAGCTACTGGCCAGCCAAGATGTGGAGGACATCCGCCACTTCCTCCGGTAGGCGGGCAAGTAGTGATGAGGAGAGTGGCGTGGGAGCTGGTGTTGCGAGTGGTCAGGCTCCTGACCCAGAGATGGTTGAGGAGGACATCAGTGACGTGCAGACAGTACTCGATGATGATGATGTAGCTGATTGCACTTGGGAGCCAGGTGATGAAGGGGCTTCATCATAATCAGGAGAAGAGGGTGGCCGATTGCCCGTATGGCAGCGGCGGAGCCAGCAAGTTGCTAGCGTGGCCGAGAGTCAGCAGGGTGGCAGCAGTGGGAGGTCGGGAGCCAAACGTGCCTGGGGTAGACCACCCGCTTCACAGGAACCTACCTGCCCGGAAAGTAGTGATGCAGGGGTTCACGGAAGCAGCGGTGGTAGCAGTCAGTCAGTGCGGAGTGTTGGGGGTAAAATCACCTACTCGGCGGTGTGGCAGTTTTTTGTTAAGCGACCGGAAGAGGTGAACATGGCCATTTGTAGAATCTGTGGGCAGAAGGTGAAGCGAGGCCAGGGTGCCAATGTTGGCACCACGCCCCTGCGTCAACATATGCAGCATCACCATAAAGTGGCCTGGGAGAAGCGTGGCTCCGATGTGGTGGTCCAGCCTGTTGCAGAAACCTCTGCATCACCCAGTGGCATGCACCCGATTTCAGGCAGTCAAGGCTCCACCACCTCAGCCAAAGGAAGCTGTCTGTCCTTCCCATTATCTGCTGGTCCTGATGCTCCTGCTCCTCCTCCTACTCCTCATCAGTCATTCTGTCAGCAATCGATCACCGAAGCGATTGCTAAGAGACAACATTATGCGTGCACTCATCCAACGGCGCAGAAGCTGAATGTGCTCCTGGCCAAGTTGCTGGTGCTGCAGTCCCTCCGTTTCCAAGTGGTGGACTCTGCACCTTTCAGAGAACTGATGGCTTGTGCCGAGCCGAGGTGGAGAGTCCCAAGCCGTCATTTCTTTACCAAAAGGGTAGTACCAGACCTGCACACATATGTAGAACAGAAGGTCTGCCAGTCCTTGAGCCTGTCGGTGTCTGCCAAAGTGCACAGCAGCGTCGACGTGTGGAGCTGTAACTACAGTCAGTGACAATAAATGTCCTTTACGGCCCACTGGGTGAATGTGGTTCCTGCACATGTCCTCAGCCTCCACTGCAGGGACAATTCTGTGCCCTTCCAGCATACCACATGTGCAGGGCACAGCAGTGTCACGCTGTTTTGCACCTCGTTTGCCTCGGCGAACGGAGTCACACAGGGGAGGAACTGCTCTGTGTCCTTCATCAAGAAATCGAATCCTGGCTTTCTCTGCGACAACTTAATATCGGAACCATGGTGACCGACAACTAGAAGAACATGGTGTCGTTGCTGCATCAAGGAGGGCTGAGCCGTGTGCCATGCCTGGTTGTCAAGCAATTCCTGAAGTCTTCCACCCATCTGCAAGACATCTTAAAAATGGCCAGGAAACTTTGCATGCACTTCAGCCACTTGTACACCGCAAAGCATACCCTCTTTGACCTGCAGCAGCAGAACGGCATCCCCCAACATAGGCTGCTATGCGACATTTCCACTCGTTGGAATTCCACCCTCCATATGTTGGACCGACTATACAAACAGAGAAAGGCCATAAACTATTTCTTAATGATCCAAGCGGACAGGAGTACTCCCCTGTGTAACTTCGATGTCAGCCAGTGGCAGCTCATGCGTGACACCTGCCGCTTGCTTAGGCCCTTTGAGGAGGCCACGTTATTTGTCAGTCGACAGGACTTCGGGATGAACAATGTCATTCCACTGCTTCTTGTCCTGGAACTGATGCTGGTAAATCTGGCTGGTCAGTAGACTGGAGACGTAGCGCCTAGATCTCACGGCCACATGAACCCTGTGGGGGCTGAACTGGAGGAGGAGAACATTGGAGCACAAGCAATGTGTAGCGAAATTGGTGTTTTTTACACACAGGTGGAGGAACAGGAGCAGCCAGTGTAGCTACAGGGTGATGAGTAAGACGAGGCATAGGACCCAGACACACTGTGGCAGTATGCAGTGGAGATGGAGGTAGGGAGTCCCTCCGAGTCACTTGCACAAATAGGCCGATGCATGCTCACTTGCTTGCGTAGTGTTGTAGTAAAAATATTAATAGTTGTAATCCACTCTCATCAAAGTTTGTGTAAGGAAAAAGGTGAATCCCTTCTCTCAGCCCCAGTCAGAGAGAGACACCAATGTTACCATCTTGATAGAAAATTCTGAGCAACTCTTCCCGCCCTTCTCAGTCTGCTCACCTTTATTTACTAACAAAAGGTGTAAAAGGGGCTGGCCCAAGACAAGGGAACAGGAAGTGATGTCAAAAGACAGGGCGGGGCAATCAATGTGGCCGTGCAGACAATGCACACGCCCCATCCCTGTATAAGGAAGGATGAGTCATGTCCATTGTCTGATCAGCCAGATGGCCGCCCACCCCCCATCACTGTCAGCATGGACCTCATTCAATACTGCTCAAAGGTGATCAGTATCTAATAAAGATCATTCTACTGGTTCCCATAGGTTTGAAATTATCTGCGAGGCATTGCTACGGCTATTGTCAGTATACGGTACTAGTATACCGACAAGGCAGATATGCATGTCTTAAAGGCAGATATGTCTCCAAGCCCACGGGAAGGTTTTCATACTGACGGTTTTGCCACTGGTCCCGATTCAGCCAAAGTACCCTCTGCTAGAGCGCTCCCTGGCTAAATCAGACACAGGGAGACAGATGACAATTTATAAAAAAACACACACACATCCTAAAGTAAAATGTCCGCATAATAAAATTTCCACAACAGTAGTGACAGCCGAATTGTCAGCATTCGGCAGAGGGATGACTTCTGGCTCTCCACCTTGTTGGACCCTTGCTACCGGTCCAAAATAGAGGCCTTTTTTACACTGGCAGAGAGGGAGGACAAACTGAACTACTATAGAGACATCCTATCTGCGCCATTATCCATCCTCTCGCAGGTCTGACCGGTAGGACCCTCTGCGCTCATGTTCCTCTGCCATAGCTGCTGTGGCAAGGTGAAGGGGGGGGCGGTAGGAGCAGTTCCAGCTCCATCAGCAGCAACTTGAGTCGCTGATGAGCAGCTTTCTTCACCCACCTAGTGAAGAAACTATTCACCACCAGCAGCAGCAGCTAGGACCTGAACCAGCAGGTGGTGGCATAGCATACTTGGACAGCACCCTACCACCCCACATTGAAGATCCGCTGGACTACTGGGCAGCCAAACTGGATTTGTGGCCGCAACTGGCAGAGTTTGCCCTGGAAAACCTGTCCTGCCCGGCCAGTAATGTGGCATTAGAGCGGGTGTTTAGTGCAGTGGGGCCATAGTTACCCCAAGAAATGTGGCTAGACTGACCTTTGTCAAGATGAATCAGGCGTGGATCAGACAGGATTGCCTGATGAATCAGACTAGATCATCCATGGTGCCACATTAACACTTTGACAAAAGAGACCAGTTTCTTCTGGCTACCTGCCTCAGCTACTATTCTGATGCTGCCACCCGCCTGATGCCACACATCTGATGCTCCATCTTCAGCTAGTACTGGTGTTGCCACCCACCTCCCCATTCTGTCAACGGGTCACTGTGGTCTTCTGATGCTGCTGCCACCTCACCACTCAGGTCTCCTGATGATGCTGCTGCTGCCACCTCCACACTGTCATCCTGCTACCCTGTGGCCTCCTCCTGATGATGCTGCTGCCACCCCCTCCACACTCTGTAATTGTGCCACTCTGTAACCTCCTAATGCTTCTGCCTCCACACTGTCACTGTGCCACTCTGTGGCCTCCTCATGCTGATGCTGCCGCCACCTCCACACTCTGTAATTGTGCCACTCTGTGGCCTCCTGATGCTGCTGCCATCTCCACATTGTCATTGTGCCACCCTGTGGCCTCCTCCTGATCCTGCTGCCGCCACCTCCACACACTGTCATTGTGCCACTCTGTGGCCTCTGATGCTGCTGCTGTCACCTCCACACTGTAATTTTGCCACTCTGTGGCCTCCTGATGCTGCTGCCACCTCCAGACTGTCATTGGGCCACTGTGTAGTCTCCTCATGCTGATTTTACCTCACCACTATGTCATAGGGCCACTCTGTGGACTTCTCATGCTGTTCCCAAGCTCCCCACTTCATGACTGGGCCATTATTTTCCTTTCGGCCTGGCTGATATCATCATTTATTTGACCCTTATTCTGATCTGTCAGAAGAAAGGAAAAATGAGACTCACAACGGATCCTGTCTATGTAACAGCTGTAAGGCCTGCATGCCACGGTCCCTATTTTGCATCAGAATTGGCTTATGGTTTGGTAGCCATAAGCAGGAGTGGGTAAAAAACACAGAAGACATGCAAACATTCCATTCATGTGTCATCTCTGCAATACTGATAGCAATACTGATAGATTACTGACCAAATGCTGACCAAGTGAAGGTGGATGCTCCACAGACAGGATCCGTTTTTTGGGTGTTATTGCTCTGATGGATCAGAGGAAGGGCAAAATAATCAGTGACGTCAACACTAACTTACCTCTGACACCCACTCCACTCTGTCGGGGGGCTCTACTTGTATAAGCGTTTAATAGAACAGGTTCTGTAGAAATCTATGTGGAATCAGTGAGTTGGTGTAAAAGAGCGCTCTTTCATGCCATAGTAGGATCTTGGGCCTCTGCACGGTTCTTTATACCTGGCGCTAACTGACCTGTAAGACTGAGTTCACACTTATTTGGTCAGTTTTGGTCCTGTAACTCCCCGAATAAGTGAAGTGTGCATTGATTCTGAGGGACGCCTGTCATCTACATGTCATACTGACTCACAGTATTGTTTCACTACCACAGCAGACTCCCTATGCGTGTTACTGCAACGTACAGTGTTCTACACCACTATGAAGGCTCTCTGCAGCCATGAAATAGCTGTTTTTTTAACATGATTCACCACGAATAAATTCAGATCGAACTGAATTATTCTGGAAAATTCGTCGAATCGGCCGAATCAAATTTTTGAGAAAGGCCCATTGCAAGGTGGAACAGGAGGAACAGACTCTCAGAATGTGACTGAGTGTTTAAATGTGTAATATAGAAAAAGAACAAATAGCTGAAAATCTGCTTTCCTTCATACCCCATATCTACAGCTACTCTCATTTGTAAAATTGTGATAGGGATGATTGTAAAATTATAAAATGTAAAATTATATATTATAAAATTGTGTGTGTGTGTGTGTAATATATATATATACACACACACACCGTATATAATATTTATAAAAATAAGGTTCTGAATGAGAGTAAGCATACCATGGGAAGTTTATTGCATTATCTGTTTAAGTGTGATTAATAAATGATCTCTTTATGTATTGTGAATACAATGTGACTCGATGCTATGTGAAGAGCTTTCACTTGTGCATGCCCCAGCTGAGATTTTCAGTGCATAGCAGAAAGCATATGATTTAGCCAGCTGTTAGAAATTCCATTCATGACTGTTGTAAACTATACAGTTCAGTAGCTCCGAAATTAATGTATGTCTGCTGCTCACACATATTTATAGACAGAGGCCTCATGCACACGGCTGTCGCCCACCCGTGGCTGTATTGCGGCCCGCAAACAGCGGGTCTGCAATATTCGGGCACCGGCCGTGTGCTTCCCGTATCACTGATGTGGACCCATCACTTGAATGGGTCCCAATCCGGAGTGCGGTGCAGAGTGGCGGCACGGAACACTCCGTAGTGCTTCCGTGGGGTTTCTGTCCGTGCCTCCGCACCACAAAAAATAGAAAATGTTCTATTTTTTTATGCGGTCCCGGCCACCGCACAGACGTTGCCCGTGCATTTAGGAACGCAGATTGCAGTCCCCAATGCAAGGAAAGGCTGCCTAACGGCCGTGTGCATGAGGACAGATTCAGAAATTGGCACTACCAACTGTGCCAAATGCTGTGAGCTATTTTAGTGGCATCTATTTCCGTTTATTGACCGTCTGGGACAAATTGAAACTTAAATATGGGTTTTCGTGTTCTGGTCAGTTAAAAAAGACATGTACGGTAAGCTGCAAACCTGTATGTAAAGTATACATTAAAACCCACCACTAAAGAATTCCAAATAGAGCCAAATTCCAGGCTTGTTTCTAGTGTAATTGGCATCCCAAAACTTTAACTCCCACTTTTGCCATGTATCATATTGTTTAATTATACAAAAGGCAGACTTGTAATGGTTCATGTACACTACAAACCATGCAAAAGTCAATAACATCCATACATGTTGTGATGTAAACCACCCCTCGTGCCCGCTTGACGTTGAGCTCACGAGACGCAGTATGGTCCCTGGTTACCAAGGTGTGACGTTACGCCCTCCTGGAAGAGCAGGTAAGGTCAGCTTGGTACAGTTTACACAGACGCCTCCTGTCCAACCGGGCACAGAGAGGCAACAAGCTGAGAGTCTTTTCACTGCCGCCGTGAAACAGCGCTTTCTTAGCCCGGGTAATCTGCCACCAGCTTCTCGTTTGATAAAACCCGGTCTGCTAACGGGATTATATAGGGTGAGAAACCAACCCACGTAGCTTATAACTAGGCCGAAACACGGACATGGGGATTCGTGATCGAGATACAAGACAGCACAAGATTAAATTACATATTTTAATCGCCTTAAGGGCGCACTAGATTACACAATATACACTAAGAATATATACAGTGGTCTAAGGTTACAAATAGAGGTAATATGGGACAAACAGGATTACACAGAGCACAAGTCAGTTACCGGGTAGAATGTTCCTTTGCTGTATTCACGTGGAGGGCAGTGATGTCAGCTGGTTTCCAGGTCTCTCCAAACACATTTGCACGATGTGACCCCTTTCAGAAAAAGACACGCCCGCTTGCTGGCACAAGCCTTTTAACCTGTAGCCGGTCCCTCCCTTCCCGGCCTTTGGGAGGGGACCACCCCCCTCTGCTGGGCTGGCAGCAAATGACCCACAAAACCCTTTAGGGTTCATAGCTCCAGACAAGGTCACAGGGAGGTGGTTCCGGGCCCAATTGATCTGCCTGGGTTCTGGCTACAACTAGAGTCTGAACATGGTACCGCTATGTGGTTTCTGTGGGGAGTTATGTATATCTCCCCTCCCAGGCCTCCTAGCATCAAGCCAGGAACTTGTGGATGTTCGGCTTTGCCCCAGGATCGCAAAAAGATAACCGAATTATGCCTGGGATGGACAGACAATTCATAATTCCTTATGAAATGTCGGTGCCAACATGTGTATGGGAAAGTGATAGATCTGGTCCAGGGCTGAGACCTCCTGCCAGGAGTTTTCCTGCTACATCCTCCTGGTGCCTGTCAGCTGGAAGAGGTGTGACTTTATCCACCTGGGGCCTCCTTGAAGCCTGGACCCCTGGGGGGGTTTCCTCCCTTGCTATATGACAGCAGATGGCTGGGGGGGTGAGAACATATTTTGCATGTACACTGGCTGTGTACATGCAAAAGGTGAGTCAAATGAAAATAAGTGCTGCCAGTAAATGATGATCCATATTCCTCACACATGTCATGTATTAAATAGATAATTCTAGGCTAAATTACAAATGTGTGGGTCTGTTGCTGCCATAAGACCCTTACAGGGACTTAAGGACAATGGTGGCATGCCACTAGGATGAACGTTAACCACCAAAACAAAGTGGCAGTGGTGCTCGGAAAGTAGTGTGACACTTGACTTTAAACGAAACTTATGTACAGTACCATATAAACACAAGAACAGTACAAACAGTTATTTAATGCAATGGCGCTGCGTATAACATTTCATATACTGTATGTCTATGGTAAGAGCTAGTTTAATTGAATTGTTTGCAATTTTAGGCTATCACAGGGTCACTGTGTGTGGTAACTCTGGTCCAAATGCTGTACAGCAGGGATGCCCAACCTGCGGCCCTCCAGCTGTTGCAAAACTACAATTACCAGCATGCCTGGACAGCCTACAGCTATTGTATATAAGTTGTAGTTTTGCAACAGCTGTTGGGCTGTAGGTTAAGCATCCCTGCTGTACAGCATAACTTACCATATCCATTTTCTTTTCTTTAGCACAACAGTTATGTTTGTAAAGGTACACTCACATGTACGTTATGAAATTCGGCATTGCTGGATACTGCCATTTACCGCTGGATCCCCATTGACTACTGTATAATGGGGATCCACCATTAATCTGGCCACCTTCCGGCATACAGTATATGCCGGACTTCAGCTGGACAAACACCACTGTATGGTGCAGTTTTTGTCTGGTCAACAGCTGGCATTTATGGCAGATACCGGATTGCCTAATGTTAGTTACACTAGAACCTAGTGTAACTAACAGTGCAGAACATTTCTTTAAAGGGAGCTAGAACTATCCTGGTTGAACAAGAATTGCAACCTTGCAACTCCAAGAGGAGTTAATTCTGCAAGAGTAGATTACTCTACTCTATACTCTGACAGAGATAAGGATATGTACTTGATGTTTTATTTACATTGCTAGGTGTATGAGACATGCTATATATAATAAGTGACCGAGATTAGATACTACGTAATAGTGTCAGGAAGACAGCGGTCCGTGAACCAAGTGTTTTTAATTTGCTACTATATTAGAATCAATATATCAGAATGTTACTTTATTGCTGTTCAATTAAAATTGATGGGCTGGAGCATCATTTTTTTTTGTTACAGACCTTCAAATACATTGGGGAATTATAGGGATTTTGCAACTTTTTCACGGTATATTAAGCTACATTCCCACAATTGGCTCAATATTTTCAGCCTCAACCTTAAAGGGGGTAATGTCGAACTTACTATGTCTAAAGGGGCCAGAGCGCTGAATCACAGAGGTGCTCCTGCCCTTACTTTAATAGGGTTGTGTTTCAGTTCCCAGCATAGCTGGAGGGTAAGGTACTACTGTGTGGGGAAAAGCAGTGAAGAGGACAGAGTGCTACACCAAAGCAGTGACCCTTTTATTCTCAAGATTAGTGCAGGTCCAACAAGTAGTCCTATCGATATGCAATCATTTTATAAGAGGGATCAGCGCAACGTCCGACACTCTAGTAAGAAATTACGTCCGACACAACTAGTAAGAAATTACAACTGCCAGCATGCTCCATTCACATCTATGGGAATCCCAAGAACAGCAGAGCAGGGGTGTCCTCTGAGAGTTGTAGTTTCATTACAGCTGTTTGCTGACCCTGCTTTTAAGATGGTAATAATATTTAAGGTTGATTTTTCATTGTAAGAACTTTGATGTAATGAATTTTTCAACCCCTTCCTGGCATGTGCTGTACATGTATGGCAATCTGATCGAGAGGGCAGTGCAGGGGCCTGTCTGTATCTGCAAACTCTGATATCGGCTGATTAACCGCTTCAATGCCACCCTCAACACTGACTGAGGCATCCAAGGGGTAGACTGAGGGAGGGAGCTCCTTCTGTAACTCCATCAGCTACCCACAATGCGATCGCAGGGTGCTAATAGTTGCCATGGCATCTGGAAGCCTAAAAAGGCCTCTGAGCCTGCCATATACTGAAGCCTATCATGCCTAGCCCCCAGGCTGCATGTCATAGGTAACTGTCAGTGTGAAACTGACAGTTTCAATGCATTACAAAACAGCATACATTGTACTGCTATTGAATCAGCAATGAGACCCTCAAAAGTTGAAGTCCTATAGTGGGACTAAAATAAAAAGTAAAAAAGAATTTTTTAATAAAAAAAAAAGTTTCTTGTGAAAAAACAAAAACAAATAACTTCCCTTTCCTCTAAGCCAGTTATGAATGTGAAAAATAGAACATTTTAAAAATAGACATATTCACATGATCTACCCCGTCAGGTGAATGCCACATCTGTAATGACCGGCTCGATAAAAATATCACATGATCTATCCTGTTAGGTGAATGCCATAAAAAAAAACTATGCCAGCAAAGCCATTTTTTGCTACATTTCTTTATTCTGTTTCTCAAAAAGTAAACTAAAACTTAATCAAAATGTGATACAAACCCCAAAATAGAACCAATAATAATGGTAACTCATCCTGTGCAGGCCCGGCGCTATAATAAGGCAGACCAAGCGCTGCCTTAGGGCGCATAGACGCCGATCCAAGGGGGAATTACATTTTTTTGGGGGGTATCTGTATATGTAGCACGGCACCCAGGGATCTGCACTTACTATTATCCCTGGGCGCCACTCCCTTCGCCCCCGCTGTGCCCCCCGTTACTGTCCTCCGTGCCGTATGCTAATTACTACTAACTTCGCAACAGGGAGGAGACATCAGCTTCTCTCCCTGGGCGTTCCTTCTCCCGGGCTGTAGCGCTTTCCAGTCACAGCCAGGGAGAAAAGAAACTCACCTTCTTCCTGGCTGTGACACTCTGAGCTGCGATTGGACAGCGCTACAGCCAGGGAGAAGGAACGTCCAGGAGAGAAGCTGATGTCTCCTCCCCATTGCTCCGATAGTGGTAATTATCATACAGCGCTGGAGATGGTAACAGTGGGCGAACGAAGCGGCGCCCAGGAATAATAAGTGCAGGGAGATCCCTGGGCGGCGCACTACATATACAGATAGTTATCTTACAATGTTTGGACCCATGAAAAGTCCTCTTTAAATAAATCATGATGGAGGGGGAGAAATGTGTCATGGGGGGGGGGGGGGGGGGGGAATGATGTGCCACAAAAGGGGGTGATGTGATATGAAGGGGGTGAGTAAAAAGGAGGGGGTGATGTGACATGGAGCGGGAGAAATGTGACATTGAGGAGGAGAAATGTGACATGGAGTGGAGGGGGAGAAACATGACATTGAGGGGGTGAAATCTGACATGGGGGGGGGGGTGTTGGCTTCGCTTGTGTTGGCAAAAATCCTTGCACCGGCCCTGATCCTGTGAACAATAAAAAAAACTAATGGTTCTGAGAAAATGTCTGTACTGGCACCCAGAGGCTGTTCAATAGCAACATGGCACCCGTAAACCAAGCCATCAAAATCTGCACTGCAAAGGCCAAAAGGAGGTCTTTCCCTCGTACCCAAACAGCAGTTTATGTTCATGTTCATGGCATTTCTGTACCCAGTAGAACCAGCCTAACACTTTAAAGGGTGTGGTGTGTCTCATATGGCACCAGCTGGGCATAGCATATTGGGCACTAAATGGCATATCTTGCAATTTTCATTTCACACAGTCTCAATAATTTCTTCATAACACCTGTGGCATCAAAATGCTCACTACACCCCCTAATATCTTGATGGGCAGAGTTTTCAGAATGGGGTTATTTCTTGGGATTCCATTTATTTTTTTCAGCCTAGAGCCTCTACAGTTGTCAGCACAAGATGCCTAAATCACCAGATCGAACCTCAAAGGTGCATGGTGCTGCTGTATGTCCAGGCAAAAGATTAGGGCCACATGTAGGGCGTTTATAAAACCAGGAAGTAACACAACATATTGGACACTGAAGTGGAAGATCTGTGTAAACTTTGCACTTTTCACCTTGCACCATCTGCTGTGAATTCATTTTTGCACATGATGCTCTTTCTATTCCAAACCCTGCAGTGTGCCCAAACAGCAGTTTCCAACCACGTATAGTGTGTTTTTCTCCTGTTACCACTTGTAAATATGAAAAATCTGGAGCTAAAGCAACATTTTATTGGGAAAAAAGTACAGTGATCCCTCAAGATACAATGGCCCCAGGATACAATATTTTCAACATACAATGGTCTTTTCTGGGCCATCGTAAGTTGAAACTAGACTCAACATACAATGTCTCAGACTCCGATCCAACCAATCAAGGCCACTTCTCTGGTAAATAGCTGTATTAGTTGTTGGTTAGCAGCTATTCCTGACTGTTATATGTAAGGACTTGTTTTATCAGTCTCAGTTATCTACTCATTTTTCTTAAATCTTCATTTTCTCTTATCTTTGATGACATTTTGGGGCTTTGGAACCAATTACTCAACTTACACTGGTTTCAACATACAATGGTCCTCCTGGGACCAATAATATTGTATCTTGAGGGACCACTGCATATTCTCATTTTCACAGCAAAGTATTTCTAAATTCTATGAAACAGCTTTGGGGTCAAAGCACTCACGACACCCTTTAAAGAATTCCTTGAGGGGTGTAGTTTCCGAAATGGAGTCACATTTTGGGGTTTTCCACTGTAGGGGTATCTCAGGGTCTACACAATTCATATTCAACAGGTACCTTATAATTAATACATAACTTTTATTGTAAAATTGCTAAAATAGCGCTAATATTTAGACGTCCATGATAAAATTGTGCAAAACTACGTTAAACCGCAGCGCCACCTATTACTAGGGTTGGGGGGCTCTGATACTTGGTCTCTTACAACTATTTGGCCCTGCCAACCCTAATATCCTGTACTAACTAGCGGTCCCTCCTTGTCCCTGCGCCGCGAAAGTGACTGCCCAGTTTAGTCATAAGCTAAGGGAAGGACCAGTATGCTTACCAACAGTAAATGTACGCAACTTGTCCCAGCTACATAGGTAAGGTAGGGGACCTCAATACAAAAAATTGTCCACAAATTGTACCAACGCGTTTCGTTGGTTACAAGCCAACTCATAGGGGGACTCAATCATAAGTGTCTAATCAAATCATAAGTGTCTAAATTGTGAAGACACAGGGTATCAAATTAAATTGCTCCCAACCAGGTTGGCGATGGTCAATCGCCCCAATCCTGGATATACACTCACCTAAAGAATTATTAGGAACACCATACTAATACGGTGTTGGACCCCCTTTTGCCTTCAGAACTGCCTTAATTCTACATGGCATTGATTCAACAAGGTGCTGATAGCATTATTTAGAAATGTTGGCCCATATTGATAGGATAGCATCTTGCAGTTGATGGAGATGAGGGATGCACATCCAGGGCACGAAGCTCCCGTTCCACCACATCCCAAAGATGCTCTATTGGGTTGAGATCTGGTTACTGTTGGGGCCATTTTAGTACAGTGAACTCATTGTCATGTTCAAGAAACCAATTTGAAATGATTCGAGCTTTGTGACATGGTGCATTATCCTGCTGGAAGTAGCCATCAGAGGATGGATACATGTTCTCATTCTGTTTACGCCAAATTCGGACTCTACCATTTGAATGTCTCAACAGAAATCGAGACTCATCAGACCAGGCAACATTTTTCCAGTCTTCAACAGTCCAATTTTGGTGAGCTCGTGCAAATTGTAGCCTCTTTTTCCTATTTGTAGTGGAGATGAGTGGTACCCGGTGGGGTCTTCTTCTGTTGTAGCCCATCCGCCTCAAGGTTGTGCGTGTTGTGGCTTCACAAATGCTTTGCTGCATACCTCGGTTGTAACGAGTGGTTATTTCAGTCAACGTTGCTCTTCTATCAGCTTGAATCAGTCGGCCCATTCTCCTCTGACCTCTAGCATCCACAAGGCATTTTTGCCCACAGGACTGCCGCATACTGGATGTTTTTCCCTTTTCACACCATTCTTTGTAAACCCTAGAAATGGTTGTGCGTGAAAATCCCAGTAACTGAGCAGATTGTGAAATACTCAGACCAGCCCGTCTGGCACCAACAACCATGCCACGCTCAAAATTGCTTAAATCACCTTTTTTTTCCCATTCTGACATTCAGTTTGGAGTTCAGGAGATTGTCTTGACCAGGACCACACCCCTAAATGCATTGAAGCAACTGCCATGTGATTGGTTGACTAGATAATTGCATTAATGAGAAATAGAACAGGTGTTCCTAATAATTCTTTAGGTGAGTGTATATTGTATTCAGCACATCTTCATATGGACTCAAATAAGACTGCAATGCATAAACATTAGCTCAATGATAGTCCAAACATCAAAAAGCCTCAAGATCGTTAGCTATCCTCCTCATGTGTAGGTAGACATAGAGTGGAGTTAGCCTCCTGTGTGTGGCAGCGGTGAGAGCGGCGTCCACAATGGCAATTTTATTTTTTTAAACACAGCCGGCTGTGTTTAAAAATCGCCATTGTGGACGCCGCTCTTACCGCTGCCACACGCATGGGTGGGTTTCCTCCGGGTACTCCGGTTTCCTCCTACACTCCAAAAGACATACTGATAGGGACCTTAGATTGTGAGCCCCATTGGGGACAGCTGGATGCTAAAGTCTGTAAAGCGCTGCAGAATATAGTAGTGCTATATAAGTGCATAAAATAAATAAATATAATGTACATAATCGTGGACAAAATAGGACATGCTTCTGCTGTGTCACCGTGGACCCACGGTCCATGGAAAACCACTGATGTACGAATACACACATTAAAGTAAATAGATACTTGAGTGGTCCATGGAGACCATGGACAGCACACGTCCATGTATAAAAGAGGGCTAACACAAAGTAAGAGATCTACTTTTATATATGCAATTATGCCACATAACAAGGGTTTGCAATCTATAAATCCATGGGGCAGAGTCTATTCGGCTCAAAATACAGTGAAAATAGTCTTCTGTTAAATATTAACTCTTTTGAAGTTCAAGTTATCTTTTAAGAATTAGTACTCCTGAAGAAGTGCAGCTAGGTGGAAGGTTCTCAAGGTGCAAGACGGGATACACATTCCAAGACGTACAATTACATCCATAGTCCTAATCCCATCTTTATCAGTAGTGAGGAGCGAAGTATTGAAAACGTGTTTCAGCTGCTTCATAAGGTGTCATAAAGCGCATTTCTTTGTAAGTAGTGGGTGCAACGATAGGGAGAGGTGATTGTGCCGCCCCCGTTATTGTACCCCACACATGCCACGTTCATAGCTGATTGTACCATCTGAAAGCAATAATACAGTGTAAAATAAAAATAAGATAATAAAATCATACTTAGGCCTCATGCACACGACTGTGTATTGCGGATTCGCAAAAAAAATGGATGAAGTCTGTATGGCATCTGTTATTTTTGCGGATCCATTGTAATAATGCCTATCCTTGTCTGCAAACTAGAAAAAAATAGGACATGCACCATTTTTTTTGCGGGGCTATGGAACGGAGATACTGATGCGGACACCACACGGTGAGCTGTCTGCATTTTTTGCGGACCCATTGAAATGAATGGGTCTGCATCCTATCAGCAAAAAAAAAAAAAAAATACGGAAACGGACAAGGAAACAAAATATGGTCGTGTGCATGAGGCCTTATCCTTATCCATTTGATTGAGAAGAGCTGGCCGCCGCCATCTTGATTGAGGATATAGTGTGAAATCTTGAGCGGCCCGTGATGACGATATCACGTCAGCTGGTGTGGTGAGGTCATACATTACCGCGCACAGGATTTCTTACAAGCTCTTCCATCAAGATGGTGGCGGCCCGCTCTTCGTGTTGAAACAGATCAGGTAATATGATTTATTATATATGCCTCGACTCACTACCACGAGGCACAAGGAAGTCCAGCTTTGCGGCAGATCAAATTTTCCCTGAAATTCGGATTGAATTTCACTTTGTCCGGATCAATTCGCTCACCACTATTTATCACCTATATTGCGGATAGGTGATAAAGGGGCTATCACATGAAAATGATTTATCACCTGTCCACAGGATAGTGACATAGTGTTGAGCCAATCGAGCTTCGGATCCGAAGTCGATTTGTTCTAACACTTTGTTATAATTTGTCTCCATACAGCATTAAAATGTATTGGCTCCGCGGAGGCAAAATTTGTTTCAGTGGAAGTCGTGTGAGACTTCCGTGAATTAATTTGGTATTTATTTCAAATTAGCAATCCGAACTTTGGATTGCTAATTTTACCTGTGACTTCCATACAGCATTAAGTTGAAGTGTTAGAACGAATCAACTTCGGATCTATGATTCAAAGCTCCATTCGCTCATGACTACTGCTAAAAATCGGATCTCAGGAGGTCGAATCACGAGGAGATCAACAACTCCCATCTCTGACACATCAGTCCACCGTCTATGGGACAGACCTTTTTTTCTTCTGTTTGGATTTAGAAATTGTCAATTGTTTGTGTGATTTATTTACTTTTGGGTGGATTTCACGCTTTGTAATGCAACACTGTGCGCAACACTGCATCAATAACCGCAACTAACACATGCAAAGAAATCTGTACGGACTGTTGGGGTTATTTATTAATCTAGGCGTATTTCTGGCGCAGATTGCCCCTTTGTTTGTAAACCTGCCTGTGTGCAGGTAACCTATGGGTATGGCCTCATGGGGCGAACACTCAGGCTATATGCATATGACCGTATGTGTTTTGCGGTCCGTATCCATATCCGTATGCCATCCGTTTTTTTTTTTTGAGGATCCATTGTAGCAATGCCCAAAACGGACAAGAATAGGACATGTTATATTTTTTTTGCCGGGCTCCGCAACGGACATATGGATGCAGATAGCATACGGTGTGCTAGCATTTTTTGCGGACCCATTGAAATGAATGGGTCTGCATCCTATCCGGAACGGACACGGAAACAAACAATGTTGGTGTGCATGTAGCCTAAATGAGCGACATTTATCAAGACGGGTGTTCCAATACGCTCCGAGAAACCCCACGGATGCACTCCATAGTGGTTCCGTACCACTCCTTCCGGATTGCTGACCCATTCAAATGAATGGGTCTGCATCCACGATACAGGGGGGGCGGGTGGACCCAATGTAATGATAGACAATCATTCATTTCCTCCCTCCTCACCAACCCTAATGTATAACACATAACCCATTTACGTCACATGCCCCCTGCCATGTACACGTAAATCGTGCCCACCAGCGGATTACAGTGGGCTCCTCCGGAAACCTGGATTCACACACAGCGGTTTCCCTTTATTTTCTTTGGTGTTTTTTTATGCTGAGACTTTAAAGTTAGTATAAAGTGGAATATAAACCGTACGACATACAAAGGTAGGTTGGGCTCCTTTCACATCGGTGTCCGAAGCTCCGATAGGGGCCTCTTTCACATAAATTGTCAAAAAATACGAAAAAATAAGTTTTTTTTTTTCCTGTACACCTCCTGACACATTCAGTATGGCTAGTGTGAACGAGGGCTAAGTCTATTCCTTGCCTAGAGACTTCCATAATAGCTTTGCCATGGGTGGGGAAGGGTGGCATGCTCAGGCTCAGACGACTGGATGCAATGTACAGTACAGCAGTGCGCCCATGACAGGAGCAGCAGAGGCGGTCACGTGACGCAGGGTCCCGGGAGAGTACCGCTGTCAGGTGACGGCTGGTGAGGAGACGGCGCGGGCACGCGGGCGTGTGCGCGCGCAGGCGGGAGGTGACAGCCGGGGAGCGCGCGGTGTCGGTTGGCCGGAGAGAGCTGCCAGGAGGTGGAGGAGAGAGAGAAAGAAAGGAGGAAAGTGGGCAGGCACCGACAGGAAGAGCCGTAGAAGAAGCCGGGCCTGTGGCCGAGAGTCCCGGCAAACAAAGCGAGCAGGACCCTGGGAGGTGAGTGAGTGTGATGGGGATACCCAGATGTTCTCCCCGAGGCCTGTGCTGCTCTCCAGCCTTTGTCACAGCCCTCCCCTCCTTGGGCTGCGCTCTCCTCCCCTGGGGGGTCTCTCATCCCGTCAGGGGCTCTGCTCCCTGTCCTCGGGCCATATCGAGCGGATGTGGGACCCCAGTCCTGGCTGCAAACTTTCCGGCTGCTGGAAGTTTTCTGTGGATGGTGAGCTCCCATCATGTGCTGCTGTGCCACAGCCACCATATGGCACTGGGGGGGTACCCTGTGGGAACGTGTATCCTGTGGCAATGTGTATTCCCCCCCCTCCATAGGTGGTCACAGAGTAAGGGGCGGCATAAACCATTGACCCACCCACTCCATGTGACAGGTATCTGCGGCTGGCACCAGACTTTCTGGGTTGTTTTCAGTTATATTGACAGTGGATGCGCGTATAGTGGCTGTGCCGCTAAAAATCAAATCCCAGCTATCTTCATGTTCTGTTTTTTTTTTTTTTTTGCGGGGCCGCAGAACAGACATACGGATACGGTCAGCACACTGTGCGCTGCCCGCACCTTTTGCCGCCCCATTGAAATGAATGGGCCCACGTCTGATCCGCTCTGGAAATGCGCTCCTGTGAATGGACCCTAAGTGGTGGTATTTTCTCATTCGGAAGAGAAAAACACAGAACAGGTGCAGACCTTATGTCTGTGGAGGCTCCGGTCCTGGTTTAGGCTCCCAATCACTGACCAAACACTGAGGTGTGAATAAGGCGTCAGAGAAATAGAATAGCGGAAGTGTCGGATAGGGCACATAACTGACCCGAACAGACTTCATTGTGGGGTCCGACAGTATCCACTCTGAATCCCGTTGTTTTTTTTTTTACTGGACAAAACAGTCCAGAGCTCAGGAAGAGCAGAGATTAGAATGAATAACTTACAAGCTATCTCTTGTCTGGCGTATATGACATGTGTCCTCCTACTCCGCCATTAGCCTTCCATACCCGCCATGAGCAGCTGCTCTTCCTGTGTAATTCGCTTCGGATCCTCTGCAGATCGGTGCGAGTGCCTCTTATTACCACAATCCTTCTTTCTTACTTGCTGCTCAGACGTCTTGATGCATTTTTATGGTGTTCGATTATCAGTGTACTTTGGCACAGATACTTTCCGTTCTCCATCTACGCTGTAAATTAGGCCCTTTTATATCGTGTTGTATGATACTTGCAGTTCATAGGTAAGGCTACTTTCACACTAGCGTTTTTTTCTTTTCCTGCGCCGAGTTCCGTCCTAGGGGCTCAATACCGGAAAAGAACTGATCAGGTATATCTCCATGCATTCTGAATGGAGAGTAAATCCGTTCAGGATGCATCAGGATGTCTTCAGTTCAGTCTTGTTGACTGTTCAGGACGGAGATAAAACCGCAGCATGCTACGGTTTTATCTCCGGCCCAAAAAACTGAAGACTTGCCTGAATGCCGGATCCAGCATTTCTTTCCATAGGAATGTATTAGTGCCGGATCCATCTGCGCAGACCGAAAAAAATGTGAAAAAAATAAATGCCGGATCCGTTTTTCCGGATGACACGGGAAAGACGGATCCGGCATTTTAATGCATTTGTAAGACAGATCAGGATCCTGGTCAGTCTAAAAAATGCAATCAGTTGGCATACGTTTTGACGGAACTGCCGCAAGTGTAAAAGTAGCCTAATATTGCATAATAATACTCGCTCATACAGCCGTCATGTGACAGATACATCAGGCAGAGTATAACACCAACCTAAGGGCTCATTCATACGACCATATCAGTTTTTGTGGCCCGCAAAAACATGGATACCAGCCGTGTGCTTTCCACATTTTGCGGATCAGAACGCCCTTCTTCATGATAGAAATGCCTATTCTTGTCCGCAAGAATGGAACGTATTTTCTTTTCTTTTGCGAGCCAGCAGAACGGAATGTCCTGTTCGCATCTTTTTCAGCCCCATTAAAGTGCGGATCGGATGCGGACAGATAACACAATGATGAACATGAGCCCTTAGGCTGTAGATTTTCTGTACACAGTTTATCAGTGGAGTTATGCCCCTATTGTGGCGAACGTTGGTTGCAAATTATGGCGCGCACCATAATTTGTGACTTTGTAATTGAATGGGTCCACATCCAATCCGCAAAATTGAAGAACGGATGTGGACATAAAAATGGTGTCATGTGAATGAGCCCCTAGGCTGTGTCTAGCTGTCGTCACTTAGGGTCGCATTTCTTACTGTTCTGCTTTTATATAAATAAAGCCAAGTTCCGCAGTTTAGACCAGATTTAGAAGACCGGGATGTGCCAGTTTTTATTTCCGGATGCATTTTTTTCGGAACGGACACGGAAAGAAAATCCGTTTGTGTGCATGAGGCCTAACTCTGAGAAGGCTTAAGTACTGGTTTTGGTTCACAATAACTGACCATAAAACTGAAGTGTGAACTCAGCCTTACTGTACTTGGGCGCAGAATATACACCAAACTCCACCCCCTTGAACATGCATTGATGCGTCATACATACAGCAAACTATCAGTACAGAAAAGCTATTTGTGCTGCTTGTGACCTGAGCTCACCAGGATTGCCTACACTGCTGACCCCTCTCCCTCTGCACAGGGGTTTACTAGGTTTGGCGCTGGGATGATAGCGGTGCAGGTAATGGAAGTGTTGCCTCCAGTTTATAGCGCCTTTTGAGATCTATTAAAGCGGTTGTCTAGGATTTTTTATTTTACTTGTGAAGGTCTTACTGCCATGTGAGTAGGACCTTATACAGACCTTTGACAAAATGTGTTTTTAGCGTGCTCTTCATAGGTTCCGTCACATGCATCGTTTGGATCTATCTGAAATAAAACAGGCAGAAAAAAAAATTCTAGTCCCCCCCCCCCAACCACTTAACGTTGTACATGTATGGCATTATGTGCCCGCAGTTGTATAGAGCGGGCCTCTGCAGTGAGCCCGTTCCATACGCAGCAGGTGCCGGCTGTATCGTACATCGAGCCGCCCCCATTGTTTACTACCTCAGGTGTTACAATCAATGCTGATTGTGAGTGAATGGAGGCAGAGGGATACATCTCCCTCTGCCTTCCGATGGAAGCCCCCGCAGTGAAATCGCGGGGCTCCGATTGGTTGCCATGGCAGCCTGGGCGCTGCTTAAGTGTTCCAGGCCTTCCATGGCAATCTCCATGCTGAGCTGTGCACGAGGCATAGCTCAGCATGGAGAGTGTAAAAATCCTATTCACCCTAATAGATCTCTAAAAAAGTTTAAAAAAACAAAAAAACACCAATATATTAAAAGCGTAAATCACCCCACTTTCCCAATTTTACATATAAAAATATCTAAACAAGAAAAATAAACTTATTCGATATTGCCGTGTCTGAAAATGGCTGAACTATTAAAATATAAGAGATTTTTTTCCTTTGCGGTAAACGCTGTAACAGGAAAAAAATGAAAAACGCGCGATTCACCATTAAAAAAAAAATTTTTTGGTCACCTTGTTCCCCCTAAAAAATGTAATAACAGTGATCAAAAAGTCATACCAATAAAAACTACATTTGATTACAGAAAAAACAAGCCCTTATTTTCACCCGGGCAGCCCCCCTGATGGTAGCATCGCATGCTCCGATGCGCTCCCTTGACCTGAGCTAGATCGTGCAGGGCACGGGCTCTTTTGTTTACAATCACACACTACTGGGCAGAAGCTTCCGCCCGGCAGTGTGTTCGGTGACGTCACCGGCTCTGATGAGCGTGCTTTAGTGCTGCCCTAACCGTTTCACTGGCTAGGGCAGCGCTAAAGCCCGCCCATCAGTGCCGGTGACGTCATCGGGCTTCCTGGCAGGCCCATGGAGAGCCCCGGTACGTCACCGGAACTCCTGAAAATGCCTTTGCCCTGCGCGACTTAGCAAAGGAGAGCATCGGAGCATGAACTGCTCTGATGCCCAAGTCAGGGGGGCTGCCTGGGTGAAAATGGGGGTATGTCCGGGTTCAGCTCTGAACCTGGACAACCACTTTAAACAGCTCTGTAGACTGAAATATAAAAAAAAGTTATGGTTGTCGGAAAAGGCGATGCAAAGAAATTTTTTATTTTTTCTTCAAAGGTTTTTAAAGTAGTAAAACAAAAAAAACATGTTTTGGTATCGCCGAAATTGTATTGAGCTGCAGAATAAGGATGTTGGGTCATTTTTAGTGCATAGTGAATGCCGTGATATAAAAACCCCAAAAACCTTGGCGGAATGTTCTGTTTTTGTTTTGCTTTTTTACAATTGTAGCCCACAAAGATTCCCCCCCCCCTCCCCCCGTTTTCCAGTATAATTAAAAATGCATCTTGTCCCACAAAAAAAAAACGCAATTAGACTTACCGGTAATTCCGTTTCCTTGAATCCACCATGACGGCCCACATTGAGATTGACCCTTGACCTCTGTAGGGGCAGGAACACATAGAGAGTTTAAATTCCCCCCACCCCTCCACCTCCTCAGTGCTTTACAAATTATCCGAAAGGTGGAAAAGAGTAAAAGATATTGATTCATACCCTTAAACTCGTATTTTATATATATATTTATATATATATATATTTTTTTTTACTACATATATAATATGTGTGTTTTTTTTTTTTTGTTTTTTTGGGATGGGAATAGTACGGGGCCGTCATGGTGGATTCAAGGAAACAAAATTACCGGTAAGTCTAATTGCGGTTTTTCCATTTCATCCACCATGACGGCCCACATTGAGACGTATCAAATGACTACATGGGTGGGGATATGGCCTGTATAATCTTCCGACCAAAAAGAGACTCATTCGAGTCCGGAAGATTAAGGCGATAGTGTCTTACAAAGGTGTTTGTGCTAGCCCAGGTTGCAGCCCTACAAATCTGGTCTAGTGAGACGCCTCTTTTTTCAGCCCAAGAGGAGGCAGTGGCCCTAGTGGAGTGGGCTTTAATATTGCCGGGACTGGGCCTGCCCTGTATCCTGTAGCAACACTCGATGGTGGACTTGATCCATCTAGCTATGGAGGATTTGGCTAGCTTCTTCCCTTTATTTTTTCCAGAGAATTGAACTAGTAGATTATTGTCTATTCTAAGAGCCCTGGTAGCCTCCAGGTATTGAATTACCGTATCCTTAACGTCTAAGAGATACAAGTTATCATCAGACCCTGCAACTTCGGACCTAGTGATAGAAGGTAGAAAAATTTCCTGTTCCTGGTGGAAGGAGGTGACTACTTTAGGGAGGAAACCAGGGTCGAGCGTTAGGCGGATGTGATCATTACAAATTTGGAGATATGGTTCCCTGCAGGATAGGGCCTGAAGTTCTCCAATACGTCTTGCTGAAGTAATTGCTATCAGGAAAGCAGTTTTCAGAGAAAGGTGTTTTAAGGAGATCTCTGATAACGGTACGAACGGAGGCTTTGTTAGGCCTTCTAGGACGATGTTCAAGTCCCAAGTTGGAGCTCTAGATTTAAGGGTGGGTCTTAACCTTGAAGCTGCTCTAATAAATCTCCTGACCCATCTGTGATTGGCTAAGCTGCAGTCGTAGAAGGTACTGAGGGCTGATATTTGTACTTTCAGAGTACTAGGTCTCAGACCTAATTCCAGTCCGCTCTGGAGGAAGTCCAGAATCTTGTTTATGGGGGGAGAGGAGGTGTCCGGGCGATCAATTCCTAACCAAGAACAGTATCTTTTCCATATTTTTAAATAGATGGAAGATGTCACTTTTTTTCTACTGGCCTTGAGCGTGAGAATCACCTTATCTGACAGGCCTCTGTTCTTTAAGGTTTCGCTCTCAGGATCCAGGCTGCCAGTCTGAAGATTCCTGGGTCTGGATGCAGAAGTGGGCCCTGGACTAAGATGTCTCTCTGAAAAGGAATTTCCCAGGGATCCTCCAGCGATAGCTGTCTTAGAGTAGAGAACCAGCTCCTCTTTGGCCACAGGGGGGCTATTAGGATGAGAGTAGTTGGTTCTCCTCGAAGCTTCTGGATGACTCGCGGTAGTAGTGGTATCGGGGGAAATGCATAAGCTAGTCTCCAACTCCACTGAATTGATAGGGCGTCTATTGCCCATGGACCGTCCTCTTGGTTTAGGGAGCAAAAGCATTCTACCTGCGTATTCTTTCTTGAAGCGAATAAGTCTACTTCCGGATGACCCCATCTTTTTGAGATCCTCTGGAAGATTTTTCGGTTCAGGGACCATTCCCCTGGATCTATTTTTTCTCTGCTCAGGTAGTCTGCTACTGTGTTTTCGCAGCCCTTTAAATGGATGGCGGAGAGCGACAAGGTGTTCTCTTCTGCCCAGGAGAAGATTCTCATTGCTACAGCACCCAGCAGGCGTGACCTTGTCCCTCCTTGGTGTCGTAGGTATGCCACAGCTGTGGTATTGTCGGATAGAATTTTTAGATGATGACCCCTCAGTAGGTCCTCTCCTTTTGTTAAAGCTTCGAGGACAGCGTACAGCTCTCTGTAATTGGAGGATCTTCTCCTTATGTCTTCTGGCCAAGCACCCTGTAGAAGGTGGTCTCCTATTTTTGCTCCCCAGCCTTCGAGACTTGCATCTGTTATTACCTGAATGGCCGGATAGTTTCGCCACTGTAGACCTCCAAGCAGCCTTCTTCTTTCTTTCCACCAGCTTAGATCTGATTTTACGGACTGAGGAATCCATACAACTTTGTCTAGGTTTATCTGTCTTCCATCCCATACACTTAGGATCCAATTTTGGATTACCCTTGTGTGGCTTTGGCACCAGGCAACCGAGGGGATGCAGGCAGTTAGACTTCCGAGAAGACTCATGGACCGTCTGATGGAGCATCTGTGAGAACTCTGAAATATTCGGATCTTCTCTATTAATGCTACGGTTTTGTCCTGGGGGAGAAAGGTCTTTAACAGGGCTGAGTCCAGTTCTACGCCTAGGAATCTTATTCTTCTGGATGGAATCAGCGTGGATTTTTTTATATTTATGATCCAACCCAGACTTTCTAGGAACTCTGAGAATCTCCGAGTTGCAGACAGATTTTCGGCTTCTGTATTGCCAAGAATAAGGAAGTCGTCTAGGTATGGGATAATTGTTATGCCTTCCTGACGAAGATAGGCCACCATTTCCACTACCACCTTTGTGAAGACCCTGGGGGCCGAGGAGATGCCGAAAGGGAGGGCGACATACTGAAAATGGTGGATCAAGCCGTCCGGCCCTTTTAGGGAGAATCTTAAGTACTTTTGAGAAAGATGATGGATAGGGATATGGTAGTATGCGTCTTTGAGGTCGATTGACGACATAAACGCTCCTTTCTGTATTAGGGGAATAGTGGATGTGATGGTTTCCATCCTGAATTTCCTGTATAAGATGGATCTGTTTAGAGGTTTTAGGTTTATGATGGTTCGCAGGGATTGGTCTGGTTTTTTTACTAGGAAGAGGGTGGAGTAGAAGCCTTTCCTTTGTTCTAGTTGCGGGACCCTCTGAATTACCCCTAGATCTAAGAGGTCTCGGACGCCCTGCCATATTTTTGGAAGTTCTGTTTTGCTCTGGGATGAGATGCAGAATCTTCTTGGGGGGATTGAAGTGAATTCTATTTTGTAGCCTTGAGAGACTACGTTTAGAACCCAGGGATTTGAGGTGATCTGCTCCCAAGATGGAAAAAACCCCCTCAGTCTCCCCCCTACTCTGGCGTCATTGCTGTTTATTTTGTCGGTTTTGGGGATTGAGGATGAAGCCTCTCCCTCTTCCCCCTTTGGGATAGCTCCATCTGCCCGTTTTTCCTTTCCCCCTGTAGGATCTTTGCTGGGGCTGGAACTGACGAAAGGGCTTCTTTCTAGACTCCTTGTCCTCCGGAAATCCCTTTTTCTTATCCGCCGCTCCCTCTAGAATTTTATCTAGAGTGGGCCCAAAGACAAACTCCCCAAAAAATGGGATAGAACAGAGTTTGGCTTTGGATGCCTTGTCCCCTGACCATGCTTTCATCCATAATGCTCGCCTGGCTGCGTTAGAGAGAGCAGCGTCTTTGGCTGAGAAGCGGATGGATTCCGCGGAGGCATCCGCTAAGAATGCTTTGGCGGAACGAAGGAGTGGAATAGACTCCCTGATTTCTTCTCTAGGGGTCTTATTTTTTAGGTGTTCGTCCAACTCCCCCAACCATATATACATAGCCCTGGCTACTGAAGTTGCTGCAATGTTTGCTTTTACCCCAAACATTGCTGATTCCCAGGATCTTTTTAGGAGCCCGTCTGCTTTTCTGTCCATTGGATCACCCAATTGGGAAGAATCCTCAAAAGGAAGAGCGGTTTTCTTTACAACCTTCGCAACCTGTATGTCGACTTTGGGGGTCTGATTATATATTTTGCTTTCTGCTGGGTCAAAGCAGAGTCGGTTCCTGAACTCCTTGGGGACACCTAATCTCTTCTCAGGATCTGCCCACTCCTCCATTATCATTTCCCGTATATTCTCGTTTATAGGGAAGACGATGGAAGTCTTGGATCTAAGGCCGCCAAACATTTCATCTTGAACGGTCCGGGGTCTAGGGGTATCCTCGATTCCCATTGTGGACCTGACTGCTCTGAGTAAATCTTCCATCTCGTCTGTGGAGAAAAAATATTTTTTGTCCTCCTCCAAAATTTCCCCCTCGGACAAGGGGTCCTCAGCAGGAATCTGTCTGGATGTGACGGAAGCTTCCTCTACATCCTCGCCCTCAGATGAGGAGACGACCGACAGTTTGCGTTTCTTGGGAGGGTTAGGGACACTAGTAGGAACAGACATAGAGGCCAAAGAAGATTTGATTTCGTCCGTAATAAAAGTTTTCATTTCGGACAGGATATCTGGTTGCTCTTCCTTCCATATTTCAGCAGTGCAAGGCTTGCACAGCCTCTTTTTGTAAATTTCAGGTAACCTTCTTGAGCATGCACAGCACTTTGAGAGCTTTGCTTTAGTTTTAGAATCTTTGCTGCCCTGGAGGAAGCAACCAGATATACCGTATTCAGAATTGTAACAGAAGTAGAAATTTAAAAATACAATTTCCCCCCAGAGGGGACTCACTGTACTGATGGCCGAAGGGTCAGAGCCTTCCTGGCGAGGAGTAGGTGCTTCAGACATCGCGGTGCAGCAGTCAAAGGCTGATACCGCGGTCTTTTTAAATTCTGTCCCGGCGTCTGACGTCATCAAGCAGCGCCCTCGACTGATAGCGTAAGCCTGCGCCGCACCAGCTTATAGAAAAAGGTACGTGCGCCGCCCGGCCCGCCCATAATGCGCTTCATGCGCCGCACCACTCCTGCTGCCGGTCACCTGTAAGGAAGGACGCCAAGCGCCGCGCGCGAGGCGCCTTGTGAAGCCGGCACCCCCGACTATTACCCAGAAGAGGGAAGGAAGTCTGAGGTAGGGAAGGACCGCAGGCCTCAGCATAAGCTAAGACGAGGGTCCTCGTTGCTCCAAGCTGGCCAGCCTTAGCCCCTGCCGTGGGAGGCCAGCAGGAGATTCCTGTAAAAGAATAAAGCTTGCTACCCTCCAGGAAGGAGGGCTCTCTCTACATGTTGGCCCCTGTAGGGGCAGGAAAGCACTGAGGAGGTGGAGGGGTGGGGGGAATTTAAACTCTCTATGTGTTCCTGCCCCTACAGAGGTCAAGGGTCAATCTCAATGTGGGCCGTCATGGTGGATGAAATGGAAAATAAGCCCTCACATGGCTATGTGAATTGAAAAATAAAAAAGGCTATTGGAACATGGGGAGGAAAAATCCAAAAAGCAAAAATGAAAGTGGGGGTTAAAGGGATTATCCCATGACTAAATTAAAAAATGAAAATCAGACATCATATAGGAGATGACCATCTCATGCACACTGCCGTTGTTCGGCCGTGCCTGTATTGCGGTCCGCAATATGCGGGCACTGGCCGTGTGCACCCTGCATCACGGATGCGGATCCATTCACTTGCAATAGTTGAATGGTTCTGGATCCGTCATGGCAGCCGCACGGATGGCGTTGGGGACCGCAAATTGAATAACTCAGTGGCTATACAAAATGATTACTTTCAAAAATATTCAGATCCAGGACACGTTTTAAAAGTGTAGAATATTTGTCATTTAAAATGCGATGTCATCTGTTCAGAGAGAACCAGCAGGGCCCCCTTGTTCTACTAGTTCTTTCAGTAAAAGGCCATTGTGTCCGGCCGATGCCGTCACAAAGGTCAGTGGTAGCCTTCCTAAACAGTGTGCTCATTCAGCGCCGGCCTCCAGAGACAATGCTGAACAGACTGCTTTCTATAGAAGCTGACAGCGATCACACTGGTATCATCTGTCTCCAGCCCAGGAGAAATTAAATCTAAGTGGGGCTTGTGTTAATGCCATATGTATTGCAGCCCTCTTACAGCCCCGAATGTCCCTGTCCTTACTGGTCACCAGTGCTGAGTGTCCATATTACTGGTCTGTAATTACAGCCTACAGGATCTGGGCTCTCAGCTCTGGAGATGTTTGATAGACCGGCTTACAGGAGCGCAGCTTCAGCCCTAGAAGTGACGTGGTCGGATTAAAAATAGACTTGTATTAGTGATGTCAGCAATTAGTGAGCCGGCGGCTGATGCGGCCATCGTGTGCTGCAAGGAATTAATTATAAGATGAAATCAAACATTGCCGGTAAATGGAAGCGTTTCAGAGGCGACCGAGCAACTGGAACATTTTTCAATTTGCATTTCTGCTTGCTTAATTAAATGGATCTATAAATACGGTGTGTGAAGGAGGCAGTTAATCAGGTGGCGCCGAAAATAGCATTGCCCCCACTACATCTCGCTTTCTAATTTTGTAAATCCATTCAGTCGTTTGGTCTACCCTCAGTGTTAGGGATGAGCGAATCCACTTTAGATGAAACATCCGAAGTCGATTCGCATAAAACTTCATTCTAGTACTGTACGGAGCAGGAGCTCTGTACAGTATTAGAATGTATTGGCTCCGATGAGCCGAAGTTATTGCTTCGCAAAGTCTCGCGAGACTTCGGGTAATAACTTCATAAATTAATTTGTACTGTAAAAAAACATTTCCCGAACTCTGGTTCTGTTCTAAGGTAACAGGAAGTAATAACTTCGGCTCATCGGAGCCAATACATTCTAATACTGTACAGAGCTCCGGCTCCGTACAGTACTAGAATGAAGTTTTATGCGAATCGACTTCGGATGTTTCATCTGTAGTCGTTTCGCTCATCCTACTCAGTGTAAATCTTCAGGGTGAGATTTCTATTTCAGTTCCTTCTGAATGTTCTTAAAGGGGTTATGTCATGAGTGATGTAAACAATGTACATCATACAGTACATGACAAGACCTTTCTAACCAAGCTAGAGCCAGCCCTGTACCTCACATGGATCCCCATTCACTGCTAGATTATCTTCAGCCTGGCAGCTCAGGGGACGTGTCCTTTCTGCTGCAGATCTGCACCTGTTCTGTGTTTAGAGCCGCACCTGGTTTTGACTCACAATCACTGATGGAAATCACTGACGTGTGAATGAGGCTTAAGTCACTTGCTGTGTTGTCAGTTGGAACTCGTTGTGGGCAATTTCTCTGCCCGTCTAAAGGTCCTTGATTCACTTTCCCTCGTACTTGGCTTACTTAGCGTATGCTCCCTTGCTTAGAACGGCACATTGTGGTTGTTTTTGAGGTTAAACCGCAGTTTTACGGCCTAGTTCTCGGCAGCGTGGTACACTACAGCCCGCAGGGTTTTCCAGAATTGGGTATATAATGCTCAATCAATATGAAGTGCCATGCAAAATTCTAATACCATTTTCTTTCATTTTCTTGCAGCTTTCAAGATCTCTGCCATCAGTGACTGGAGCCTTTTTTTTATTTTATTTTTTACAATTATGGAATATTCTCTGCTGTGAAAAGCATTAGGTATGTAACGCTTTTCTACCCAATGATATCATTCACTAACAGCAAGCAGGAGTCTTAAACTGTAAGGAATAGGGAATGAGTAGATTACAAAGTTGCACGTGATTAATTATAAAAAAAAATTTTTTTATATTTTTGTATTTTAAAGGGAACCTGTCGCCTACAAAATGCATAATAACGCGCCAGCATTACCTTATTGAAGTCTGTAGCATGATTCCAAAGTTGTCTTTGTACGATGTGCCTAAAGTCAGAAAAAGAGTTTTTCTCACTGCCCGCATGTAAATTAGTGTCTTAAAGTCGAGGGGGCAGCGACTCCCAGCACCCCCACCGATCAGCTGTTTGAAGAGAAGGCATGCCCACATACCAGTGCTGCCTTCTCTGCTCTGTTTACCTGCGCGCCGCAGCAATTTACGGTGGTGAGCAGGTGTAATTACAAGTATGGCCCATTCACTTCTGTGGGATGGCTCCATCTGTTGAGGTGAATACTCCAAAGCTGTCCCATAGAAGTGAATGTGGACGCCATACTTGTAACTACGCCTGCTGACTACTGCAATTGATGTGGCGAGCAGGTAAACGGAGCAGAGAAGGCAGCGCTCATATGTGGGAATGCCTTCTCTTCAAACAGCTGATCAGCGGGGGTGCCAGGAGTCGGAGCCCCGACAATCTGATATTGGTGACCTACCCTGAGGGTAGATCATTAACAATAGTAAAAAGCGGACAACCCCTTCAAATACCAGTCCCCTTCCGGTCTTTTAAAGGTGTATGTACAACCTCTCTGCAGAGCTGATCTGGGTCTGCTAAGCAGCTTGTGCAGTCACCTGGCCCCCCACAATCAAATGGCTACTGGGGATAAGCTGTATACATATTACTCATTGAGCGCTGTGTATGCAGCCATTGGGAAGGCAAAGATGATAAGTAACAATCCTTGCCTTCTTGAAGGGGAGCCATGCTGACAGTGGGCTCCCCCTGCTGGAGCTGCACGATTAGTGCACAGCTGTGGTCTCTGCAAGCATGTTTTTAAAACGTCCATACAGAGATGCTAGGGTGACCCCATAACAGTGATATCCACAGTGCTCCCATAACAGTGTGACTGTTATGGGGGCGCTGTGGATGTGACTGTTATGGGGGGCGCTGTGGATGTGACTGTTATGGGGGGCGCTGTGGATGTGACTGTTATGGGGGGCGCTGTGGATGTGACTGTTATGGGGGGCGCTGTGGATGTGACTGTTATGGGGGGCGCTGTGGATGTGACTGTTATGGGGGGCGCTGTGGATGTGACTGTTATGGGGGGCGCTGTGGATGACACTGTTATGGGGGGCGCTGTGGATGACACTGTTATGGGGGGCGCTGTGGATGACATTGTTATGGGGGGCGCTGTGGATGACACTGTTATGGTTATGGGAGCGCTGTGGATGACACTGTTATGGCAGCTCAGTATGAGTGATAGGGATCATGCAAACTACTGTGATCGGCCCAGGAATCCATGTGTCAGCCACAATTTCCAGGCCGACCTTGGCTCCCCTGACCAGATAAGAGACTGGCTGTATCATACATTACTGTCATATCGTCAGTTCGGTCAGGAGAGTGCGGTCGGCCTGGAAGCTGTGGCGACACACGGCCGGTCATGGTCTTATCTCACATGTATCACACATAGGTAAACCTTTCTGCAGTCAGGACCAAAAAAGATAGGCTTAGGCCTCATGCACAGGACCGTATCTATTCTTCTTTCTCCAAGTAGCAGATCTGCTAAATAAGGATACTGCCTGTGTGAGATGTGCATTTTTTTTTTCCAGAGCCATTGAGTTCTATGGGTTTTAGAACTGGATTATGGGGACCAGAATAAGACATGTTCTATCTTTTGCTGTACTGATATATGGATGTGGAAAGCACTGTGATGAAGTTCATGTGTTTCTCACATCCGTATGTCAGTTATGCAAAAGAAAAAAACATGTTCTGGTCCTCATAATGCTGATCTGAAATCCATAAAAATCAATGGGACTGCAAAAAAATGCGGGTCGCACACGGACAGTATCCTTATTTAGTGGATCTGCGTCTCGCAGACCGCAAAATTGATACGGTCGTGTGCATTAGGGTTTAGATACACAGCTCAGCAGGCTGTATCACAGGATAGGATTAGATACACATGTGTTTGGATGTGCTTGCTGTTTATTACACTCTGGAGATGGTGAGGGAAGAGCCTGTGGACGGTCAGTGATGGGATTTAGACACTGAGTGAAGGTCTGGGTGTAGAAAGAAAGACAGGCGCGTGTCCAGCCTGTGACTCATCTCTGTGCAGTGCAACCAGACTTGTGTATCAATAAAGTTATGTATTCAACAAAACAAGAAGGAGAGAAAGTAAACAGATCTGCCAGGATAATATGTCTTCCAGGGGGGCAGGAAAGCTCGGACATGAAAAACAAGTATTGGGGGCATATGTATGCAGGGAGAGGGGTGTTAGGAGCACATAAAAATAATTTTGATTTTAGGACCGGACAACCTCTTTAAGGTTCTTGCCTCTAATGTAGAATGTTGTGAGTTCAAATCCAGGCAGAAACATTTCAGAAATAGAGGCTAATAGACTTAAATACACTGGGTGTCCCCAAGCTTACTGACAACGCTTGGGGATACCCCCTTCATGTTCATAGCATGGACAGAGCCATATATGGAGTCAGAGCAGGGACTCCTAAGCCTCTGGGAACTAGAGTCCTGACTGTTCAATAACACTGGGGGATTCCCCATACAGCGATCTTCAGCATAGACCTGAGTGGGCCTCCTAGCAGTCTCTCCCTCCCCCCTGTGCCGCTGCCACCAATGAGAGGAGAGAGGGGAGGGGCTGTGGCCCCTGCACCACCAATGATAACTAACGGTTAATACATTACAAATGCAGGTGGCGGCAGAAACACATTGCCAGCATCCTGCCTCTGACAGGGCGCTGCGATCCGCAGCAATTAACCCCACAGGTGCCGCACCTGAGGGGGTTAACTGCCGCTGATCGCAGCGCCCTGTCAGAGGTCAGGTGCCGCCAATGTGTTTCTGCTGCCAGCTGTATTTGTATATTAAACGTTAATTATCTTTGGCTCCACACCCCAGTATTAAAATCATTGGTGGCAGTGGCTACAGGGTCTCCTCACCTCCTCTCATTGGTGTAGCAGTGGCAGCTTCTGGTCGGAGCCCCAGCAGTGTAATCCTGGGGCTCTGATCGGTTATCATGGCAGCCAGGACACTACTGAAGCTCTGGCTGCCATGGTAATCTCCCTGCTGCTGTGTGTACTATGCACAGGGCAGCAGGGAGAGTTTGAAGTCCTATTCACCCTGATAGAGCTCTATTAGGGTGAATAGGACAAGGGATTAAAATATCCCAGGTTCTAGCCCCTAAGGGGGAAATAGTTAGTTATTAAATAAACTGTAAAAAATAAATATTAAGTATAAATCCCCCCTTTCCCAATTTTACATATAAAATATATAAACCATAAATAAACATATTACATATCGCCACATTTGAAAAGTCCAAACTATTAAAATATGAAAAAAAATCTCCTATGCGGTGAATGCCGTAAAAGAAAAAAAGAAAAGAAAAACTGCGTGATTCGCCTTTTTTTCTTTTTTTGTCACCTTGTCCCCCCAAAAAATAGTATAGGACTGTTCGATTATGGGCCGGACGTTCCATAAAATGCGGAATGCACGCAGCTTTTTTTGGCATTTTATTTTTTTCGCGTGGTATTGAGTATTGCAATACTTTTTTATGGTATTGAAGCCGAATCAAAATTTTGGTATCGCAACAACCCTAATTACAAAGTTTCTTATATTCACGTTCTATTCATTTATTTAAACAAAAAGTTTTATAACTGGAGGTGCTCTTTAAAGGGGTTGTCTGGGTTCAGAGCTGAACCCGGACATACCCATATTTTCACCCAGGCAGCCCCCCTGATGTTAGCATCGGAGCATCTCATGCTCCAATGCTCTCCCCTGCCCTGCGCTAGATCGCGCAGGGCAAGGGCTCTTTTGTTTACAATAACACACTGCCCGGCCGAAGCTTCGGCCCGGCAGTGTGTTCAGTTACGTCACCGGCTCTAATGGGCATGCTTTAGCGCTGCCCTAGCTGTTTTACTAGCGCTGAAGCCTGCCCATCAGTGTCGGTGACGTCACTGGGCTTCCTGGCAGCCCCATGGAGAGCTTTGTTCGTCTGAAAATGCCTTTGCCCTGCACAATTTAGCGCAGGGCAAAGGAGAGCATCGGAGCGTGAACTGCTCCGATGCTCAAGTCAGGGGGGATGTCTGGGTGAAAATAGAGGTATGTCCGGGTTCAGCTCTGAACGCAGACAACCCTTTTAAATCTGCTCCAAGAATACAATTTTTCTCTGCACAAATATGTACCATGTAAATGGTATTTCTGTTACATTTTAGAGGAGCTATGGTGAAAAACAATTGCTCGCTTCCAAGATGTTAAAAAATGTGATTAGGACCATTGCCTTTGCATTATTCCATAGCAAATTACACAGCACTCTTCCCCACTGAAAGCTGGTTATACCCACTACATAAACAGTCCGACCACCTGACATTTATAGCGGCTTCCGCTCTCCCCCGACAGCGGACGTCGGGGAAGGTAAGGATCAGTCAGTTGGAATTCACCTGCATAAACCTTTTATTCTTGATGAGCCTCTGCCAGAGGTGCCCGCAGCGGCTTTCTGCCTATTCCGGGCACATGCATTCTCGGCCTAATGTGTCTTCTATGGCGGGGTTGTGTGTGTGTGGCCAGACTGACTTCTGGAGGAAGTAGTGCACGTGTAATCTCGTCTTGTGACTAATCGGGACATTTCATGCACATGTTTACTAGCATCTGAATTACAAAGATTTTTAGTCTCTTAAGTTCTAGTTCTTTTTGTGGAGACATAGACATATGTGTCATTTTCAGAATGACATTTGGATCATGGAGATTTTTGTGGTCTGTTGGGTTCTGGTGATTATGTAAAGATGTGTGGATGTAGGCTTAAAGGGGTTGTCCAGCCATATATATTGATTAACTATTGGCAAGATAGGTCATCAATATCTGATTGGCAGGGTCTGGTACCCCCGCCGATCAGCTGTTTGAACAGTAGGCTGATTACGTGTCGTCTCCTGTGGAGCGGTGGCGCAGTGTAATTACAAGTACCAGCTCCATTCACTTGAATAGAGCGGGTACTTGTATTCTGAGACACTCATGAATGTACAGCGCTGGATGTGCAAGATGTCTGCTTCTAGAAGATAAGTCAAGTGTAGGGTTAAATTATGATTATTATATATATTTTTTGTAATTCATGGTTTTATATTTGTGTGCAAATTGTTCTGCAACCCCTTGCAGTCAAATGGTTCTAACCCTGTATAGATCCAGCATAATACATGAACTCCTGAAGGTTCCCATGGGAAGAGACGGGCTGAATAATTGGAAATCTCCATGTATTGTGCATCGACCCATCATCTTCTTCTCTAGATGTCCCTTCTGCACTAGAAGAACAGTCAGTAGCAGTGTGACATTTGTCAAGGACAGAAGCTGGCTATTTGCTCTCCTGATCAGTAATGGTCTAGTCCCTGAATCTTTCTCTTGTCCTCACTGGACATTGCCATCCAGTGACCTGCCAGGAAGCCACCTTCTGCCTCCCCTGTCGCTGTCAGGCTGTGCATCCTCTTCTGCTTGTCATTCATAGAATCCAGCAATGCTTTCTACATCACTTGGTGCTCACATTTATATCCTGTCTGGCCGTATAATAGCACTGGGCAAGTGAATGAGCTCCGTCAGCATTTGGCAGTAGGGAAACCTGACAGGGTGAGATACATTGCACCTCCCATGCATTTCTCCAGCTGTTAGCATATTGTTCTTCAGTGACACACATCAGAAATCAGCCTGCATGAGGTGAGAATATTACATTGGGAATGTAAGCAGAACGTGGAGAGAGGAGAAGGGAGATACTTTAGTGAATATAATAAAGGATTTATGTTGTGAACCAGTCTGCCCTCATGCCTGGTTTTATATGGCACTGGCAGACGCCATGCCGCCAGGCACAGATTATGATTCCTCACTTTGGTTTCTGATCTGTGTTTATTTGCCCATCTAATTTATTTCCTTCATATCTGATGCCAGCTTCTTAGGAAACCAGGTGACACATCAGCATGTTCCTGTATTGTGCAAGAACTGGAGTATCTAGTGGATTCTAATGCCATGACTGCCAGGCAACAGTGCTGACTAATGAGCTGCCACGATGCCAAATTTTGGTTCATGATATGTTGTATTGATCAATTTCTTTGAGGGTGTTCCCATCTGAGACATTTATGGCGAGCACGCTGCACATATGTGACTTTCTCCATTTACTGCTATGGGACTCCCAAAAGCCAAGTGAGCGCACTGATATTAGTGGTTGCATTGGGTAAAAAAAATTTGTTGCACTAATTTTCAGTCTGCAGACTTCATTCGTTCATTCATTTTCAGACCCCCTGATATGCAATTTTTAACCTGCTCCTAGTTTCAGACTTTTCTCTTGTGGGTGTATCCCTTCTAGTAATGCAAGCTGAAGCTCCAGTTTCCAGGATGATGCTGTCTTCCTTAGCTTTTCTTATACAAACAGAGCTTCATTCCTATACTGATTTGCTCTTCTACGGATTTTAACCCCTTAGTGACCACCCACACGCCTTTTTACATCGATCACTTAGGCCGGCCGCCACTTTTTTTTTACGGCGGCCCAGTCTAAGCGCTGCATGGGTCCCCCACATGAGGAGTGCCGATTTGGGCTGCTTAACACTTTACATGCCGTGGCCAACGGCGCCCGCCACATGTAAAGTGCTGACAGAAGGAGCGGACTCTCTTTGTCTCCCATCCGCACCCCGCAAATGCGATCGCGGGGTGCCGATGTGTGTGAAGGCTGGCAGGGATCTGAAGTAGGCCCCAGACCAGCCTTGAGTAATTTCCAACAGACTGCTGGTCAATGTCAGAATAGCACCTACATTAAAATGCAGTGCACTATAGGGATAATGCACTGCAGTTTAAAATCAATCAAAAAGCTGTCTGGAATAGTCCCCTTGTGGGACTTTTAAGTGGTAAAAAAAGTTAAAACAAAACATTCATTCGTTAAAAAAATCCCATTAAAAGAAATACGCTTTTTTTCCATTGCAAATACGCTTTTCAATGAAAAAAATAGCATATGTTTGGTATCGCCGAGTCCGTAACGAATCCAGACTACATGAATATCATAAATTATCCCCTATGGTGAACGCCGTAAAAAAATAATTAAAAAGACAGAATTGCTAATTTATTTTTAGGTGCCACCGAAAAAACATAATAACAAGTAATCAAAAAGCGCCATTTACTCCAAGATGATAACAATGAAAAATACAAGTCGTCCCACAAAAATCAACCCCTCACACAACTCTATAGATAGAAAAATAAAAAAGTTATGGGTCTTGAGAAGCAGCAATGCAAAAACATTTTTTTTCTTTTTTTTTTAAAAAAAAAAGGGGTTTTATTGCAAAACAAGTAGTAAAACGTAACAAAAAACTATATGTATTTGGTATCACTGTAATCGTACTGACCCAGAGAATGAAGATATTATGTTATTTATACCGAAAAATGAATGCTGTACAATTTATAACGTAAAAACGCAGTGGCAGTATTGCTGTTTTTTCCCATCTCCCTCCCAGAAAGAGTTAATAAAAGTTAATCAGAAAGTTATGTGTAACCCAAAATAGCGCCATAAAAAACTACAACTTGTCCCGCAAAAAACAAGACCTCATAAAGCTATATAGACGGGGGGGGAAGTTATAGCTCTTGAAACACGACGATGAAAAAAGGAAGAAAAACGCTTGGTCAGTAAGGCCCAAAACAGGCTGGTCACTAAGGGGTTAAGAAATCTCTGCCTTCCACTGACTGTCATTGATGCCTATTCTTGTCCGCAGTCTTTTTTTTTTATAGGGCCATGAAACAGAAGTACAGGTGTGGACAACCCATGGTGTGCTGTCTGCATCTTTTGCGGTCCCATTGAAATTAATGGGTCCACATCTGTTCTGCAAAATTGCGTACACAAATATACAGTTGTCTGAATGAGCCCTTATGAAGTTTCTATGATCTTCCCCCTCCTCCCCATGCACACTGCTTATGATTGCCTCCCTATCTACAGCCTTGGTATTCTGCCCTCTCTGAAGACTTGGATTCTCCCCTGCCCTCCTCCAGTCTGATCTACTATGTACAGTGTCCTTCCCCCTCCTTGCTGCTTTCTCCAAGGGATTATTCACAAGCGTATTCAGAACACATTATCTGTCAATATTACTCACATATGTCATAGACTGGTTGTGGATTTAACGGACCAAAACTCACATCTATAAGGCTAGGTCTACACGACGACATGTCGCGCAACAATAAGTCGCACAACTACACTGCAACAGGTGTCGCACAACATTTTTTATAATGGTAGTCTATGGTGTCGCAGAAAAATCCATCTTGAATGTTTTTTTTTTTTCCCCTTCACCCATGACAGTACCACGAGTGAGGATCCGCCCCCACAGACAGGAAATCTACAGAATAAAAGGGCGGACACTCTCCTCCCAATTCAGTGTGGTTTCCTGTCTCTGGGGAAGCCTGCAGTTTTTCTTCATTACAGGTCCTTCCCTCTGGCAGTGCCCCATGGAGCTATCCCCTCGATACCTGTGGTCTTGTATTAGGAGCAGCATCAGCCGGGCAGAGGCACAGCAGATCCCCGGAGGGTGTGATGTTTGCTGGGGCTTTACGGTGCAGGAAGGAAATCGCTGGGCACGAATGCCGATACCGGGGGGGAGGAGGAGCTTCTGGCAGAGTGCCAAGTAAGTCCTTTGTTTTCCGGTTGCGTTGGCCGTGACGTCATCGGGATGTGCCGGTTAAGAGGCGCACTGTTTTACAATGCTGGAGTCCGAGGGAGAGGGTTCCCGGGCGTCCAGCTGCTGTATCATGGAGGAAGACAAGCTCACTGAGAAGTTTGAGGTCCCTCCTACATCGGTACCTTTTGAGGAGTGAGTGTCTGGGCTTTTAGCTTGGATTTTATATGCTTATACACTTGTACTAATGTCTTGCAGATTAAACCTAGGAAGGTGGTGTATAAAAAGAGGCATAAAGAGTGTGCTATATGTAAAGTGGGTCTATCTTCTGACTGGGAGAAGAAAATGTGTCAACCATGCATTGATAAAACAGTGGCAGAAGTCACCATCTTTTTATAAATGTCTGCAGCATTTGGTTAGATCTGAGGTCAATTCTACCCTATTATCCAAGAAAGGGGGAGGAGAGAAAGACAATAGAATGAAGCGCAGGGAATCGGCACAGGAACAATTGTCATCTGATTCAGATGAAGAGATTCATTCCTCCTTATTTGGCCATTCTAGCGACCTCTTCCCCTTCGTCCGCTGAAGAAGGTGAGATTAGCGGCAGGCCATGCTTCCCCATGGAAGATACTGAGAAGCTCCTAAAAGCTGTTCACTATGGGCATGGAAGAAATAAGAACTCAGGTCTATACAGGACATTATGTTTGGTGGGCTGGAATCTCGACACCACAGTATCTTCCCAGTTCATAGAAATGTTACCGCCTTGATTAAATGAGAGTGGAAAAAGCCTAATAAAGGGGTTTTCATCTCGAAGAATCTCAAACGAAAATATCCATTTAAAGAGGAGGATTGTGCTATCTGGGATAAAGCTCCTAAAATAGACGTGGCGATTTCCAAAGTCTCCAGGAAAACAGCGTTGCCCTTTGATGATATGGGAATGTTAAAAGATTCATTAGACAAAAAGGCAGATTCTTTTATTAAAGGGGCTTGGGAGGCATCAACTTCCTCCTTTAGACCTAGCATAGCCTCTACTTGTGCAGCCCGGTCTCTTAGATGATATGGTTATCAGAGTTAGAAGACCAATTAAAAAATAAATGCCCTAGAGAGGAGATTCTTGCATCTCTGCCAACAAAGAAAGCAGCTGGTTTCCTGGCAGGGTTACTTGTGCGTATCCATAGCCTCCTGTATGAGATCAGGTGCTGCCAGGCAGGAGGGGGCAGACCCCCTCCCTCCCCAGTTTTAAATTCATTGGTGGCCAGTGCGGCCCCCCTCCCTCCCCTGTATTTAACTCATTGGTGGCCAGTGCGGCCCCCCTCCCTCCCTAGTATTATATTCATTGGTGGCCAGTGTGGCCTCCCCTCCCCCCCCCCCTAATTAAAATCACCTTCCCCCATCATTGGTGGCAGCGGAGAGTTCCGATCGGAGTCCCAGTTTAATCGCGGGGGCTCCGATCGGTTACCATGGCAGCCAAGACGCTACTGCAGTCCTGGCTGCCATGGTTACTTAGCAATAGAAGCATTATACTTACCAGCGATGTCTGTGACCGGCCGGGAGCTCCTCCTACTGGTAAGTGACAGGTCTGTGCGGCGCATTGCTTATAGCACAGACCTGTCGTGTGCATGAGGCCATATGTCATGCTGGACTTAAAGGCAGCACATTGGCATTTCAAGCTGTTATTTAGTAAAGACTTGATTAGTACTGTAAATTAAAGCGGTTTTCCCGCTTACACAATAAATAAATATCACTAGCATTTAAACTTACTTCTTTCACATGAACGATACAGATTGTGTCAGGGTGCGTCCAGTGAAACTCGCACCATTTCACAAGCAAGTTCAGTCAGTTTTGTCTGCAATCTCGTTCATAGTTTCAGTTTCTTCCGTGCAGGTGCAATCAGTTTTGATACGTTATTCACACGCATGAAAAAAAACATCTAGCAACCTTCAGTGAAAAGACACATTGCATCCGGACTGCTTCCAGGCTACATCTGGATGCAATGTGTTTCTCACTGAAGCCCCATTCACTTCTATGGGGTCAGGGCTGTGTGAAAATGCAGAATATAGAACATGCTGCTATTCTCACTCAAAGCAGAACTGATGCGCGAAAAAAAAAGACTCATATGCACAGACCCATTGAAATGAAAGGGTCAGGATTCAGTGCGGGTGCTATGCGTTCACGTCACGCATTGCACCCGCGCGGAAAACTCGCTGGTGTGAAACAGGCCAAAGTCAGAAGATGACGTTCTGAGTGCACTTTGACTCCTCCAGCAGAATTGTGATCTGTGACCCACACCCTGTGGTTACATCCCAGCTCAAGACTCCAAGCAGGGCTGGCAGCCTCATTAGTGTTTACTTCAGTACAGTGACTACTAATAAAGCGGTATTGGATGTGGGTTGGGGAAGGGGCCCTCTTCCAGCACATAGACCTTTACTAAAGAAATGACAGTATTTAGGGTACTTTGACACTTGCGTTTTTCTTTTCCGGCACTGAGTTCCATCCTAGGGGCTCAATACCGGAAAAGAACTGATCAGGCATATCCCCATGCATTCTGAATGGAGAGTAATCCGTTCAGGATGCATCCGGATGTCTTCAGTTCAGTCATTTTGACTGATCAGGCCAGAGATAAAACTGCAGCATGCTACGGTTTTATCTCCGGCCAAAAAAAACTGAAGACTTGCCTGAATGCTGGATCCGGCATTTTTTTTCCATAGGAATGTATTAGTGCCAGATCCGGGATTCAAAATACCGGAATGCTGGATCCATCCTTTAAAAAAATCTGAAAAAAATAAATGCCGGATCTGTTTTTTCCGGATGACACCGGAAAGACGGATCCAGCATTTCAATGCATTTTTGCATTTTCTGACTGATCAGGCATTTTTAAGACAAATGCCATCAGTTGGCATACGTTTTGCCGGATCCAGCAGGCATTTCCGGCGACGGAACTGCTTGCCGGATCACTCTGCCGCAAGTGTGAAAGTAGCCTTAACAGGTCTTGGATTTGAACCCCAGACCCATATTGCAGGCAGAAGAGTTGCCATTACACCACAGACCTGGAAAGGCAGAATTTTCTCTGCTTAAGGCCTCATGCACACGACAGTAGTTTTTTGCGTCCGCAAATTGTGCGTCTGCTAAAATAAAACGGATGCGTCATCCGTTTTTTTTGGGAGGATCTGTTTTTTTTCACAGATCCCTTGTAATAAATGCCTATCCTTGTCTGCAAATGTGAAAAAAGTAGGACATGCACTATTTATTTTGCTGAAGGGAAACACTGACAATGGACGCGGAACACAAACGGATGAACTATCAGCATTTTTTGGCTGACCCATTGAAATGAATGGGTCCCCATCCTATCCGTAAAAAAAACGGAATGGAGGCCGAGAAAAACTGTCGTGTGCATGAGGCCTAAAGAGAACCTATCATTAACTTTAGCCAATTGGAAGCAGCATAAAGTAGAGACAGGTGAGTTGATTTCAGCGGGCTGTCATTTTAAAAGGTAAAAGTAAGTGGTTGCTGAGAACCAACATCACAATCGTTGCAGACTGGGCCTGGAAAAGAGTCCCGGCCACCTGAGAAGAGTCCTGGTTATTCATGGATTCCTGCTCTCCTGCCCATCTGCTGATGACTGACAGGCTTCTATGTAGTTTTCTCCCTTTATCTCTAGGAGAGAACTGCCAATCATCAGCAGATGGGCGGGAGAGCAGGAGATTAGGAATAACCAGGACTCTTCTCAGGTAGATTTGACTCTTTTCGAGGCCTGGGCTGCAATGATTATGATGCTGGTTCTCAGCAACCACTGACTTTTAGCTCAGGAGTGACACGCCGCTGAAATCAGAATTTCTGTCACTATTTTATGCTGCCCTCAGTGAGGTCAACATAAAGTTGATGACAGGTTCCCTTCAAATTACAGATCACAAAACAGTAATTGGCATCTCTGTAATTAGAATAACCCATACATTATAATGAACATATTATCTACTATGGTGATTGGTAAGTAAGAGTGGAGGGCACACATTTTTTCCTGTGTGGAGCCCTGAAATTCTTGATGGCAGCTCTGGATCCAACCCTGCTTGATGCTGGAAAATCCTTGCCTTACCAGACAGCATTATTTCTGTGATCACCATGTGAGGTCCAGGGCTGGTTCTGGCTTTGTTGAGATTGTCATGTACTATATGATGTCTGATTTTTATTTTTTTAAGGTTGTATTTAAGATGTAATATAAAGTATTGGTTTTGTAATATACCAGCCATTTCTGGACTTCAAGGTGTGTTTGAGGTCATTATCCTGTGGCATTGTTCACCAGCACCCAAGTCAATGCCTCCTTTCCCGGCTGTCCTTTTTTTTTTTTTTTTGTATTGGTTTTGCATTTCTAGTGTATTGTACAGAAGTACATTAATTTTTTATGTTTTCCAGGCAATTTTATTCATCTTCATGTATGTGCATATGTTTTATCCATGTAAGTTTTGTGTAAACTCCTCCTATATTAAAAGACAAAAAGAAGTATCTCAGCTCCACCAAACTGAGCTAGGGTTGTTTCGATACCATAAAAAAGTATTTCGATACTAGATACCTTTCGATACCACGCTAAAATAAAATAAAACACAAAAAAGCCTTTTGATTATTTAAAGGGAACCTGTCACCACAAAAACGCTTACTAAGCTGTTAATAGTACCTTATAGTGCTGCATAGTAGTTTCCTAATGCACTTTTTCATCGTTTAGCCGCATCTAGCCTCCTTCAGAAATCGATGTTTTATTCAGCCGTTGCCCCCTGCATCAAGTCAGGTTTGAAGTCAAGGGGGCAGCGGCCTAGGCGTCTCCAATGCTGCTCTCCCCGCCGCCTTTATTGACAAGCCGGATCTCCGTGCCGGGACCGCGCTCCGAGCCCGCATGCGCAGTAAAGGGCTGCTGTAGCACGATCCCGGCTCGTACACTCAGCCGGCTTCAGTTTCGCTACTGCGCATGCGCCCGGCATCTTCTGTAACTGCGCTAGTATGTAAGGCTGGCGGGCGCATACGCAGTAGCGAAACTGAAGCCGGCTGAGTGTACGAGCCAGAGCCGGGATCGCGCTACAGCAGCCCTTTACTGCGTATGCGGGCTCGGAGCGCGGTCCAATCAGCTGCATCCTTTGGGTTAGAGAAAAATTGGACAGTTTCTTTATATATAACCCGTAATTTCGCAGGGTACATCATGGAGTTTTTTTGGTGACAGGTTCCCTTTAAACGTAAAACATTTATTGAATTAAACAGAAAAACCTGCACCAGGGGTCAGAGTTCAATATTGAATTTGCCAAAGTAACAATGCTAATGAGGAGCCTTCACCTCTCCTGCCTGACTGCATGCAGGACTTTCGTCTCCGCTCAAAAATCATATTCTGAGCGGACACCGAACGGACCCCATTATAGTCTATGGGGTCTTTAGGCTCCGTTACGCTCAGTTAGGTCTCAGTTATCTGCAGAATCCGTCCTTTCCGTTCTCCTGCTCAACGGAGAAACGGTGATGTGAAAGGAGCCTTATTTCTTGAGCATTTATTCTATGTTTTACAAACTCAACCCCAACATTAACCCCATGTTGCCCATTATGTGAGATGGTACACTACTTTGGGGGTCACTTACTATTAATGTGAGACACATGGGGTCCAGTCCAAATGTGCCCAGCCTGACATAAAAATTAAGTCACCCCCATCATGTTTAAAACATGGCAGTGGCAAGATTGGGGTTAATGAGTCACATTAACCCCAATCTTGCTGGCTGCCGGATACAAATGTTTTTTGCCTGCCTTTATTTTGAGGCAGGCTAATCACTTTAGACTTGCACTGTGTGGGTGTGGGGTACCTTCTATACTGGCTGTTCAGGGCACTGACAGTGATCTCAGGAGGAGGAGGATTCTGCCGTTCGCTGAGCTCACTAACTCAGCCGGCGCAGCGGTAACTTTTACATCCCCCATCCCTCCTCCTGCTTTCATGAATAGCCAAACATTAATTGGCGCACCGTGGAGGTGGTGCGGGCAGCTTCAGAGCCCGCTCACTTCATTGGTCTCACAGCAGCCATGTCATAGGAGGGAGGGATTCCCTCCCTCTGTCCCTCTCTTCCTCCTTCTCCCCTGTCTGCCGAGCACGGCACACGCCATATTGTCAGCACAGTATAGTACCGAATAAACTAACATCCCGATACCGAATCGATACTGGCATAAAAGTATCGAAAGTTCGATACTCGAAACAACCCTAGTGACAATACTATCACACGTTATGCTCAAGTCTAAAGGAGTACAGCATTTGGTTTAGGTCCCAGTTCATGGTCTCCTGTGAATTCCATGTTCTGAAATGCTCAAACTAGACGGTTAATTGAAGTCTCTCTACAGCAGTGGTTCTCAACCTTTCTAAAGCCGTGACCCCTTAATACAGTTCCTCATGTTGTGGTGACCCCCAACCATTACATTTTTTTCCTTGCTACGTCATAACTAATTTTGCTACTGTTATGAATTGTAATGTAAATATCTGATATGCAGGATGTATTTTTATTGCTACAAATTGAACATAATTAAAGCAGAGTAATTAATCACAAAGACATCCACAGATCCCCCCCTAAACAGTGCCATCCACAGATCCCCCTCCCCTAAACAGTGCCATCCACAGATCTCCCCCCTAAACAGTGCCATCCACAGATCCCTCCTCCCCTAAACAGTGCCATCCACAGATCCCTCCTCCCCTAAACAGTGCCATCCACAGATCCCCCCTCCCCTAAACAGTGCCATCCACAGATCCCCCCTCCCCTAAACAGTGCCATCCACAGATCCCCCCCCTAAACAGTGCCATCCACAGATCCCCCTCCCCTAAACAGTGCCATCCACAGATCTCCCCCCTAAACAGTGCCATCCACAGATCCCTCCTCCCCTAAACAGTGCCATCCACAGATCCCCCCCTCCCCTAAACAGTGCCATCCACAGATCCCCCCTCCCCTAAACAGTGCATCCACAGATCCCCCCCCTAAACAGTGCCATCCACAGATCCCCCCCCTAAACAGTGCCATCCACAGATCCCCCCTAAGCAGTGCCATCCACAGATCCCCCCTAAACAGTGTCATCCACAGATCCCCCCTAAACAGTGCCATCCACAGATCCCCCCTCCCCTAAACAGTGCCATGATGGCACTGTTTAGGGGAGGGGGAATCTGTGGATGGCACTGTTTTAGGGGGGATCTGTGGATGGCACTGTTTAGGGGGGAGATCTGTGGATGGCACTGTTTAGGGGAGGGGGGATCTGTGGATGGCACTGTAGGCGGATCTGTGGATGGCACTGCCATCCACAGATCCCCCTACAGTGCCATCCACAGATCTCCCTCCCCGACGCTCACAGCAGTATATTTCTAAACTAATCAGTAACTACTTTAACTTTAATCATTGCTCATTGCTGAGCTCTTTACTTGGATTATAATTTATTTGGATATGGGATATCTTACTTTGTCTTAGCTCCGGTAATAGCAGGCAGTGCGGGGGGTGGCTCTCACTCACTGACGTCACGCGCCTGCTCCGCCTAGTGGGAGGAGCAGGCGCGTGACGTCAGTGAGTGAGCGCCGCCCCCCGCACTGCCTGCTATTACCGGAGCTAAGACAAAGTAAGATATCCCATATCCAAATAAATTATAATCCAAGTAAAGAGCTCAGCAATGAGCAATGATTAAAGTTAAAGAAGTTACTGATTAGTTTATAAATATACTGCTGTGAGCGGCGTGGCCCTGTATATTCTAACCCCCAGGCAAGCGTCCCTGTCACCATGGGAACGCCTGGGGGTTAGAATATACCATCGGATTTGAGTTTTTATGATCTCACTGAGCTCGTAAAACTCAGATCCGATGGTATATTCTAACCCCCAGGCAAGCGTCCCCGTCACCATGGGAACGCCTGGGGGTTAGAATATACCATCGGATCTTCTGAGTTACTCAGCCGCAAAACAAGCACCGGCTCTGCTTGGCCCCAGGCTAGCTCGGGGCCCCAACCAGCTCGGGGCCCCAAGCAATTGCTTGTTTTGCCTGTCTGTTAGCGACGGGCCTGGACCCACAATAGGAAGCCTCAGGCGACCCCCCGGAAAGGGCCGATCGACCCCCAAAGGGGTCGCGACCCCTAGGTTGAGAACCGCTGCTCTACAGTGACCACACGATGATGGGACCACTATATGTAGAAAACCTAATGTTTTAATGGAACTTGCCTGTTGCTTTGTACTGCATAAAGTCGCGCACACAGATTTCTGCAATCTGTCAATTACTTATTAATTTGCTGTTGTTTAAAAGAGCTTATATCTCATTCCTTGTAGTGTATGGCCAGCAAACAGTCCGTTATTTTTAGGATATGTAGGCTCCCCTCACCTACACACTGCTGACTGCCAGCTTTCTCCCCATGCAGAGTAGAATGGGAAGGAAGCAGTCAAGCAGTGGATGGAAGCCTACATGTCTTGAAAACATGGGACTCCTATAAGACGTCAGATGACAACATGAACATGGCAGTATGGCCATTGTGCTAATCTTTAGTTTTGCAATTTGTCTTTTCCAAGGAAACGTTTTCCATTGTAGGCACTTTTACAGAATTGAGAGGAATTATTTTATTCTTTTTTGGCTTCATTTATGATAGATCTGTGTGCAGCTGCATGAATTCTCCAACATCATTGAAGGAATACTGTAATTTGTGGCCTGCAGTACAGAACCAGTTCTGTGTAATTAGAATTATTTTGTCGCTTTTAATTTACAGATAAATTACATTTCTTTGCTGCTGGTGAAATTCATTTGAAGTCTGTGTAATTAGACGGACTAGTTTTGATTAATGAAAAAAAAAAAAGCTATTGCTTTATCACATTTGAATAAAAAAGAATCTGTTAATGTAGCTTTTTTTAAAGTTTTAGATTTCAGTATGAACTTTTTTCACTGATCTTCTTTTTCATTGTAGTTAATTTTTTTAATTTATTTATTAATTTCTGTTAAAAAAAAAAAAAGTATATAGGCTTTTCAAATGTTTGATCTTTTATTCTGCAACCTGCATGTATTCTAGGGTTGTTTCGATACCAAAATTTTGATTTGGGTTTCGATACCATAAAAAAGTATGGCAATACTCGATAGCACGCAAAAAAACTAAAACGCCAAAAAAAAGCTGCGTGCATTCTGCATTTTATGGAACGTCCTGACCATAATCGAACAGTCCTATCCTATTTTTTGGGGGACAAGGTGGCTAAAAAAAAATGGCGCGGTTTTTATTTACTTTTCTATTACGGTGTTCACCGGATAGGAGATTTTTTATAAAATATTTTAATAGTTTGGACTTTTCGAATGTGGCGATATGTAATATGTTTATTGTTTATATTTTTTATATGTAAAATTGGGAAAGGGGGTGATTTACACTTAATATTTTGGTGTGTTTTAAATTTTTTTACTTTTTTTTTTTTTTAACTTTTTATTTAATTATTGCCCTTAGATCTTTTAATCCCTTGTCCTACTCACCCTAATAGAGCTCTATTAGGGTGAATAGGATCTTACACTCTCCCTGCTGCCCTGTGCATAGTACACACAGCAGCACTGCGCCACCAATGACTTAATACTGGGAGGAAGGGGATTTTAATACTGGGGAGGGAGCACTGCGCTGCCAATGTTTTTAATACTGGGGAGGGGGGGGGCGCACAGCGCCACCAATGATAATTAACGTTTAATACAAATACAGCCGGCAGCAGAAACATATTGCAGGCACCCGACCTCTGACAGGGCGCTGCGATCAGCGACAGATCTTAATTGGCGCAAACGTAGCGCCCTGTCAGAGGTCGCGTGCCGGCAATGTGTTTCTGCTGCCGGCTGTATTTGTAATGTATTAAACGTTAGTTATCATTGGTGGCGCAGTGCGCCCTCCCATTGGTGGCAGCGGCACAGGGGGGAGGGAGAGACTGCTTCCTTCTCCCCTGTGCTGCTGAGGGAACATGGAGCACGCTGAGAGCAGCACGATCCATGTTCTCTGATACTGGGCTGTGCAGTAACACAGCCTAGTATCGATACCCGATGTATTCTCATACATTGCAAGCTTCTAAGCCCGGCTTAGTGTCAAATATGTCAGGCAAGCTGTCTGATGTCTCAGTCTGTAGCTTCTCTTCTCAGTGCTCAGAAACACTCATTTAAAAATTGTATTAGACCTATTGTAATTTTTATTTATCATACTATAGGTGTAATGCCATAAGAAAGTCTTCAAATTTGTATTTTGTGTTTTATTAACAGAGTAGCTTACTATATAAAATTAAGATGGGAAGGTGACAACTGTAAATGCAGTCATGTTGGATATCGCTTAAGAATTTGTATCGCAACAACCATCATTTTCAAAAAGATACATAAACTGTTATTTCTAATGCTAAATGTTTGGCTAGGTCCACTGCATCTACCTAGGAATAAAGCATTGGTCATTTCTAAATTTATTTAGTCAGTAGTAGTTTACTTTGTAACTCTTTTTTGTTTTCCATAGTTTCGATCCTAGCTATATGCCAGATGGGCATGCACCTTTTAATAAACTGATGATATGCTTTTCTTTTTTGGGGGGATACATCTGAATTATTACAGTTACTAATTAAGGCTTCTAACTTTAATTTACAGTGACTCCATGAAAAATGACAGAGGAGGTCATTGTTATTGCCAAATGGGATTATATGGCACAGCAGGACCAAGAACTTGATATTAAGAAAAATGAGCGCCTCTGGTTGCTGGATGACTCCAAAACCTGGTGGCGTGTTAGAAATGCAGCTAACAAGATGGGATATGTACCGTCAAACTACGTGGAGAGGAAAAACAGCTTAAAGAAAGGATCACTGGTTAAGAACTTGAAAGACACCTTGGGTAAGCCACTTTTATGTTTTGGTATTCCTACTATAGTACATAAGTAGAATATGCCATATAAACGACTTAATGGTGGGCATTTTTGTGTGTGTACCCCTTTCAGTAGAGAACATCTCTATTAATGTCAGAGCATGACTTGATGTATAATTGTACTTTTATGTAACCATTAGGTATATCCTATGGTAGTAAGTCATATTAATAATTTACTATACTATGCATCTGCTATGTTTTGTGGAATTCCCTAATACACATTCTTTGCTGGAATCACTGCTGCCCAAGGGGAAAACTTAGTGTCACTGAGATTCCAAAAAACATTTGAGAAGTCACACATGTCAAAATTTTAGGTTACTGAAGTGGGGGTCTGAGTGCAGAGTACCCCACTGATCACTAGAATGAGGAGAGAGAAGCGGTCATATATCACATTTTCTCTCTTCACTGCAGAAGATAAATAGAAAGTCTATGGGCCTACCTCAATTTTGTCCTCTGCAGCGAGCACCTCTCTCCTCTTGTCCTAGGGATTGAGGGGGTCTCAGCACTTTTCATAGGCCTTTGATAGGACATATCAAAAGGTTTTTAAAAAGCTCAGTGACCCTTTAAGTTGAAATAATTTTCATGTCAAATTATAAACTTTTTGCGTCTGGCCTGTGATCTGCCTGTACAGTGTGAAAAAAGGTCTTCCTATTGATGTGCTGAAAGCAGGTTACAGGGAATTAGATTTCCTTGCAGCTTCACTTTTGGCTTCTGGTCCGTGCACTGATTTGTGGATCTGTGACCATATTGAGGTAAGAATCTATCATGTCTATGTCAGGACCATTTTGTTGGTTTTGTGATAGAACCTTTTTAAAAAGATATTATTTTATCTTATGGCACATTCAGAGCGTATGCCATTACATGATGATTGCTGATGGTCTGATATTGGGGTCCTCTGCTACTCCCCAGAAGCCTTCTCATGTTTTTTTCTTGCCTGCGTCCCTTGTGCCGAGAACTACAACACAACCCCAAGTAGATAAAACATTGAAGAAGCCAGTAATCAATCCCCCCCCAATCACCGGCATATCGTAGCAATATACTGTATACAGCTTGTAATGGTGAGAAGACCCCTTTAAAGCCTTAGTACACTAGCCTTTTTCGTAAAATAACTGGGAAATGGTTGTCTATTCATTTCCATCCAATGATCTATGAGATCCAATATAATGATGGTTCATAACAACTATTTATATTTGTTTTTATTTTTTAGTTATGTTGCTCTTAATTAGTGTTTCCTCCTCGTCTCTTTCTAGGTCTGGGGAAGACTAAGAGGAAGACGAGCACTAGAGATGCCTCACCCACTCCCAGTACTGATGCAGAATATTCAACAAATGGTACCAATTCGGATCGGATCTATGACATAAACATTCCAGCATATGTAAAGTTTGCATATACTGCAGAGAGAGATGATGAGCTCTCCCTCGTGAAGGGTTCACGAGTGATTGTTATGGAAAAATGTAGTGATGGCTGGTGGCGTGGGACACACAATGGACAGGTTGGCTGGTTCCCATCAAACTACGTAGTGGAAGAGGTTGATGAAGCAACGGCTGATTCCCCCAGTTTTCTCAGTTTGAGGAAAGGAGTGACTCTAAGCAATGGACAGAACACTAAAATTCTCCATGTTGTTCAGACACTCTACCCGTTTAGTTCGGTAACCGAAGAAGAGCTGAACTTTGAGAAAGGAGAAATCATGGAAGTCATTGAGAAGCCTGAAAACGACCCTGAATGGTGGAAATGTAAAAATTCCAGTGGACAAATTGGCCTTGTTCCCAAAAACTATGTGGTTATTTTAAATGATGGTCCTTCCATAAATAGTTCTCACATGCACCAAATAAGCTACACTGGCCCTGCATGCACAGGACGCTTTGCTGGGAAAGGCTGGTACTATGGAGGCGTCACAAGGCATCAAGCTGAATGTGCCCTGAATGAAAGAGGAGCAGAGGGAGACTTTCTTGTCCGAGACAGTGAGTCTTCGGTGAGTACGTTTCTCTCCACCTCTGCATTGCAAGCTGTTTTTCCTGTATGCAGGTCACATATTTGAAAGTTTACTCTTATTTTTATCAAAAATTGTAAAAAGGTTCCTTACATTATGAAGCAGGAAATTTCTGTTCCATTAAATTGCAGTGTTGAGCAGTCGTTTGCATTTGTGGGGTCCTAATTTTGTGTTTTAATTAAAGTCCTCATACTTTTTATGCCACTAATCGGTGCATGAAATATGTAAGCTTATATCCCGCTGTTACCAGATGTACCATAGAAAATCTCAGATTATAGTGACAGAGCTCTTTTTGTTTTCCAATTGGCTGAAAAGCTTCTCCCAGAAAATGGCGTGTAATTTCATCACTACAGGGTATACGTCACATAGTTGTGCTTGTTGTTCAAGGAAGCTCAGTCATTGTCACATTGCAAACATTTGCCCACTTTGCTCTTACATTTGGGACTTGTCAGCTCTTTCTCTATGAAAATCAATGCGTATGAGCGGAAGAAAAGCTTCTAAATGTTCTCCGGGCTTTTACTTCTGTTTCCAAAGTGTTTGGGGAATTGTATATTATATGGTGGTTTGAGTTCAGTGATTTTATGTTGCATAATGCTAGTAAACAGGGTTTCTCCTCAACGGGATGACTGTGGATATTTGGGCATCTGTTGAAAAAATCAGTTATTTATGTGGCTATATTTTAACTGTTTCTTTTACATTTTTAAACTTCTTTTTAATTTGATGGGAGGGTTGATAAACATGCACAGATGTCAAGGCCAACTTTTCTCTTCTGCCAGGTCACGTTCTGCTACACAAAGAGAAGTAGGATGTATGCCTCTCCTTCTTTCCCTGCCAGCATGTCAGCCCACTGCTCCTTCCATGCTAATATGGGGGAGGGTGGTACTTCAGCTTTCTTGATATCAGTAAGCAGGAGGCCTAAATCAAGGTGCTAGCCTATGAGGAAATAGCAGTAGATCTCATTCCCTGGTTTCTAAAGGCTGTATCATGGCTAGCATTCCATCCTGGTCTTGTTTTAAAGCTTAGATTCTTAAAACAGGACCTGGCTCACAACTCTATCTGCTATTCAGCCTCCTTAGTAACTGAAGGTAACTCTGATCTATTCGATGCAGAGACTCTTTATCAAGATTTTTTTTCATGCTAAAAAGTGTGTCTTAGTTTGAAGAATGCAGTATATAAATCCAAGGTACCAGGAGAAAAATGTGCACATACATTGGAACTGGTTCCTAAATAAAAAAAAATTAATTGTCTATGGAATTTTTATTGCTTGGCTGCTAAAAAATTGTCACCCTCCTGCAATGGGCATATAACAAAAATGAAAACATTGTTTAACTACTTCAATACCAGGCCATTTAACCCCCCCCCCCCCCCCCTGACATTCTCCTTTTTTTAGTACACTAGTTTTTGAAAGCCTTCATTTTTATTTATTTTTTCTGATTATGTAAATAATTTTTGTTCTTTTTTCAGTGATACTTTATGGTTTTATTTTTGTTTTTTTTTTGTTTGTCATTTTTATTTAGTTTTTTTTATAAAAGGGAAAATGTAAAAAAGGGGAAAATTAATTAGTTTTTCACAGTTTTTAAAAAAAAATTATAGGGGTTTTCTGAGATATTGATACTGATAACCAATCCTCTATCAGTATCTGATCGGTGGGGGTCTGACACCCCTGACCCGCGCTGATCAGTGCCGAACATTATATAGCGCTAGGCTTCATAGAAGTGAATGGGGCAGAGCTGCGATACCAAGCACAGCTTCTATACAATGTGAGCAGAGAGAGGGCCACGACACTCACCTGCTTTCTCAAACAGCTGATCGGCGGCGGTCCCAGCTGTCGGACCCCCACCAGTTACTATCCTGAGGATAGGTAATCAGTATCAAAATCTCAGAAAACCCCTTTAAAAGGAACCTGTCAGCTAAAAAACGAACCATAAACCACCAATGTTACCTTACAGAGGTTATAATCATGTTTCTAAAGTTGTTTTTTATTTTGCTCTCCGATGCACCTAATCACAGAAAAAAACTGTTTGATTCCCCTGCATGCCCTATGTAAATGAAGTTCTTGAAGTACAGGGGGCAGCGGCTTTCTGGCTTGAAGTCAAGCTCGCTGCGCCCCCTTCCCGCCCCTTCAAATTTTATTGATGGCCTCTGTTTAATTTCATGTATGAATCCAGCTTGAAATTTCATGCATGTGCTGTATTGTTGGGATACCGGTACCTGCCTATTGTTCCCCGCTGCTGTGTACTTGTCTTAAGCGGCACAATGCGCAGGTACAGGCTCGCCCGTGCACGAGCTCGCCACAAAACAATGCGTGCTCCTGGTCATGTTAGTGACATATACGCATGGTTTTGTGGCACGGGTGAGCCTGTACCTGCGAATTGATCTGCTTAAAGTTATTCTGCAGTTTGTTTAAACTTATGAGCTATCCTCTGGATAGATCATCAGCATCTGATCGGCAGGGGTCCGACACCCGGGACCCCCGCCGATCAGCTGTTTGAGAAGGCAGCGGCGATCACTTGAATAGAGCTTAGCCCCGCCCAGGCAAGTTGATACAGTCCTGATTAAAAGTTTAAGACCACTTGAAAAATGGCAAAAAATCATATTTAGCATGGCTGGATCTTAACAAGGTTCCAAGTAGAGCTTCAACATGCAACAAGAAGAAATGGGAGTGAGACAAAAAAAAATTTGAGCATTCAATTTAATGAAAACAACGAATAAACTGAAACAGGCTGTTTTTCAGCTGATCAAAGGTTTAGGACCACACCTCCAAAAAAAAAATACTAAACCCCCCCCCCAAATCAGAAATCCAACTTCCAAACATGAACTCAGTAATAAGTAGCTCCGCCGTTATTGTTTATCACTTCCACTGCTTGATGCAAGCGTTTCCATGAGGTGAGTGGGAGCATTTCTCCAAGTGGTGAAGACGGCCGCACGAAGGCCATCTACTGTCTGGAACTGTTGTCCATTTTTGTAAACTTCCCTTGCCATCCATCCCCAAAGGCTCTCAATTTGATTTAGATCAGGGGAACATGCAGGATGGGTCAAAAGAGTGATGTTATTCTCCTGGAAGAAGTCCCTTGTCCTGCGAGCATTGTGTACTGTAGCGTTGTCCTGTTGAACAACCCAGTCGTTACCACACAGACAAGGGCCCTCAGTCATGAGGAATGCTCTCTGCAACATCTGGACATAGCCAGCGGCCGTTTGACGTCCCTGCACTTCCTGAAGCTCCATTGTTCCACTGAAGGAAAAAGCACCCCAGACCATTATGGCACCCCCTCCACTGTGGTGCGTAGAAAACATCTCAGGTGGGATCTGCTTGTCATGCCAGTAACGTTGGAAACCATCAGGACCATCAAGGTTACATTTTTTTCTCATCAGAGAATAAAACTTTCTTCCACCTTTTGAATGTCCCATGTTTGGTGCTCTCTTGCAAAGTCCAAAAGAGCAGTTCTGTGGCGTTCAAGGAGATGAGGTCTTTGAAGACGTTTTTTGTTTTTGAAGCCCTACAGTCTCAGATGCCGTCTGATGGTTATGGGGCTGCAGTCAGCACCAGTAAGGGCCTTAATTTGGGTCGAGGATCTTTCAGTGTCTTGACGGACAGCCAATTGGTTCCTCCGGCTCAGTGCTGATGAAATTTTTTTTTTGGGTCTTCCACTTGACTTTTTTTGTTCCATAACCCTTAGGCCTCATGCACACGACCGTTGTTTTATTCCGTGTCCATTGTTCCGTTTTTTGTGATTTTCTGCCGACCTATTGACTTTCAATGGGTCCGTTGAAAACTCGGCTAATGCACCGTTTGTCGTCTGTGATCTGTGGTTCCAGTCCGTCAAAAAAATATAACCTGTCCTATTTTTTTCATGGAAAACGGTTTGCGGACCCATTCAAGTCAATGGGACAGTGAAAAAAACGCGGAGGCACACAAGATTGTCATCCGCGTCCGTTTTTTTCCTATCATTTGCATGGCAAACTTGACTTAGACTTTCTTTTTACTTTCCTTCATGTCTGGTGATCCTCCAAAAATAAAGGAAGACACACGGAAACGGATCACGGAACAACGGAACCCCATTTTGCGGAACGGAACACAACACCAGTAGTGTGCATGAGCCCTTAGGATCATTTAAGAATTTAAGAAATTCCAAATGACTGTCTTACTGCGTCCCACCTCAGCAGCGATGGCACGCTGTGAGAGACCCTGCTTATGCAGTTCAACAACCCGAACACGTTCAAAAAGGGAGAGTTTTTTTGCCTTTGCCATCACAACGTGTGACTACCTGACAGAAAATGACAATGAATCCACATCTTTGCAAAGATTTGGCCTTTTAAAGGCATGTGGTCCTAAAATTTGGATCAGCTGAAAAACAGCCTGTTTCAGTTTATTCGTTATTTTCATTAAATTGAATGCTCAAAAAATGTTTTGTCTCACTCCCATTTCTTCTTGTTGCATGTTGAAGCTCTACTTGGAACCTTGTTAAGATCCAGCCATGCTAAATATGATTTTTCAAGTGGTATTAAACTTTTGATCAGGACTGTACTAGTCGTGATGTCACTGGGCCTGCGGTAAACAGTGAGAAGGCCGCGGCACTACTGGAGCGCCGCTGCCTTCACAAAGGTGAAAGGCCCATATAAGAAATGAGCAATAGTCAGTAATAAATGCATTTAAAAAATCCATGATTGATTGTTCAGAATTAAAAAATGGATTTTATATGCTCAAATACGAGCTTCAAAATCTTTACAAAAAAGGTAAAAAACCTGTTAAGTATATAAAAAAATAAAATATAAAAGTGTAAATTACCCCTTTCCGTATAATTAAAAAATAAATCTCTAAATATAAAAAAACATCATGGGTATCACCATGACCAAAAACATTCGTACTATTAAAATATAAAAATATTTTTCCCTTCACCCATGACGGCACCATAGAGAGATGGATCCGCCCCCACAACTGGACAGGAAGCCCCAGAGCAATCAAAAAGGGAAACCCCCACTTCCTCCCTGAGGCCTCTTGCACACTAATGTTGTGTGCCTGTGGCCGTATTGCGGCTCTCATACGGCGGGTCCGCAATACACGGTCACTGGCCCGTGTGATGCGGACCCATTCACTTGAACTTTTGGTGTGGCAGGAAGAAACATCTGTCTCAGAATATAATATAATCTGCACCAAAGGAATCAGTGTTCAGCAATCATCCTCAGTTTGATCATTCTACGTCAAGATAAGTACTTCTCTAAGATATGTTAGGCCTCTTTCACACGGGCATTGCAGGAAAAGGTGCGAGTGCGTTGCGGGAACATGCGCGATTTTTCCGCCTGAGTGCAAAACATTGTAATGCGTTTTGCACTCGCGTGAGAAAAATCGCGCATGTTTGGTACCCAAACCCGAACTTCTTCACAGAAGTTCGGGCTTGGGATCGGTGTTCTGTAGATTGTATTATTTTCCCTTATAACATGGTTATAAGGGAAAATAATAGCATTCTGAATACAGAATGCATAGTAAGATAGCGCTGGAGGGGTTATGAAAAATAAATAAAATTATTTAACTCGCCTTAATCCACTTGCTCGCGCAGCCCGGCATCTCTTCTGTCTTCATCTTAGCTGTGTGCAGGAAAAGGACCTGTGGTGAAGTCACTCCGGTCATCACATGGTCCTTCACATGATCTTTTACCATGGTGATGGATCATGTGATGACCGGAGTGACGTCACCACAGGTCCTTTTCCTGCACACAGCTAAGATGAAGACAGAAGAGAAGCCGGGCTGCGCGAGCAAGTGGATTAAGGTGAGTTAAATTCTTTTATTTTATTTTTTTTAACCCCTCCAGCGCTATTTTACCATGCATTCTGTATTCAGAATGCTATTATTTTCTCTTATAACCATGTTATAAGGGAAAATAATAATGATCGGGTCCCCATCCCGATCGTCTCCTAGCAACCGTGCGTGAAAATCGCACCGCATCCGCACTTGCTTGCGGATGCTTGCGATTTTCACGCAACCCCATTCATTTCTATGGGGCCTGTGTTACGTGAAAAACGCACAAAGAGGAGCATGCATGCATGAAAGGGGCCTTAGGATTTATGTTAACACTTGATGAGAAACCCATATAAGATTTATTTTATAAGATTATCCTGGGTTTAGGGTATAATGTTGAAATTCCTAGGTTAGGATGTTTATTGTTGCCACTTTTTTTTTATTTGGACCTTTGTTAGTTTTTCGGGTCTTCATAGCTTAAGATTACTTTTCAGCACGTCCCTCCCTAAGGAGTGTTTTTTATCTCTGGTATTCAATCTCTCTATGGTGCTGTCATGGGTGAAGGGAAAAATAATAATTACACTTAACGGTAATTGGATTTTCCAGACCCCCATGACAGCACCCCTCTAATTCCCTCCCTGGTGCTTATGGTTGATGAGAATTGTTTCTGTCTTTCAAATAAAAAGGAAGAATGAGGTTATAGGAACTCTATTTTGTACGGCTCCTATTGATCTACTCTGGAATCAACACTGAGGGAGGAAGTGGGTGTTCACTTTTTGATTGCTCTGGGGCTTCCTGTCCAGTTGTGGGAGCAGATCCATCTCTCTATGGTGCTGTCATGGGTTCTGGAAAATCCAATTACCGGTGTAAGTGTAATTATCATTTTTCCAATGCGACAAATAGCATATCGGGAAAAAGGGTCAAAATGGCCAATTTGCCATTTTTTCATTGTTTCTCTTACCCCCAAAAAATTTAATAGAATGTGATTCAAAAGTCACATACACACCAAAATGGTATCAATAAAAACTACAGATTGTCCCGCCAAAAAATGAGTCCCCACACAGCTCAGTAGATATAACTATAAAAAACGTTATGGGGGTCAGAATATGGTGATGTTCTAAAAACAAATTTTTTGTTCAAAGTTTAAATGTATTTTTACACTATTAAGACCTAAAAATAACCTATACATATGGGGTATTGTTGTAATCGTACTGACCCAGATCGTTAAGTGCATGGGTCACTTTTGCCTCAAATGGAACGCAGTGGGAGCAAAACCCGTAAACCAGTGGAGGATTTGCTTTTTTTTTTTTTTTTTTTTTCAATTCCACCCCATTTGGATTTTTTTTTACTGCTTCCCACTACATTGTATGCCATAATTAATGGAGGCATTAGAAAGCACAACTTGCCCCACAAAAAATAAGCCCTCTTACAGCTATGTGAACGGGAATATAAAAAAGCTATGGCTTAAAGAATATAGGGAAGAAAAAAAAAAAAAACTCTGGTATCCTAAGGCCCCTTTCACAAGGGTGTCGCGGAAGAGGTCCGGATGCATTGCGGGAAACCCTCGCGAGTGCGCACGCAATTTCAGTCAGTTTTGTCTGCGTTTGCGTTGTTCTGTTTTTTCTGCTCGAGTGCAAAGCATTTTAATGCATTTTTCACGCGCGTGATAAAAAACTGAATGAACCCGGACTTTTTCACTGAAGTTCGGGTTTGTGTTCGGTGTTCTGTAGATTTTATTATTTTCCATTATAACATGGTTGTAATGGAAAATAATAGCATTCTTTAAAGGGAGTCTGTCATCACATTTTCACCTTTTTAACCCTTCCCATAGCTTTCTAGCAGCATTACAGTTGATAAAAACTTTACCTTTATAAGCAATCGTGGACTTATAAAACTGGCAAAAATCATCTTAGTAGGATATGCAAATGAGGGCTCGCAAGTGCCCAGGGGCGGCGTCAACCTCGTTGGCTGGCTAACTTTGTGGTGTTTTCGCGTCGTTAGCCGGCGCATGCGCATTAATTACTGTGATGCCGTACCAGGAACGGACATCACAGTGCGCATGCGCCGGCCGATGGACTCAGCGCGCGGGATCTCGGCGAGAAAAGAAGTAAGAAGATGGGCAGGCAGAGGGAAAGACTGGGCGGGGGGGAGCGGCGATAAGGCAGAGCTGCCTGGGCACCTACGAGGTTGACGCCGCCCCTGGGTACTTGCGAGCCCTAATTTGCATATCCTACTAAGTTGATTTTTGCCAGTTTTATACAGTACAGACCAAAAGTTTGGACACACCTTCTCATTCAAAGAGTTTTCTTTATTTTCATGACTATGAAGGCATCAAAATATGAATTAACACATGTGGAATTATATACATAACAAACAAGTGTGAAACAACTGAAAATGTCATATTCTAGGTTCTTCAAAGTAGCCACCTTTTGCTTTGATTACTGCTTTGCACACTTTTGGCATTCTCTTGATGAGCTTCAAGAGGTAGTGCCCTGAAATGGTTTTCACTTCACAGGTGAGCCCTGTCAGGTTTAATAAGTGGGATTTCTTGCCTTATAAATGGGGTTGGGACCATCAGTTGCGTTGAGGAGAAGTCAGGTGGATACACAGTTAGAATTTGTATTATGGCAAGAAAAAAGCAGCTAAGTAAAGAAAAACGAGTGGCCATCATTACTTTAAGAAATGAAGGTCAGTCATTCAGCCGAAAAATTGGGAAAACTTTGAAAGTAAGGGCTATTTGACCATGAAGGAGAGTGATGGGGTGCTGCGCCAGATGACCTGGCCTCCACAGTCACCGGACCTGAACCCAATCGAGATGCTTTGGGGTGAGCTGGACCGCAGAGTGAAGGCAAAAGGGCCAACAAGTGCTAAGCATCTCTGGGAACTCCTTCAAGACTGTTGGAAGACCATTTCAGGGGACTACCTCTTGAAGCTCATCAAGAGAATGCCAAGAGTGTGCAAAGCAGTAATCAAAGCAAAAGGTGGCTACTTTGAAGAACCTAGAATATGACATATTTTCAGTTGTTTCACACTTGTTTGCTATATATATATATATTATATAATTCCACATGTGTTAATTCATAGTTTTGGTGCCTTCATAGTCATGAAAAAAACAAAACAGCTGAACGCAATCGCAGACAAAACTGACTGAACTTGCTTGCAAAATGGTGCGAGTTTCACTGAACGCATCCGGAGCCAATCCGTCACGCTCGTGTGAAAGAGGCCTAAGGGTTAATAGAACACCATGCAATTAAAATATTATTATTATGTCCCTGTCCATAATGGTCATTTTGATTTATGGGTTATAGTTGCTGGGAATGGGACTAGCAGCTGTATTAGTGTATCGTGGCATTTTTTATTTATTTTTTGTATATTTGTGTGTGTATATACAGTGAGGAACAGAAGTATTTGAACACCCTGCGATTTTGCATGTTCTCCCACTTAGAAATCATGGAGGGGTCTGAAATTCACATTGTAGGTGCATTCCCACTCTGAGAGACATAATAAAAAATCAGAAAATCACATTGTATGATGTTTTAAGAATTTTTTTGTCTTGCACTGCTGAACATAAGTATTTGAACACATGAGAAACAGCAAGAATTCTGTCCCTCAAAGACCTGTTACTGTGCCTTTAGAAAGTCCACCTCTACTCCACTGATTAATCTAACTTAGTAGCAACTGTCTGAGCTCTTTAAAGACACCTGTCCACTCCACAGTCAGTCAGATGCCAACTACTACCATGGGCAAGACCAAAGAGCTGTCAAAAGACACCAGAGACAAAATTGTAGACTTCCACAAGGCTGGAAAGGGCTACGGGGCAATTGCCAAGCAGCTAGGTGAAAACTGTTGGAGCAATTGTTAGAAAATGGAAGAGGCTAAAGACGACTGTCAGTCTCCCTCGGACTGGGGCTCCATGCAAGATCTCACCTCGTGGGGTATCACTGATGATAAGAAAGGTGAGGAATCATCCCAGAACTACAAGGTAGGAGCTGATCAATGACATGAAGAGAGCTGGGACCACACAGTTTCAAAGGTCACTGTCGGTAGAACACTATGCCGTCATGGTTTCAAATCCTGCATTGCACGGAGGGTTCCCCTGCTCAAGTCATCACATGTCCAGGCCCGTCTGAAGTTTGCCAATGAGCATCTGGATGATCCAGAGGAGGCATGGGAGAAAGTTATGTGGTCAGCTGAGACCAAAGTAGAGCTTTTTGGTCTAAACTTCACTCGTCGTGTTTGGAGGAAAAAGGATGAGTTGCATCCCAAGAATACCATCCCTACTGTGAAGCATGGGGGTGGTAACATCATGCTTTGGGGGTGTTTTCTGCGAAGGGGACAGTATGACTGACTGCACTGTATTGAGGAGAGGATGAATGGGGCCATTTATAGTGAGATTTTGAGCAACGACCTGAAGCACACAGCCAGGATAACCAAGGAGTTGCTCCGTAAGAAGCATATGAAGGTTCTCGAGTGGCCTAGCCAGTCTCCAGACCTAAATCCAATAGAACATCTTTGGAAGAAACTATGTTGCTCAGCGACATCCCCGAAACCTGACAGATCTACAGGAGATCAGTGGAGGAGTGGGCCAAAATCCCTGTTGCAGTGTGTGCAAACCTGGTCAAGAACTGCAGGAAACGTTTGACAAAGGCTTCTGTACCAAATATTGACACAGATTTTCTCAGGTGTTCAAATACTTATGTTCAGCAGTGCAAGGCAAATAAATTCTTTAAAAATCATACAATGTGATTTCCTGAATTCTCTCTTTTTATTCTGTCTCTCAGAGTGGGAATGCACGTACAATGTGAATTTCAGACCCCTCCATGATTTCTAAGTGGGAGAACTTGTAAAATCGCAGGGTGTTCAAATATTTCTGTTCCTCACTGTGTGTGTGTGTGTGTGTGTGTGTGTGTGTGTGTGTGTGTATATATATAAATTATTATTTATTTTATTTTTTTTTGTCTTTTATATTTTATGGATCTCACCAACCACTGTGTCTTTCTGTATAAATGAAGATGCTTCTAGTCCATTTACCAGTATAGGACTGCCGCTGTACTTGACTATCTTCGAGAGTCCTATTGACTTTGGAGCAATCATGTGCATGCTCGACCATAACTCCATTCTAACAGGGCACACAGGACCCCTGTTTTCTTAATTGCTGGAGGTACTTGGGGCTGTGTGTGGTACTATGATTTGGCCCTTTCAAATGAACACCACTAAGCTGCAGTACCAGACAGAGCAGCAGGACTGATGGTTGTTACTGTGGTGCAGTGCTCCATATCTGTATTCCCTTTGTTGTACTTATTGGGGTTCCTGTGTGTAAGATCCTGTGCCAGTCACACAGGACCCACCGGTGTATGTAAAGCCTGTAAAAAACCTTTATAAATGTATTGCTAGGATAGGTGCCAGAGGTTCGACTACCACCAATCAAGTGAACCAGAGTGCTTAGTAAGAGCTGTGGCCCATTCATTGTAAGGAATAGAGTAATGGAAGTTACCCCCATCACCCCCCCACACACACACACCACACACACACACACACACTGACTTGTATGAAGGGGCTAGTTGTCTGATTCAGTTAATTAGATTAGCCAGTCCACTTCTTCATTGCAGCAGATGTGGTGACCAAGAAGGGGAATGGCCTAGCTACTAGACCACCAGCCCCCTACCCTTCAAACATATCACCAACCAGACCTGGAGCTTCTTGTATAACAAGACAGCCACTGAAAAGGATGATGTAAGCAACTTTGAAAGATAAAGCATTTATTAGGATTGCAATTTTTTTACACAAAAAAAAACCTTCAACAATCGGACAGCCCCTTTAACAAGACTTTGGATTAAGAGATGTTGACAACACCAGAAATTTTGAGTAATATACTTAATGAATATACAGTAGTGTAGTGTCAAAGCCTATCCCCAGTAACATCCTTTTTCTGCCTTGACCAGATTCCTATAGCTGATACAAGGGGAGCAGCTTCACTCGGAGGGGAATGAGGCAAATGAATTAGCTGAATCTATCCATCTGATTTCCATCACCCAAGAGTGGGCGTTCAGGGTCTTTCAGCCCCCAGACACTGTAGCAGATCTCCTAGACCACCAAATTCATGGTCTGCCTTTAGGATAGATTGTATAATATTAGATTGGGGAGTTTCATCTTTTGAATGGCACAAAGCTGTTAAGCCCTGCTTCACAGCTATCAAATGTATAGCGTTTTTCAGTAGGAACAGCATCTGGACCCGTGGAAATAATGGGGAGGTTACCATGCTGTCTCTGGCGCTATAGCACCCTCAAACAGTTTATTGGGAAGGGGTTGAGAGTTGGACCCCGCCAATCTAATATTGGCCTATCCGAATTATAAGGATGGATACGTTCTTCCAGTCTTTTTTGTTTGTCTTTTTCATTCCTTCCTTCCAAGAGCCCTAACTTTTAATTTTGCCGTTGACAGTCAAATATTTTTTTTTTTAATGGGCCTTATTTAATGTACTATATGATGTATTGAAAACATTTCAATAAAATTCTTTGACAATAGCAAAAAAATGCCATTGCCATTGTTTTTTTTTTTTTTTTTTTTTTTTTTTGTTCTTTGGAATTCACTGTTTGCTCTAACTGGCATACTAACTTTATTCTGCAGGTTAGTATGATTATACAATACCAAGTTTATGTAAAAAATTTTGTTTTACTATAAAAAATTTTTTTTTAAATGTACTGACTTTTTTTTTTCATTGATGGAGCTGTTTGAGATCTTGTTTTTTTTTATGGGGTAAGGGACTTTTTGATCACCCTTTTTGTTAATTTTTTTAATTAAAAGTATCTGTCAGCAGATATGTACCTATGACACTGGCTGACCTGTTACATGTGCGCTTGGCATCTGAAGGCATCTGTGTTAGTCCCATGTTCATATGTGCCTGCATTTCTGAGAAAAATAGTTTTAATATATGCAAATGAGGCTCTAGGAGCAACAGGGGCGTTGCCATTTACTCCTAGAGTCTCAGCTCTCTCTGCAACTGCCGCACCCTCTGCACTGAGTGAAAACATCATCACTCCAGACCCTGCCAATCACAGTGCAGGGCGGTCATTGCGCAAAATAAATAGTTATTTTTATAGTTTGGACTTTTACAGACACAACAATACCAGTCATGTTGTTGTTTTTTATATTGTCTTTTACATGATAAATGGGCTAAAGTTTTTTTTTTTTTTTTTTTAAACTGATATTTGTGTGTGTGTGTGTGTGTGGGGGGGGGGGGGTTATACATTTTATATTGTAGACATTTTATTATGTAATGGTATACTTAAAAAAATATATATAATGATGTTCCCCACTAGGGCATTTGAACATGCAGTGTAATACAGGGCCATCATGTCCCAAGACAGCACTGGATGGTTGGAGATAAGTTGGCAAAGTTTTTTTTTTTTTTTTTTTTTTTTTAACTTGGATGCCATTACATTATATTGCATATTTACAGAATTGCTTGCATTTATATTACAAAGTATTACGTTGCACACTTTGGGGCGCTTTCACATCAGCGCTATTTATTTCTGTTCTTCTGCTCAGTTCTAGGAGCAGAAGAACGAAAATAACTGAAGTGGCAGATTTGCACATGGCTGACAGGAGCGGAGCCTAAGGGTCATATTGACTATAATGGGATCCTCAAGGTTTCCATGCAGAAGAGCGTTTTTTAGTGGGGGGGGAGTGGGGGGGGCGGAAGTTCCTCAATTCAAGACTTTTCAGTCCGCTATTTTTTTATGTGAACGTAGACTAAATATGTTGCACTAGTCAAATACAGCCAACCGTATGTACAACTTTCCTGCGTTGAATAGTAGGTAGTTTTGTTGTGTGCGTGTGGGGGCGTTCACAAGGACAGCAGTGAACCTGACAGATTGTGGAGTCAGCAGTTCCTATTGTGATGTCTATCAGTAGTGCGGCCTTAGGTTTTGGGCGTGTAATACTCAATATAGTAATAAAGTCAGATGTTAATCTTCTGATCTCTGATAGATGACACGTTTTTGGTTACGTTCTGATTGTGTATGTAAATTTGTTCTTTTCTTCTGTATTCCAGCCCAGCGATTTTTCCATTTCACTAAAGGCATCAGGAAAAAACAAGCACTTCAAAGTGCAGCTGGTGGACAGTGTCTATTGTATTGGACAGAGGAGGTTTAAGAGCTTGGACGAACTGGTGGAACATTACAAAAAAGCCCCCATCTTCACTAGTGAACATGGCGAAAAGTTATATCTGGTGAAGGCACTGCCGTGACGTCAGACTGCTCCGCGGCCTCGCTCACACTGGCCTCTCAATCTTCAAGCCTTAGTTCTGAGAAATGACTTCCAGGGAACAGAGAGCCATCATTACAAAGGAAGCAGTCTTAATAATACGGGCTCCTCTGATCCCACAAACACTCTGACATAGTACTTTTATCTTTTTTATTTGTATATCCGTTCTGTCTTTTCTGTTTGTAAGTCATCTTGCCCTCAGGTTGAAGACCTCACTCAAGTGACCATTGTAAGCACTCACTGTCAGGCCTTGGTTGAAGGCCTCCTATTCTGCACATGTTTACAGTTCATAGCTAGGTATGACTAGCCCGAGGAATAGGGGGCAACTTGAAGCAGTGTTAAGAAACGCTATATTATTTTTTTTTTAATCATATAAAAAGAAAAATCTTTATTGAAAGATGTTAGGCACAACGACATGCACTGAAGCTGCAGCAAATAGTAATAATAATGTAGACATGCTGTATCGGTAGTGGCTGTGAAACTTGTAGCCTTGTTGCTTACCAGGCTAGGCTGTAGAAACACTCTCTACACTGTACAGTGCTCTGCCACCTCCTCACCTCTCCGCACAAGTATCGTGGCAGCATATCTCAGAACGCCCTGGTAACATGATTGTAGTACATAGTGTATTTGGTAAAATAATAGAAAGTTCATAAGCAAGTTATTTAATTCCAAGTTCTACATGAAAAGTAACCAAATGTGCCATCCTCATTTTTTTCTATGCCCCATCCCCTGCCTGTTCTAAATATACAATTAAGTATTTAATTATAAGAGTAAAATTTATGTGTAGCTGTCTATGCTAATACAGACAAATAAAATTTTGTTTTTTGAAATGTTTGTGGCGCATGTTACAATATTATAGTGGTAAAATCTGTGTATTACCACCACCGTGCCCATGCACCCAGTATATGCCAGGAGTGTACTTCTGGCATATGCTGGGCCGGTAAGCATCAGCAAACCTTTTACACTACACTTATCAATGCTTAGGGCCACCTTTGTAAAAAAAAAAAAAAACTTATTTTTAGCTTATTTTTTATTTTTTTTCTACATTGGGAGCCTATGGGTGGTGTATGCCACTGTATAGTAGGATACATCACAGATTTAAGTCAGAGCTATACGTAAGGAGATCATCCCAAAATATACCTCCAAAGCGGCCTCGCAACGAGATGTAAAGAGATCCTGAATTAAAAAATCACATGTTTTTTTTCTTCTACCTTTATGATTAAAGATAGACTCATGATTCCGGTTAGGCGCCGTTCCCAACATGGTTTGTGGTATATGCCTGGTGTGTCCTTTTGGCATATGTCTGAATTGTATAAATCAGTACATGCTTTTTAATAGTGTTGAGCGAACTTGTGTGTTAAGTTCGGCGTCTAAAGTTCGGGTTATCGAATCGCGTTATGGATTCCGCTACCACGGACCATAACGGAATTTAGAATCCATAACGCGATTCTTCGATAACCCGAACTTTAGACTCCGAACTTAAAACACAAGTTCGCTCAACACTACTTTTCAATACATAGGGATCCTGCAAAAAAAAAAAAAAAGATTATTCTTTTAAATATTTTTTTTGTACATTAGGAGTTAAAGGAGTTAACCAACACTAACAAATGTGCCCCCTTCCCCCCCATATGCTGGGACCCTCACACTGTTTATACTTACCTGGGTCCCCGCACCGCCGCCGCTGCTTCTACCCGGATGGAAACATCTGGGTTTGGGGGCGGGGAGCAGCCAAAAGCAGGCGGCAACGGGGACGAGCCTTCCTAGCATCAAACCCCCCCCCCCCAACACTGGATGTTTTCATCGGCGCATGGGGAGAAGTGACTGTGCAGGGACCAGGAGCGGTGTGGGCAGCCAGGTAAGTAGAATCAGTGTGGGGGGCATTTTTTTGTGTCGGATTACCCCTTTAAGCCTCCTGCACACGACTGTATCCGTTTTTGCAGTCTGCAAAACTTGGATACAACCTGTGTGTGTTCTGCACGTTGCGGATCGACCGTCCTGCCCACTGTTAGAGATGCCTATTCTTGTCTGCAACATGGACAAGTATAGGACATATTCTCTTTTATTTTTTGCAGGGCCGTGGAACAGAAATGAATGAGTTCGCATCCGATCTGCAAAAATTTCGGATCAGATATGAACCAAAACTCCAGTCGTGTGGCTGGAGGCCTTAATGAGTGATGTATAGAATAGTATAGCTCTGATATATACCTTCGGTATATGTAATATATAGATGGATATAATGTGCGTGCTCTAGGTCCCTCTGTTCTTTGCAGTCCAGATTCCTAGGTCACATTTTAACACTCTCTTGTAAGATGTCACTCTGACCATTCAAATCTCACAAAGCTATGGTGAAAACTTGGTTGTGTCCCTACTCAAGGAGGTGTGCCTCATATAGTGTAAGAAGCTGTTCTCCTTACTGCAGTATATAATACTGTGTACAGGTATTTTCTGGTATTCGTAGCCATGAGTCCTACCAAAGTGCTGTTGCTAGCCGTCATTTCCCTGGTCTACCTGACTTCATTTAGTAAGTACATTTTAATATAATTTTTGGTTTACGATATATAATATGCCATGTTCCTTTAGTAATTGGTTAGAACATAGAATGTGTCGGCAGATAAGAACAGTTTGGCCCATCTAGTCTGCCCAATATACTGAATACTATGAATAGCCCTTGGCCCTATCTTATATGAAGGATGGCCTTATGCCTATCCCATGCATGCTTAAACTCCTTCACTGTATTTGCAGCTACCACTTCTGCAGGAAGGTTATTCCATGCATCCACTACTCTCTCAGTAAAGTAATACTTCCTGATATTACTTTTAAACCTTTGCCCCTCTAATTTAAAACTATGTCCTCTTGTAGCAGTTTTTCTTCTTTTAAATATTCTCTCCTCTTTTACCTTGTTGATTCCCTTTATGTATTTTAAAGTTTCTATCATATCCCCTCTGTCTCGTCTTTCCTCCAAGCTATACTTGTTAAGGTCCTTTAATCTTTCCTGGTAAGTTTTATCCTGCAATCCATGTACCAGTTTAGTAGCTCTTCTCTGAACTCTCTCCAAAGTATCAATATCCTTCTGGAGATATGGTCTCCAGTACTGAGCACAATCAGGGGCGTAACTAAAGGCTCATGGGCCCCGGTGGAAGAGTTCAGCTTGGGCCCCCCTTCCCTCAGTGCTTTGTGTGTCTTCTTATGCGGCACAAGTGTCTTTGGGCCCCTTCAGGCTCCTGGGCCCGGTAGCGACTGCTACCTCTGCACCCCATATAGCTACACCCCTGAGCACAATACTCCAAATAAGGTCTCACTAGTGCTCTGTAGAGCGGCATGAGCACCTCCCTCTTTCTACTGGTAATGCCTCTCCCTATACACCCAAGCATTCTGCTAGCATTTCCTGCTGCTCTATGACATTGTCTGCCTACCTTTAAGTCTTCTGAAAGAATGACCCCTAAATCCCTTTCCTCAGATACTGAGGTTAGGACTGCATCACTGAGTTTATATTCTGCTCTTGGGTTTTTACGCCCCAGGTGCATTATCTTGCACTTATCAACATTCAATTTTAGTTGCCAGATTTTTGACCATTCCTCTAGTTTTCCTAAATCCTTTTCCATTTGGTGTATCCCTCCAGGAACATCAACCCTGTTACAAATCTTTGTATCATCAGCAAAAAGACACACCTTACCATCGAGGCCTTCTGCAATTTCACTGATAAAGATATTAAACAATATGGGTCCCAGAAAAGATCCCTGAGGCATCCCACTGGTAACAAGACCTTGGTCTGAATATACTCCATTAACTACAACCCTCTGTTGTCTGTCCCTCAGCCACTGCCTAATCCATTCAACAATATGGGAGTCCAAGAACCTAGACTATATCATCATAGCTGTTGGGCTCTAGTGCTCTTCTGCTTACCTCATGTTTCTTACAAGTAATTGAAATAGATTGATTTTGGTTGAATTATTTTTTTTTAAACCATCAAATCTAAGGCATGCCTTTGGGTGAATTGACACATGGCGGATTTGCTGCAGATTTGCACAGAGGATTACAATACAAGGCCAGTGGATGAGATTTGACAAATACTGTGGTGCTTTTCTGCATGCTGCAAAAATGTTAATCGGCAAGATGCTCATTCTGTGGCAACTTTTTTAAAGGCTTGAATCACTTCCACTGTAGCAGGGTTGAAATTCACACCAAAATTGGCAACTTACCATACTAACTATAAATTCTGTCATTGGACTGTGGAGCCAGATAGTCTGACGCCCAGTGGTCAGGGTCAGGTATGTTTTTGATGAGCAAAACAAGATGCTTGGTTCAGTAAGCATGTATGAACAAATCTGAAGAATATTCTCTGTCACTGTCTAGCATGAATGAAGAATGTCCTTGCATTGCATTTGTAGAGGAGCGTATTGTTTAACTAATGAAGCCAGAGGTATGCAGGATAAGGACTGTGACGTAGGTATTCACATCAGCTCTGCTCAGTTACATTATGATTTCCCTGCTCTGTGAATAAACTATCTATTAACCATGGCCATACCCTGAGCAGAAATTTGAGGTTTTATACAATGGAAGTTTCCCCTTTCTGGACAAGAAAACATTGCATGTGGTGTCTTGTCTAGCTGCAAGAGACCTCTGTCAAAAGGAAGCTCACATAGATGTGAACATGGGCTAAAAATTATGTGTAAGTGGTTATTTATACAGAGATGATTATCCTCCTCCAGAGCCTCCTCCACGATGCTTTCCTCATTGATGCATGATTCTTTATCTCTTCCTTATTTCTTCTTTTGACTTTCCTTGTCAAATCCTTCACTCCGGTCTCCAAGACTTGTGCTGCATTTGTACTTTTATGATCTCACCTGCCGCTAGGACAGTGGTGGCGAACCTATGGCACGGGTGGCAGAGGCGGCACTCAGAGCCCTCTCAGTGGGCACTCGCGCCCTGGAAAAAGTCTATGGTGTACCAATATGCCTTAGAATTTTCCTGCCATTCATCAGCGCAGGGTGCACTATGAACAGCACAGGCAGGCTGAATGTAGGCAGTACATGGAAGATATACTATATTGGACTGTAGTGTTCAGGGTAAATTTCTGTGTCGGCACTTTGCGATAAATAAGTGGGTTTTGGGTTGCAGTTTGGGCACTTGGTCTCGCCATCACTGCACCAGAAGGAGCTAACAGTATACAGTTTATACTGAACCCAGTAAGGGTATATTCAGACAGTGTTCTCTAGTGCTGTTAAAGCCATGTCTTGTAAAAAGCCTTGTGCAATGTTGGAGGCAGATTTGTGGCTTTGACTTGAAAGGCTAAATGCACCCTTATAACATCCTGTGCAGTAAGCTGTCCACTCAGAGTGTTATCTATCAAGGGGATTTGGAGTTCTGTATTAGACAAAGCATGGAACTCTAAAAAAAAATATGTATTTAGAAATGAATTACAGAATGTTAGACCTAAAATGACGTGATTATAAGGCCTCATGCACACGACAGTATTTTTTCACGGTCCTCAAAACGGGGTTCCGTTGGTCCGTGATCCGTGACCGTGCCGCACTGGCCACCAATGATGGGGGTTTTAGAACGTGATTTTAACTAGGGGGGGGGGGGGGAGATGTGAGGCCGCACTGGCCACCAATGATGGGGGATTTGGAACGTGATTTTAACTAGGGGGGGGGGGGATGTGAGGCTGCACTGGCCACCAATGATGGGGGATTCGGAACGTGATTTTAACAAGGGGGGAGAGGTGAGGCCCCACTGGCCACCAATGATGGGGGAACGTGATTTTAACTGGGGGGGGGAAGAGGTGAGGCCGCACTGGCCACCAATGATGGGGGATTTGGAACGTGATTTTAACTAGGGGGGGGGGGGGGAGAGGTGAGGCCGCACTGGCCACCAATGATGGGGGATTTGGAACGTGATTTTTAACTAGGGGAGGGGGAGAGGTGAGGCCGCACTGGCCACCAATGATGGGGGATTTGGAACGTCATTTTAACTCGGGGGGGGGGGGGGGGGGAGAGGGGAGGCCGCACTAGCCACCAATGAATATAGGTGCGGCACCTGAGGGGTTAATTGGAATGGAACGTGATTTTAACTAGGGGGGGGGGGGGGAGAGGTGAGGCCGCACTGGCCACCAATGATGGGGGATTTGGAACGTGATTTTTAACTAGGGGAGGGGGAGAGGTGAGGCCGCACTGGCCACCAATGATGGGGGATTTGGAACGTGATTTTTAACTAGGGGAGGGGGAGAGGTGAGGCCGCACTGGCCACCAATGATGGGGTATTTGGAACGTCATTTTAACTCGGGGGGGGGGGGGGGGGGAGAGGGGAGGCCGCACTAGCCACCAATGAATATAGGTGCGGCACCTGAGGGGTTAATTGTGCGGATCACAGCCCCCTGTAAAAGATCGGGTGCTGCCAGGCAGCAGGGGGCAGTCATGTACACAGTTCTCAGTATATTCTAACTAGAAGCGTCCCAATCACTATGGGAACGCCTCTGTGTTAGAATATACTGTCGGATATGAGTTTTCACGAAGTGAAAACTCATATCTGAAAAAGCTTTTATGCAGACGGATCTGCGATCCGTCTGTGTGAAAGTAGCCTACGGATCACGGACACGGATGCCAATCTTGTGTGCATCCGTGTTTTTTCACGGACCCATTGACTTGAATCCGTGAACCGTTGTCCGTCAAAAAAATAGGACAGGTCATATTTTTTTGATAGACAGGAAACACTGATCACGGCCGCGGATGAACAACGGTGCATTTTCCGAGTTTTCAACGGACCCATTGAAAGTCAATGGGTCCGCAGAAAATCACGGAACAACGGACACGGATGCACACAACGGTCATGTGCATGAGGCCTTAAAGGCAGAGATTCACTTAAAAATTATGCAATCACTTTTTATTAGGCATGTCTACTAATTATATTGCAGTTGTGATTACAGCCCATAAGCTATCAAATTATCTCTGACCTGTGTTCTAATAACCTAAGACTATTTTTATTATTCTTGTTTGTTTTTGTTTTTTTTGTTTTTTTTTCTGTCCTCATTTAACTTTGTCGGTGTCCATCTACAAATGTGGCAATTGTGGTTTCAAGTCACTTTAGATTGTAAGCTCTGATGGGCAGAGTCCTTCTTCCTTTCTTCATTGTTACTAGATGTTTGTTTTTACAGTTATTTTCCTTATACGAGTAGATTTCTTGTTGTTTAATCACAGGGGATTAGATAGATTAGTCTAGTTACTAATAGAACCCTTTGAAGCTCCTAGAAAGCATGATTTGATTTTATACGTGCAAGCCTGAAGGGCATTACGCCAAATAATAATAAAGTACCATAACAATGGTGCATATAATTGTTCAAAGCTACACATATAGCATTACAAATACAATCAGCAAGCCTGTGCGATGGTAACCGCAAAATACGTTAGGATATCGCCACCTAATCAGGTTAAGCCCTAAAGCCTATTAAGTCCAACGCAGGTAATGAGCAGTGTGTGATTATGTAATAATATCTAAGGTGGTGAGCAGAGTGGGGAGTTTGTCCAAGCCCGCCATTGCAACTGAAATTTGGTGAAACTACAGTTTCCCAATGATATAATTTTCATAAGCATACGTCGTGTTTATTGCAGAGATTAATTCACTCAACCCTGGCACGTCTGGAGATATCCAGTGTCTTAATAATAACAGTTTAGCTAAAACACTGATTACACAGAACAGTGTTTTTATATTGAGTTGGGACATTGTTAATGCCTATAAAAAGTAAAACTTGCTGAGGGGACCAGCTAATCTTATGTTGAAATAGTTGGCTCATCATGACAGTGCAGGCAGACCAATAAGATCCGAGGGTCGGGCATTGCCAAATGATGTGGAAAAGTGTTCCTTTTTTTCCACAGCCCCTCCAGCAAAGATAAGAAACGCCAGGATACATAATTGCCAGTCTATCTGGCATATAATACCAAAGTAAAACGGTTTTAAGCGCCGATTCAATGTGGGAGGTACATTTGAGGTATTTGTGTATCCCTGAGGGCTCCAAGCCACTCTGTATCTGTGATGGATATATTTAAGGTTCTCTCCCATGTACACATGGGATGGGAGCGTTTGAATTGGGTCGGGTGAAGTATAGAGTTATATAAAGGTTTCAGCCCTTTGGCATTGCTCAAAATATATGCCTTTGCTAGTTTATCCATTTTTAAACCCGATGGATTTAAATTCTGCAACATATGGCGAATCTAGAGGTATTTGTAAAATTCAATATAAAATAATGTGACGCACAGGATGAGCCTGAGATCAAAAGAGGTGCTCTCAGTAGAGTAGATTCACCCAATCTATTCAATGAAGTGACAGTATGAACAAAAAGTACACTGGGCACTCTCAGATATCGCGACCAATATTGAATTTATTATATATAATAATGAAAATAGGTGCTACCCTATAGTGAAGTGTACTGGGCACAATTAAAAATCTCAAGAAAAGTTGAGGACATAAACAATCATCACAATAACAATAAAATCAATAAATATTTGATAAAAAATCACTAAATAAAATGCCTATATTAATTTTCGAACTGTATCAGCATTCATAGGTGTAAAATATGTAACATTCCAATCTGAAAGATCGATAGTATTCGATCCAAACTTTGGAATATGAAGATAAAAGTCTAAATCCCATATGAATCACTTTCAAAGAACAAGATTAATCACTTGGAACTCAAATACAGCTTATGATAAGCTATTCGCCCAAAGATTGTCCTAGCGGCGTCCCGCTATACTGGATTCTCAGCGGCGTCCCGCTGAAACACTTAGCTGTGTGTTCCCAACACACATAAGCCGGCATACAAAAATCGAACAGTCTTACCATTCGATAAAACAAATGCCCATACGTTGCTCTGGACGTTGGTCTTTCGATGCAGTCGACCGTAGTCTTAAGAGTTATACGAATTTCTTCCGTCTAAATCCCCACGCCGGCGGCTTGTTTGCACATGGACTTAGATAGTTGTGCACGATCTTTACTTCGACAAGCTTTAAATCACCTACTGCGCGGCAGACTGTATTGGACGGGCAATTTCTTATATTAATATTCCATTACACTTGGCAAGTGATCCTTTGGGGGGTTTGAACCAGATGCGTTTCAGGGTATTAAATAACCCCTTCCTCAGTGGGCACCATTCACAAAATGTTTTGCTGTTGGGCTGCTATAAAGAGCTCCAATAGCCTTCACAATAGGGCCTTGGAAGCCCATCCGTGAGAGCACCGAGAAGGCAAACGACCAGCGGAGCCTATCGAAGGCCTTCTCGGCGTCCAAAGCTAGGGCCAACATGGGAATTCTGTGTGAATTTGCACGGTGGAAGATGCCCAGCATTCTCCTGGTATTATAATAGGGTTGTCTAGAGGGAACGAAATCAGTTTGATCCTCGTTGATAATAGAGGGAAGAATCTTGGCCAACCGCAAAGCCAGCCGTTTTGCGTAGATTTTTATGTCCTGGTTCAATAGTGAGATAGGTCTGAAGTTTTGAGGTCTATCAGGGGTTTTACCCGGCTTAGGGAGGGTGATAATAATTGCTTGCAAGTTTTCCGTGGGGAAAGAACCGGATGTAAAGGCAGATTGGCAGAGATCCCTTTAAGTACGGGCCCAAAATTTGTTTATAATGCTTATAATAGTGACTTGCAAAACCATCTGGACCAGGGGCTTTATCACGTGGTAAAGAGTTAATCACCGCTTCTATTTCTTCTATCGTTATTTGAGAGTTGAGAGCCTGAAGTTGGGGGCCAGTTATATTGGGCATGTCCAGGGAGTTGAGATTAGAGTTTAAGTCTTCCACGTTAGCCGGGGTGGGAATGGATTCTTCCAGGTTGTAGAGACTTGAATAGTAAGTCTGGAAGCCATTTACTATATCTATAGGGGAGTATACTTTGTCTAGGGTCAGAGGGTGAATAAGATGGGGAAGTCTACTCTTCATATGTGTCACGGCAGGGAGTGGGGAAAACCCCCCCACCGTGCGGTATCAAAGGGATAACGGGTAGCTGCTAGGCCAGGACCCCGGGATCAGGGAGCAGGTCACCTCCTAATGCGTCCCTAATTCTGACCCTGACTCCTAACCGTATGAGCCAACCCAGATGGTAGGAGGGCTCATACTCCGGAACCTCAGGGCCCTACTAAACCTCAGGAAATCCCTGGACTAGGAGCAGGGTAAGACGACCTGTTCCTCCACAACACGGACGAACAGGAGTCTCCACTGGCCAAGCTGCAAGGAGAGGGGAACACATACAGCATATGGAGATGGCAGGTAAGTGAAACCAGTAACACACCTACCTGCCACAGACACACTGACTGGAACCCGTGCACAAGTGCTGATGTCCACACCAACATAAAAGGACACACTACAAACCACACAGGAACCCAGGACACCATAGCTGCAATAAACATGACAGGGGAATGTCTAGTAAACATGCACCCAACACCACCAGACATGTAACACCAACTAGACATCCAAACACCCTGAACATAACCCACTCCATACACATGGGGACAGGAAGGGAAGGAGACACTTGGATGACATAGAACATCTATCTTCTATGACCACAAGGGTGGCCCTCACTGGACAGATGGCATATGAAGACCAGGAGGATAACTCCAGCATACACCATAGCTGGAGTACCCCTCAGCTTCAGGCATCCAGCAGAGGCTAAATAGCCCAAGCAGCCACACACACATAAACCCAGTGTTAAAACACTAGGAAGGGAGTTAACCCTTCCAATACCAGACAAGGGGAGGAAGCCACTAAAAGGGGAAGTGCACACACAAGCATAGGAAAGCTACACGTTGCAGCAACCATGTCACAGCAATCATCCAGAAGGCCGAGACACTGCCCCGCATGCACACACAGCAACACTGCAAGTGTAGCAACAGTGTCACAGCGCACACCATAAGCTGTGACAATATGTCTCTTTAAAGCTAGAAGCTAGTAATTTACCCGCCTTGTTTCCGAGAGTAGTAAGACGCTTTCGTCTTGCGAAACCTTTTTTTTCGTATGAGGCAAGCATTTGGTTCCTTAGTTCCTGCCTGACCTGTGTAAGTTCTACAGCTAACTGCGGATTGGGACCTGCCTTATTTTCATTTTCTGTTTGTTGTAATTTGGATAATAGGGATGAGATGACCGCTTCCATTTGTCTCTTACGTATCGCACCCTGTTGAATGAACGACCCTCTAATGCATGATTTATGGGCGTTCCACGGAGTAACTGGGTCAGTCTGGGGTTGTGCATTAAGTCTTTTAGATCACTCAATGCGAGACCCATGTTGGGGATTAGATAGTAAAAGAGGGTTGCTTCTCCATATACTGGTAGGAGAAATTGATGTTTTTGGAGAGTTTCAAAGTGACCGCTGCATGATCTGACCATTTGATCAGTTCCAATGAGGAGTCGGTTGCTTTACTAAGCAACGATCTGTCTATTATAAACATATCAATGCGAGAATATACATTATGGACCCTAGAGTGGAATGTATAATCTTTGGCGGATGTGTGGTGAATGCACCAAATGTCATACAATTCCTTCTTCCAAAGGGCGGAGGCCAGTGAGGGTGTCCTTTTCCTCTGTGGAGAGGAGGTGTCTACATTTGGGTCTGTTGTCAGGTTAAAATCTCCGAACATCACCAATTGTCCCTGTCGTTTTTTGTTAACCAGTTTCATTAACTTGTGAAAAAACCTGAGTTGGCCTCTATTGGGGGCATATAAGGATACTAGGGTGAAAGGAACATTTATTAATTGTGCAAACTAAGATAATAAACCTCCCTTTAGGATCCAGATAATCATCTACGTGGGAGAATGCCACCGTATTTTAGATGGCAATCATAACTCCTCTGGATTTAGAGTGGAAATGAGATTGGAATATGTGGGGAAAATGTACATGACTTAATCTATATGCATCTTTTTGGAGTAAATGTGTCTCCTCAGCCCCTAAAATGTTACATTGCAAGGTTTTGGCTTCCCTCCAAAGGCACGCTCTGCGCATTGGACTATTCACACCATTCACATTTAGGCTAACGATGGAAATGACCATAATACAGTAGAATAAACATCAATGCATAATTCTCATAGGCTAAATTATAAAAGAGATGCAAAGCGCCTCCCAGCCAGGACGCTCGCATCTTTCGGACATAGGCAGCGTGAAATGACACAGGCATCATATATGCACCATTCAAACAGAGCTTCCCAAAAGAGATGTGGGAATAAAACAGATAAAAGCAAAAATGAAAATAAAACATATAAAATATAAACTTGAGGAGCTCAAAAGGCTCTGACAATTGGGGCTAAAGTCCCGTCTGTGACCCAGGTCAAGAACAGGTCCAGGAAGTAGAAAACTAGGAGATCTAGCCGGCGGGATTCACACTCTGCTCCTGGCCGGTAGCGTAGCTGGGCGTCTCCAGTGGATCTACTGATTCTGGACTCTGCACCGGATCAGAAACACCCGCTGAGAGGGCGGTATGTTCAAACCCATGAGAGGCTGAGGTGGGTGAAGCTGGAGTGAGAGCGCTGCAGTTCGTACGCTGATTCATGAGAGGGCTGCAGTTCGTCCGAACTCTCTGGTAATGAGGCGGGCGTCTCCTCAGCGCCATCTTGGTCGCTGCCTGCTTCTTTGGAGAAGTAAAACTTAGTTAGCTGAGGGTGTTTAACCGCTCTTTTTTTCCGCCCAACCATGTCGGCAGCGGTACCGAGGAGGATACCTTCCAGTTTGAGTGGGTTCACCGCTTGGCATGTCGCTTTAAGGTCGCTTTAGACAGTGTTATCTCAGGAGCTCAAACTCCAAGCATCCGCGTGCCTCGGCAGCCAGACCACGCCCCCTGTAGTTTTCTCTTAGCCCCATGCTTGAATCCTTCATCCTGATTAGTTATGGGTCTTCTGTGCCATCATGCCTTAAGGCAGTGAGATGTGACATCAGCAGGATATGTGACTCTAACCATGCCCCTTGTTCTTACCAATGATGCTTCCTACATTACAAGGCTCCAGTGCAGGACATAACGTACAGCAACTGAATATCAAAGCAGATTAACCAAAGTGTGCAATGATGGGCTAAAAACTTTAAAATAAGGCAATTTTGATAAATGGTGGTTGTGCTGTCCAAGCTAAAAAGTCTAATTTATAATTTTATTATTGTATTATGTTTTATACTCATCAACATAGAAATTGCAACACCAAGAAGTTGAAATATGGAAATCACCGGATCGATTGATGATGATATGCAAATGATTTTAAAAAAATGGAAACAAAATATTCAAAACCTCTCAATATATTCAGTATTCAGTATGAGTGTGATGCCCAAAAAATACATGCGCTTACACACTTTGGCATGCTATCAATAAGGTTACAAGTGGTTGCCTGAGAAATGTTCTGCCACACTGAATGCACTGTTGGCTGCTCTCTTTGCAGTTGCCAACTAATGATGTCCCAGATGTGCTCAATGGGAGAGAAGTCCAGAGACACTGTAGGCCTTGGTAGCATGTTTAGGCCACGCAGGCTGCAAGAACTATGTTGTCATGTTGAAAAACTGCTCCTGGGACAGTTTCGAGAAATGGCTGTTCTACTGATTCCACGACCAAATAAATATAAAGACTAGCTGTTAGTGTATCTAAAATGAAGACTAGAGGGGTTCAGCTTCCATACATTATGCCACCCCACACCATGCTCCTTGGAGTAGGACCGGTGTGACCTTTCCTTGTGAAGGTCTTTTCATGGCGTTGCCCATGTGGTCTTCAGACCCATCTCCAGCTATGATTGCGTCCAAGACCAAAGCGGGACTCGTCGCTGAAGAGGATAGACCTCCATTGCCATCTTTCTTTACACCCTGATAGCTTTTGATAGCAGTGGCGTGAGATCAATGGAACACCTATAGCTGGATGTCTGGCTCATAGTCCAATGTCAAGCAAACACCTTCTGAATATGTAGACACTGTTTGCTGCCCTAGGTTTGGGATGTGACTTCCAATTTCACTTGCAGTACAGAATGGACCACTATTCACCATTCTTCTAATCAGATGATCTGTCCGTGCAGAGGTTTGCCTCTGTGCACATTTTGCTGTCATTTCATCGATGAACAGGAGACATTGCTTAATCATCCCAAACGACAATTTTTGAGGTTTCATGTAGCTAAAAAAACATTGCTTTCAGTCTAGCTTTTATACCCCTCCCACACACCACAGATTTGGAGTTGCTTGAAAATGTGATGATTTGCAGATTTTAGCAATACCTGCTACTTCCTCGATTTGAATAACCTTACAGCTTGTACTTTTTGGTGTTGCAATTTTGAGGAGTGTATATGTTATCCGCTATACTTGGTGTACTTTGCCTCCATCTTGTAGCCATTGTTATATTTTGCTTTCTGAGGTTATCTATGCTGTAATTTCCATGTCTTTTATCCTGTAACTCCTCTGTCTCTAACATCCCGTGTACTGCATTCTTTCCCTGTTTGACAGACCTGCTTCACAGAGCTGGAGAAAAGATTTGAACTTGAACCTCTATCATAATTTCTCAATGTACATTCAATACATTACCTAAAGGCATATCCATAGTATCTCCCTCATTGGAATTCTACATGCAACTGGTGTTGCTAGAGGAATGATTATAGTGAGTTCACTATCTTCTATTGCTTGTACAAGAGATTGCCACGCACATTCATCAAGGACTTCTCTCACATACATCGGTGGCAGTATAATAGTTATGAAAAGTGATAGAACAGCGATATCTGTTGGGCGGGATACATTTTTTATTAGTGGCACAACCCCTTTAACTAGATGAAAGAACTCAGCTGTTTCATTTTATTTAAAGAGTTTTGAGAAGTAGAAAACTTTAGTGTGGCTGTGTGCCAACCGCCTTCACTTCAGTGGAGCAGAGCTGCAGTACCAGCAGGGGTGGTAAAGTTTCTTCTAACCATCTACTGCTAATGTGTTACAACTCCATTTAAAGGGGTTATGTTTTCTAAGTTAAAGTGTGTCCCGTAGTCTTACTCTTTCTGCTTTCTCCTATTATTCTTTAGATCCATGTTTGTGTCAATCCTAATGTCTTTATTTATTTTATCTTATCTCCATACTGTCAGTTTTTTTTAAACCTGTATGTTCAGCCATATTTAACCCTTTGGAAGATAAAAAATATGGTTCAATGTAAGAGGCTGCATGTTTTTCAGGCTACATTGATTCTTTGAGAAAAATACAGTATCAGAATTATAAAATGTTTTTCAAAAAGAGGCATTAAAAATACAACCATGACTAGTTGTACTAAAGAAACTTTTTGGGCAGAAGTGATGCACTATGTAATGCCTAGAACAGGGCGGGGGTAGGTGGAGTAGGTCACAAGGACTCAAAGAGCAACCAGTAAGGCTGGATTTACACCAATGTTGGCAGTTTCCTTCTGTCTGCTCCATTACAGGTACAGAAAAACGAAAGTTACAGAAGTGCCCGGTCGGCACATAACTGAACCGAATGGAGCCAAACAAACCCCATTGACTATATTGGGATCCGTTTGGTATCTGTTTGGGATGCTACTTTTTTAGACAACAAAAGCTTTTCAAGAAGGATTTTCCAATCTTTTTGACGTACAACTACAGGGAGTGCAAAATTATTAGGCAAGTTGTATTTTTGAGGATTAATTTTATTATTGAACAACAACCATGTTCTCAATGAACCCAAAAAACTCATTAATATCAAAGCTGAATATTTTTAGAAGTAGTTTTTAGTTTGTTTTTAGTTTTAGCTATTTTAGGGGGATATCTGTGTGTGCAGGTGACTATTACTGTGCATAATTATTAGGCAACTTAAAAAACAAATATATACCCATTTCAATTATTTATTTTTACCAGTGAAACCAATATAACATCTCAACATTCACAAATATACATTTCTGACATTCAAAAACAAAACAAAAACAAATCAGTGACCAATATAGCCACCTTTCTTTGCAAGGACACTCAAAAGCCTGCCATCCATGGATTCTGTCAGTGTTTTGATCTGTTCACCATCAACATTGCGTGCAGCAGCAACCACAGCCTCCCAGACACTGTTCAGAGAGGTGTACTGTTTTCCCTCCTTGTAAATCTCACATTTGATGATGGACCACAGGTTCTCAATGGGGTTCAGATCAGGTGAACAAGGAGGCCATGTCATTAGATTTTCTTCTTTTATACCCTTTCTTGCCAGCCACGCTGTGGAGTACTTGGACGCGTGTGATGGAGCATTGTCCTGCATGAAAATCATGTTTTTCTTGAAGGATGCAGACTTCTTCCTGTACCACTGCTTGAAGAAGGTGTCTTCCAGAAACTGGCAGTAGGACTGGGAGTTGAGCTTGACTCCATCCTCAACCCGAAAAGGCCCCACAAGCTCATCTTTGATGATACCAGCCCAAACCAGTACTCCACCTCCACCTTGCTGGCGTCTGAGTCGGACTGGAGCTCTCTGCCCTTTACCAATCCAGCCACGGGCCCATCCATCTGGCCCATCAAGACTCACTCTCATTTCATCAGTCCATAAAACCTTAGAAAAATCAGTCTTGAGATATTTCTTGGCCCAGTCTTGACGTTTCAGCTTGTGTGTCTTGTTCAGTGGTGGTAGTCTTTCAGCATTTCTTACCTTGGCCATGTCTCTGAGTATTGCACACCTTGTGCTTTTGGGCACTCCAGTGATGTTGCAGCTCTAAAATATAGCCAAACTGGTGGCAAGTGGCATCTTGGCAGCTGCACGCTTGACTTTTCTCAGTTCATGGGCAGTTATTTTGCACCTTGGTTTTTCCACACGCTTCTTGCGACCCTGTTGACTATTTTGAATGAAACGCTTGATTGTTCGATGATCACGCTTCAGAAGCTTTGCAATTTTAAGAGTGCTGCATCCCTCTGCAAGATATCTCACTATTTTTGACTTTTCTGAGCCTGTCAAATCCTTCTTTTGACCCATTTTGCCAAAGGAAAGGAAGTTGCCTAATAATTATGCACACCTAATATAGGGTGTTGATGTCATTAGACCACACCCCTTCTCATTACAGAGATGCACATCACCTAATATGCTTAATTGGTAGTAGGCTTTCGAGCCTATAGAGCTTGGAGTAAGACAACATGCAAAAAGAGGATGATGTGGTCAAAATACTCATTTGCCTAATAATTCTGCACGCAGTGTAGGGGTTGCCCCTCATTTGATGTACCACAACCACTATCAGAAGGAACAACTAACCTACTGGTGCTGTGACAGGCATGCCACCTTAGGAGACAGTGTTCAATTAATGGAGCTCTTGACTGCAACCTCAGATCATGACCAGTGAGACACCAGAGAAGTGCAGAGAGGTATGTTTAAAAAACTATTATAGATGTGGGCTGTCATCTGGGGTCAAGATGATTCAGGGGCAAATTTTTGTGACTCAGAAACTTTATTAGTAGTGCATAGTGTGAATGAGAAACCTGATTAATCATGTCTGTCCTAGGCGTTTATTAATAAAGTTTCTCATTCCCAAGAATTCAACTGAATCCTATTCTTGACCCCAGATGACGGCGCCCTCCAGGATATTTTTTAAACGTACCTGTAAGTACCTACATTAGGCCTAATACAATATGTTTTGCCAAGAGTCTTCCTTTACCATTAAAGGGGCTGTCCGGCTTTTACTATTGATGACCTATCCTCAGTCTGACACCCGGCACCCCCGCCGATCAGCTGTATTAGCAGAAGGCGCGCGCAGTGCACACGTGCTGTCTCTCTTCTCTCTTCCTGTTCAAAGACCATAGACTGCAGCAGTGGACAGGAAGAGAGATGGTATGTGCACACTGCATGCGCCATCTCCTCATACAGCTGATCGGCGGTGGTGTCAGACCCCCGCCGATCTGATATTGATGCCCTATCCTGAGGATAGGTCATCAATAGTAAAAGTCCAGACAACCCCTTTAACTTTGAATTCAACAGGTTGCAAATATAAGATGTGAATGACACTACAGGAGACCTTAAACTATAGTAAGTGTTCCTGATATTTCCTTTAAATACCAGCCATTCCCCTTCCAGGTTCATAAGACATCCCTCAATTTAAAGAGTATGTAATCTTTATGAATAAATGTTAGCTGTCATTTTGTGACATGGATGCCTCTCCTTAGAGGAAAGCTCCGTGTCTCAGCATGTTCATTGTTGATGAACTGCTTCTCATCAATGGACCATCTTGTCAGCTGTACCAGCAGGAGAGGAATAGTTTAATTAAGTCAGAGTTAATGATCTCTGGTAAATTAAAGCTTCACTTTATCAGAGAGATAATGCGGCGCTCCCATGAGTTGTGACAAATGCCCATTAAGTGATGATGCTTCACACCTACATCACATTACACACTAGGAAACATGAGGGCTGTGTAACCTTGGTACAAGGATGAGATTTGAAAACTGGATCTTCAAGGACATTTAGTGCTTAAATTCCCCTAACCTTCAGATCCCACACCCTATGAATTCCTTGACATGTGAGCAGATGTGTTATTAATTACATTTCACACTTCTTCTAAGAAAGAATTTACGGTATACGTGAAAATATTTTCATGCAATAAAATAGCAAGTTTATGATGTGAAGATGTGACTCAAGTCCTGTAAACATTCCTTGTTTCTAGGACAAATCTATCTTCTTCACTAGACAGACTTAATTTGGTTGTAAACAGCGGTTCATATGTAGTAAATACACACAAGCTTTGTAGTCTCATACCATTAAAGTATGGAAGTACACAAATACACTTTGACACTTCCTTGTAACATGCGCAGTCTGATAGGTGTGTACTCATATGTACGTGCCTGGCATTTCAGGTACGTAACCAGGCATTTGTTACCCAAAGCAGAGAATCACTACCTCTCTAACTTACTAATGAGTTATATATACTTTTCTGTGACCATCCAGTAAATTACCATAAGTATATATGTGTATATAATAGACAAACAGGAACCTCATCAGAACTTTCAGGGCACCATACAGTTTACACGTTGGAGCTTAGTTTCAGGAGAGCTAGTTTAAAATGATAAAATTCTGTCTGCTTCAAGCCACCACTAGGGGGAGCTTGCTGCACATTGAATTATATAGCTTAATACTTGCTGTATAAATCCTTATGCAGCGAGTTCCCCACCTTGGTAACTGGAAAAAATAAAATAAAAATATATATATATATATATATATATATAAAATCTTTTTTGGCTATATGGTCATTTCTCAAAAAAAAACTAATATTTGACCAGCCACCTCAAAAAAGTAGATCCCTATAGATAGATATAAGACCTGCTCGTGAAAAAATATACATCTGATTGCCATAGGCAACAAAGCTAATAAATCTATTTTATTATATGACGAAGAACATTTTTGGGTACACTAACGTAATCCAGTTGCTGCCTGTAGCTACTAAAGCATTTACCTAGCGATTTATCCTTTCCTGCAGTTCTTTTGATATATTGTTAAACCTTCTCTTTAGAGAATTATTACTCCTAAATAGCTGTCTATTTTCCAGTACTTCTGACCAATACCTGTGTAAAGGAGAATTATCGATTAGCCTGTCATTGGGTATGCTTGGTACTGTTTGTTATCACTTTACAGTAATGAACGATTAATTCACATTAATTTGTCATTTCTTTCTCCCTAGGCTCATCTGCTGTCATAAGAACTAAAGGTAGGCGTTTGTCATCTGACAGTCTGTATGTGTTATAAAACTGAATGCCTGCAGCAGTAAGAGTCATACTTTACAACATATACCGTATTTTTCACTTTATAAGACGCACCTGATGATAAGACGCACCTTTTGAACCAAAAGGTGTGCTTTTGGTAGGTTTTGAACTAATGGTGGTCTGTGGATGACGCACTGTTATGGGATCTGTGGATGATGCACTGTTATGGGGGATCTGTGGATGACGCACTGTTATGGGGGGGATCTGTGGATGACGCACTGTTATGGGGATCTGTGGATGATGCACTGTTATGGGGGATCTGTGGATGACGCACTGTTATGGGGGGGATCTGTGGATGACGCACTGTTATGGGGGATCTGTGGATGATGCACTGTTATGGGGGGGATCTGTGGATGACGCACTGTTATGGGGGGGAATCTGTGGATATCGCACTGTTATGGGGGGATCTGTGGATGACTCACTGTTATGGGGGGATCTGTGGATGACGCACTGTTATGGGGGGATCTGTGGATGACGCACTGTTATGGGGGGATCTGTGGATGACGCACTGTTATGGGGGGATCTGTGGATGACGCACTGTTATGGGGGGATCTGTGGATGACGCACTGTTATGGGGGGATCTGTGGATGACGCACTGTTATGGGGGGATCTGTGGATGACGCACTGTTATGGGGGGATCTGTGGATGACGCACTGTGATGGGGGATCTGTGGATGACGCACTGTTATGGGGGGATCTGTGGATTACACTTAGGTCATCCACAGATCCCCATAAGTGTCATCTACAGATCCCCCATCAGATTTTAGCGATTAGCTATGATGTCTTCCATCCACAAGATGGAGCCTTGTACTTTCTTAGGGATAGAAATAATGAAGTCAAATTGAGTCACTATTAAGCAGCACCAGTAATAATACTGAAATATTATTTGCTTCCATTTTTGGCAAGGAACTCCCATAATGTGTTTAATGCACACTTACCTAATAATATATAAATCTTTAAAATAGCATAGATTAGATAATATAGAAGGAAAAAAATACTGTGTTCTGACTGTAAGGTATTGCTCATGTGATGATTTTCAGACTTAAAAGAATTGTCCAGGATTTAGCCCCCTCCCACAGCAGTACCTATGAAGATACATATACTTGCCTGCTTCCCCTTCAACCCCCCTCCATTCTAGTTCCATGGTTCATGGGTGTCTTAAATGGATTTCCGGTCGCCGTTTGTTAACTTCCCCATGGATGGGGTCACGAGCACCACAGCAGCCCATGACTGACATGAGTGGTGACATGTTCCCAAGTCGCACATTACTGCTGGGTCACATGCCACTTGGGGACACATCACCGCTGAGGCCAGTCATTTACCGCAGCAGCGCATGTGACTCTGTCCATGCGGAAGTCAACAGGCAGAAATTCTGATGAGCCATAGAGCAGCGGGGAGCAGGTAAGTACAGATCTCTTAACCGTTACCGCTGGGAGAAAGGATTTAAAATAAAACCTGAACAATTCACTTAACGTGTCACAAACTATGCACCAAGACTGACTGTAATATGTCTGCTCCATGTTTGTAACCCGCCAAAATAAAGGACAAAATACTGCTGCATGTAGTGGTATCTTAGCTGGAAGAATGCTGAAATCCATACCATATAGTAAATGGGACCCACTGTCCAGCATATACAGTGATCTAGCAATTCTGTTTTTCAACAGGGCTGGCTCTCTAGACTTCACAGTTTTTAGAATCAGTCACTACTATAATAATGTCAATAAAATGATGTCACCCATATCTAAAAACTAATTACTGTGCAGTAATACACATCTGTGCCTGCAATAGTATGTAAGATAAACAGCAATTAATAAAATCCTTCATTATAATACAGTGGTGCTATATAGAAACGACGTCTAATAGGTGGTACTATTGTACAAACGATAATACCGATGAAACAGCTCTGATCCATATGCTAGACAAACCATACAATAAACAGTTCTGTTTGAATCATATGTCAACATGCTAACAGGATATATCAATACATGCTGAATGTTACATCGGCAGTCCGGGTCCATTGCTGCTCTGCTACTGCTATTAGAAACATTACTCCGTGAACACTGCTACTCCTATTTTCTCCTTCACTGCCACTTCTATCAGGGGAGCAGAGGACAGAATGGGACCTCACACTGACACACACAGGTTTCTCACACTGAACTCACTCGTGTATGGTGCTGATCTTTTTTCCTTGCCAAAGCAATTAGGTTTCTAGATTGCTAAGTAAGGTGTTTGTTCTTTGTTGTCTGTTGTGTATCGACCTGTGTCCGTTTACTGGATTCTGACTCTCAGCTGCCCGTTCTGATCTGTGCCTGTTTACCTTTGTGACCCTCTACTAGGGTTGGACGATATAAAAAATATTCCCACGATATTAAGAAATTTATCGCGATAACGATATATATCGCGATAAATGCCCATTTAGAAGAAAAAAACACTTGGGGCCACAAGGAGACATTATACTGTATTGGGGCAGCCACAAGGAGACGTTATACTGTATGGGGGCAGCCACAAGGAGACGTTACACTGTATGGGGGCAGCCACAAGGAGACGTTACACTGTATGGGGGCAGCCACAAGGAGCCGTAATACTGTATGGGGGCAGCCACAAGGAGACGTTATACTGTATGGGGGCAGCCACAAGGAGACGTTATACTGTATGGGGGCAGCCACAAGGAGACGTTATACTGTATGGGGGCAGCCACAAGGAGACGTTATACTGTATGGGGGCAGCCACAAGGAGACGTTATACTGTATGGGGGCAGCCACAAGGAGACGTTATACTGTATGGGGGCAGCTATAAGGAGACGTTATACTGTATGGGGGCAGCCACAAGGAGACGTTATACTGTATGGGGGGCAGCTACAAGGAGACGTTATACTGTATGGGGGCAGCCACAAGGAGACGTTATACTGTATGGGGGCAGCCACAAGGAGACGTTACACTGTATGGGGGCAGCCACAAGGAGACGTTACACTGTATGGGGGCAGCCACAAGGAGCCGTTATACTGTATGGGGGCAGCCACAAGGAGACGTTACACTGTATGGGGGCAGCCACAAGGAGACGTTACACTGTATGGGGGCAGCCACAAGGAGCCGTTATACTGTATGGGGGCAGCCACAAGGAGCCGTTATACTGTATGGGGGCAGCCACAAGGAGCCGTTATACTGTATGGGGGCAGCCACAAGGAGATGTACACTGTATGGGGCAGCCACAAGGAGATGTTATACTGTATGGGGGCAGCCACAAGGAGATGTACACTGTATGGGGCAGCCACAAGGAGACGTTATACTGTATGGGGGCAGCCACAAGGAGACGTTATACTGTATGGTGGCAGCCGGGCAGCCACAAGGAGACGTTATACTGTATGGGGGCAGCCACAAGGAGATGTACACTGTATGGGGCAGCCACAAGGAGACGTTACACTGTATGGGGGAAGCCAGGCAGCCACAAGGAGACGTTATACTGTATGGGGGCAGCCACAAGGAGACGTTAATTGTTATACTTTTATATGTCATTTTTCACCATTTCCGGTATCTGTAACTAGTCAATTGACTTCTAGTAACAACAAAAACATTCCAGGGTTCATTCTGTACCAGAACGAGTGGTTTATAGTAGGGATGTCCCGATACAATTTTTTTTTTAGACCGAGTACCGATACTCTTATTTAAATACTCACCGATACCAATTATAACAATTAAATAAATAACACATTTATTTTGTGACCACTGACCAACCAAAAGTCCAAAAAACAGCCCCAGCCTCTGATCAGCCCCCCCAGCCTCTGATCAGCCCCTCATGTGCCTCCCAGCCTCTCCCTCTTATCAGCCCCCTCTGGTAACTCCTCCCTAGTATTAATCATTGGTGACAGTGGCCACAGGGTCCCCCTCCCCCTCCCCATCATTGGTGGCAGTGCCCCCCCCCCAGTATTAATCATTGGTGGCAGTGGCCACAGGGTCTCCCCCCGCCATCATTGGTGACAGTGGGCAGTGCGCCCCCCCCAGTATTAATCATTGGTGGCAGTGGCCACAGGGTCCCTCTCCCATCATTGGTGGCAGTGGGCCCCCCCTCCTTCCCCAGGATTAATCATTGGAGGCCACAGGGTCGTCCCCCCATTATTGGTGGCAGTGGCCCCCCCTCCTTCCCCGGTATTAATCATTGGAGGCCACAGGGTCATCCCCCCCATCATTGGTGGTAGTGGGCCCCCCCTCCTCCCTCCCTCCTCCCTCCCCAGTATTAATCATTGGAGGCCACAGGGTCGTCCCCCCATCATTGGTGGCAGTTTGCAGTTTCGATCGGAGTCCCAGCAGTGTAATGCTAGGGGTCCAATCGGTTACCATGGTAGCCAGGATGCTACTGAAGCCCTGGCTGCCATGGTATGTTAGTGAGCAGCATTATACTCATGTGCGTCGTGGCCGCCGGTCGCTCCTTCTTCTGTCTGTGCGGCGCATTGCTAAGACTTATAGCATTAGCAATGCGCCGCACAGACCTATGAGAAGGAGCGCCCGGCGGCCGCGACGCACGTGAGTATAATGCTGCTCACTAACATACCATGGCAGCCAGGGCTTCAGTAGCGTCCTGGCTACCATGGTAACCGATCGGAGCCCCAGCATTACACTGCTGGAACTCCGATCGGAACTGCAAACTGCCACCAATGATGGGGGGACGACCCTGTGGCCTCCAATGATTAATACTGGGGAGGGAGGGAGGAGGGGGGTACTGCCCACTGCCACCAATGCAGGGACTTAAGAACATTCCCGGCACCCGACCTCTGAGAGGACGCTGTGATCACCTGAGGGGTTAATTGCGCGGATCACAGCGTCCTCTCAGAGGTCGGGTGCAGGGAATAGGAGTCACAGAATTCCTTCCCTCCCCCACGCCGGCCGAACTGCTAAGAGCGCCGCCGCAAGCGGCCAGCAGGTATCGAGGACATTTGCACGAGTACAAGTACTCTGCAAATGTCCCGTATCGGTTCATGCTGGGGCGGGCGGCCGCAGATTTAGAAGTGGTCAGCGCACATGACCGCTTCTATGACATCACGAAATACTGTGGTATTTAGGAAACGGCGACATCGCCATATTGCCTTTTTTTATACCGCGGTATATCGTGATACCGGTATATCGCCCAACCCTACCCTCTACTGCCAGCACTGACCTCAGACCTGTATCACAAATTTGCATATACTCATCCTGCCTTGACCCTGGTATTTTACTGACTTTTACTTTATTTTGTGTCTCTGACCTCTGTGGGTCAGCTGTCAACCACAACGGGACTACCCCAGGAGGTAGCGGTCTGTGGCGCCCTGCAGCAAAGTCCAAATCCCTGAATAAGGGTTGAAGGGTGACTACCAGGGAGCCTCCAGGATAAGGTTTAGCCCAAAGTCAAACCAGTTGGTTGATCTGTGAAGATGTCCATGAAGGATTCCTGTTTGGCCCGTGTGTCCTTTCCCCCCCCCCCCCCCCCTCCTCTGTGTAGTATCCATATTTCACGTGCACTGCTAGGCCGAAAATTAATTTCCAGGGCATCTCATAGCAATGATCCATAAACATTACAGACCAAACACGGATGCACGGATGGCATGCCTGTTGTGTACATGGTTTTCATGAACCCATAGACTATAATGTGTGTAAGGAATCTGTAGAAGAAAATTATATTTCTGATGTCACCTCCTGGCATTGAACCCCGTCTGTTAGTTGATGTTTTACCTTCTGGTTTTGTCTTTTTTTCAGACATCTCTCTACCCTATTTTGCTTAGGCCCCTGCACCTAGTTAAGGTAGGGACCGTCACCAATTTGCGGGCCATCATTTAGGCTGTATCATCCAAGTAGGTAGGGACATTGGTACAGGTCGAGCTTAGATCTGCACTGCTTTCTGCCTTACATGACATGGGGCCCTCATGTTTTCTAGTCTGCTGCTAAGTAGTGTGAATGCAATACTAAGTATTCACTCGAGGGCGATTTATACCTAATATCAGTCATATGTAATCTACAAACAATGGAGAAAAATATATGTATTATATTCCGCGGTCGTATCACACTTGCTCCAGATAATGGTTCTTATCTCTAGATTGCATTCCTATGTTAACACACTGTATCAATAAGTCTGATGGTGTTGTGAACTAATCGATATTGTTGTTGCAGGTATCACTTAATTAGTACCTTAATTAGGCAACTCAATGGTTTCACACTTTACACATTGGCAAGTAGATTGCTCATTACTTGCATTTAGAAGGTATGAAATTATCTCACCCAGTAATGGAGATCTGAATGCCTTTATTTTCTGTGTACAACATGGACCAAAGCAGTGTTTCATTTGTTTGGTCTCCCGCAGCGCCTATGGACATTCTGTTGCACTGTGCAAAGATCTGGATGCTCCAGGTCCCACTCTGCCCTCATTTGCCAGGGTAACCTATGGGCACCAGTGCCAGGAAGACGGTATCACAATATCTGTAGTGATTATGCTGGTGTATAGGGCTGGCTTGGTATTGCCGTAGACGCATTTCAGAGTTGTCATAGATGCCTTCCTCAGTAGAGAACATATAATATGTATGGTATCTGACTTACTGATGAAGTATGCTAGCATAACTATATAATATAGAGATATGCACTATTATCTGGAGCAAGTTTGAAAAGGACAGCAGAAGATATGCATGTGTTTTGGTCCATTGATTGTGGATTACATATAATTCCGAAGTAGTGGCTTGAGTAAACACCTAGTATTGTATTGTCTGATAGGTGCGGGTCCCACCTCTGGGACCCGAACCTACAAGGAGAACGGAGCCGTCCACCACCAGACGCAGCTCCCCGCCTCTCCCATTGAAGTGAATAGGAGCGCACCGCGCATGTGCGGCCACCGCTCCCATTCTTTTCTATGGGGCCGACGGAAATAGCCAAGCCAGCGCTCGGCTGTTTTCAGCGGCTCCATAGAAATGAATGGAGGGCGGCTGCGCATGCGCAGTGTGCGCCCTCCAAGTTTTTCCGCTCCGTTCTCCTTGGGACCCGCACCTATCAGACAATGGGGGGCATATCATAGCGATATGCCCCCATTGTCTAAGATGGGATAACCCCTTTAACTCAGTGCAAGGGGCAGGCGGGTCCAGGCAAGCAGTCATCAGCGTATGAAAACCAAGGAGTGAAAGAATATGAATAGAACATGAATAGTACCGTAATGGTGGCTTAGGTGGGTGCACAAAGCTATACCTACATTGCTCCTCTGTAGCATGGCGAGGTAATGTATTTCCTGAGGTCATTATCGGGTTCAGTGATTTGTGGGGACTAGTACTGTACTTGCACTGGAAAGTAATAAACAGCATAGCAACAAATTTTTATTTTTATTTTGTCTTTTACCTTTTAGCTGAGGTCCGAGAGAAGAGAGCAGTGCCTAACTGGAGCATGACAGCTTCGGATTTCTATGGCTGGGTGGATGAACTGCGTAGACTGGCTGCTTATGACAAGACAAATGAAATGGCCCGGACCTACTGGGCTCATTTTCCTATTGCATCTCATTTAGGTTACGATGATCATGATGATGAAGAATAGTTTCATCTGTGTTCTCAATACTGTATATTTGATGCTGTTGGTGTATTCATGCTACCACTACTTATTTCTATACTGTAGGTACACATAGGTAGTTAATTTCTAATACTGAAAAGTAATGACCTTAACAGGATGCTGTATAAGGAAGAACCTAGTTAATATGTGTATAAATCCTGATATTTTCTAAAATATATTATCTACAAGTGGCCACAAAGTCAGTAAACAGAAAATTATGTGGGACCCCTTTATATGACATAAAAATGTTTTAAATACTTTTTAATTAATAAATAAAAAATTGGTAAGAATCTCATCTTATTTCTGGACATTTGGTTGTACCTTAAGCCCACAATGATAATGCCTTGCTGTAACCAATAAATGTCTACCAGGCAGGTACTACTAAAGGGTATTCTCATCTCAGACATTGATGGCATATCTCTCCATAACTCCCCCTCACTTATATGGGATTGCAGCATAGTAATCTCATCTGTTTCCATAAACCTGGCCACCTCTTACAGACACAACTGTATAACACCACCATCCAAAAGTTGAACAATATCATCATACCAGGACTAAATAACACCACAATAAAGTAACTAATACCACTACATATTGACTGAATAATACCTCTGTATCGTTGATGAATAAAGAAGCAGTATGAGACCAATATTACCATCCAGGTGGCGTGCAACCACAACTGATCAGACGCATCTGGTGTCTTTTTCGTTTTCTCATCCTGCCAGACCACCGTGATGATTTCTTATAGCTATGACTCGCCTTTGCTGAATTTATTGCACAGACAACTTTGGCTTCTTGTTTTTCCACCATATCTGAACCCACTATAGGAGCAATGAGGGTCATTTATCAATCTGAATTAGCAACAGCTAGTTGCAACGAAATCTGCGACTTTTCCCCGCTCACGCTAGGTCAAAATTCTGGGCGTGGAAGGGACGGGCCAGCAGGCTCATCTCATTTACCATTTTCGATGCCTGTTTTAGGAGTAGAAAATGGTCTAAATGTAAGCCTGCTAGGAAGCTGTCTTACATTTAGACCGGCGCTGGATGTGCCAAAGTTATGTAGAGGCCGGCGCCTCTTCATAACTTCAGCAGATCCACTGCCAGATATAGGGGTCATTAAGACAGGCGTCTAAAACGCTGGTCTTAATAAATGACCCTAATATTCTTATTCTGTTGCTATCCCTAAATTGAGTTGCCCTGCTGCCACTTCTGCTTCTAACCTTAATGGAGCATGTACCCACATCACATTTCTGTGCAGAGTGGCATGTGAAATAACGGTCTCTTGTAAAATGACCCCCATTATTTTTGCCTAGTGTTTCTTAATAGTGTATAAATCTCTCCGGAATATTTCATGAAGAATTGGCACTGTGTATATTAATTATACAGTGATCAAGGCACAAAGTCACACACTGTAAAATCAAATATCACTGTCCGCAATGTAATAACAGAATTAGCCAAGTGGAAAATATCAATTATACATTTACACCTGAGCACCATCTTACAGATACACAGGCTTTCTTCAAGTTCTTTAGAAGATGTGAAATCGTAAGGCTACATGCACATGACCGTTGTGTGTTTCCGCGTCCGTTCCTTTTTTTTTTTTTTTATGCGGATAGGATGAGTACCCATTCATTTCTATGGAGCCATTGAAAATGCGGTGTAGTCAACCATTTGGTTTCCGCGTCCGCTGTTCGTGGTTCCCTTCCGCAAAAAAAGTAAAGCATGTCCTATTTCTTGTTCGCAATAAACGGTTTGCGGACCCATTGAAGTCAATGGGTCTGCAAAAAAATGCAATGACCAACGGAAGCAATCCATATGTCATCCGCATCTGCATTTTTTTTGCGGATGGTTGCTATGAAACCCCTGTCCAAGGCCTGTGAACCTCTACAGGAAGATGAAACTGGTTTTGGCGAGACAGTTTGGAGATACTATCCTGCTGAAGTGTTTGGCAAGTGCTGCTTCAAAAATGCCCCGCTGAGATGTAGAAAAACTCATAACCCTTGTCCAGAAACGCCCAGAGCTCTGGGACACCAGGACCAATGTCTATCATGATAAAATAAAAAAAGGTGGGTCCTGGGAGAAAGTTTCAAGAAGGATGAAGCCTGGAGAATGGGACCGAGCAGACAGCAAAGGTCGTGCTGATTTAGGTTCGTGAAAGCTGTCGTATGTGTTCTTGCCCTTGTGTCCCGCCCCTGTGTTCTCCATAATTATTTGGGAATTAGTCACATGAGGTAATACTCTTCTGTTTTTCCCTGTGCGTGTTTGTCACTCATTATGTGTTTTTAAATGTGTGAAGACAAACATGTTTAATGCATGTCATGACCTTTGCTCCAGCACACAGTAGTGATGTATACACGGCGTCCGCCCTTTACAGTTTTGTACATGTAGTGTACGGGAACTGTAATACCCGTCACTACCAAAGGTCACTTGGTGTGCTGTCGTCCCTCCTAATTATGGGGAAGTTGTTATGTCAGTTTTATAAAATGTCATGTAATGTAATGCATGTATTTCCCTGTTGCTATGAAACTTGCAAGTACAGGCCGGCTAGGGGTGTCATTCCAGCTCTTAGGCATTAGAGGGAGCTAGGGAGCCCTAGTTTATATAAGGGCCAGACAAGGAAGGGAAAGTCAGTGTAACCCAGACCTGGGCAAACTACGGCCCGCGGGCCGTATACGGCCCGGCGGACCTTTTAATCCGGCCCCCGGGCGGAGCCAGAGGCGTGCCAAGCAACGATACCCCTCCTCCGCGAATGAAGAGGACTTCCGACTCGGCGTGCTGCGTGTGGCATGGCGCGGTGGCAGGGAGGCAGCGTCAGCGGCAGTACTGTCTAGGTAAGACACAGCAGGGGGGGGGGGTGCCTCGTGCGAGCCGTACCCGGGACCCGGCCGGCCGCAATTATTCCCTTCTCTGTAACAGCGCAGCGCCCGCGGCTCTCATAGTATCGGCTGTGACTGTCTGACACTGACAGTCACAGAGCCGACAAGCATGAAGCTGCGGCCGCCTCCCCCTGTGCTGTGTGTAGTCAGTGTGACTAACACATGGCTGATCATCTCTGAGCATTACGTTTCTAAAGGCAAGGGGGGGGGGGGAGGGGTGTGTACTATTGTAAGGGGGGGGGGTGTTCTGTATATGATGGGGGGGCCGGGGGGGTGTTCTGTACACAAGGGGACAATGGCTGGATTCACAGGGGACAATGGCTGGATTCACAGGGGACAATGGCTGGATTCACATTGGACAATGGCTGGATTCACAGGGGGACAATGGCTGGATTCACAGGGGACAATGGCTGGATTCACAGTGGGACAATTGCTGGATTCACAGGGGGACAATGGCTGGATTCACAGGGGGACAATGGCTGGATTCACAGGGGGACAATGGCTGGATTCACAGGGGGACAATGGCTGGATTCACAGGGGGACAATGCTGGATTCACAGGGGGACAATGGCTGGATTCACAGGGGACAATGGCTGGATTCACAGGGGACAATGGCTGGATTCACAGGGGACAATGGCTGGATTCACATGGGGACAATGGCTGGATTCACAGGGGACAATGGCTGAATTCACAGGGGGACAATGGCTGGATTCACAGGGGGACAATGGCTTTCACTAATATGAGTCACAAATAGTGAAAAATGTTCATTGTTTTGGGAAATTTTGTTTAATAAATTTAATTTTTTTTCTTGTAAGGCAACCTCACTTTTTCATTGTTTAACTATAACAAGTACTCGTACCAGTTGTCCAACAATGATATTTACTGCTTTTTATAAAGAAATACAATTGATTTTATGCAGTATTGAGTTTAGCCTTTTGGCCCGGCCCTCCAAAATATTTTCAGTTTCTCATGTGGCCCCATCGAAAAAATAATTGCCCACCCCTGGTGTAACCTGATCTAGTGTGGAGTGCAGAAGTCAGTCTAGACCACAGCTCAGAAGTTTCTAGAGCCTGAGGAAGTGTCCAGAAGCTGAGAGAGACAGAGGCAAAGATCAGGAAAGCCAGAGGTACTCAGAAAGACAGAGGAGGTACTTATAGAAGCCATAGCCAAGGATATAAAGCCAGAACTAGGTTAATGGGCCTTGGGTGAAGAATTGCTGTATTCCAGGATCAGACAGAATTAGAGTGCAAGCTCCTGTGCTGCAAGTCCTGTGTTCAACACTCTGTAATTACTCTGCTGTACTGAATTGCCTGCATCGACCGAATTGCAAAATCGACTGTATGCCAAGGAACTGCGATTCCACTATTGTCTCTGCTGGAAAACTACTAAAGTTGGAGTTCTGTTTTAATACTACGTTTCCTCAATTTATTCCTGCATCCGCAAACGGCGTGCCACCGTTTACTTGGCACTGGCGTCACGAAACTATTTCTACCTATACCTGCCCTTGCAGAGAGTCAGCTGTACCAGGTTAGTGTATATTGCACTACATCACCAGAAACACCTACTGCACACAACTTGAGTACACTGCTCCTCTCTTTTGGCGTTCCACGAACAGGATACGCACCGCTTTCTAGTGCAAGAAGCATGAACTTTGTGCCTTATACAGTTGCCCTGTGGACCAAAGTGACAATTTGCCTGTTTTATTCAAGTGGACTTTGTGGACTGAAAATCGTACCCAAAGTGTACCAAAACCTCTAAAAAGCGCTGTGCAGTGTTGCGCTACCCAGAGGAAGAAAATCGCCGCATTGGAGTGTGGTTTTGTGGGACTTTTTTACAATCCTGCTTGCTGTCAGTGAATGGACAGCGTTTTGCTAAAGATGGCCACCGGGCTGCCTGGAGTAAAGTTTCCCGCGCCGCTGAGGACATTCGTGGGCGGATCCCTGCAAAGACACAGAGAGTCCCGCCCCTCTTCATCATCGCACCGCTGCGGCCCTGCTTCTCCTGCGTCACCGCGGTCTCAGGACGTCCGGAACCTCGCGAGACTTGGCCTGCGCAAGACCAGCGATACCGGTAAGCACTTGTAACCGGAGGGAAGGGGATTGTTCCGGCCCCTTTAGTCGCCAACGGCCACCTCTCAATAGACTACCATGTCAGAGCCAGGAGTGCCTGAGCAGCCGGCCCCGGGAGAGCTTGCGGCTCCTAATCATCCTACAGCCCCCAGCATGATGCCCTTTACCATGCCTTACTATTTCGGGGCCCCATGGTTCCCCCGCTACAGGGGAGAGACCCATACCCTAAGGGACTTTAAAGAAAAGTTGCTGGCACTATTCCGATTGTACCCTATAAATGCCGACCAGCAAATGGAAATCATGCTGGCGCAACTGGAGGGAGCTGCCCGCAGGGAAGTGTTATCATGGCCTGCTACTGAGCGGAGTACTCTAGAACAGATCTTCACCCGCCTCAGAGCCACTTTTGAAACTAGGACTGCCTCAGAGATAAAGATGCACTTCTTTGGCAAGAAACAGAAGCCCGGTGAGTCCCTCCGTGACTTTGCCCTATCACTTCAGGAGGCTTTAGGGGCTGTAATTCAGATAGATCCCAAAGAGGCTGATAACCAGGACCAGACCCTGAGGGAACAATTTATCAACGGGGTGTCTAGTGAACAAATAAGGACCCAGTTAAAGATGCTGTCCGCCCAGCACCCTAACCAGTGCCTTTCTGGACTTTAAAGAACTGGCTATAAAAATTCTGGGGTCCACAGTATCTCCTGAGTTGAGCGCCCTATCTGAGTCATCAGCCTGCAAGCCAAAACCGCTTGTCACTAACCGAGCTGAGGCCGGCCAAGCTGTTCAAGTGTCAGCTACTGATACTATTGCCATGCTGACAGAGCAAGTAAATCACCTCACTAAAAGTCTAGAGAAAGTGTGCAGAAAATAGAGGAATGGGAAAAACCCATAATGACAGAAGAAGAGTTCCTGTCATCTCCTAGGCCGTTCCCACCTCCTTACCAAGAGACTCACCCCAGGGATCCTGGGAGGCGTAATAGAGGTCGCAAGAAGCCCGTGTGTACATACTGCAAAAAGCTGGGACACACAGAATCCACGTGCTGGCAGTTAAACGGGCAACCCCTGAGGCTGAGGACCACCCCTCGGGAGGTAGAACACTAGGTCCAGAGGATCCAAATTGGATGCCACGTTATGTAGGATCCCATCCTAAAATCAATATAGAGATCAACGGGATCCCCTTTGAAGCCCTATTAGATACTGGGTCTCAGGTCACTACTATTCAGCTGCCTGCATTTGAAAAGTTCTGGGACACCAACCAGTTGACCCAACCGCCTGACTCCTGGGTGGAAATTATCGCCAGCAATGGCAAACCAGTAAAGGTTCATGGATACTGGGAACCCACCCTGCAGGTGGGAGAAGTAACCCTGCCTCAACAGGGAGTGATCGTAGTACAGGCCGGTGACAGAGGAGGACATCCTGTCATTCTAGGCACCAATGTCTTCAAAAACTGTTATTCAGAAATACTTGCTGTATTACATCAGACTTTGCCCACTGCTTCCTCTGCATCCAGGAGGGTGATTCAAAAGACTATCACTGTGTTAAGTGCCCAGCAGAGGTTTGCTAATGGGAAAGGAGAATTTGTACTGCCAGGATCCGTGATATTAAGCCTGTGACTTTGCCTCCTAATTCTCAAACTCTTTTGTGGTGTCGTGCTGTCCTGGGAGTCGAAGGCCGAGATTATCCAGCCCTGGTGGAACCAATCCAGATGGAGGATTATCCTTATGTGAGAGCTGCCAAGTGCCTGGTGAACGTCTCCCAAGGTAAAGTACCTGTCCGTCTGATTAACCTGAGTAATCATCCTGTTGCGCTTACTAAGCATTGCCCTGTGCCCAGCTGTCCCAGGTGTCCTTCCAAGACATCATTCGTCTTCCAGTGACAGAAAAGCCGCCAGCTGCAGACAGCGGATGCTCGCCGGTGACCCAGCCACAAGTGCCCTGGTGGGAGGAGCTCCATGTCGGGGACGAGACTACCCCCCAACAACAACAAGAAGGGATTATACAGCTTGTCAAGGAGCACCACCAGGCCTTCAGTAAGCATGCCACTGATTATGGAGAGGTGAGTGCCATACAACACACTATACCTACTGGCTCTCATCCTCCTATCAAGGAGAGATACCGACCTTTACCGCCTACTTCATATCAGACTGTAAAGGAAATGATCCAAGAGATGAAGGACTCTAATGTAATCCGGGACAGCCGTAGTCCGTGGGCTGCACCCCTGGTCCTTGTAAAGAAGAAGGACGGTGGTATCCGTTTCTGTGTGGATTATAGGAAAATTAATCAAATAACCCACAAAGATGCATACCCACTGCCACGCATTGAGGAGTCACTAACTGCTCTGGGCTCCTCTGCCTATTTCTCCACATTGGACTTGACCAGTGGCTACTGGCAAGTACCCATGGCCCCTGCAGATAGGGAAAAGACTGCCTTCACTACTCCCATGGGCCTGTTCGAATTCAATTGTATGCCGTTCGGGCCATGTAATGCCCCAGGAACTTTCCAGAGACTAATGGAGCGGTGTTTGGGTCACAAAAACTTCGAAACAGTGCTGCTGTATCTAGATGACGTCATTTGTGTACTCAAAAACATATGAGGACCATCTGAAACATTTGGCAGAAGTATTTGAAATCCTTATCAAATATGGCTTGAAGGTAAAGCCATCCAAGTGTCACCTGCTCAAACCTGCAGTAAGATACCTGGGGCATATAGTAAGCGGAGAGGGAGTGCAACCTGACCCTGATAAATTGGCAGCTGTCTGTAATTGGCCGGTTCCTACTACTGTCAAAGAGGTGAGGAGTTTCCTGGGTTTTGCCGGCTACTATAGACGTTTTATCCCCCATTTTGCTCAAATAGCTGATCCTATCCAGGAGCTCTTGAGGGGGCAACCCAAAAAGAGTCCTAGAACTCCTGTGCCCATTGAGTGGAATGAGAAAAGAGAGATAGCGTTCCAATTGCTAAAAAAGAAACTGACCGAGCCTCCAGTGTTAGGTTATCCAGATTATAGCAAGCCCTTCCATCTCTATACTGATGCTAGCAAGCGAGGCCTGGGAGCTGTGTTAGCCCAGATCCAAGAGGGAAAAGAGAGAGTGATAGCATATGCAAGCCGCTCCCTGAAAGGAGCTGAGAAAAATTACCAGAATTATAGTTCCTTCAAACTAGAGTTCCTGGCATTAGTGTGGGCGGTGACAGAAAAATTCAAGGATTATCTAGCCGCCACCCCGTTCATTGCATTCACTGACAATAACCCTCTGGCACATCTCAATACAGCTAGATTGGGGGCCTTGGAGCAGAGATGGGCCTCTCGCCTTGCCAACTATAATTTCTCTGTAAAGTATCGTGCTGGACGTACTAATGATAATGCTGATGCTTTATCCAGGCTTCCCACAGAGACAGCTCCTGATGATGTGCGAGATGCTTGGGAAGATGTAGAGATGCCGGCTTTCTATAACAAATTTGCTCAACAGGATCAGGCTCGAGCTACCAATAACAGAGCGGCAGTTCCTTCACCCTCCAGTAGGCCTGAACCTAAAGAAGAAAGGTGGGTGAAACTACAGTCTGAAAGTAGAGTGCTGGGTGAGTTGTTGGACTTCATTACTAGTGGCAGAGCCCCTGAGAGGATTCGGCGTAAGAGTGCAGATCCTGAGCTCATCAAACTGTGGAGACAGCGCCATCAACTCTTCATGCAAAAGGGCCTATTGCTACGGAGAAGCCTAGACCCATTGTCCAACGAAAGAGTACACCAGATTCTCATACCCCGACGAGATGCAGGTATGGTGTTGGAGATGTACCACAATCAATCCGGTCACTTTGGGGTCCAAAAGACTGAAGCTACTATCCGCCAGCGGTTTTACTGGGTAGGCATGAGAGAAGACATGGAGAAGTGGTGTCGAGAGTGTGTAGCCTGTGCCTTGAAACGAAGTGAGCACCATGATCAGAGGGCACCACTGAGACCCATTGTAAGTACCCGTCCTCTTGAACTTGTCGCCATCGACCATGTAAAACTGGAGCCTAGTCGCTCAGGGTATGCTTATGCCATGACTATTATTGACCATTTCACAAAGTTTGTTGTAGCAGTGCCTGTGAGAGACCAGACAGCCAAGACTACAGCCGAAATGTTCTGGAAGCACTTCCTCCTGCCCTATGGATGTCCAGAAAAGATCCTCACCGATCAAGGACCTGCTTTTGAGTCCCATCTGTTCCATGAACTGTGCCGCTTACACAACTGTAAGAAGATCCGGACGACGGCCTACCATCCTCAAGGTAACGGATTATGTGAAAAAATGAATCAGACCTTGATAGAGATGCTGAGGGCCGTGCCTCCTGAGAACAGAGGAGATTGGCCCAGTCTGTTGCCACAGCTCATGTTCACATACAATCATACCATACATTGTTCCACCGGGTATACCCCCTTTTATTTGATGTTTGGGCGCCAAGGGACATTGCCTGCTGATCATTCATTGGACATACATGTGCCTGATTGCATTAACCCATTACCTAACACCGACTGGGTTGCTGAGCACCAAAGGCGATTAGATGCAGCCAAAGCCATTGTTCAGGAACGTATGGACCTTGCTAGAGACCGACAGCAGAGAGACTATGATCAGGCAGCCCATGCAGAACCCTTGACCATAGGGGCCGTGGTATGGTTAAAGAATAACCGTCGTACCAGCAAATTGGACAGTAAGTGGGAGCGAAGTCCCTATGTTGTCACTGCAATCCCAAATGTTGGAACTCACACTTATGAGATCACCCGGGAAGACAAGGGATCCCAAATTGTACACCGAAACCGGTTGAAGCTCTGCCTGACACCAGAACCTAGTGCCGAGAGTTCCGGATCTGAATATCCTGTGTCAGAGTCAGCAATACAGCCCGATGATCCTATGCAGGCTGTCAGTGACCTAAGGTATGACGCTGATCCCATGCATTGGCTTCTGACACCTTGGTTGAACTTGCTGGTGCCTGCTCCGGCACCTATTGCGTCTTCACCTCCAGAAGAGCCGGTGCAAGATGCTCCGGATCCAGTTCCCCCTCTCGTGGATATTGTTGTTCCTGTTGTTCCAGTTGTTCCTGACCGAGGTCTCACGGATGGAGACCCTCCTGTTGCTCCTCTCCCTTCTACCTCGTTGCTAAGGGAAGAGGAGACCCCTGTTTTGAGAAGGTCTACCCGGATGACCAGGGGACGCCCACCAGTCCGTTTAGGAGACTTTGATTATTCTGGTGGTGTCTCCTCCCAAACAGTTGCCACGGGCAATACCTTACTTGACATTTGTGCGCAAGAATGGACTCCTCCACGTGAGCCCTTGCCTGTGATACACCCACGGGAAACTCCTGGGTAGTTCCGTTATTATGCTGTCATTTTATTGTGCAACTTCATACTAAGGAAATGTGCCCAGAGATGGACTCCACCGCATGAGAGCCTCTGTGATTTAATAAGAAATAGCCTGGGTACGGACTCATGTTTGTTCTTTGAGCCTCCAAGAACTTTTATACTGTTTTATCCATTTTGCTGTTCTATCATGGACTTATTCATTGTCATGGACTATCCTGGTTCTAATGTTACGCTGTGCCAGGTCAGCGCCCCCCGTTCCATTCACTATCCTGAGAGAAGAGAACGACGCCCCTTGTCACTACCCTGCACCTTTGCCAATTGGACCTGATGCAAATGTAAATGCAGATGAATTACATGTATGTATGCCTGCATGTCTCTATTTTCTATTTCAGGTAGAGATTCCAGTTGGGCGACCCATGATGGAGTACGAGGTCGTACTCAGCTTAAAGCAGTGGGGTATGTAGTGTACGGGAACTGTAATACCCGTCACTACCAAAGGTCACTTGGTGTGCTGTCGTCCCTCCTAATTATGGGGAAGTTGTTATGTCAGTTTTATAAAATGTCATGTAATGTAATGCATGTATTTCCCTGTTGCTATGAAACTTGCAAGTACAGGCCGGCTAGGGGTGTCATTCCAGCTCTTAGGCATTAGAGGGAGCTAGGGAGCCCTAGTTTATATAAGGGCCAGACAAGGAAGGGAAAGTCAGTGTAACCTGATCTAGTGTGGAGTGCAGAAGTCAGTCTAGACCACAGCTCAGAAGTTTCTAGAGCCTGAGGAAGTGTCCAGAAGCTGAGAGAGACAGAGGCAAAGATCAGGAAAGCCAGAGGTACTCAGAAAGACAGAGGAGGTACTTATAGAAGCCATAGCCAAGGATATAAAGCCAGAACTAGGTTAATGGGCCTTGGTGAAGAATTGCTGTATTCCAGGATCAGACAGAATTAGAGTGCAAGCTCCTGTGCTGCAAGTCCTGTGTTCAACACTCTGTAATTACTCTGCTGTACTGAATTGCCTGCATCGACCGAATTGCAAAATCGACTGTATGCCAAGGAACTGCGATTCCACTATTGTCTCTGCTGGAAAACTACTAAAGTTGGAGTTCTGTTTTAATACTACGTTTCCTCAATTTATTCCTGCATCCGCAAACGGCGTGCCACCGTTTACTTGGCACTGGCGTCACGAACTATTTCTACCTATACCTGCCCTTGCAGAGAGTCAGCTGTACCAGGTTAGTGTATATTGCACTACATCACCCAGAAACACCTACTGCACACAACTTGAGTACACTGCATACATCCTAACTCTGACTGTGACATGCCTGGGCCGTGTAGTTAGTGGGCGGCACATAGACATCTATGACTGATATGTAGGCTGCGGCCTGTTATTTAGCTATGCCCTACTGTACTATGTGCTATTTATTATCCCCTTTTTAGCATGTATTTCAAGTTATTTCAGTCTACGGTCATCATTTGATGTTACTTTGAATGTGTATTTGTATTTTTACACACAACCTATCTAATGTATTGTTTTAAATGTTTTATGTTTCCACAGTCAAAAAAATGAAGACAAGGTGGAACAGTTGTCGAGACCAGTTTGGTCGTGCACTTACTGAAAAGGGTCGCAGTGGTAAACTGAACAATTGAGGTTCCTTAGACCTTTGATGGATTTAAGGCCGTAATTTTTTTTGTTCAAAAATCCTAAAGCATGTTTGTAACTGTTGGTAATTGTCCACTATTTATCTATTTCAGGGATGGCCAACCTGCGGACCTCTAGATATAGCAAAACTACAACTCCCAGCATGCCTGGACAGGCTACAGCTATTAGTCTACAGGAGGTCATTGTGGGAGTTGTAGTTTTACAACAGCTGGAGGTACACAGGTTGAGCATGCCTGGTCTATTTAAAGACCTTTCATCTGGATGTGGTATGAAATATATGATGGCTGTGGCCTACCCATCTGATCATGTATTATTTTATAAAAGAGGATGCACAGTTTGGTTTCTTGCTGACTTCTACGTGATGGTTTGCAGTTATTTTTAATGTTGGCTTCCAACTCGCCTGCGCAAAAATCCACTAAATCGCTGTTCATCAAAGTATGGCAAGCAATGTTTTTGGCCCTATCCCTTTATATATACAGACTGACCGAATTTAAGCATTTGGTTAGCTCAGGAATGTTATGAAATTTTTTAAACTCTGACAGCTCTAAAGACCCATGCACCGACATAATGTTCTTTGGTTATTTGAACAATATTCAAAGCAACAGTCTGCCAATTTTTGTTTTATGTCATGTGGTAACAAATTTTTCATGGCGAACATTTGTAATCCTTGTTTTTTCTGTGCAGGCTCACCTTATATGTCGGACATGCAGCACTATTATTGCAAAAAATTGCATTATGTTCAGAATGCTAGTTGTGGCTAATGTCCTATATGGAGGTGGGGAAACTCCTGCTGTATTCTCACCAGCATCCAGTCCAAACCCAACTCCGGCTGAAGAACCACAACCACAGACAATGGAAACATCATGGCCTGCACAAGGGACAACCCAGGCGAAAGAGGGTTTGCAGTCATCCTTCTTCTGGACTAGCTAGTCGGGAACTAATAGATTCCCAATTTGTGGACTACCTAGCCCGGAAGAGGGATGATGTTCAGGAGGAGATCATGATAAGGGGGATGGCGCCATTGCTGGGGCGTGTACCTCCCGAGCGGCAAAGTTGTTGCATGTCCTCAATAGCTAGCGTCCTCCAAATGTATGCCTCCCCATACCAAGGGGACATACATTCCTTAATTGATACCCTGCGGCGCCAGATTATCTTGGCCCCCAGTCAAACCCCCCCCCCCCCCTTCCACCTTGCCAGCCACCAGTCAGAGGACCTTTAATACCAGCACAATGCTTTTCCATGCCCCAAAACACAACCCCCCCTTTTCACAACCTGATTTTCCAGGCCATTACACATCAGTGGCCGTAGATCAGGGGAATGTGCAGCAGGGACCCTCTTATGGACCAACCTCGTTTATGAGGGATTTGTTAAATTTGTAATGTTTTTTTTTTTTAACCTTATTCATCTATTCTAATCACATGATTTGTCTATTTTTTGGGGATTTGAGTTTTATAGGATAAGTAAAAAACCTACCGTATTTTTTCCAAAAGTGTGGGGGAAATAGCAGTGCGTCTTATGGGGCGAATGCTGCTGATTTTGCAGAATATTCAATGATACACCCGCCGCGATGCCGCGCGGCGGGTGTATCAGCTATGAGGGAGGAGGCGCTGGGGGCCGGCATCTGACTGTATTCTACTACACGGGCCCCGTTCACTGTATAATCGTATCTGTAATAGTTAATTGTTATGTATATAATCGCATAATCAGCGCCTGTATACTTACAACTACAAGCGCTCGGTAGCAGAGAGGAGGGAGGAGGCAGGCCGGGAGGATGGGCGCTGGCAGCGTGAGTCACTACGTCACGCGCCTGCGCCGCCCACTTTATGAATGAAGCAGGCGGCGTGGGCGCATGACGTAGTGACTCACGCTGCCAGCGCCCGTCCTCCCGGCCTGCCTCCTCCCTCCTCTCTGCTACCGAGCGCTTGTAGTTGTAAGTATACAGGCGCTGATTATGCGATTATAAACATAACAATTAACTATTACAGATACGATAATATACAGTGAGCGGTGCCCGTGTAGTAGAATACAGTCACTGCACGGGCCACGCTGTCATTATAAAAGCAGATGCGACCCCCACCCCCTGTATTGAGGGTCATTCACTACAGGGACACTGTTATGGAGGGGATCTGTGGATGACACATAGCATAAGATGCTATATATGTGTCATACACAGATCCCCATAACAGTGCCATCCAGAGACCCCAATAAGAGCCACCCACAGATCCCCCATAAGTGTCACCCACAGATCCCCCATAACAGTGCGTCACCCACAGATCCCCCATAACAGTGCGCCATCCACAGACCACAATTAGTTCAAAACCCACCAAAAGCACACCTTTTGGCTCAAAATATTTTTTTTCTTATTTTTCTCCTCAAAAACCTAGGTGCGTCTTATGGGCCGGCCTAGGGCGAAAAATACGGTATGTTAAAATCACTTGGTTGTTGGTCTTGCTTGTAAAAACAATGATGTAATCATGTATACCCATTTTTACATAAAAGATAGACACACACACACACACACACACACAATCTATCTATAAAATAAAAAAATATAGCAAGCCCAGAAGATATCAAACCCCACCACGAATAGCGTCCAACTGCCATGGCACGGCTTCCTCTGGGCTGCTGAAATAGTCTGCATACATTTCCCGAACTGCAATGCCTGCAGTACCAGGTCGTCTATGCAAGGTGAGATCCAAACCCACACCGGATGATGTGGGAAATTGTTTCTGGTCAACAGCAGAGAAAGGATTGTGCATCCTGGTGAAGTTGTGTAAAACAACACAAGCTTGAATCACCAGCATAGCATTCTCCGGATCCATCTGTATGGATGAATTAAACACCCTCCATTTGCTGCAGAGTATGCCGAAAGCGCACTCAACATACCGACGGGCACGAGTCAACCGGTAGTTGAAAATACACCTCCTGACATCCAAACTGCGTCTGGGGAAGAGCCGCAAAACATGGGGAGTCAATGCAAACCCTTCATCAGCCATGATGACAAATGGAGCCGGCGGACCTGCATATCCGGGCAGTCTCCTGGACTCGGGCAGGGCAATCTGGTTGACACTAAGCCGCTCACCCAATCTAGAAGCACTAAAGATGCGAGCATCTGAAGTGCTTTCATAGGCCCCAATATCAACCATTATAAACCGGTAGTTACTATCAGCCAAAGCCAAAAGCACTACCGAAAAATATTGTATATAATTAAAGAATCGGCTGCCAGAGTGAGGCGGCTTCTGAACACGAATGTGCTTGCCATCCAGTGCCCCAATGCAGTTAGGAAACTGCGCACATTCATTGAAGCCATCAGCGGTCAGAACCCAATCCTCCGCCTTGTGCTGTGGCATCACTGCCTCTCGGAGTCTATGCCAGATGACATAATAGGGGTTTATTGCAGCTGGAAAATGCTTACTAAAATTGTTTGTAGTAGACAAAAAAGCTAACCATTTGATGTCCCTTTTTAGTACATAATTTTGTTAAAAGAAAACATTTACAACACAGCTAAACGCTACAACACAAATGTTGTTCTGGGCCCTACTCTGACAGGATTTTTTTACACCTAGTGTGCTCATGCCATTTTCATAATGAATGTATGGACAACACAGGATTATGTGAACACTCAAGCAGCATGATGTTGCCGTGGCCAGACCAAAAAAAAAAAAGCAAACATTCTTTCAATGTCATTTGACTATTACAATTACTAACTATATACATGAAAAATAGCACTAAAAATAAGGGACAAAGACTTGTAAGTTCAGTTCACATTGCCACATGTGTAACATCAGGCACTTAGAGAACCATGGATGGAAATAAAGACATAAGCCCTACACATTACTGGTAGCAATAAAAGAACATATTTGCTTACCTCAGCTTGACGATGAGCCTTTCCTCTGGAGTAATGCCTCCAGCAGCGCCTCATATAGGTGTCCTGGAAGCTGAGGACAGTACGTAGAGACGACAGCAGGCAATCAAAGATAGACACTGACATCTGACAGAACGACCAGAACTTTTCAGGATGCTGACGAAGATCAGTGTAGAGGGTATGAAAGTGGCCTTTCCTGTACCGTTGGGAAATAATGGGATGGACCCAAAGTCTCCTCTATCTCCTCGATTCCTCATCCAGCAGAAGGGACTGCTGTCCGCGTCGCCTAGCAAAAAGCCAGTACGCTATGGCCTCATCCTCAGAGTCATCTGGCTATGGTCAACCAAGACAAAAAAATGCATGAATCCTATGAACTGAATGCCAAGGAATCAAACAACACTCTGTAGCCTGGAAAGACTGCAGAAAATGTCCACCAAACACCCTGATGATAAGCATATATACCTGTATCCTGGGTAGGGATAGTTAAATTTCAATAAATTACAGGCTTCTGTTTTTTTGCGGACCAAAACGGAAGACACTCGGAAATACAACCGACATAATTTACGGACGGAGCGGATGTGGAAACAAAAAAAAAGGAAACACAGATCCGCGATTTGCGTACCGCAAATAACAACGTTCCTGTGCATGTAGCCTAACACTGAGAAACACATTTCATTTAGCAAGCAACTGGTCCTGTATAACTAATAACTGATACAATGTAAACAGAATACTATGGAGGAGATGTACTAAGCTAAATGCAACAGAATCCTGGCTTAATTTGCTTGAAAAAACTAACATACTTGATTTGCCCCACAATAATTATACAGATATAAATATCCAGAGTAACCCCATGTGCAAGGCGGAGAGCAGCTATACAGGGTGGTAGTGATTCAGTAAGGTCCCGGTAGGTTGTCACAGGTATCTGGAACCATGGTGACTGTAGTGCATCTCACAGCTGCTGGAGGGTGTATGGGGAGGATCCATAAAGAGAACATGACAATGGAGGTGGACCTACAGATTCTCAAATGGGTTCAGGTCTGGAGAATTAGGGGGGCAGAGTTGTACATGGATGGGAGGCATTCCGCGGAGATTGCAGAACTCCTGCGGAAATTGGCCGATTTCGAGCGACACCATAAAAAAAATACCCCTCATTGATAGTGTTTCACGAGCTTAGCGACACTAGATCTGCTTTACGGAAAATTATCGACCAAAAATACCTGGGGGCCAGAGATAAACTCAGGAAACTCTTCTATGGTCATAGGGACAAGAGCGGTAGACTCTTAGCCAGAATGTTACGTGCGAGACAACCAGTCACCTACATCCCTTCACTTAATTGTAGGAATGGGGGCAAGGTCCATACTACTAGGGATATTTTGCAAGAGTTCCAATCTTACTATGAAAGACTTTATAATTTGAAAGGGAAGTACGCTAATTTGGCTCCGGACCTGAAAGTTCAGAAAATTAGGCAATATATGTCACAATTATTGGGCCCTAAATTATCTGCGGAGGAGAGGGGCAATTTGGAGAGGGATTTCTCCCTTCACGAGATTCAGGGGGTTGTTAAAAGATTAGAGGTCAGTAAATGCCTGGGCCCGGATGGCTTCACCCCTCGCTTTTATAAGACATTTCTAAATGATATTTCCCATCCCCTCACCAATATGTGTAATTCTCTAACAAATGGCTCTTGCTTCCCAGTTCAGGCTTTGACGGCTCATATTTGCGTACTTCCCAAACAGGGTAAAGACCCTTTGGTGTGTAGCAATTACCGCCCAATTTTACTGATCAACATTGATGTGAAGATTTATGCCAAAATTCTTGCCGACAGGCTGAAAGTCTACATGCCGTCTTTGATTCATGCAGACCAGGTGGGCTGTCCCTGGACGGGAAGCAAGAGACGATACTATCAGATCTTTAGCCCATATCGCGAGGGCTACCGCTTCCGGATCCCCCGTATGCCTCCTTTCGGTCGACGCTGAAAAAGCCTTTGACCGGGTAGATTGGGTATTTTTGCAGCAGGCTCTGGGGGCTTTCGGACTGGGTCCCAATATGACACATAGGATTCTTGCCTTATATCACAACCCTAGAGCTCAGATGCGGGTGAACGGTGCTCTTTCTGCCCCCTCCCCGATTCTTAACGGTACGAGGCAGGGTTGCCCCCTATCCCCCCTATTGTACATTATGGTCATGGAATTCTTAGCCAGGGCTCTTAGAGCCAATCCTTCCATTAAGAGACTTAACGTCGGAGCGTTAGAATCTAAAATAGCCATATACGATGATGACCTTTTAATATATTGATCCGGTCGTTGGTCTCCCCAACATTTTGAGGGAGTTCTCACTCTTTGGGGACTTAAGCAACTTCAAGGTGAACCTCCACAAGTCTGAGATACTTAATGTCAACATACCGCCCGTTACAGTTTCTTCCCTGGAAGCTTTGTTTTCTTTTCAATGGAAACAGGATTGTATCTCATACCTGGGAACAGCCATTCCATCCTGTTTTGCTAACCTGTATCAACAGAATTTTGTCCCGCTTTTAGAGGACATTAAGAAAGACTTACTGTCATGGGGAGACTTCCTCTATCGTGGTTTGGGAGAATACACACGCTAAAGATGAATGTGCTGCCAAGAATTCTGTACCTCTTTAGAACCATCCCACTGTTGTGTGCCTTCTTCAAGTCCCTTAGAACTCGGTTCTTGGACTTCATTTGGGCTGGCTCGTCCCCTAGATTGGGGATGCGTTTTTTAACAAGATCCAAATTACTGCGTTAAATAGCTAAAACTTTACAGACCCAAAAGTCCTTTTAAGGACTATTGTGTGTGGCAGCAATATCTATTTTTAGCGCATCCTGCGCTAAAAAGCGCGCAATAGTTAGGCCGCTACAGACAGCGACATTAGCTGTGCCACATCTCCTGTGTAAAGTGTGCACATCCCAAAAATATCTGTGACATTCAGTGTACTTTTTCTGCAGAAGGTGTCCGCTGCGGACAGTGACATTAGCTACACTACATCTCCAGTGTAAAGTGTGCGCATCCCAAAAAATATCTCACATCCAGTGTACTTTTTCCGTAGACGGTGTCCTCTGTGGAGAGTGACATTAGCTGCGCCACATCTCCTGTGAAAAGTGTGCGCATCCCAAAAATATCTGTGACATACAGTGTACTTTTTCCGTAGATGGTGTCCGCTTCTGACAGTGACATTACCAGGGCCACATCTGCAGTGTAACGTGTGCGCTGAAAAAATGTATCTATGACATACAGTGTACTTTTTCTATAGACGGTGTCCGCTTCTGACAGTGAGATAACCAGGGCCACATCTGCAGTGTAACGCGTGCACTGAATAAATGTATCTTTTTTGCGTAGACGCTGCGGACAGTGGTACCTGTGATTATCAGTGGTACCTCTCCTTTATAACGTTTCCTCATCCCAAATACCTGTGACATTCCCTGTAATTTTGTATTAGCCGCTGGTGACAGCATTACCGGCGGGATATCTCCTGTGTGACATTTCCACATCCCAAATACCTTTTTAAATTTGTTTGCACATACACTTCCAAATTCTACGCTACTGTACGTGTGACAGACTTTCAAGCATATATAACATTTAATATGAAGAAGGTGAGCAGTAAGGGATTGAGCAGTGGCCATGATGCTGATGGTGCACGCAGGGGCCGTGGCCCTGGGCGCGATAAAACCATGCCTGCTGCCAGAGCACAAGAAAAACAATCATCCACGATACCTAGCTTCATGTCCCAGTTTGCAGGGCGGCGCAGGACACCACTTTTGAAGTCAGACCAGTGCGACCAGGTGGTCGGTTTTATTGCAGCAGATAATGCTTCCAGTCGGTTAAGCAGCACCCTGTCTTCCAAGTCCAGTGTCAGTAGCCAAGAGTCTGCCCAAAACAATCCTTACCCTGATCCTCCTTCCTCCCACCATGGAGAGTCTGGGCAAACAAGTGATCCCACACTCGAATATTCAGAGGAGCTCTTTTCAGCGCCATTCCTTGATTTGGCCCTCTCGCCAAACATGCTTGAAGAGGGACAGATCGTGTGCCCTGATTCCCAAACTCTTGAGCATCCACAGTCACAAGAAGATGATGGTGGGGAACAACAATTACTGTTTAATAAGGTGGATGATGAGAGACAGTTGCCAATAAGTCAACAGCAATTACTGTCTCAAGAGGTTGATGAAGAGGATGAGACACAGTTGTAAATCACTGAGCTTGTGGTTAGGTCAACAAGTCAGGAGGATGAGCAGAGTGAGGAAGTGGAGGAGGAGGTAGTGGATGATGAAGTCACTGACCCAACCTGGGAAGGTGGAAAGCAGATCGAGGACAGCAGTACAAAGGGGGAGGGATCTGAAGCACCGCAACAGGCTGGAAAAGGCAGTGAGGTGGAAAAAGGGAGAAGGCGGGCCACAGCAAACAGGCCCGCAACGGAGCACCCCCTCACGGAAGTCTCCCTTGCCAAGGGGTAGGTGTTCCGCAGTCTGGCGCTTTTTTGAGGAAAGTATGGACGACAAAAGAATAGTAGTTTTCAACCTGTGCCACACCAAAATGAGCCAGGGCGTGAACAATAGCAACCTCACCAGCATGATCCACCACATGGCATCCAAGGACCGTAATAAGTGGGACGAACGCCTGGGTCCACAATCTGTTTCTGCGGGTCACAACACTGCCCCTGTGTTACATGCTGGCCAATCCCCTGTCCAAGGCGCAGGCCCGGATGCCTCCCGCCCTGCACCTGGACCTTCGCAAGCACCATCAGCGACCACATCCACTTCCGTGTCACAGCGCAGCGTACAAATGTCCTTACACCAGGCATTTGAATGCAAGCAAAAATATCCAGGCACTCACCCACAGGCCATAGCACTAAATGCGCAACTTTCCAAATTACTGGCCCTGGAAATGTTGCCATTTAGGCTTGTGGACACTGAGGCCTTGTGCAGCCTGATGTCGGCGGCCGTCCCGCATTATGCATATTCCAGCCGCCACTATTTTTCAGGGTGTGCCGTGCCCGCCTTACACCAACATGTGTCCCGTAACATCACACGTGCCCTGACGAACGCAGTTACTAGGAAGGTCCACTTAACCACGGACACATGGACAAGTGCATTCGGCCAGGGACGCTACATTTCCCTGATGGCACACTGGGTGAATGTTGTGGAGGCCAGGAGCGAGTCGTACCCTGGGATGGCACAGGTTCTACCAACGCCAAGGATTGCGGGCCCTATGTCGATAAGGGTTTCCGCCAGCACCTACGTTAGTGGCTCCAACCCCCACTTCTCCTCCTCCGCCTCTTCCTCCACTTCCACCTCAGAATTATCCACGTGCAGCACCAGTCAGCCATCAGTCGGTAGCTGGAAGCAGTGTAGCACTTCAGTGGGGAAGCGGCAACAGGCCGTGCTGAAGCTGATATGCTTAGGGAACAAACAGCACACCGCAGCAGAGCTGTGGCTGTGTCTCTCGCCACTCAACCTAGAACCAGGCATGGTTGTGTCTGATAATGGCCGTAACTTGGTGGTGGCTTTGGAGCTCAGCAAGCTCACACACATCCCATGCCTAACCCACGTCTTAAACTAAGTGGTTCAGCGGTTTCTCAAAACCTACCCCAATTTGCCTGAGCTACTGGTGAAGGTGTGCTGCGTGTGTGCACATTTCCGCAAGTCATCGACAGCTTCAGCAGGTCTGTCAACACTGCAGCATCGCTGTAAATTGCCAGCTCACCGGCTGTTGTGCGACATGAGCACGCACTGGAACTCGACGTTCCACATGTTGGCCAGGCTTTGTGAGCAGCAGAGGGCAGTAGTGGAAAACCAGCTGCAACATGGTCGTCGCCTTTCCAGTCAGCTTCCGCTCTTCACAAGCGACAAGAGGGCATTGATGTCTGATCTCTGTGAGGTTTTACGCAACTTTGTGGAATCAACACAGATGGTAAGCGGCGATAATGCTATTATCAGCGTAACCATCCTACTTCTGTGTCTACTCAATTGCTTGCTACTCACAATTAAGGACAACGCTTTGCATGTGGAAGAGCTGGAAATGGGGGAAGACATTACGCAGGATGATAGCCAGACCACCCTAAGTTCGTCTTCTCAGCGCCAAGAGGAGGAGCAGGAGACGGTTGCCTCCGCTACAGAGGGTAGTACCCATGGAAGTTTAATTCCATCTGTTATGCCTGGGTGGGAAGAAGAGGAGGAAGAGGATGAGGAGATTGAAAGTCATCCTCCTGATGACGACAGCGAAGTCTTGCCTGTTGGTACTCTGGCACACATGGCTGATTTCATGTTAGGCTGCCTTTCCAGCGACCCGCACATTATGCGCATTTTAGTCAACAAGGATTACTAGTTGTTCACCCTTCTCAACCTCCGCTACAAAGAGAACTCTTCTCATCTTTTATTCCTCTGGTGGAGAGGACGAGCAAAATGGTCCAATACCAGAAGGTCCTTGTTGAAAAATTGCACCAAAAATTTTCATCTGACAACGCTGGTGGCAGAGTCCGTAGTTCCTTGGCCAACCGAGGAGGGGAGACAAGGGGAACACACAGCTGTTCCAACAGAGGCTGGACAACACTCTCCAAAACCTGGGACAGTTTCATGACACCCCGCCAGCACCCACACCCTGGTGCCTGGCCTAGTGTCACAAGGATGGAAAAATTTTGGAAGATGATGAAGCAGTACTTAGCAGACCGTGTTAGCGTCCTCAATGATCCCTCAGTGCCTTACAACTACTGGGTGTCCAAGTTGGACACGTGGCACGAACTGGTGCACTACGACTTGGAGGTGCTGGCCTGCCCTGCCGCCAGCGTTTTGTCTGAGCGTGTATTTAGTGCTGCTGGCGGCATTGTAACAGATAAGTGTATCCGCCTGTCAACTGAAAATGCTGCCCTGTTGACTCTTATAAAAATGAACAAGGCCTGGATTGACCATGGCTTCTCGACTCCACCAACGAAAAGCTGATGAACATAAAGGCACTTTAAATGTGTTATTTATAATGTACTGAATACACTGTATTCCCATGCACCCCTTCCACCACAAACAAGGGTATATGGTTGAATATTCCTTTTCTCATCCTCCTCTTCCATCAAATCAACATGCCCTTGCATATAATGTTTTACAGGGTCAGCTCACCAGCAGGCCCTCACCTACAATCTTTTACAGGGTAAGCTCACCTGCAGGCCCTCGCATATCATTTTTTGCTACTGTTATGTGGCAGGGAGACCTTTGGAGTCTCTTAATAGCAGATTATTAGTGGCTAGTCTTTATCCTGATTATTTGGACTTCCTCTTTCCATGCAATCCATATTTTAACCAGGAAAATATTAAATTCGTGTCCTTTATTTGAAGGTCACAAGGTAAAAAACACATATCAAAAACAGGGTTATAAAAACCTTAGTCCATTTTGCTTGCACCGCCTCACTGCGGGTTCGTTTCAGTGTGCCAGCTTGTTTGTGTATTCACTCGTGCAGTCAGTCGGTATCTCTTTCTGTGGGCAAGTTCATTCAGGACAGGGAGCAGTAGCACTCCACCCTGGTGCTCAGTACACTCCTCTCTCCCTTTTTGCTAACCGTGCAAGAAATCTTATCTTGCCCTGTCTTTTTGCACCTGCGCTGTGGCCCACAAACTGCTGTTGCTTGTGCCGATGACATAATTCCACTGGAAAGTGGAGGCGCTGGCGGTTTAAGAGAACAAGGAGGAACGATTCCATGTGGAATGACATTGGCGCAGGCGCTAGACGAGATGTCTTGCCCTTTTGATAAAATGGGAGGGGGAAGTGTACTAAGCATCGGGGCATAGCTGTAGAGGTACTTTTAGTTCTACAGCCAGCCCTTCCATGCTCCAACTACAGGTAACTAATTTCCATTTTAAAAAAAATTATTTCTACACAGCTAAACCAGCTAAAAACATACGAAAGGTATTGTTTTAATCAGCATGATCAATCCTGGTTTAATACAGTTGATCATGCTGTCAGAGGCTCTTTAACCCGTACTTCCATCATGTAATATATTTACGATGAAAGTATTTCGTTTCCTGAATTAGGGTACCAATAAAGGAAAACTCTAGAAAAAAAGATGTTTCTCACTGTACTTATTATATATTTATTGTTTGCTCAGCGCAGTCCAAATTGTCTTAAATGCTTCAGCAATCAGCAATTACTATGATAACCTCACACACATAGCATGTTAAGGGTGTATTAAACTTATATTGCACCTGCAGATAATCGTGAAGATCATCGCAAACAACCGTTCGTATGAACGCTTGGTAGCGATGATCTGACAGTGTAATACTGCTGCCGATTACCTGATGAACAATCAAATGCTCATTTATCGAGTAATTGGAATCTTTCAACACGTTTAACCTCTTAAGGACCTCCGCCGTACATGTATGGTGCTGGTAGACGTCACTTAAGGACCAGCGCCGTAAATGTACGGCAGGATGATCGGGTCGTTGCAGGAGTTGCGCCCGCCTGATCAGCAGCAGAGACCCAACAGTCACTGACAGCTGGGCCACTATTGTATACGCCGGCATCGGTAAAAACACAGATGCCGGCGTACTAACTCCATGCAGAGGGTTTGCAGAGGGTACGGGTGTCCTCCGCATCTCCATCGAGTAGCCGCGCTACAGTGGCGGGGACCTGATGGCAGAGAAGGCAAGCCCGATGCCTTCCAAAGGCATCGGGGCTTGCCTTTTACGGAAGCGTGAGATACAGCCCCTAAGGCTGGATCTCATAGGCAGGCTGTCAGCATACAAGCTGATAAGCAATGTATTACAATACAGGATGTATTGTAATACATTGCAGAGGGGATCAGACCCCAGAAGTCCCATAGTGGGACAAAAATAAAGAGTAAAAAAAAAAGTGTTTTTCATAATTAAAAAAAAATTAAGTTTAAAAAAAAAATAGAAAAAATTAAATTTCCCAAAATAAAACACATAAAAAAAAAAAATAGAAAAAAAAAAACCCAGACATATTGGGTATTGCTGTGTCCGTAACGACCGGTTCTATAAAAATATCACATGATGAACCCCCTCACCTGAATGCCGAAGAAAAAATAAAATAAAAACTGTGCTAAAACAATAATTTTTTTGTCACCTTACATCACAAAAATGCAACCCCAAGCGATCAAAAAGGCATATGCCCCCCAAAATAGTACCAATCAAACCGTCACCTCATCCTTCAAAAAAACTGTCACCTCATCCTACAAAAAATTAGCCCCTACATAAAACAATCAGGCAAAATAAATAAATAAATATGGATCTCAGAATATGGAGACACTAAAACATGATTTTTTTTTGTTTTAAAAATGCTTTTATTGTGTAAAACTTAAATTAAAAAAAGTACAGGGTGGGCCATTTATATGGATACACCTTAATAAAATGGGAATGGTTGGTGATATTAACTTCCTGTTTGTGGCACATTAGTATATGTGAGGGGGGAAACTTTTCAAGATGGGTGGTGACCATGGCGGCCATTTTTAAGTCGGCCATTTTGAATCCAACTTTAGTTTTTTCAATGGGAAGAGGGTCATGTGACCCATCAAACTTATTGGGAATTTGACAAGAAAAACAATGATGTGCTTGGTTTTAACGTAACTTTATTCTTTCATGAGTTATTTACAAGTTTCTGACCACTTATAAAATGTGTTCAATGTGCTGCCCATTGTGTTGGATTGTCAATGCAACCCTCTTCTCCCACTCTTCACACACTGATAGCAACACCGCAGGAGAAATGCTAGCACAGGCTTCCAGTATCCATAGTTTCAGGTGCTGCACATCTCGTATCTTCACAGCATAGACAATTGCCTTCAGATGACCCCAAAGATAAAAGTCTAAGGGGGTCAGATCGGGAGACCTTGGGGGCCATTCAACTGGCCCACGACGACCAATCCACTTTCCAGGAAACTGTTCATCTAGGAATGCTCGGACCTGACACCCATAATGTGGTGGTGCCCCCCCATGTGCCAGTATCAAGTGCCTCTCTCCTTCCCCCCCACTATGTGCCAGTATCATAGTTCCATCCACCCTCAATGTGCCTGTATCAAGTGCCTCTCTCCTTCCCACCCACCTCCCCATGTGCCCTGTATCATAGTGCCATCTCCCCCCCAATGTGCCAGTAGCATAGTGCCATCTCCCCCCCAATGTGCCAGTATCCTAGTGCCATCTCCCCCCTCCCAATGTGCCAGTATCAAGTGCCTCTCTCCTTCCCACCCACCTCCCTATGTGCCAGTATCATAGTGCCATCTCCCCCCAATGTGCCAGTATTTAGTGCCTCACTCCTTCCCCCCCCATGTGCCAGTATCATAGTGCCATCTCCCCCCCAATGTGCCAATATCAAGTGCCTCTCTCCTTCCAACCCACCTCCCCATGTGCCAGTATCATAGTGCCATATCCCTCCCAATGTGCCAGTATTAAGTGCCTCTCTCCTCCCCCCATGTGCCAGTATCATAGTGCCATCTCCCCCCCTAATGTGCCAGTATCAAGTGCCTCTCTCCTCCCCCCCCCATGTACCAGTATCATAGTGCCATCTCCCCCCTCCCAATTTGCCAGTATCAAGTGCCTCTCTCCTTCCCACCCCCCCCACCCCATGTGCCAGTATCATAGTGCCAAACCCCCCCATATGCCAGTATCATAGTGCCATCTCCCCCCCAATGTGCCAGTATCATAGTGCCATCCCCCCCCCAATGTGCCAGTATCATAGTGCCATCTCCCCCCCCAATGTGCCAGTATCATAGTGCCATCTCCCCCCCCCTCTCCCAATGTGCCAGTATCAAGTGCCTCTCTCTTTCCCATCCTCCTCCCCCCCCATGTGGCAGTAACAGTCTGGTATTTAAAAAAAAAAGAAAACACTTATACTTACCTCCATGTCAGCGATGCGATGCAGGCCTCTTCCGGCCTGTGTCCCGCGCTGTATGTCCATATATGGAGTCAGTGCTTGTGTATTTCAGAAAAGTTTCTGCTGGGACTCGAACCTGCGACCTTCTGCATTTGAGGCAAGGCACCTAACCACACAGCCAGTGTACATCCATACACATGACAGCTGCCCCAGCACACTCAACACTTCTATATCTCTATATGACAGCTGCCCCAGCACACTCAGATTTGCTATATCTCTATATGACAGCTGCCCCAGCACACTCAGCTCTGCTATATCTCTATATGACAGCTGCCCAGCACACTCAGCTCTGCTATATCTCTATATGACAGCTGCCCAGCACACTCAGCACTGCTACATCTATACACATAACAGCTGCCACAGAACACCCAGCTCTGCTACATCTATACACATGACAGCTGCCCCAGAACACTCAGCTCTGCTATATCGCTATATGTTAGCTGCCCCAGCACACCCAGCTCTGCTACATCTATCCACATAACATCTGCCCCAGCACACCCAGCTCTGCTACATCTATACACATAACAGCTACCCCAGCACACCCAGCGTTGCTACATCTATACACATGACAGCTGCCCCAGCACACTCAGCTCTGCTATATCTTTAATAAAGATATAGCAGAGCTGAGTGTGCTGAGGCAGCTGTCATGTGTATAGATGTAGCAGGGCTGAGTGTGCTGGGGCAGCTGTTATATATATATATATATATATATATAGAGAGAGATATAGCAAAGCTGAGTGTGCTGGGGCAGCTGTCATGTGTATAGATGTCACAGAGCTGGGTGTGCTGGGGCAGCTATCATATATAGAGATATAGCAGAGCTGAGTGTGCTGGGGCAGCTGTCATATAGAGATATAGCAGAGCTGAGTGTGCTGGGGCAGCTGTCATATAGAGATATAGCAGGGCTGGGTGTGTTGGGGCAGCTGTCATGTGTATAGATGTACACTGGCTATAACAGCTAACATAGTCTACAGTAGAAGTCTCATATTTTTTCAGTCAGTAGCTATGCAGCAGCCCTTATAGCTATGTGGGTAAGTGCCTTGCCTCTGCAAGAGGTACAGAAGGTCGTGGGTTCGAGTCCCAGCAGACACTCACCCCCCTCCCCTGAGGACGGCAATACAGATGCCTGGGATTCGAATTTTGTAAATGAGGTCAGGATTCGAGTCCACGAACCCTTTAAATCCAGCAAGATTCGTGAATTTGACAGATTTGTCGTCCCACCTCTAGTTTTAAAGTTATAACCACATAAAGTGACACATATCAGATTTGCAAAAAAATGGCCTGGGTCCTTAAGGTGAAAAATGGCTTGGTCCTGAAGGAACACTTCCTTCCTGACAGTCAACTGCATAATCTGGCTAATACAGCCAATGCCGGCTGTTCCCTGCATTGGGGACCGCGTTTTGCAGGTCCCCAATGCACAGTCACCATCCAACTTGAAAGGGTCCGATATCCGTCCACACCGCAAAAAAATAGAATATGTCAAGTGATTGTATTTATGGGCAGCAATACATGCATAGCTGGACAACGGCCCTGTGGATGAGGCCCTACTCATATATTCAGTAGAAGCAATTACCAAAGTAATTAACCAAGCAATCAATACTTGGGACAGTCAGATAGTGCTGGTGGGACCAAAGACCGTATTGTAAGTATACTTTTAATATTTTCTTTCTTAGGACAGACAGATTAGGTGGAGAGTAGTGTTGAGCGAGCATGCTCGGCCGAATACCTGTTCGGCTTGAGCATCGCTATGCTCGGCACATGGCGGTACTCGGCCGAGTACCGCATGTGCTCGAGCGCCATGCTCGAGTCTCCTCCCCGCATGTTTCACGGCTGCTAAGCAGCCAATAAACGTGCAGGTAAGTACTGCCATGTTTGCTACTGACATTACAGTGACTGGCTGGCCGGAACGCGTCATCGGGTGCTATATAACACCCGATGACGCGGGTTCGCCTCATTGTGAGTCAGGGAGAGCTGCGCTTAGCAAGGGACAGATAGTTTCGGGACTGTGATCGCAATATATTCGATAGAAAAACGTTTCAAAGACCCAAAAGTCCTTTTAAGGACTATTGTGTGTGGCAGCAGGCTGGCAGAAATATAATTTAGCCAGCAAATTTTTTTTTTTATACTTTACAATACTTTTTCGATAGAGGGTGTCTGCAGTGACTTGTGACATCTGTGCTGCAATACCTTCTGTGTGTCAGGGCCAGATATTGGGAAAAATATTACTGACAACATATACAGTCAGGTCCATAAATATTGGGACATCGACACAATTCTAACATTTTTGGCTCTATACACCACCACAATGGATTTGAAATTAAATGAACAAAATGTGGTTTAACTGCAGACTGTCAGCTTTAATTTGGGGGTATTTACATCCAAATCAGGTGAACAGTGTTGGAATCAGTTGCATATGTGCCTCCCACTTGTTAAGGGATCAAAAGTAATGGGACAATTGGCTTCTCAGCTGTTCCATGGCCAGGTGTGTGTTATTCCCTCATTATCCCAATTACAATGAGCAGATAAAAGGTCCAGAGTTCATTTCAAGTGTGCTATTTGCATTTGGAATCTGTTGCTGTCAACTCTCAAGATGAGATCCAAAGAGCTGTCACTATCAGTGAAGCAAGCCGTCATTAGGCTGAAAAAAAACAAAACAAACCCATCAGAGAGATAGCAAAAACATTAGGCATGGCCAAAACAACTGTTTGGAACATTCTTAAAAAGAAGGAATGCACCGGTGAGCTCAGCAACACCAAAAGACCCAGAAGACCACGGAAAGCAACTGTGGTGGATGACCAAAGAACTCTTTCCCTGGTGAAGAAAACACCCTTTACAACAGTTGGCCAGATCAAAAACACTTTCCAGGAAGTAGGTGTATGTGTGTCAAAGTCAACAATCAAGAGAAGACTTCACCAGAGTGAATACAGAGGGTTCACCACAAGATGTAAACCATTGATGAGCCTCAAAAACAGGAAGGCCAGATTAGAGTTTGCCAAACGACATCTAAAAAAAGCCTTCACAGTTCTGGAACAACATCCTATGGACAGATGAGACCAAGATCAACTTGTACCAGAGTGGTGGGAAGAGAAGAGTATGGAGAAGGAAAGGAACTGCTCATGATCCTAAGCATACCACCTCATCAGTGAAGCATGGTGGTGGTAGTGTCATGGCGTGGGCATGTATGGCTGCCAATGGAACTGGTTCTCTTGTATTTATTGATGATGTGACTGCTGACAAAAGCAGCAGAATGAATTCTGAAGTGTTTCGTGCAATATTATCTGCTCATATTCAGCCAAATGCTTCAGAACTCATTGGAAGGCGCTTCACAGTGCAGATGGACAATTACCCAAAGCATACTGCAAAAGCAACCAAAGAGTTTTTTAAGGGAAAGAAGTGGAATGTTATGCAATGGCCAAGTCAATCACCTGACCTGAATCCGATTGAGCATGCATTTAACTTGCTGAAGACAAAACTGAAGGGAAAATGCCCCAAGAACAAGCAGGAACTAAAGACAGTTGCAGTAGAGGCCTGGCAGAGCATCACCAGGGATGAAACTCAGTGTCTAGTGATGTCTATGCGTTTCAGATTTCAGGCTCTAATTGACTGCAAAGGATTTGCAACCAAGTATTAAAAAGTGAAAGTTTGATTTATGATTATTATTCTGTCCCATTACTTTTGGCCCCTTAACAAGTGGGAGGCACATATGCAAACTGTTGTAATTCCTACACCGTTCACCTGATTTGGATGTAAATACCCTCACATTAAAGCTGACAGTCTGCAGTTAAAGCACATCTTGTATGTTTCATGTCAAATCCATTGTGGTGGTGTATAGAGCCAAAAATGTTAGAATTGTGCCGATGTCCCAATATTTATGGACCTGACTGTACAGTCGTGGCCAAAAGTTTTGAGAATTACATAAATATTGGAAATTGGAAAAGTTGCTGCTTAAGTTTTTATAATAGCAATTTGCATATACTCCAGAATGTTATGAAGAGTGATCAGATGAATTGCATAGTCCTTCTTTGCCATGAAAATTAATTTAATCCCAAAAAAAACTTTCCACTGCATTTCATTGCTGTCATTAAAGGACCTGCTGAGATCATTTCAGTAATCGTCTTGTTAACTCAGATGAGAATGTTGACGAGCACAAGGCTGGAGATCATTATGTCAGGCTGATTGGGTTAAAATGGCAGACTTGACATGTTAAAAGGAGGGTGATGCTTATAATCATTGTTCTTCCATTGTTAACCATGGTGACCTGCAAAGAAACGCGTGCAGCAATCATTGCGTTGCATTAAAATGGCTTCACAGGCAAAGATATTGTGGCTACTAAGATTGCACCTCAATCAACAATTTATAGGATCATCAAGAACTTCAAGGAAAGAGGTTCAATTCTTGTTAAGAAGGCTTCAGGACGTCCAAGAAAGTCCAGCAAGCGCCAGTATCGTCTCCTAAAGAGGATTCAGCTGCGGGATCAGAGTGACACCAGTGCAGAGCTTGCTCAGGAATGGCAGCAGGCAGGTGTGAGCGCATCTGCACGCACAGTGAGGCAAAGACTTTTCGAAGATGGCCTGGTGTCAAGAAGGGCAGCAAAGAAGCCACTTCTCTCCAAAATAAACATCAGGGACAGATTGAGCTTCTGCAGAAAGTATGGTGAATGGACTGCTGAGGACTGGGGCAAAGTCCTATTCTCCGATGAAGCCACTTTCCGATTGTTTGGGGCATCTGGAAAAAGGCTTGTCCAGAGGAGAAAAGGTGAGCGCTACCATCAGTCCTGTGTCATGCCAACAGTAAAGCATCCTGAGACCATTCATGTGTGGGGTTGCTTCTCATCCAAGGGAGTGGGCTCACTCACAATTTTGCTCAAAAACACAGCCATGAATAAAGAATGGTACCAAAACACCCTCCAACAGCAACTTCTTCCAACAATCCAACAACAGTTTGGTGAAGAACAATGCATTTTCCAGCACGATGGAGCACCGTGCCATAAGGCAAAAGTGATAACTAAGTGGCTCGGGGACCAAAACGTTGACATTTTGGGTCCATGGCCTGGAAACTCCCCAGATCTTAATCCCATTGAGAACTTGTGGTCAATCCTCAAGAGGCGGGTGGACAAACAAAAACCCACTAATTCTGATAAACTCCAAGAAGTGATTATGAAAGAATGGGTTGCTATCAGTCAGGAATTGGCCCAGAAGTTCATTGAGAGCATGCCCAGTCGAATTGCAGAGGTCCTGAAAAAGAAGGGCCAACACTGCAAATACTGACTCTTTGCATAAATGTCATGTAATTGTCGATAAAAGCCTTTGAAACGTATGAAGTGCGTGTAATTATATTTCACTACATCACAGAAACAACTGAAACAAGATCTAAAAGCAGTTTAGCAGCAAACTTTGTGAAAACTAATATTTTTGTCATTCTCAAAACTTTTGGCCACGACTGTATATAGGTTTTTTTTCCATAATTTATCCACACTTTGCCTATACACGGTGTCTGCAGGGAATTGTCACATCTGCGCTGCAATAGCGTGTGTCAGGGCCAGATATTGAGAAAAATATTACTGACAACAAATATATATTTTCCATAATTTATCCACATTTTTTCCATAAATGGTCCCTTATAACATATAACATTTAATATGAAGAAGGCGAGTATTAAGGGACAGGGAAGTGGCTGTGATGCTGATGGTGCACGCATAGGCTGTGGCCCTGCGCGCGGTGAAACTGTGCCTGCTGCCAGAGCACAAGAAAAACAATCACCCAAGATACCTAGCTTCATGTCCCAGTTTGCAGGGCGGCGCAGGACACCACTCTTGAAGTCAGCCCAGTGCAAGCAGGTGGTCGGTTGGAATGCAGCAGATAGTGCTTCCAGTCGGTTAAGCACCACCCTGTCTTCCACCAAGTCCAGTCTTAGTAGCCAGGAGTCTGGTCCACATAATCCTCACCCTGATCCTTCGTCCTCCCACCATTTACAGTCTGGCCAAACAAGTGATCCCACACTCTGGTATTCCGAGGACCTCTTTGCATCGCCATTAATTTATTTGGCCCTCTCGCCAAGCACGCTTGAAGAGGGGAACTGAGATCTTGTGCCTCTTGAGCATCCAGAGTCACAAGAACATGATGCTGGGGAACGACAATTAGTGTGTAATGAGGTGAATGATGATGAGACACAGTTGCCAATGACTCAACCGTAATTACTGTCTCAAGAGGTTGAGGAAAAGGATGACACACAGTTGTCAATCACTGAGTTTGTGGTTAGGTCAACGAATCAGGAAGATGATCAGAGTGAGGAAGTGGAAGAGGAGGTGCTGGACGACGAGGTCACTGACCCAACTTGGAAAGGTGGCAACAAGCTTAGCGAGGAGAGCAGTACAGAGGGGGAGGGATCTGCAGCACTGCAACAGGCTGCAAGAGGCAGTGGGGTGGCAAAAGGTAGAAGGTGGACACCACCGAACAGGCCTGCAACTGTTCCACAGAGCACCCCCTTGCGTAAATCTCCCTTGCCAAGGGGTAGGTGTTCGGCAGCATGGCGCTTTTTTGAGGAAAGTGCGGACGACAAAAGAATAGTAGTTTGCAACCTGTGCCACACCAAAATGAGCCGGGGTGTGAACACTAGCAACCTTACCACCACCAGCATGATCCGCCATATGGTATCAAAGCAGCCTAATAGGTGGGCCGAACGCCTGGGTCCACAATCTGTGTCTGCGGGTCACACCACTGCCTCCTCTTTTACTGTGTTACATGCTGGCCAATCCCCTGTCCAAGACGCAGGGCCGGATGCCACCTGTCCTGCACCTGGACCTTTGCAAGCACCATCAGTGACCACATGCACTTCCCTTTCCCAGAGCAGCATCCAAATCTCATTACCCCAGGCATTTGAATGCAAGTGCAAATACCCAGCCACCCACCCACAGGCCATAGCACTAAATGTGCAGCTTTCCAAATTACTGGCCCTGGCTTGTTGACACTGAGGCCTTCCGCAGCCTGATGTCGGCAGTTGTCCCTCATTACACAGTCCCCAGCCGCCACTATTTCTCAAGGTGTGCCGTGCCAGCCTTACACCAACATGTGTTCCTTAACATCGCACGTGTCCTGACACGAGATGGAAATGGGAGAAGACATTACACAAGTTGATGATCCTCAGTTCGTCTTCTCAGCGCGAATTGGAGGCTGAAGAGGAGGAGGAGGAGCAGGAGACGGTTGCCTGAGCTGTTCTGCGTGGGTGGGTAGAAGAGGAGGAAGAGGATGAGGAGATTGGGAGTGATCCTCCAGATGACGACAGCGAAGTCTTGCCTGTTGGTATTCTGGTACACATGGCTGACTTCATGTTAGACTGCCTTTCCCGCGACTCGTGCGTTATACGCATTTTAAACAACACGGATTACTAGTTGTTCACCCTTCTCGACCCCCACTACAAAGAGAACTTCTCACCTCTCATTCCTCTGGTGGAGAGGACGAGCAAAATGGTGCAATACCAGAAGATCCTTGTTGGAAAATTGATCCAAAATTTTCCATCTGACAACGCTGGCGGCAGAGTCCGTATTTTATGGGGATTTAATAATTATTTTATGCATATGTCAATTTGGTCGCCAAGTGTATGAGTGCTCGCTCATTTTTCTATTGTTACATTTGCCTTTTAAGAGAGGGTGGGGTGATTCCCTCTATATGAGCTTGTAGCACCATACCGTAACTACTTGCTAGTGAGCCACCACAACCTACTACTATAAATCTGTAGAGCTGTATGACGTCACCTGCAGATTAATGCAGCCATCAAAATCAAGTTGGGTTTGTCGGTTCCACCTCAGCTCACCAGTAGGCCCGCACCTAAAATCTTTTACTGGGTCAGCTCACCTGCAGGACCGCAACTCAAATCTTTTATAGGGTCAGCTCAACTGCAGGCCCGCAAATCATGCTGCCTTGCTATGTAGTAGTAGCCGTAGCCGTTTATCAGGCTCCCTCTCCGAAATCGAACAATGATTCCCCATTACCGGTGGTCACCATGTTAGGCACATATTAAAAGAACATCGAAAGTTGATAGGGAAGATATCCAAATGGATTGTGGAATGGGACGTGCGATCAAGCAGAAGTTATCTAGAGTCAACAAAGCGGCGGCAGCAGGGCCTCTCCTGTATAACGTTTCCTCATCTAAAATACCGCAGTGACATTCCCTGTAATTTTTTATTACTCATTCCAATAACAGGGCATCTTAAGAGTCCTGTATTGTTATTAATCATCCCTACCTCCACGAGTCGGGAGTGTGTGATTTACGTGACACCCGCCTGCCTTCCTTGGATGTGTTAGCCGTTTCTCAGGCTCCCTCTCCGGAATCAAACACTGATTCCCCGTTACCCGTAGTTTACAGTGGTTTTGAGCTGACAATTACATCGAAAGTTGATAGGCCAGACATCCGAATAGATCGTCGCCATCACGGGGACGTGCCATCTGCCCCAGGTTAACTAGAGTCACCAAAGCGGCAGCAGGCCACCGCCCATAATGTTTTAGATGGTCAGGTCAGCAGGCCCTTGCTCCTAATGTTTTTGAGGGTCACCAGCAGGCCATCAATCAAGGGTGTGTATGATGCACTCCTTTATGTAATATACAGGTTGTATCGGAGTGCCTCTTCCTTGTAATTTTTAGCAGCACTTGCACTTTATATACAAGTAAATATTCAGAAAAGAATGTTTTCTATAAATTTTTCCTCTAAAATCGATTCCTCCCCCCCCCTGGTTTTGTGCATATTATTGTCATTATTTAAAAGTGGCGTACTATTTGGACAACATAGTTCCCAGCAGCGACCAGCGAGTCCAAGATGCATCCATACATCCTACCCATGCTGTTACAGAACCATTTTGGTGGTGTTACCAACAATTTCTGACATTTTCTTATGAACCAGGCACCCTCCTCTCTTCAGAGCAGGGGGTACCTAGTTTAATGCTCGGGCTCTCCCATTGACTTCCATTATACTCGGGTACTCGGTCAAGCACCCAAATATCACGATGTGTTCGGCCCAAGCATCCGAGCACTATGGTGCTCGATCAACACTAGTGGCGAGTGGTTGTGCCTCTTTTTGGAATATTTATGTAATCCATGAAAAAATTTAATTAACAAATACCTGCATGGCACTACTTTTTGTTTATGATGCATGAGGAGCCATATAGCAGTAACTGCTTTGATGTACCATTCAAGATGTGACAACTGAGACCTGTTAGTGGCTGCAGTAGTCATGGGATCAAGCCACTTCCTGGTCAGCAGGGAACAGGGCTGTGGTGCAGACAGGTGAGTGATTTATTTTTAATTTTTTTTTATGGGGGACACATTGGGAACATAGGGGTTGTTGGCTCTTAGGCTGGACAAACCCTTTAACATACATAAAATAAATAATTTAGATAAATTAGATAATGTAGATAAATCTTTATAAACAGTTCTATTACATTTAGTGAAAGCCTTGTGGACCATGAAGGTGAAGTCGTAATTCAGCTACAAGACCTGTCCTGCTAGGATCCTTATTAGCCCTGCAGTGATATACTTCTGACCTTGAGAAGAGTTTTCTTACATTAACGAACTGTACATATACTTTCTTTAGACCCTTGACATAAAAGTTAAGCCTGGGGGCTCCAGGTGTTACATACGTATACACTTTTGTACAATATGATTAAACTCAACTTAAAGAAGTCAACTATGAACAATAGCATTGATGTCAATAATTACTGAGGTGTCCCTGATTTGAACCAAAATGAATGTTTGCAAACCTAAACCTAGTTGTCTACTTCTGTCAAATTCTTAAATATTCTTTGAAGAACTGAGAATGATGCCCTGGCCATTTTACAATTCAGGAGTTTGAAAGAGCTGTGAGACAACCCCTGTAAAGCCACTTTTAGTGTGCCTGCACACAGTGTAGATTACACGCCAATTTTGTGTGGAAAAACTGCGTTGAAATACATTACTAGAAAAGTGTATGAGACAAATCTCATGTGCACTTGGCTTTTATTCTTAGGTGCGGTAATTAGCCTGCCATGCAGATTTTGAAATCTGCAGCATGTCAGCGTTTTTGTGTGCATTATCTCCCTTTTCAATGGAAGAGTGAGATCTGCAGAGAATCCGCATAAAAAAATGCCATAAACAGTGCCGATTTATGTAGTGGTTTTTGTGCAGTTTTGGTGCAGATTTCACATAGATTTTCTGCACATAAACCTGTGCCGTGTGTACCAAATCTAAACCAAGTTGTCTTCTTAGGCTAGTTTCACACTAGTGGCAGGGGACACATGCGGTACTTTTAGTCCGGCTGCCTCTCGGCGTGCGCTGCCGTGTTGCCGATGGAACTCCGCCCCCGCCCCCATTATAGTCAATAGGGACAGAGCGGCAGGACATATCCGACAGGCTGTTCACCCACCGAAACAGCCTGCCGGACCCTTAGGCCCTTTTCACACGAGCGAGTTTTCCACGTGGGTGCAATGCGTGACGTGAACATTCTTTAATACAGAATGCTTAGTAGAAGGTCAATTGAGGGTTAAAAAAAATATTAATAATTAACTCACCTCCTCCAATTGATCGCGTAGAGTTGACGGTCTCCTGTTCTTTCTTCAGGACCTGTGAAAGTACCTGTGGTGACGTCACTGAGCTCATCACATGGTCCATTACCATCATGTGATGAGCACAGTGATGTCATCACAGGTCCTTTGACAATATAGAACATGCTGCGATTTTCACGCAACACACAAGTGATGCGTGAAAATCACCGCTCATGTGCACAGTCCCATAGAAATTACTGGGTCCGTATTCAGTGAGGGTGCAATGCGTTAACCTCACGCATTGCACCCACGCGGAAAACTCGTCCGTGTGAACCCAGCCGTAGAGTCTTCACACACATGAATTTTGCACTGATGTTTTTTTTTTACCAGTAAAAAAATAATATGCCTATGCATTTTTGTAGGGCACCTGCATTTATTTGCTTAGTTTTTTTTTAGCTTTTTGTAGCTTTTTTTTTTTCTAAATGGCTGTGCGAACTTTTTGCCTGCCTTTTTTCCCGATAATGAAAGGCATGTAAAACTCCAGAAAGAAATGCCAAAAGCTACAGCATGCTGTAAATCAAAAAGACATAAAACACCATCTAATCAACAAAAAATCTGTAAGCAAAAAATGCATGTGTCGCGTGTGTTTCATATTTCCCATAGACTATTAGGTAACATTTGGAGCTGGCATTTTTCCAGCAAAAAAACAGCCAAAAATTAGAAAAATCCCGAAAAACACCAGAAAAATATATATAAGATTTTTCCCTTAAGGGGAACCTGTCACCGGGATTTTGGGTATAGAGCTGAGGACATGTCAGCTCTATACCCAGTCCCCATAGCTCTGTGTGCTATTATTGTGTAAAAAAAACGATTTTATATATATGCAAATTAACCTGAGATGAGTCCTGTACATGAGATGAGTCAGGGACAGGACTCATCTCAGGTTAATTTGCATATGTATCAAATCGTTTTTTTGACACAATAAAAGCACACAGAGCTATGGGGACTAGGTATTGCGGATGTGCTAGTGGCCATCTAGCAACCCATGTCCTCAGCTCTATACACAAAATCCCAGTGATAGGTTCCCTTTACCGCCTCCGGACCGCCTAACGCAGGATCGCGTTCCGGAGGCGGCAGCTCTGCGCACAGTCACGCATATATGCGTCATCTCGCGAGACGCGAGATTTCCTGTGAACGCGCGCACACAGCGTCTAATATACCTGCTACCTGGTCCTCTGGTGGTCCCTTTTGCTTGGATCGACCACCAGAGGACACAGGCAGCTCAGTAATAAGTAGCACCAAACACCACTACACTACACCCCCCCCTGTCACTTATTAACCCCTTGTTAACCCCTGATCACCCCTGATCACCCCATATAGACTCCCTGATCACCCCCCTGTCATTGATCACCCCCCTGTCATTGATCACCCCCCTGTAAGGCTCCATTCAGACGTCCGTATGTTTTTTACGGATCCACGGATACATGGATCGGCAAAACACATACAGACGTCTGAATGGAGCCTTACAGGGGGGTGATCACCCCATATAGACTCCCTGATCACCCCCCTGTCATTGATCACCCCCCTGTAAGGCTCCATTCAGACGTCTGTATGTTTTTTACGGATCCACGGATACATGGATCGGATCCGCAAAACACATATGGACGTCTGAATGGAGCCTTACAGGGGGGTGATCAATGACAGGGGGGTGATCACCCCATATAGACTCCCTGATCACCCCCCTGTCATTGATCACCCCCCTGTAAGGCTCCATTCAGACATCCGTATGTTTTTTACAGATCCACGGATACATGGATCGGATCCGCAAAACACATACGGACGTCTGAATGGAGCCTTACAGGGGGGTGATCAATGACAGGGGGGTGATCACCCCATATAGACTCCCTGATCACCCCCCTGTCATTGATCACCCCCCTGTAAGGCTCCATTCAGACGTCCGTATGTTTTTTACAGATCCACGGATACATGGATCGGATCCGCAAAACACATACGGACGTCTGAATGGAACCTTACAGGGGGGTGATCAATGACAGGGGGGTGATCACCCCATATAGACTCCCTGATCACCCCCCTGTCATTGATCACCCCCCTGTCATTGATCACCCCCCTGTAAGGCTCCATTCAGACGTCCTTGTTTTTTACAGATCCACGGATACATGGATCGGATCCGCAAAACACATACGGACGTCTGAATGGAGCCTTACAGGGGGGTGATCAATGACAGGGGGGTGATCACCACATATAGACTCCCTGATCACCCCCCTGTCATTGATCACCCCCCTGTCATTGATCACCCCCCTGTAAGGCTCCATTCAGACATTTTTTGGCCCAAGTTAGCGCAAATTTTATTTTTATTTTTCTTACAAAGTCTCATATTCCACTAACTTGTGTCAAAAAATAAAATCTCACATGAACTCACCATACCCCTCACGGAATCCAAATGCGTAAAATTTTTTAGACATTTATATTCCAGACTTCTTCTCACGCTTTTGGGCCCCTAAAATGCCAGGGCAGTATAAATACCCCACATGTGACCCCATTTCGGAAAGAAGACACCCCAAGGTATTTCGTGAGGGGCATATTGAGTCCATGAAAGATTGAAATTTTTGTCCCAAGTTAGCGGAAAGGGAGACTTTGTGAGAAAAAACAAAAAAAAACTCAATTTCCGCTAACTTGTGCCAAAAAAAAAAATCGATGAACTCGCCATGCCCCTCATTGAATACCTTGGGGTGTCTTATTTCCAAAATGGGGTCACATGTGGGGTATTTATACTGCCCTGGCATTTTAGGGGCCCTAAAGCATGAGAAGAAGTCTGGGATCCAAATGTCTAAAAATGCCCTCCTAAAAGGAATGTGGGCCCCTTTGTGCATCTAGGCTGCAAAAAAGTGTCACACATGTGGTATCGCCGTACTCAGGAGAAGTTGGGGAATGTGTTTTGGGGTGTCATTATACATATACCCATGCTGGGTGAGAGAAATATCTCGGTCAAATGCCAACTTTGTATAAAAAAATGGGAAAAGTCTTTTGCCGAGATATTTATCTCACCCAGCATGGGTATATGTAAAATGACACCCCAAAACACATTGCCCAACTTCTCCTGAGTACGGCAATACCACATGTGTGACACTTTTTTGCAGCCTAGGTGGGCAAAGGGGCCCACATTCCAAAGAGCACCTTTTGGATTTCACCGGCCATTTTTTACAGATTTTGATTTCAAACTACTTTGCACGCATTTGGGCCCCTAAAATGCCAGGGCAGTATAACTACCCCACATGTGACCCCATTTTGGAACGAAGACACCCCAAGTTATTTCGTTATGAGCATAGTGAGTTCATGGAAGTTTTTATTTTTTGTCACAAGTTAGTGGAATATGAGACTTTGTAATAAAAAAAATAAAAAAAATAAAATCATCATTTTCCGCTAACTTGTGACAAAAAATAAAAAGTTCTATGAACTCACTATGCCCATCAGCGAATACCTTAGGGTGTCTACTTTCCGAAATGGGGTCATTTGTGGGGTGTTTGTACTGTCTGGCCATTGTAGAACCTCAGGAAACATGACAGGTGCTCAGAAAGTCAGAGCTGCTTCAAAAAGCGGAAATTCACATTTTTATACCATAGTTTGTAAACGCTATAACTTTTACCCAAACCATTTCTTTTTTTACCCAAACATTTTTTTTTTATCCAAGACATGTAGAACAATAAATTTAGAGAAAAATTTATATATGGATGTCGTTTTTTTTTGCAAAATTTTACAACAGAAAAAAAATCGTTAAATTTCGATTAATAACAAAAAAAGTAAAAATGTCAGCAGCAATGAAATACCACCAAATGAAAGCTCTATTAGTGAGAAGAAAAGGAGGTAAAATTCATTTGGGTGGTAAGTTGCATGACCGAGCAATAAACGGTGAAAGTAGTGTAGTGCAGAAGTGTAAAAAGTGGCCTGGTCATTAACCACCTCCGGACCGCCTAACGCAGGATCGCGTTCCGGAGGTGGCAGCCCTGCGCAGAGTCACGCATATATGCGTCATCTCGCGATGGCCGAGATTTCCTGTGAACGCGCGCACACAGGCGCGCGCGCTCACAGGAACGGAAGGTAAGAGAGTTGATCTCCAGCCTGCCAGCGGCGATCGTTCGCTGGCAGGCTGGAGATGTGTTTTTTTTAACCCCTAACAGGTATATTAGACGCTGTTTTGATAACAGCGTCTAATATACCTGCTACCTGGTCCTCTGGTGGTCCCATTTGTTTGGATCGACCACCAGAGGACACAGGTAGCTCAGTAAAGTCCCACCAAGCACCACTACACTACACTACACCCCCCCCCGTCACTTATTAACCCCTTATTAGCCCCTGATCACCCCTGATCACCCCTGATCACCCCATATAGACTCCCTGATCACCCCCCTGTCATTGATCACCCCCCTGTCATTTATTACCCCCCTGTAAAGCTCCATTCAGATGTCCGCATGATTTTTACGGATCCACTGATAGATGGATCGGATCCGCAAAACGCATCCGGACGTCTGAATGAAGCCTTACAGGGGCGTGATCAATGACTGTGGTTATCACCCCATATAGACTCCCTGATCACCCCCCCTGTCATTGATTACACCCCTGTCATTGATCAACCCCCTGTAAAGCTCCATTCAGACGTCCGCATGATTTTTACGGATCCACTGATAGATAGATCGGATCCGCAAAACGCATCCGGACGTCTGAATGAAGCCTTGCAGGGGCGTGATCAATGACTGTGGTGATCACCCCATATAGACTCCCTGATCACCCCCCTGTAAAGCTCCATTCAGATGTCCGCATGATTTTTACGGATGCACTGATAGATGGATCCGATCCGCAAAACGCATCCGGACGTCTGAATGAAGCCTTACAGGGGCATGATCAATGACTGTGGTGATCACCCCATATAGACTCCCTGATCACCCCCCTGTAAAGCTCCATTCAGATGTCCGCATGATTTTTACGGATGCACTGATAGATGGATCGGATCCGCAAAACGCATCCGGACGTCTGAATGAAGCCTTACAGGGGCATGATCAATGACTGTGGTGATCACCCCATATAGACTCCCTGATCACCCCCCTGTCATTGATCACCCCCCTGTAAAGCTCCATTCAGATGTCCGCATGATTTTTACGGATGCACTGATAGATGGATCCGATCCGCAAAACGCATCCGGACGTCTGAATGAAGCCTTACAGGGGCATGATCAATGACTGTGGTGATCACCCCATATAGACTCCCTGATCACCCCCCTGTCATTGATCACCCCCCTGTAAAGCTCCATTCAGATGTCCGCATGATTTTTACGGATGCACTGATAGATGGATCCGATCCGCAAAACGCATCCGGACGTCTGAATGAAGCCTTACAGGGGCATGATCAATAACTGTGGTGATCACCCCATATAGACTCCCTGATCACCCCCCTGTCATTGATTACCCCCCTGTAAAGCTCCATTCAGATGTCCGCATGATTTTTACGGATGCACTGATAGATGGATCGGATCCGCAAAACGCATCCGGACGTCTGAATGAAGCCTTACAGGGGCGTGATCAATGACTGTGGTGATCACCCCATATAGACTCCCTGATCACCCCCCTGTCATTGATTACCCCCCTGTCATTGATTACCCCCCTGTAAAGCTCCATTCAGACGTCCGCATGATTTTTACGGATCCACTGATAGATGGATCGGATCCGCAAAACGCATCCGGACGTCTGAATGAAGCCTTACAGGGGCGTGATCAATGACTGTGGTGATCACCCCATATAGACTCCCTGATCAACCCCCCTGTCATTGATCAACCCCCCTGTCATTGATCACCCCCCCTGTCATTGATCAACCCCCCTGTCATTGATCACCCCCCTGTCATTGATCACCCCTCTGTAAGGCTCCATTCAGATATTTTTTTGGCCCAAGTTAGCAGAATTTTTTTTTTTTTTTCTTACAAAGTCTCATATTCCACTAACTTGTGTCAAAAAATAAAATCTCACATGAACTCACCATACCCCTCACGGAATCCAAATGCGTAAAATTTTTTAGACATTTATATTCCAGACTTCTTCTCACGCTTTAGGGCCCCTAGAATGCCAGGGCAGTATAAATACCCCACATGTGACCCCATTTCGGAAAGAAGACACCCCCAGGTATTCCGTGAGGGGCATATTGAGTCCATGAAAGATTGAAATTTTTGTCCCAAGTTAGCGGAACGGGAGACTTTGTGAGAAAAAAATTAAAAATATCAATTTCCGCTAACTTGTGCCAAAAAAAAAAAATTTCTATGAACTCGCCATGCCCCTCATTGAATACCTTGGGGTGTCTTCTTTCCAAAATGGGGTCACATGTGGGGTATTTATACTGCCCTGGCATTCTAGGGGCCCCAAAGCGTGAGAAGAAGTCTGGTATCCAAATGTCTAAAAATGCCCTCCTAAAAGGAATTTGGGCACCTTTGCGCATCTAGGCTGCAAAAAAGTGTCACACATCTGGTATCGCCGTACTCAGGAGAAGTTGGGGAATGTGTTTTGGGGTGTCATTTTACATATACCCATGCTGGGTGAGAGAAATATCTTGGTCAAATGCCAACTTTGTATAAAAAAATGGGAAAAGTTGTCTTTTGCCAAGATATTTCTCTCACCCAGCATGGGTATATGTAAAATGACACCCCAAAACACATTCCCCAACTTCTCCTGAATACGGCGATACCACATGTGTGACACTTTTTTGCAGCCTAGGTGGGCAAAGGGGCCCATATTCCAAAGAGCACCTTTAGGATTTCACAGGTCATTTACCTACTTACCACACATTAGGGCCCCTGGAAAATGCCAGGGCAGTATAACTACCCCACAAGTGACCCCATTTTGGAAAGAAGACACCCCAAGGTATTCCGTGAGGGGCATGGCGAGTTCCTAGAATTTTTTATTTTTTGTCACAAGTTAGTGGAAAATGCTTATTTTTTTTTTTTTTTTTTTTTTCATACAAAGTCTCATATTCCACTAACTTGTGACAAAAAATAAAAAGTTCCATGAACTCACTATGCCCATCAGCGAATACCTTGGGGTCTCTTCTTTCTAAAATGGGGTCACTTGTGGGGTAGTTATACTGCCCTGGCATTCTAGGGGCCCAAATGTGTGGTAAGGAGTTTGAAATCAAATTCTGTAAAAAATGACCTGTGAAATCCGAAAGGTGCTCTTTTGAATATGGGCCCCTTTGCCCACCTAGGCTGCAAAAAAGTGTCACACATCTGGTATCTCCGTAATCGGGAGAAGTTGGGGAATGTGTTTTGGGGTGTCATTTTACATATACCCATGCTGGGTGAGAGAAATATCTTGGCAAAAGACAACTTTTCCCATTTTTTTATACAAAGTTGGCATTTGACCAAGATATTTATCTCACCCAGCATGGGTATATGTAAAAAGACACCCCAAAACACATTCCTCAACTTCTCCTGAATACAGAGATACCAGATGTGTGACACTTTTTTGCAGCCTAGGTGGGCAAAGGGGCCCACATTCCAAAGAGCACCTTTTGGATTTCACAGGTCATTTACCTACTTACCACACATTTGGGCCCCTAGAATGCCAGGGCAGTATAACTACCCCACAAGTGACCCCCATTTTGGAAAGAAGAGACCCCAAGGTATTCGCTGATGGGCATAGTGAGTTCATGGAAGTTTTTATTTTTTGTCACAAGTTTGTGGAATATGAGACTTTGTATGAAAAAAAAAAAAAAAAAAAAAATCATCATTTTCCACTAACTTGTGACAAAAAATAAAAAATTCTAGGAACTCGCCATGCCCCTCACGGAATACCTTGGGGTGTCTTCTTTCCAAAATGGGGTCACTTGTGGGGTAGTTATACTGCCCTGGTATTCTAGGGGCCCAAATGTGTGGTAAGGAGTTTGAAATCAAATTCAGGAAAAAATGAGGAGTGAAATCCGAAAGGTGCTCTTTGGAATATGGGCCCCTTTGCCCACCTAGGCTGCAAAAAAGTGTCACACATCTGGTATCCCCGTACTCAGGAGAAGTTGAGGAATGTGTTTTGGGGTGTCTTTTTACATATACCCATGCTGGGTGAGATAAATATCTTGGTCAAATGACAACTTTGTATAAAAAAATGGGAAAAGTTGTCTTTTGCCAAGATATTTCTCTCACCCAGCATGGGTATATATAAAATGACACCCCAAAACACATTCCCCACCTTCTCCTGAGTATGGAGATACCAGATGTGTGACACTTTTTTGCAGCCTAGGTGGGCAAAGGGGCCCATATTCCAAAGAGCACCTTTCGGATTTCACAGGTCATTTTTTACAGAATTTGATTTCAAACTCCTTACCACACATTTGGGCCCCTAGAATGCCAGGGCAGTATAACTACCCCACAAGTGACCCCATTTTGGAAAGAAGAGACCCCAAGGTATTCGCTGATGGGCATAGTGAGTTCATAGAACTTTTTATTTTTTGTCACAAGTTAGTGGAATATGAGACTTTGTAAGAAAAAATAAATAAAAAATCATAATTTTCCGCTAACTTGTGACAAAAAATAAAAAGTTCTATGAACTCACTATGCCCATCAGCGAATACCTTAGGGTGTGTACTTTCAGAAATGGGGTCATTTGTGGGGTGTTTGTACTGTCTGGGCATTGTAGAACCTCAGGAAACATGACAGGTGCTCAGAAAGTCAGAGCTGCTTCAAAAAGCGGAAATTCACATTTTTGTACCATAGTTTGTAAACGCTATAACTTTTACCCAAACCATTTTTTTTTTACCCAAACATTTTTTTTTAATCAAAAACATGTAGAACTATAAATTTAGAGCAAAATTTCTATATGGATGTCGTTTTTTTTGCAAAATTTTACAACTGAAAGTGAAAAATGTCATTTTTTTGCAAAAAAATCGTTAAATTTCGATTAATAACAAAAAAAGTAAAAATGTCAGCAGCAATGAAATACCACCAAATGAAAGCTCTATTAGTGAGAAGAAAAGGAGGTAAAATTCATTTGGGTGGTAAGTTGCATGACCGAGCAATAAACGGTGAAAGTAGTGTAGGTCAGAAGTGTAAAAAGTGGCCTGGTCTTTCAGGGTGTTTAAGCACTGGGGGCTGAGGTGATTAAGGGTGTTTAAGCTAAGGGGGCTGAGGTGGTTAAGCTAGTGCAACACGGGGACTTTCGCTGCGATATGCATTCTGCGGGCAAAGATTGCAACGTTGCTAAGTTACTCTACTGTGCATTGCACATTTGCAACATAACAAATGTCATTGGGATTAAATTGCGACATGCATTTTGTCGCAGACCTAAACCATTCACATTCATTATGTACTGTAGTGATGTACATGGCGATGCTGCTATCTTCGACTGCGCAATGTGTCGCCATGTTTTTTTACCACCTTAAATGAGTTCTTAATGGGGTTGTCTCACTTTAGAAAGTGGCATTGATCATGTACATAAAGTTAATACAAGGCACTTGCTAATGTATTGTTATTCTTCATATTGCTTCTTTGCTGGCTGGATTCATTTTTTCACCACATTATAAACTGCTTGTTTCCATGGTTGCGACCACCCTGTAATCCATCAGAGGTGGTCGTGATTGTACACTATAGGAAAATGCGCTGGCCTCTCTGGTGGCTGGGACCGTGGGACCGCATATAGGCTAGTGCTTTTTCCTGTGCAAGCACGACCACCACTGATGGATTGCAGGGTGGTCGCAACCATGGAAACAAGCAGTGTATAATGTGAAGGAAAAAATGAATCCAGCCAGCAACGGAAGCAATATGGATAATCACTATACATCAGTAAGTGCCTTGTATTAACTTTCTCTACATGATAAATGCTATTTGCCAATCCCTTTAATGTTAGCTTCAGCCAATAAGATAAGTGATACATGACATCATCCTGCGTGTCTTTTCCAAAGAAATTAGATAACCTTAAATTTGCCCATTTTGATTCTTTCATTTATGTTTCTGCTAGCACATCATCACTTCTTCTAGATTCCACTGCTGACCTACTTTAAGTGCATATCCATAATGTATTTCACAAGACTTGACCTCACCATGATCCTGCCAAGATTTTCTGCTGACATTGACATTTTTTGGAAACTTGTCAAATGAAAAGTAAAAACTCATTTTCTTATGCATTTCTATTCAACTGAATAAAATATAAAAAAAACTGTACCGTCTTTGTGGAATATTCAAGTATAGATCTGTTTAACACCACACTATCTGGTATCGCTGGCCAGCAGTTCCTTTTCATTACTTTCCCCCCATAGTCAGTGAAAGGGATGATAAGTGGTGACGTGTGACTTCAGCTGGATTTGAATGAAGTCATCCAAAGATTTAGGGATTAATTAATACAAAGAGGAAAATGCGCAGGAAGTGCTGATATTCGCATGTATTGGATTGCATGTCGGTATCGGAATGTTGCTTTCATCCAACATAAAATCTGAATGTACAGTGTGGCCAGATGAATAGGAAACTGTCAAAAGGGAAAAGCAATAAAACAATGGCTGCTTTTCAGGGATAATGTTAAATGCAGACCTGATCATAACGTGCATTTTTCCACTTCGAAGAATACTGTTAGATCATTTAACTATCCCCAGTAAATATACCGTACTGTGAAAAAGTATTTACCCTTTTCCCAAATTCTTCTTCTTTTGCATATTTGTCACACTTGAATGTTTCAGATCATCAAACTAAATGATGATTTCATTTATTGAAAGAAAAAGTATGTTCCACCCTACCTGAATCAACCAGTTAACCAGATTCAATTGACAATTCGGTTAAATTTCACTAGCTACACCAAGGCATAATTATTGCTAGACCCAGTGGCGTAGCGTGGGTTGCCAGCACCCGGGGAAAAACAAAAATTGTGCCCCCCAACCTGTGGGCACGCCCCTTTTAACAGATAATGTAGTAGATCACTTGCAGTCCTACGTTACTCCACAGATGACACAGTGATAACTCTCTGAGTACAGATAATGTAGTAGATTCACCTGCAGTCCTATGTAACACCACAGATAACAGTGATAACTCTCTGAGTACAGATAATGTAGTAGATGTCACCTGCAGTCCTATGTAACACCACAGATAACACAGTGATAACTCTCTGAGTACAGATAATGTAGTAGATTCACCTGCAGTCCTATGTAACACCTCAGATAACACAGTGATAACTCTCTGAGTACAGATAATGTAGTAGATGTCACCTGCAGTCCTATGTAACACCTCAGATGACACAGTGATAACTCTCTGAGTACAGATAATGTAGTAGATGTCACCTGCAGTCCTATGTAACACCTCAGATAACAGTGATAACTCTCCGTGTACAGATAATGTAGTAGATTCACCTGCAGTCCTATGTAATACCTCAGATAACACAGTGATAACTCTCTGAGTACAGATAATGTAGTAGATGGGTGAGAGGACCGAGAATTCAGAACACGCACAGTGTGACCTGAAGTCTGGGGCCAGGATGCGGCAGGGTGGACCAAATTCTCAATCTCCTCCCCAACCCTACCGTGAAACAGATATGTGGATGGACATTACATACATCGCTAATAAATATACTGTAGAATACAGCACCATATCTGTTACATCCAGTGATGTCTCCTGGGATGTAGACTCTTTCCTAAACATCTTCATTCAGAGATTAGACCGCCATGATACCTTCTTTCAGCCGCTTCTGGTCTCTGCAGAGTTTCACAGAATTTTTTTTTAGGTTCCTCACTTTACTATCATCCTGTCCTTCCTGGTGTCTCAACACTGTCATCCTGCTGCCCCCAAATTCTGTGCTAGAGCCAGACAGAGTCCCCCATTTCTTATAATATTATTACCCCTGTATATTATAATTTCCTCCTCTATATTATTATAATGGACCCCTCTATTATTATTATTATTATTATTATTAATAATAATATTAATTGCCCCTCTGTATTATTATCATTATTATTACCCCCTCTATATTATTATTTATATTGATGGCCCCCTCTGTATTATTATTATTATTATTATTATTATTATTATTATTATTATTATGGCCCCCTCTTTATCATTATTATAATGGGACCCTCTGTATTATTTGTATAATGGAACCCTCTTTGTTATTAGTATAATGGCCCCCTCTTTGTTATTAATATAATGGCCCGCTCTTTATTATTAATATAATGGCCCCCTCTTTATTATTATATAATGGCCCCCTCTTTTTTATTATATAATGGACCCCTCTTTGTTATTAATATAATGGACCCTTATTTGTTATTTATATAATGGCTCCCTCTTTATTATTATATAATGGACCCCTCTTTGTTATTAATATAATGGACCCTTATTTGTTATTTATATAATGGCCCCCTCTTTATTATTATATAATGGCCCCCTCTTTATTATTATATAATGGACCCCTCTTTGTTATTAATATAATGGACCCTTATTTGTTATTTATATAATGGCTCCCTCTTTGTTAATAGTATAATGTCCCCTCTTTATTATTAATATAATGACCCCCTCTGTATTATTATTATTATTATTATTATTATTATTATTATTATTAATAATATTAATGGCCCCCCTGTAGTATTATTATTATTACCCCCTCTGTATTATTATAATCAATGGACCCCTCTGTATTATTATTATTATTATTATTATGGCCCCCTTTGTATCATTATTATAATGGACCCCTCTGTATTATTATTATTATTATTATTATTATTATTATTATAATGGCCGCCACTTTATTATTAGTATAATGGACCTGTCTTTGTTATTAGTATAATGGCCCCCGCTTTGTTATTAATATATTGGCCCCCAATTTGTTATTAATATAATGGCCCCCTTATTGTTATTAGTATAGTGGCCACCTCTTTGTTATTAGTATAGTGGCCACTCTAATTAGCATAATATCCTAATTCCTCTTTCTGCTCCTCCCCCACCCCCTAATGCCCCAGTACCTCTGCAATTAAGGTACGGTAAATACATTAAAAAAATAAATATATAATACTTACTTCTCTGCATCACAGCTTGTGGCGTCCTGGAGCAGGCGGTCACGAATGCCTCACTATGCCTTTCCGCGCCGTGTCATCACGTCAACTCGTAAGACCCGACGCAGGAGGTCACAGTGAGGTAATCGTGACCGAGTCCTGCGTCGCTCTACTGTCTCATAGGCTTCAGGCCTAGTGGCCTGAAGTGTGTCCCTCATTGAAATGCCTGCTGCTTGGTGCCCCCTGCAAGTTGGCGCCCGGGGTAACCCCCCCCCCCCCACACACACACACACACACACACACACACACACTACGCCACTGGCTAGACCTGTTGATCATCACTTAAATTGAACCTGTCTGACACTGCGACACAAGCTTGAAGGTCTCAGCAACACATGATGTCACATGCTCCCCTGTTTGAAGGGAATGGTGGATAAGAATGTGTGCTGCCGCTCTATTGGGCTATTGCAGATAGCCGAGCCCTTGTATTCAGCTATCTCTGGCAGTCCCATAGAGTTGACTGGAGCAGCACCACACACGTGTGTTTGCCAGGTCATTCAAGCTGGGGAACACGGGACCCTGTTCTAGTGATTAGCGGGAATCCCAGCAGTTGGACCCTGATCACTTATCCCCTATCCATTTTAAGTTCAAACTTTTAGTAATAGGTCAACTCCTTGGGATAAAATTCTGTGGACTGTTGAGTCAAAGGTGGATACAGCATTAACATTGAAGTATTTGAACTAATCGACTTCGGATCTCTTATCCAAAGGTCGTTTCTCCCAGGCCTAATGGTGGTAGTTTAATGGTCTGGGGATGCTTTGCTACTGCCCGACTTCGACGACAACCTGAAGGAGAACGTTGTTATGCACCAAGACAATGGTCCAACACATGTAAATAATAGATAGGCAGGCACTCTTTATCTGGTTGCTACATCAAATATTTATTATAAGGTATAATTGCGATTTTAAATATCGATATCACGTCTAAAAAAATAAAAATAATTGTGGATGTCTTTCGACAGTCCAACTAGTGAATTATGTCCAAGTTCTTCTAATAATATGTGAAAACAAGTTGTGAAGATACCATAAATAGGGTATTGTAAAAAAGGGGATAAAATATAAAAAGCAGGTTGAGTAAAACCAAAGATAAGTAAAGCAAGTAAATATCCAGAGGAGATAAAAAGGAGATAAAAAGGGATGTAGGATCTTATCTTCGTCTAATGTAGGTTATGGACAGTTTATATTGTAATCTTTGTGTAAATAGTTTGCATCAAAAGAGTTGGTTAGTCAGAGTAAATAGTATGCGGTATGATGAGCTTTTGGTGATAATGTTTCCGCTACTGATGGTTGCATCCCTCACTGCAGTTAGACGGTACTCACCCTGTTGACTGGTTGCTACTGCTGTATAGTCTGTGGAGATGAATCCGGGCGTACTTTTTCTCCTCGTGTGGCCGAGTCAGCGTCTCACGTAATCAGTCACGTGGTGTTGTATATGCCGATCAACTGACGCTTCTGTCTTGCGCTGCTTTTTAAGTTCTTCCTTTATATCTACTTTCGTTTATGATGAAAAAAATCCTTCAGTGATGTTGTGGGTATTGGTGGGTAGTCTCTGTAGTGTCAGGTAATGCCAGGTGATTCCAGACGCGTTTCGAGGTACTCCAACCTCTTCCTCAGTGGCCTTGTTTGAACCTTTTGGACTGCCCTTTTTTTTCTTAGCCACTTAATCAATAGGCCCACCAAAAAACCCGGTCCGGAGTTTGTTCACTTAGGATTTGTTACTCATATTGTTTTTTTCTTTTATTTGGACATTTCTATGTTGTACATATATGTAGACAAGGGCATATAATCTTGCTGTTTGGGATTGATTATCGATTTTTTGGGAAATAAATAGTTAGGTATTAAAATTTATATATGAATAGTGTGAAGATGTAAAAATATAAAAAATATATATTGGAGTGTAAAATATAGTAGAAATATACAAAATAAACAGAATGAGTCTTCATACAAGGTAATGGTGATGAATTTCTACGTAGAAGATAATGGCAACGATCTTAGTCATATAATTATGTCTATTTTTATAAAAACCGCATACGTGTTTTTCATGCGTTTTTCTGTATGTATGCGCTTTTTCTTCTATTGCTGCTGTATTGTCTTTGTTGTTTAGTCTTATGTTTCAGTTTGCGTAAAGAAGGTTTTGTGTGTCTGTTGATTGCATAACTTTACATCTGAGTATATATATTTTATCTTAGATGGTATCTTTGTGTGTAGATTGAGAGCAATGGAGCGGGGCGCAGCATAGCGTAGTGCAACTTGACTTAGGGGGAAGTTGAAGGCAGATAAAGGGTTAAGGTTTATTTTGGGTTAGGGGTTGGGCTAGGAATTTTGCGGGCATTATATATGTCTGGAGGAGGAGTCACCTCTCACCAGGGATTTGTCACGGTTCCCGCCCACCCTCCCTATTATTATGTTAGGGGAGTATTCTAATGGGCAGGTTAACGGAGGGTCCTGGAAGGCAATTCAAGGCTTAATAGGTGCATGACAAGTTGGAGCGTGCATCGCATGAGGATCGGTAAGCTGGTGGTTGGGGCCCCTGTTTGGCAAAATGGGCCCACAGGGGTAGATGGCATTAGAATTGGCGGATTTGGTGCCCTTGGGTCGGTGACCGCAGTCAAGGGTAAGGTGGTATGAAAAATGGAGGGAAGAGTGAGGAGAATGGCTCGCCTTGTTGCCTTCTAGGATCCTATTAGTCTTTCAAGGTTCGGAATGTTGTCATTTATTTTGATATGCTTTGATATGTTTTTCCTGTGTTTTATTATTAACATTGAAAAGTTGGTGATTTATGTAAATGTTTAATAAATTGGGCCGAGTAGGTATTCAGGTGTCTTATTGGGGAAGGGTAGTTAGTTGGGAAGGTTTTAGTGGATGACTGAAATGATCTTCCATCCTATTAAGTCATGAAAAAAGAACTAGTAATAATAAGTGAAAGAATAATATATATGTATAAAAAATAATGTTAGCAATTAAAATTGGGAATTAAAAATTGGGGATTTAAAAAAAACATAAAAGGTTAGTAGTGGTAATTGTTCTCCAGAATGGGAAATAGTGAATATCTTAGTTTTAAGATTGTGTCTGGTTCTGCTTGGAAAACGCACAAGCGTTTTTTCTGTGCGTTCTTTCCAGGTATATGCGTTTTTTCGCTTTTTTTTTGTGTTATTGTTGTGTTGTCTGTCATTTATTCATTGTTTAGTCTTGTGTTCTTTATGTGTCTGTTTGTCTCCCGTGTTGCTATTAGTGTTGATCACGAATATTCAAATTTCGAATATTCCAATTTTTTATTTTTTTTATTTTTTTATATTCGATTTTTTTTTTTTTATCAGTACACATGATCCCTCCCTGCTTCTAGCTTGTGGGCCAATAAGAAGGCTGCAATATACTTGACTTTAGGAGTAGTGTTGTTTGCGAATTTTGCTCTATATTCTTTTTTTTTCGAATATTCGCTATATTGCTATATATTCTTGTTTTAGCAATATAGCAAATATTCGAAAAAAAAACGAATATAGAGCAATTTAGCTAATATAGTGCTATAATCGTTTTTTATAGTTGTAATTCTTTTCCAATCTGAACTTCAGATGAGAAAAAAATTACAACTATTAGACAAAGAAGATTATAGCACTATATTAGCTAAATTGCTCTATATTTGTTTTTTTCGAATATTCGCTATATTGCTATATATTCTTGTTTTAGAATTTTACGAATATTCGAAAAAACTAAGTTATAGTAATATAGCGAATATTCAAAAAAAACGAATATAGGGCAATTTAGCTAATATAGTGCTATAATCTTTTTTTAATAGTTGTAATTTTTTTTCCAATCTGAACTTCAGATGAGAAAAAAATTACAACTATTAGACAAAAAAAGAATATCTAAACACAGGAACAACATTAAGAACGGATACGATAAACACTCCTTATCGAACCATTTCAAACTATATCACAATAAGGATGCAAGTAAACTAACATATATAGGCTTCGAGAAGGTGGAAATCAGCTGGAGAGGGGGAGACCACATCTCACGGATGTCAAGACAAGAATCAAGGAGGATATATGATTTCGAAACACTAATACCTGATGGTTTAAATGCTGAATTCGAACTATTTGGATTTTTATGACCCTAAAAGGCGAATAACCCCCCCCCCCCCCCCCCGTAGATACACAAACAATGAGATGACTACCTGTGACGTGCGCCCCTCGTTGACGGGCAGAAGTGGTTACCAGCACCGCTTCCGCTCCTCGATGGTAGGCTCTCGTTTCCTGGTATACGAATCAAATTAGAACTCAACAATAAAAGATCTCAATAAACCTAAAAGAAAATGATTATGGCCAGATAGTAACACGGGAGACAAACCAGGGCTGGGACAAGGTCCACCACCAACAGAGGCTGAGCTGCCCAAGTGAGCCCCCCCCCTTCCTTGCCTGCGCCCAGGGCCGGTGCAAGGTTTTTTACCAACACAAGCGAACCTACATTTTGGCGCCCCCTCCCACCCTCAGCTCACCTGGGGGAAGGGGGGGTGCGCCAAAATGTAGGTTCGTCCCATAAGACGCACCTAGGTTTTAGAGGAGGATAATAGGAAACAATATTTTTCATTCCACCTCAGGTCAGACCCGCAATGTTAATTAGACCTCAGCTCAGGTCTATAGAAGCAGGTACACTATTTTTACAAACCTTTGAGACTCTATTAACACTACTATCAACATCAGGTCATTTAGAGAAACAGCATCTTTTTTTAATTATGTTTTTTTTTTAGGTGTTAAAACATAACTTTCATTTGATTGCTGTAACACCTAAAGGAAAAATCTTTTTAAAAACCTGCTGTGTCTCTAGATGACCTTATGTTGATAGTAGTGTTAATAGAGCCTCAAAGGTCTGTAAAAATAGGGTAACTGCTTCTATAGACCTTTCAGACTCTATTACCACTGCTATCAACATAAGGTCATCTAGAGAAACAGCAGGTTTTTAATTTGTTTTCCTTTAGGTGTTCAAGCAATCAAATAAGTTAGGTTTTAACACCTAAAAAGAAAAAAGAATTTTAAAAACTTGCTCTTTCTCTAGGTGACCTTATATTTATAGTAGTGTTAATAGTCTCAAGGGTCTATAGAAGCAGTTACCCTATTTTTACAGACCTTTGAGACTCTATTAACACTACTATCAGCATAAGGTCATCTAGAGAAACAGCAGGCTTTAAAAAAAAAATCCCTTTAGTTGTTAGGGTAGATTACAATCAAATGAACGTTATGTGTTAAGATTAGGGTCAGAAGCAGACAAGCAGGGTTTGTTTAGCCTCTTGGGTATTAGTTTTTACATTCATAAAGCTCCACATTGAGCTTCCAGCAGCAGACAGATGCCAGGGCACTTCTGTGGTCACCTCACCTGGGCACATGGTCTTTGCTCAGCAGAGTCCTGCCATACATGCTGGGTAGATGCTAGAATGGATTTGTTAGAAGGAGGTCTGTGATGTCACTGGTCACATGCTCCTTCATGGTCACATGATCCACTGTGAGAACGCCTGCCTCCTGCTGTGTTCAGCTCCAGGGAGAAGGAGGTGTGAAAGGATGGACCAATGGCAGGGCTAGCTGATACTGGCCAATCAGCAGCCTCCTGCTCCTATCTACAAGCGCAGCTTAGAGTGAACACTGGCTGGGGAGGGCGCCCGGCAGCAAGTAAGTGATAAAAAAAAAAAAAAAGAGGTTTGTTTTTCCGCCCACCCCAGGCTGCGCCCTGAGGCTGGAGCCTCCCCAGCCTCTGTGTCGGCCCGGCCCTGAGACAAACAGACACATAAAGAACACCTTCAGGAACACAAGACTAAACAATGAATAAAATACAGACAACACAACAATAACACAAAAAAAGGGGAAAAAATGCATATACATGGAAAGACACACAGAAAACGCACAGAAAAAACGCACGTGCGTTTTCCAAGCAGAACCAGACACAATCTTAAAAAGATATTCACTATTTCCCATTCTGTAGCACAATTACCACTACTAACCTTTTATGGGTTTTTTAAATCCCCAATTTTTTATTCCTAATTTTAATTACTAACATTATTTTTTATACATATATATTATTCTTTCACTTATTATTACTAGTTCTTTTTTCAACCTACACACAAAGATACCATCTAAGATAAAATATATATACTCAGATGTAAAGTTATGCAATCAACAGAAACACAAAACCTTTTTTAAGCAAACTGAAACATAAGACTAAAAACAAAGACAATACAGCAGCAATAGAGAAAAACGCATGAAAAACGCGTAGAAAGCGCACATGCGTTTTTTTTATAAAAATAGACATAATTATATGACTAAGATTGTTGCCATTATCTTCTACGTAGAAATTCATCACCATTACCTTGTATGAAGACTCATTCTGTTTAATTTGTATATTTCTACTATATTTTACACTCCAATATATATTTTTTATATTTTTACATCTTAACACTATTCATATATAATTTTTAATACCAACTATCTAATTTCCCAAAAAATCGATAATCAATCCCAACCAGCAATATTATATGCCCTTGTCTACATACATGTACATAGACATAGGTGCCAAGATAACACAAGCACAACATAGAAATGTCCAAATAAAAGAAAAAAACTATATGAGTAACAAATCCTAAGTGAACAAACTCCGGACCGGGTTTTTTGGTGGGCCTATTGATTAAGTGGATTTAAAAGAGGGCAGTCCAAAAGGTTCAAACAAGGCCACTGAGGAAGAGGTTGGAGTACCTCGAAATGCGTCTGGCATCACCTGGCATTACCTGACACTACAGAGACTACCCACCAATACCCACAACATCACTGAAGGATTTTTTTCATCATAAACGAAAGCAGATATAAACAAAGAACCTAAAAAGCAGCGCAAGACAGAAGCGTCAGCTGACCGGCATATACAACACCATGTGAGACGCCGATTCGGCCACACGAGGAGAAAAAGTACGCCTGGATTCATCTCCACAGACCATGCAGTGGTAGGAACCAGCCAACAGGGTGAGTACCGTCTAACTGCAGTGTGGAACGCCACCAGCAGTAGCGGAAACCTTATCACCAAAAGCTCATCATACCGCATACTATTTACTCTGACTAACCAACTCTGCTGATGCAAACTATTTACACAAAGATTACAATATAAACTGTCCATAACCTACATTGGACGAACATAAGATCCTACATCCCTTTTTATTTCCTCTGGATATTTACTTGCTTTCACTTATGTTTGGTTTTACTCAACCTGTTTTTTTATATTTTATCCCCTTTTTTACAATACCCTATTTATGGTATCTTCACAACTTGTTTTCACATATTATTAGAAGAACTTGGACATAATTCACTAGTTGGACTGTCGAAAGACATCCACAATTAAAAAGAATTTTAATTTTTTTAGACGTGATATTGATATTTTAAATCGCAATTACACCTTATAATAAATATTATATGTAGCAACCAGATAAAGAGTGCCTGCCTATCTATTATTTACATATTTTCTGTTTCTCAGTGACTGGGTGAGTCACCTAAGACAGAGCACCAACCCAGAGCGTTAAATTGGGAGAGCCGCTATCAGCATTTTTTTCCTAATGGTCCAAAACACACAAGCAAGTCCACCTCTGATTGGCTTAAAAGAAACAAAATTAAGGTACTGGAGTAGCCAAGTCAATGTCCTAATCTGAATCCCACTGAGATGCTGTAGAACGAGCTTCTACTTCTAATGTGGCCGAATGAAAACAATTCTGCAAATAAGAGTGTGCCAAATTTCCTCCATAGCGATGTAAAAGACTGATCACAAGTTATCAAAACAAATATACTTTTTCATATTGGTTCTAAATAAAAAAAATTCTACATTTAATGGAATGATCATTTAACCTTTTGAAGACATGATAATATTCCGTTTTTGCATTTTCGTTTTCCACTCCCTGCCTGCCTGGAGCTATAACTTTTAAATTTTTCTGTTCACATAGATGTATGAGGGCTTGTTTTTTGCAGGATATGTTGCACTGTCCCCATTTAATATTGCATACAACGTGCTGGGAAGCTCGAAAAAAAATTCCAAATGGAGTGGAATTGGAAAAAGAACGTAACTGCCCCATAGTTTTATGGAGTTTTTTTTTATCACATTCCCTATGCAATAAAACTGACCTTTTCCCTTCATTCTTCAGGTCACTTTCACTACAGCTATATCACATTTATATAGTTTTTCCTTGTGTTTTAATGCAGAAAAAATTTTTTAATTTGGGAAAAAAACCTTATTCTTTGCATCGTCATATTCTGAACCCCATGACGTGTGAGGGCTCATTTTTTGTAGGACAATGTATTTTTTATTGTGAGTGACTTTTTGATCACTTTTTGTTCACTATGTTTTCATTGGTAATGCAACAAAAAAACTGCAAATCGGGCAATTTTTTCTGTTAAAGAGTTCACTGGATGGGATAAAATGTTTATATTTTAATAGTTTGCCATTTTGGGACATAGCAGTGCATATGATTTTTATTATTTTATTGTTTATTTTTATTATGGGGAAAGGGGTGATTTGAATTTTTATATATTTTTTTTTAAAACTTTCTTTTTTACTTTTTACCCGTGTCTTGAACTTGCAGTTTTTAGATTGCATTTCTTATATTCTGCTGTGATTTTACACAGCAGATTATTAGGAATTCAGTAGGGGTGTTCTGTCTTCATACACGTTCACACAGTGTGCAGTCTGACATTCAGCATAAACCATTCCTGTCTTCCAAATAAGAGGACTGTTCTTTGTAGTCTAACTTGTTTATTGGTAAAACAGGAATGTTGATTTGTAAAACTACAAGAATACAAATGTATGAGTATAAAGTATAGATTAGCATGTACTATAACATTTGTATTAACACTGAAGCAAATTGTAAAATGGCTGCCTATACATAAGATTACATGTCTATCTAACAGTAGTAACAACTCCCTGACTAACAGTCACAACTAGCTGAACAGCTCTGCAACACACAATATCCCTGAAATGAAGGTAGCTCTCTCACTAGATATGCTTTTACAAGGATGGTGGAGTTTAAGAAGGAGACATGCATATGACAGCTCTGATGATGTGTCCTGGAGACTGGAGGGTTCTCTTTCCCAGGATGCTTTGCACTCCCACAATGCTTTGCAGTCTTTGTAACAAGAAAACAAAGTGTAATACAACTTAACACCGCTAGATGGTGCTATAACCACACTAATCACTATAGAAATACCAAAACTGAGGCAGACGTGATATGTAATGATACTCTACTCTGCTGGGCAGAAAAAGAAGATTTATCAAAATGGTGTAAAGTAGAACTGGCTTATTTGCTCATAGCAACCAATCAGATTCCACCACTAATTTTCCAAAGGAGCTGTGAAAAATGAAAGGTGGAATCTGATAGGTTGGTATAGGCAACTAAATCAGTTCTAATTTACATCAGTTTGATAAATCTCCCCCTCACAGTCTTTTCCTATGGAGCCACCTGCACGCCTCCATAGGAACTACAGCTCTAATACCATGGCTTTCTTCAGAGAGACCCTGCTACACTGTTTCCCTGGGCCCCATGCACTGAAATGGGAGATAACGGCAGTGTGCCAGTCCTGTTTCCTGGCCACCTGGTGGTTGGCTGCTTAAACCTATCTTGCTTTAGTAACGGCAAGATGGGTCAACTCCTTTAAGAATGGCAGGCAAGCAATACAACTATTCTACACATCTGCAAGTAATACAGTTTAGGATGTGGCATTTGTGAAACTACAGAAACCTGATTCCCCAGCCTAGCAGCCCTCTCCAAACTTCTTACTGAAGGTCTGGTATTCATGAGGTGAGTTATTTATTTTTTTTATGAAAGTGCCTTTCATATGAGTTCACCTCCTTTCCAGCAAGATTAGAAAACACTGCTTCCAGCTACAGGGTATATAAGGAATTCCTTGTGCAGCAGAGGGACACAAGACCCCCTTTTCACTGACACGCACTTGAGAGGTAAGGTAATAAATAAGTTTGCTCATTTTTTCAGAAGCGAGAAACACATTAAGAAAACAAACACAAGCCTATTCCAGAACGGGTCGTCAGGATTTAAAATATTGCAAGTCAGTGAGCTATTTAACATGGCAGAACGTGCTAAGTCCATAAAGCAGGGTACAGAGCTGGCGCTATGATTTATTGCTTTTTCTTTCATACATTTTATGTCACCCATGGGTTGTTGTTTAGCGGAGGAAATAATATGAGCAAATTTGGAATTAAAAATTACCATTGACATTTGCTATTTTGTGATTAGTTATAGCAATTGTTGAACATTGGTAGAAATCTTAGTATTGTGACACTGTTGGTTTAATTGCTTTTATAATCTATAACGATGCAGTTGTATTGTTTGGTTATGTGCTGTGACTATTAGATAAGACTACCGAGGGCTACTGTGATTGAAGCAACATCACAAAATGTGATATTTAACTTTATGAGGATTTCCATAGAAAATGTTAAGGTCACAAGCTGACCGCCAGCCTGCATTCTCATGCCACAAATGTGGGAGAGCTGAGTTTATCTTGAAGCATAATGGGTAATATTTATCAATGCAGTTCCGCCATTTAACTGGTGCACAGAAAGGTTTAGTGAAGGTCAGAAGTTGCACCGTATTTATCGGTTGCTGTTCTTTATATTAGGGAATATGGCGCACTTAATCACAATGCTTTTAAAGTGTATACATCTAGCCATAGGAAAGATATGGAAATGATTACATGTGATGTAACAGAGCAGAATCAATGGGGGAAATTTATCATGAAGGGAATCCTTGAAGTCGGTTTTCCTTGAGTCTGCATTGGTGTATTTTGAGCCAGATTCATCAAACATTGCAGATTTTGGGGGCATTTATCATAATATTTATGCCATTATTGTTGCACACGCCATATTTGCACCACAATTTGCAACTTTTTGGGCTTCTGGCTACTTTTCTACAATGGCAAGGCAAGTAGGTGGAGCTTAGTAGGAGGGGCATGGTCTATCTCAGCCCGTCTGATTTACTATAACATAGGAACTGCCGTAGATCATCACTCAAGTCTATGCCAACCCCTAGGTTTCTGGCGGACAAAAGGCAGAAATGCACCTAATTTATTAAGAGGCATCTGCCTTTTACTAAATTAGGTGGACCTTACTCCAGCACAAGGAGATCAAAACTGGTGTATGGGAACACCAATCTTGATAAATATCCATGTTTTTTGCGACTTGAATGTTGCGGGCGCAGCAAACATGCCAGTCTCGCTGCAAACCTATTTGTTTCTATGGGATCACCGCTACTTTGAAATGCCTCTGCAGTCCTGGAAGTGCCCAGTGTCACCATGTAGCCCTACCCTTACACAGACTGCCCATTTACTCCAGTGGGCATTGACTTGTTTTCACAGTGGTGGTGCTGCTGTAGGGGAACTGAACACAGATTAAAGCTGATTGCTGGTGGGGACCACAACAAAAAGAGAATGTAAAATCTGCATTTATTTTTATGCACTTTTTCTTGGACTCCAATTGAATAGGTCAGCAATAAATAAAAATTCTCAATTTGCCCCGTCTTTCAAGTTGTATTAAATTTTTGGCTTAGTTTTCCAGACTTCTAATGACAAATCTATCATGCACTCATACCTCCATTGCTCCCTTTAGGGCTCATGAATGTGACCATATTGGGGTTTTGTACAAATAAATCTTCTGTACAAAGCCATTGTACAACCTCGATAGCACTATAAGGGGCCATACTGTACTTTCTCATGCCTCTCTTTTTTTTTATTATAAAGATTATAGCTTTTCAGTCAGATTTTCTATGAATCCAAAAATTGTGGTATTCTCCTTCAGAGCCATATTATGGAGGCACCACATGACGGCACATAGGACAGTGGAGCAGGGCTCTTTGTGCCTCCAACAAGTTGTGTACCCATGCTCTGTTTTGTACATAACACCTTAGGATGCTTTGGTATGCAGGTTTGCCATTCAAGGATAGGCAAAGCTACAGTAGGTAAACACGGTGGCTTTCATAATGGAATAAAGACCACGCTTTCCAAGAGCAGGAATAACTTACAGATGGCTCAATAGAATTATTAGCAACTGAAATTTTACTGATTTTAAAAGCCATTCATAATGTATTGTCAAGACTGACTACTTTATACATTCTTCCCGTACAAGATCACAGACAACACCTGCTGTAACTGTGATGGATTCATGAGGCAAAGTGAAGAAATAAAAATGCATACCTAGGGGCAAGGAAATAACTTCAAGAAATTGTAAGGCACTCAGAAATGAAATCATACTAAGTTTATTTCCTGAAAATATTGGATGGAAGAAACCACATGTAATATACTGTATATACCCTTTAAGCTGCAGTGATATAAAAAAAAGGTGAAAATGATTGTCTTTGTAACTTTTAATGTTCCATGTGATACAATTCTCCATGATATTGTCACATTAAGAAGAATGCATCAATCCTTTCCTCAGGGTAGAGAGCACTTCATAAGTGAGGGATATGGTGATTTGTCTTACTGGTACAGCTTCTTACTGGTTCTACTTTAATCTGCCCTATGGGGGGCAAGTATCAGTCAAGTTGGGTCAAGTCCTTCATATACACACCTCCATACTAACTTCTTTAACAGGGTTTTTCCAGGATTATTATCCAGTGCTGTTTTTTGCACTGGTGTGTTTGCTGTGGGTTGTGGTTATGACCCTGTTCACTTTCATTACTTGTTATTTTTGGTCATGCAACATCTGTAGTTTCTTAAGTCACAGATAGCCCCAGCCTTACTTTGAAATCCTGCTCCAAAGAATAACCTATATATCAGATGATCAGCTCTCAGATAGGGCAGCAGAAATCACCTGACAGGTTCTGTTTAAGCTTTTTTACAATAAAACAGGAAACTAACTTTAAAGGGAACCTCCGAAACACCCCCAAACTAGAGTAAGAGGTGGATAGTGTAAGTGATGCTTATGTAATTTCTATCCTTATAGCCAGCTGTAAGATGCATCGAGAGGACTCCTCTTTGAGTCCTCTCCATTAGGTGAATGAGCACCGGAGTCCTCTCAATGCATTTTACTGCTGGGAGTCAGAATGCAAGCGAATATGAAGATAAAAATTACATAACCAGACTCGACGTCACTTACGCTATACAATGCTTTCTCTATTTTGGAGCGTGTTTCAGAGCTGACAGATTCCTTTTAAGGAGATTAAACCACCACTAAAATCATCTGTTTCAATATTATGTATAAAAAGAAGTGATAACACTGTGCATGCCATAAGTATGTCTGGGCGGTGCCAGTATGGTGAATTGCCATGCATTCCTGGCTGTAATCACACCCATGATTCCTTGATTGATGTCCTATGGCCATTAGTGTTGAGTAAATCGAAGCATCTGAAGTGGAATTCAATCTGAAGTTTAGGAACAATTTGATTTGCCATGAAGCTGAATTTGCTTGTGGTAAAGAATCATTTTTCCTAAAATGGTGGCTAGAGTTGTTGGAAAGAAAAATAAATACTCACATTATTCGCTTGCTTGCACAAAGGCAGCCCGCTCCTCTCTTGAGTGGAAAAGACCTGCCGAAAGACCTGCGCTGACTGTAATGACGTCGCCGCACTCTGCCAGCGTGATAACGTCATTACACTCGGCGCAGGTCCTTCGGCAGGTCTTTTTCAATTAAAAGAGGAGCGGACTGCCTGTGCGTGAGCAAGTGGATGAGTTTTTTTTTTAAAAATCAGAAGGCCATATTTGACTAGCGTATTACGTTCTATTGATTGATAGGCTGAATAGGGTTTTAACATAGCGATTTGTGCTGAATTAATTCGTAATGAATCAAATTTCTTGTCAAATTTCGGCAAAGCTGCCGAATCGAATGTTTCAAAACTTTGCTAATTTCTAATGGCCATAATGCCTCATTACAAGACAGTTCCAGCGGCATCTGTAAATGGGGGAGTACTGGCCTCAGCGTTATCTGCCCATTACACATGATGCTGAAGAGTAATTTTAGAGAGGTAAAACCTAGCAGCATAACAACATGGAGTGGGTTATTCTAAGTTCTAGTGACCGAAAAATCTGTTCAGGAGTTTGCTGATCACAGAGCTGTCATTAGCTGTCATCGCCCAGTGCAGGGTAAGGCTTGTTTCACTCTGCCGGCAAACTGTTCCAGCAGTCTGTTACTGCATAGAATGCCAGGAATTGGCCGGATAAAAACCTCTCCGTAGCGGTATTTGGCAGATTCTCTGCATATTTGCCGAATCACCACCAGACCCCATTATAGTTAATGGGGCCGGATGGCATTCCGGTTGGGTCCAGAAATGCCAGATGCGGCAGGCTCCCCGTGACCAGAACAGCATGCCGGATCGGCAAACGCAATTGTGAAACAAGCTTGAATGTAGTATTATAAGTAGGCTATTTAAATGAATGCCCAACCTTGTAATCCACAGACAAGCTGGGTCATCCAGATCGAAAGCCAATCTTTGTGAGTGGCCTTCTACTCTGGTTTATACAGGGATCCTGCTTCTATGAATCCCATATACCGTAATGGGGCATATGGAAAGCAACAGTCTTTATATGACCCCCTTTAAGTAATAATGAGCTTGAGCTAAAAAATGTTGGTGAATATTAAATTAACTCTTTTTTTAATTTTCTATGCTCCAATTCTAGTAAAATGATTCCAGGGAGGTCAGTGGTTATATGAATAAATAGGATTATCCTGCAATAAAGTTAAAAATGGGAAATGGAAAACAAAAGTCTAATTTTCCTAGAAAGACATGTTAATGAATGAATTGCATCTACTCATCCCAACCAGATCTTTAATTTTTACACATCTGACAGACATTAGAAAGCGTATGTTGAGCAGTCTAGTACATCTCCTGCCAGGCTTGCATGTCTCGGCAGGAATACTTAGCACAAAGCTGTTACATAGGCCCAGAATGACACACACATGAAAATATGCCATGAAGGTGAACTCACTAAATTGTTCTGTCTGTCAGTAAAACAAACCATATACTATTGGCTTGCTGGGATATAAAGGAGAATTGGTTGAGAAAAATATAAAGGAAAACAATGTAGCTTCTATTAGAATGAACATACAGTACTATGTGGATTTTTTTTTAAAGAGCTGATAACATGCTAAGTAGTGATGATCAAGCATGCTCGGCCGAACACCTGTTCGGCTCAAGCATCTCGATGCTCGGCACAATAGCGGTATTCGGCCAAATACTGCATGTGCTCGAGCGCAATGCTCAAGTCTCCTATCCGCACGTTTCTTGGCTGCTACGCTGATTCTTAGTCAGGGAGAGCTGTGCTGAGGAAAGGACAGATAGTGTAGGGAGTGAAATAGGAATAATTTTATTAGAATTTTTTTTTCAGAAACCCAAAAGTCATTTTAAGGACTATTGTTGAGTGTGGCAGCAGCAATATATATTTTTAGTGCAACCTGCGCTAAATTGCTAAAACTTAACAGACCCAAAAGTCCTTTTAAGGACTACTGTGTGTGGCAGCAGCAATATCTTTTTTTAGCGCAAACTGCACTAAATAGCTAAAACTTTACAGACCCAAAAGTCCTTCTAAGGGCTATTGTGTGTGGCAGCAATATCTATTTTTAGCGCATCCTGTGCTAAATAGCATACAATAGTTAGGCCGCTGCAGACAGCGACATTAGCTGCGCCACATCTCCAGTGTAAAGTGTGCGCATCCAAAAAATATCTGCGACATCCAGTGTACTTTTTCTGTAGACGGTGTCTGCTGCGGACAGTGAAATTAGGTGCACCACATCTCTAGTGTAAAGTGTGCGCATCCAAAAAATATCTGTGACATCCAGTGTCCTTTTTCCGTAGACGGTGTCCACTGCAGACAGTGAGATTAGCTCTGCCACATCTCCAGTGCAAAGTGTGCACATCCCAAAAATATCTGTGACATCCAGTGTACTTTTTCCGTAGGCGGTGTCCGCTGCGGACAGTGACATTACCTGCGCCACAACTCCAGTGTAAAGTGTGCTCATCCGAAAAATATGTGATATCCAGTGTACTTTTTCCATAGACGGTGTCCGCTGTGGACAGTGACATTAGCTACGCCAGATCTCCAGTGTAACGTGTATGCATCCCAAAAATATGTGACATCCAGTGTACTTTTTCCGTAGACGGTGTCCGCTGCGGACAGTGACATTAGCTGCGCCACATCCCCAGTGTAAAGTGTGCGCATCCAAAAGATATCTGTGACATAAAGTGTACTTTTTCAATAGACGGTGTCCGCTTCTGACAGTGACATAACCAGTGCCACATCTGCAGTGTAATGTGTGCGCTGAAAAAATGTATCTGTGACATACAGTGTACTTTTTCCGTGGAGGGTGTCTGCTGCGGACAGTGATATTACCAGAGCCACATCTGCAGTGTAACGTGTGCATTTAATTTTTTTTATCTGTGACATACAGTGTACTTTGTCAATAGACGGTGTCCGCTTCTGACAGTGACATTACCAGGGCCACATCTAAAGTGTAACGTGTGCGTTTCAAAAATGTATCTGACATACAGTGTACTTTTTTGCATAGATGCTGCGGACAGTGACATTACAGGTGGTACCTCTCCTGTATAACGTTTCCTCATCCAAATACTGTACCTGTGACATTCCCTGTAATTTTTCATTAGCCGCTGGTGACAGCATTGACATTATCTGCGGGATATCCCCTGTGTGACGTTTCCACATCCCAAATACCTTTTTAAATTTGTTTGCGCATACCCTTCCAAATCCAACGCTACTGTACGTGTGACAGACTTTCAATCATATATAACATTTAATATAAAGAAGGTCGAGCAGTAAGGGACGGGGTAGTATCCGTGATGCCGATGGTGCACGCAGAGGCCGTGGCCCTGGGCGCAGTGAAACAAGAAAAACTATCATCCATGATACCTAGCTTCATGTCCCAGTTTGCAGGGAGACACAGGACACCACTCTTGACGTCAGACCAGTGCGACCAGGTGGTTGGTTGGATTGCAGCAGATAATGCTTCCAGTCGGTTAAGTACCACCCTGTCTTCCACCAAGTCCAGTCTCAGTAGCCAAGAGTCTGCTCAACCCAATCCTCACCCTGATCCTCCTTCCTCCCACCATGGAGAGTCTGGGCAAAGAAGTGATCCCACACTAGGATATTCCGAGGAGCTCTTTTCAGCGCCATTCCTTGTTTTGGTCCTCTTGCCAAGCATGCTTGAAGAGGGACAGATTTTGTGTCCTGATTCCCAAATTCTTGAACATGCACAATCACAAGAAGATGATGGTGGGGAACGGCAATTACTGTTTAATGAGGTGGATGATAATAAGACACAGTTGCCAATAACTCAACGGCAATTACTGTCTCAAGAGGTTGATGAAGAGGATGAGACACAGTTGTCAATCACTGAGGTAGTGGTTAGGTCAACAAGTCAGGAGGATGAGCAGAGTGAGGAAGTGGAAGAGGAGGTGGTGGACGATGAAGTCACTGACCCAACCTGGGAAGGTGGAAAGCCGAGCGAGGACAGCAGTACAGAGGGGGAGGCATCTGCTGCACCGCAACAGGCTGGAAAAGAAAGTGTGGTGGCAAAAGGGAGAAGGCGGGCCAAACCAAACAGGCCCGCAACCTTTCCCTGGAGTACACCCTTGCAGAAATCTCCCTTGCCAAGGGGTAGGTGTTCCGCAGTCTGGCGCTTATTTGAGGAAAGTGCGGACGACAAAAGAATTGTAATTTGCAACCTGTGCCATACAAAAATGAGCAGGGGCGTGAATACTATCAACCTCACCACCACCAACATGATCCGCCACATGGCATCAAAGCACCGTAATAGGTTGGCCAAACGACTGGGTCCACAATCTGTGTCTGCGGGTCACACCACTGCCTCATCTTCCCCTCTGTTATGTGCTGGCCAATCCCCTGACCAAGACGCAGGCCCGGATGCCACCCCCCATACACCTGGACCTTTGCAAGCATCATCAGCGACCACATCCACTTCCTTGTCCCAGCGCAGCATCCAAACGTCATTACCCCAGTCATTTGAACGCAATCGCAAATACCCAGCCATCCACCCACAGGCCATAGCACTAAATGCGCAGCTTTCCAAATTACTGGCCCTGGAAATGTTGCCATTTACCATAGGTTTGTTGACACTGAGGCCTTCTGCAGCCGGATGTCAAAGGCCATCCCTCGTTACGCAGTCCCCAGCTGCCACTATTTTTCAAGGTGTGCCGTGCCAGCCTTACACCAACATGTGTCCCTTAACATCACACGTGTCCTGACCAACGCAGTTACTGGGAAGGTCCACTTAATCACGGACACATGGACAAGTGCTTTCAGCCAGGGACGATACATTTCCCTGACGTCACACTGGGTGAATGTTGTTCGAGGCTGGGAACGAGTCATACCCTGGGATGGCACAGGTGCTACCGATGCCAAGGATTGCGGGCCCTATGTTGATAAGGGTTTCCACCAGCACCTACGTCAGTGGCTCCAACCCCCACTTCTCCTCCTCTGCCTCCTCCTCCACTTCCACCTCCGAATTATGCCCGTGCAGCACCAGTAGTCATCAGTCGGTAGCTGGAAGCAGTGTAGCACTGCAGTGGGGAAATGGCAACCCGCCGTACTGTAGCTGATATGCTTAGGGGACAAACAGCACACTGCCGCAGAGCTGTGGCAGGGGATAAGTGAACAGACAAAGCTGTGGCTCTTGCCACTCAACCTAGAACCAGGCATGGTTGTGTCTAATAATGGCCGTACCTTGGTGGTGGCTTTCGAGCTCGGCAAGCTCAGACACATCCCATGCCTAGCCCACGTGTTCAACCTTGTGGTTCAGCGGTTTCTCAAAACCTACCCCAATTTGCTTGAGCTACTGGTGAAGGTGCGCCGTGTGTGTGCACATTTCCGGAAGTCATCAACAGCTTCAGACGGTCTGTTAACACTGCAGCAGCGCTTGAAATTTTCAGTTCACCGGCTGTTGTGCGACGTGAGCACATGCTGTAACTCGACATTCCACATGTTGGCCAGGCTTTGTGAGCAGCAAAGGGCAGTAGTGGAATACCAGCTGCAACATGGTCGTCACCTTTCCAGTCAGCTTCCGCTATTCACAAGCCAGGAGTGGGCATGGATGTCTGACCTCTGTGAGATTTTAAGAAACTTTGAGGAATCAACACAGATGGTGAGCGGCGATAACGCTATTATCAGCGTAACCATCCCACTTCTGTGTCTACTCTAATGCTCGCTGCTCACAATTAAGTACGATGCTTTGCATGTGGAAGAGGTGGAAATGGGGGAAGATATTACACAGTGTGATAGCCAGACCACCCTCAGTTCATCTTCTCAGCACCAATTGGACGATGAGGAGGAGGAGCAGGAGACGGTTGCCTCCGCTACAGAGGGTAGTACCCATGGAAGTTTAATTGAATCTGTTCAGAGTGGGTGGGCAGAAGAGGAGGAAGAGGATGAGGAGATTGAGAGTGATCCTCCTGATGATGACAGCGAAGTCTTGCCTGTTGGTACTCTGGCACACATGGCTGTCTATCCCGCGACCCGCACGTTATACGCATTTTAGACAACACGGATTACTGGTTGTCCACCCTTCTCGACCCCCGCTACAAAGAGAACTTCTCATCTCTCGTGGAGAGGACGAGCAAAACGGTGCAATGCCAAAAGATCCTTGTTGAAAAATTGCTCCAAAAATTTCCATCTGACAAGGCTGGCGGCAGAGTCCGTAGTTCCTTGGCCAACCAAGGAGGGGAGACAAGGGGAACACACAGCAGTTCCAACGGAGGCAGGGCAACACTCTCCAAAGCCTGGGACAGTTTCATGACCCCCAGCACCCTCACCCTTATGTGCTGCCTAGTGTCACAAGGAGGGAAATTTTTTGGAAGATGGTGAAGAAGTACATAGCAGACCGTGTCAGCGTCCTCAATTATCCCTCAGTGCCTTACAACTACTGGGTGTCCAAGCTGGACACGTGACACGAACTGGCGCTCTACGACTTGGAGGTGCTGGCCCGCCCTGCCGCCAGCGTTTTGTCTGAGCGAGTATTTAGTGCTGCTGGTGGCATTATAACAGATAAGCGTATCCGCCTGTCAACTGAAAATGCTGACAGGTTGACTCTTATAAAAATCGACAAGGCCTGGATTGATCATGACTTCTCGATTCCACCAGAGGAAAGCTGATGAACATAAAGACACTTTAAATGTGTTGTTTATAATGTACTGAATACACTGTATTCCCATGCATCCCTTCCACCACAAACAAGGGTATATGATTGACTCTTCCTTTTCTCATCCTCCTTCTCCTCTTCCATCATATCAACATGCTTATTCGTCGCATATAATGCAGCTCACCAGCTGGCCTTCACCTACAATCTTTTACAGGGTCAGCTCACCTGAAGGTCCTCGCATATAATTTTTTTAGAGGTTCAGCTCACCAGCAGGCCCACGCCTACAATGCTTTACAGAGTCAGCTCACCAGTGGGCCCTTGCATATAATCTTTTACAGGGTCAGCTTACCAGTAGGCCCGCACCTAAAATATTTTACAGGGTCAGCTCACCTGCAGGCCCTCACCTAACTATACCTAATAGGTAATTTGCGCGCATGCTAACTTGCTTGGATTTGGTAGCCGTAGCCGTTTCTCAGGCTCCCTCTCCGGAATCGAATCATGATTCCCCGTTACCCCTGGTCACCATGGTTTGCGCTGAAAATAACATCGAAAGTTGACAGGGCAGACATCCGAATGGATCATCTCCGTCATGGGGACGTGCGATCGGCCCCAGGTTATCTAGAGTGACCAAAGTGGGAGCAGGCTCTCGCCCATAATGTTTTAGATGGTGAGATCAGCAGGCCCTTGCTCCAAATGTTTTTGAGGGTCACCAGCAGGCTATCAATCATAATTTTTCAAGGCTGTGTATGATGCTCAAGGCTGTGTATGATGCTCTCCTTTATGTGTAACAAAGGGTTTATTGAAGTGCCGGTTCCTTGTAATTTCTGGCAGCCCATAGTGCATAGGCTTTATGAGTGTAGAAGTCCCACCACATGAACAATTGTACCACAATGTGGATTAGGCCCTCCTTTATGTGATATACAGGTTGTATCGGAGTGTTTCTTCCTTGTAATTTTTGGCAGCACTTGCACTTTATATACAAGTTAATATACAGGAAAGAATGTTTCCAAACAATTTTTCCTCTATTTTATCTTTGGTTTGGTGCGTATTATTGTCAGTCTGTAAAAGTGGCGTACTACTCGGACAACATCGTTCCCAGCAGCGACATGGGAGTCCAAGATGCATCCAGACATCCTCCCCATGCTGTTCCGGAACCATTTCAGTGGTGTTTCCATAAATTTCTGATCTTTTCCTATGAACCAGGCACCCTCCCCTCTTCAGAGCAGGGGGTGCCTGGTTTAATGCTTGGGTTTTCCCATTCACTTCTATTATACTCGGGTGCTCACTAGAGCACCCAAGCATGCCGAGGTGTTCGGCGAGAGCACCCGAGCACTTTGGTGCTTGATCAACACTAATGCTAAGTATTATGGTAGAATTGCAATGTTCATAATCCGAGACACTTATTAGATGTGAACTTTACAGTGTAATCTTTCTTACCGTAAATTCTTTTTCCTTTAGTCCAAAGCAGCAGCACCCATGGGGACTTCTAATCCTCCTGAAACATAGGACAGGAGATGTCAATTAATCAATTAATATTAGATCCTATATTACTCCCTAGCTTAGAACCTCCCACTGTGTAATTCTAAATAAACCTAAGAGAGACAATAAACCACTCCAGTCTGTTTTAAAAATTGTTTTATTGGGTGGGTAATTATGTGCTGCTGCTTGAGACTAAAGAAAAGAGAATTTCTTTTTGGCAGCATAAGGAAGGGGCTACCCTTTTTTATCTGACAGATTCTGCATGAGCGAGTCCAGGTCTGGTCCGTAGAGCCTATTCGGATGAAATTCCATTGCACAAAGTGTATTCTTTGAGTGGACATCTGCCCCCGAAGGTTTTATCTATAAAGATCTTCTACCCGCCGTAGATAGTGCCAGAGACCAGGCATCAAATCTGGCCTGCTGCACTGAGACATCACAGAGGAAATTGGAAGCCAGAGCAACCTTCTTAAAAGATAATATATCATCTCTTGGTACACCTCTATCTATGTCTTCCTCCATCTGGAGAAGCCATGCACGGAGGTTTTTAGAAACCGTATAAGAGCATAGAGCTGCCTTCGCTTGGCCTGAGGCTGAGAGGTAACTTCTGCGCAAAGCATTATCCAACCTTTTATCCATCGGATCCGCAAAATTAGACCCCTCCTCGCTAGGGACCAAACTGCGTCGAAATAATTTTGATATGTCAACATCTACTTTAGGGGTTCTCCCCACTGTTTTTCCTCTTCTTGCCCTGTCATACACATGTTTTTTAAACCTCTTTTTAAATATTGGTCCCTTATCTGGCGTCTTTCACTCATTGACCATAAGCCTCTTCACCATAGGGTCTACCTTAAAGGCTCTGGATTTTTTAGGGTATACTGTTCCCCCCCATTATCTCAGCCTGTAATATGGCCTCGGGCTCCAAGGATTTAAGTAACCTTGACATTTTCCGCAATGGAGATAAATTCAGTTCCTGATAACTATCTTCCGATTCAGAAGTCTATCTTGTCAATCTCGTCTATGACCTTGTCATGTAAGATTCCCTGGGGGATGAATATATATTTTCAGAAATAGCACCTGGCCTTAACGACATCTGAGAACTTTACTTGAACCCAGCCGTCAGCTCAGTCCAAACGCCAGTGGCAAGGGATCCTCTACCCGCTGAGCCATTGGGATCTTGGAACATCCTTTTTTTTTTTAAACTACACACACATCCCGTCCATATTGCTGAGCACTGACAGGGAGGACTCGGACTCTAATTCTATGGATCTGGATATTTTTCCTGCCTCTTATCCCTTTACAGAGACATGTAAGTCTATGGGTAAGTATACTGTACTAGTATTTTACTAGTATAATATAATATTATATACTACTTAGGTGGGTGCCATAATGGTCATGACACCCAAAGCGTTTGCCTCTGCTTTACCACGCATGACACAGAATGTAGGCTTTGTTCACATCCGCATTGGAGGTTCCATTAATTTAAAAAAAATGGTCAAAATTGTGCAACATGTTCCTTTACTTTGTCCACTAAAATGATAGGCTCCCTGAAGGAAACTCGACATACCCTAATATAGTTCTGTCGCTGTTTCCATTTTTCTATTCCATAAAAATGGAAAGAGCAACACAGATGAGGCCGTAGCCTGGAGGATTTCTTTTAAGAATTTAAAGATGCAGCCTCTCTAAATTCATGGGATGGATGGTAGACATATAGAGTAAAAAAATATTATTTCTGCATTTTGCGCACTCCTGCAACTTCATTTCCCCAAACTGACAATGATGACACGTTACTAGGACAATTACTGTCTGATAGAAAATGGTCAAACCACATGGTCACTTGTCATCATTAGAATGGATTTATACTGACTTAAGGTCGATTTATATTAGGGAATAATCAGGCACATTATCGGGAAGGAACGTTCCTGTGAACTCTAATTCCCGACAATCTGCCCTTCTAAAGGTGCAGCAGAAACAGTCGTTTGTGCAGACAAGTGAATTATCATCTCAGACCAGCAGATTGTGTGGTCTAAACTGCAATCTGCTGCCCAGAAACAGTGCAGCTGTATGAGGACGAGCGATAGCAATAGCGATCCCTCATCCTCATACTGTGGAGGTGATCGCTGCATGTAAATGAGAGGCTTTACCTCTACTGAGCGAGCAGCTGATGCTTCCATCCCAACAATGTGACGCTCCTTGATCTGCTTTATAGCACTGGGTTTGGTTGTCAGTTAGTAAAATAAAAATTGGGAGTAAATTACTACGCTAAATGTTCCAGAATTCTGGTTCAATTTGTGCCCAAAAAAAAAGAAACAAAACCAAAACTGCCATATAAGCCTTACACCACATTTATGATGTGCTTTTTGAGCCTCAGTAGATAAGGTCCTTGGCTTAGAGAAAAATTTACGTGACTTAAAATGTGACAACATGCATCAAAATTTTGGCACAAAGCCAACCAATCAGTGATGTCTAGCATGAGCCATGCTGATACATTTGGTGGATTAGACTACCTTGTTTATGTTTACTTTGTATAATATAATATAATATTGGTCACTTTGAAACGACTCTATGAGAGTAGAAAAAAAACTTTTTGTCAAAAACAGTGCCTTTCTTGCCCATAGGCTGTAATGCTATTTCATAGATGTGTCAGAATCGTATAGTATAATGACATTTTTAAGGATAATATAATTTTAAAAAAACTATACATTAAAGGGGTTCTGCAGTTTGTTTTAACTATCTATCCTCTGGCAGCGCTGCGGCCTTCTCACTGTTTACCACCGGCCCAGTGATGTCATGACTAGTATCAACTGGCCTGGGCGGGGCTAAGTTCCGTTCACTTGAATGGAGCTTAGCCCCGCCCAGGCCAGTTGATACTAGTCGTGACGTCACTGGGCCAGTGGTAAACAGTGAGAAGGCCGCAGCGCTGCTGGAGCGCCGCTGCCTTCTCAAACAGCTGATCGGCGGGGGTCCCGGGTGTCGGGCCCCCGCCGGCCAGATGCTGATGATCTATCCAGAGGATAGATCATCAATTTAAACAAACTGCAGAACCACTTTAATGATCTCATTCCAAAATGCTGAGATGTAATACATTTGTCATAAATGTGTCCATTTAATATATTTAATGTTCTGTTTAAATAAAAAAATTGCATCAAATAAAGTTTGGGAGATGTGTTTTGTTTCTAACCATAAATAATCAATTTTTATTGTTATTATTACGAGAAATCTATTGTATGTAGTTAGTTACTGCTTTCCATACTGTTTCTGTGTTCATATGATAAAACAGCACTGGATACAAGCTCTCATAGACACATTCCCCAGGGTTTATCTGTCTAAATGGGGTGGCAGAGTTTAGAAAAAGTAGAGCAGTTCACTTCCCAGCCAAATGTCTCCTATTTTGGTGCGTGTCTTGTTTTATAAATGGAATAAAATGTAATTTAGAATATGCTTACTGTCCCACGGCTATAACCACGAGTTTTGCTAGTTTAAGAAAAAACATTTCAAGATTTCTAAAGGGTCATAAAAAACAAATATTGGAATGTCTACAGGGCAGCACTGAAATGTAACTAGAAGAAAGCTACTACAAAAAAATCAAAAGCTAAAATTAAAAGTTGCTCAGTAAAGATGTGACAGTTCTGAGCAGGTTAATATTCAATGGTAATAAACCACTGAATGAGAGCAGATTAGCTGACATAGGCCTTTCCATTTAAGATGTAGCAGTGCTGGTGTGTTGGTTAGGAGAGGCCAACAGTAGCAGCGGAGAGACAAGGTAATGGGCGTCAATAGGCATTGTGGCCTGTGTCCGATTATACCACTCACCAACCTAAAGTTTTTACAAATATGAGTGGGAAATCAATTTTTATTTTTTACTCTGCTTAGTTACCAGGTTTCCTATAAATAATAATATTAAAATTCATCAGATGTCTGCCCAATTTCACATAAATAATATTTTAAGCTGCACATAGATCACTGCCATACCAATAAAAGAAACTATAATAAACAGCGATGTTCCAAAAACTGCCATTCAAATATTATCAACATTTAAGAATTATTCATGTGTTTCACTATAAGGTACCATGTACAGCACTGTATTATGGCCACATAACCACCATAATACACCACACAAAAGAATATATCACAATTTTCTGTTGGGTTCTATATATGCAACAGGCTGCCTCCAGGGGCGATTGAGTCCCAGTGTTTAGGAATGCTGAGTTTGTGTCACAATGATTCTTCCTGGATATTGTCGCGCCCCAGGGTTAGGCTTTATAGCAACAAAGGAGTTGTAGGTTGGTGGAGTAAGTAGAGTCCAGGCTTGGTAAAGTTTAATGGTTTTTACTTGAATAAACTTGCAATAAACTTGTGTTATCCAAATAATACTTGATCTTTCTCTTGGTTCCAGCCAGGGGCGTAGCTAGAAATGCATGGGCCCCATAGCAAAAAAAAATTATGGGCCCCCCCCCTGCCATCCACAGATCCCCCTCCCCTAAATAGTGCCATCCACAGATCCCCCTCCCCTAAATAGTGCCATCCACAGATCCCCCTCCCCTAAATAGTGCCATCCACAGATCCCCCTCCCCTAAACAGTGCCATCCACAGATCCCTCTCCCCTAAACAGTGCCGTCCACAGATCCCCCTCCCCTAAATAGTGCCATCCACAGATCCCCCTCCCCTAAATAGTGCCATCCACAGATCCCCCTCCCCTAAATAGTGCCAACCACAGATCCCTCTCCCCTAAACAGTGCCATCCACAGATCCCTCTCCCCTAAATAGTGCCATCCACAGATCCCCCTCCCCTAAATAGTGCCATCCACAGATCCCCCTCCCCTAAATAGTGCCATCCACAGATCCCTCTCCCCTAAACAGTGCCATCCACAGATCCCCCTCCCCTAAACAGTGCCATCCACAGATCCCCCTCCCCTAAATAGTGCCATCAACAGATCCCCCCTCCCCTAAACAGTGCCATCCACAGATCCCTCTCCCCTAAACAGTGCCATCCACAGTATCAGGTGCCTCCCCCCCCCCATGTGCCAGTCAGTATCAGGTGCCAACCCCCCCAGGTGCCAGTATCAGGTCAGGTACCAACTCCCCTCCCCCTCCCCCCATGTGCCAGTATCAAGTGCCCCCCGCTCCCCCCATGGCAGTAACAGTCGGGTATTAAAAAAAAAATAATAAACACTTTTACTTACCTCCATGTCAGCGATGCGATGCAGCCTCTTCCTGTGTCCCTCCCTGTATTGTGTCCCGCCCTGTATGTGCATATATGGAGTCAGTGCTTGTATTTCAGAAAAGGTTTCTGCTGGGATTTGAACCCACGACCCTCTGTATCAGAGGCATCTAACCACAAGACCATAAGAGCAGCCTTGCTGCTGACTGAGAAATTATGAGACTTCTACTGTTATAGCAGTTGCAATGCCTACTTTATGGTTGTGAGGGTAAATGCTTTGCCACTGATACACTCATACATTGGAGGTTGTGGGTTCGAATCCCAGACACATCAGGAGACTTTAGAATACAGTAAGATTAGATCACATTAGCAAGGGGGCCTGAACGTTAAGACTGCTGCTGTGAAGGGGCCCTGAACATTAAGACATCGATATTTAACTAACTTGAAAATAAACTGTCGGCCCCGAAGCAGCTGCTTGCCCGGTAGTTTCGCCACCTCCTGGCTGCCTGTGTGTAGTGTCTGTGTGTGTTAATAAAAAAAAATAAAAAAAAATATCAATGCGGTCGGACGAGGGCCCCATAGCCACTGCTATGGTTGCTATGGCGATCCCTACGCCACTGGTTCCAGCAGGTAAACTTGAATACTTTGCTTTATCTCTCTGCTGCTGTGCTATTCTTTGGCTTCAGTCTGATTTCTATCAGCTTCAATTACTGTTTCTTATGAGAGTGAGGTATCCTGTGACCCATTTTGCTGAGTAGGTCTGAGTAGGCCTTTAGCACCGTTTTCCCTCTAAGAGGTACTAAGTCCTTTTATATTTTAGGAATGGGCTGATCTCTGAGCTACTTTCCCAAAGCTCTTGCAGAAGTGAGGGGAAAACCTTACCGCACCATGCTGCTTCACTCTCTCGCCCCCACTCTCAAATCCCCTCTCAACTCCTCGCCAGCTTCCCGCAACCCTTCCCTTGGTAGGAAGCAGGACTAGCAAACTTTTGCCAAAAAGGGGGGAGAATGGAATGGCAAGTTCCATTCTGACTAAAGATCTCTCTGTCAGATACACTGCCACCTGCTCCACCGTGGTGATGTACCATGTGATTGGAGCATGAGATCTGACGTCACCAAAGGTCCTTTAGCCCACAACTCATCAGTAAACTCAACTCAAAGGTCCTTTAGCCCACAACTCAAGTAAAGAAGAGACCGGGAACTTCGAGATCAAGAGGAGAAGGTGAGTTAATGAGTTTATTTTTTTAAACCCCTCCAGCCCTATTGTACTATGCATTCTGTATTCAGAATGCAAATATTTTCCCTTATAACCATGTTATAAGGGAAAGTAATACAGTTTATAGACTGTCACCTAGCAACCATGCGTGAAAATGCTTGCGGATGCTTGCGATTTTCACGCAACCCCATTCACTTCTATGGGGCCTGCGTTGCGTGAAAAACGCAGAATATAGAGCATGCTGCGATTTTCACGCAACGCATAAGTGATGCGTGAAAATCATCGCTCATCTGAACAGCCCCATAGAAATGAATCGGTCCAGATTCAGTGCGGGTGCAATGCGTTCACCTACCGCATTGCACCCGCGCGGAAATCTCGCCCGTATGAACGCAGCCTTAGAGGCTGGAAAAAGTAAATTTGAGCATAACGAAGAGCTGGAAGACCAATTAACACTAATTAGGTCAATTGGCAACATGATTGGGTATAAAAAGAGCTTCTCAGAGTGGCAGTGTCTCTCAGAAGCCAAGATGGGTAGAGGATCACCAATTCCCACAATGTTGCACAGAAAGATAGTGGAGCAATATCAGAAAGGTGTTACCCAGCGAAAAATTGCAAAAACTTTGCATCTATCATCATCAACTGTGCATAACATCATCCGAAGATTCAGAGAATCTGGAACAATCTCTGTGCGTAAGGGTCAAGGCCGTAAAACCATACTGGATGCCCGTGATCTCCGGGCCCTTAAACGACACTGCACCACAAACAGGAATGCTACTGTAAAGGAAATCACAGAATGGGCTCAGGAATACTTCCAGAAACCATTGTCAGTGAACACAATCCACCGTGCCATCCGCCGTTGCCAGCTGAAACTCTACAGTGCAAAGAAGAAGCCATTTGTAAGCAAGATCCACAAGCTCAGGCATTTTCACTGGGCCAGGGATCATTTAAAATGGAGTGTGGCAAAATGGAAGACTGTTCTGTGGTCAGACGAGTCACGATTCGAAGTTCTTTTTGGAAATCTGGGACGCCATGTCATCCGGACCAAAGAGGACAAGGACAACCCAAGTTGTTATCAACGCTCAGTTCAGAAGCCTGCATCTCTGATGGTATGGGGTTGCATGAGTGCGTGTGGCATGGGCAGCTTGCATGTCTGGAAAGGCACCATCAATGCAGAAAAATATATTCAGGTTCTAGAACAACAAATGCTCCCATCCAGACGTCATCTCTTTCAGGGAAGACCCTGCATTTTTCAACAAGATAATGCCAGACCACATTCTGCATCAATCACAACATCATGGCTGCGTAGGAGAAGGATCCGGGTACTGAAATGGCCAGTCTGCAGTCCAGATCTTTCACCTATAGAGAACATTTGGCGCATCATAAAGAGGAAGGTGCAACAAAGAAGGCCCAAGACGATTGAACAGTTAGAGGCCTGTATTAGACAAGGATGGGAGAGCATTCCTATTTCTAAACTTGAGAAACTGGTCTCCTCGGTCCCCAGACGTCTGTTGAGTGTTGTAAGAAGAAGGGGAGATGCCACACAGTGGTGAAAATGGCCTTGTCCCAACTTTTTTGGGATTTGTTGACACCATGAAATTCTGATTCAACATATTTTCCCCTTAAAATGGTACATTTTCTCAGTTTAAACTTTTGTTCCGTGATTTATGTTCTATTCTGAATAAAATATTAGAAGTTGGCACCCCCACATCATTGCATTCAGTTTTTATTCACGATTTGTATAGTGTCCCAACTTTTTTGGTTTGTATATTGCGATGGAAAAATTAATCAAACCAGCAAAGGAGGCAATATGGACAATCACAATACATTAGTAAGTGCCTTGTATTAGCTTTCTCTACATGATAAATGCCATTTGCTGAAGTGAGACAAACCCTTTAATACAGTTGTGTGTGTAGTACCCCAAAGCAGGCACTATCATTCCAACACCCTGCTACTGTCTCTAATGGCTGACTAAGAATGTCATCTGTGCATTTATTCCAGGTCCTCTTATACTGTGCCTTAATAGTATGGCTATTTAACATATGTATTGTTATTACAATTAATGTACCTGCTTCACCAGCAGGTGCCAGTGTTTCTGGCAGAGACAGATCTTTAGATAGAACTTACCATTCCATTCTTCCCACTTTTGGACAGAAGTGGGCTAGTTCTACTTCCTACCAAGGAAGCGGTTGCAGAATGCTACAGTTAGTCAAGAGTCTAGAGTCGATAGTGGAGCTAGAAAGAGAAGAGCCATATCACAGTGAGGGGAATGGTCCCCCTCCAGCACCAGGAGTATTCCAGGAAAAGCAGCTTGCAAAGCACCCTGACTCCTTACAGTTTACAGACAGAATATTATGAGGGTGTCAACAGCCAAACGCACCCCACTCAAAGTCACCAGAACTGTCAGAAAGTCCTGCTACTAGACCAAAGCCAGAGTCTAGCACAGCAGAGAAAGATAAAGCAAGGTATCCAAGTTTTCCCGCCAGTTTACCCCAAAACTTGCTGGAGCCAAGAGAAAGATCAAATATTATCTGGATACAAGTTTATTAAAATAAAGTCTGGACTCTTACTCCACCAACTATCACACAAAACTAATAGGGCTGCATCAACATTCGGCATTCCTAAAAACCTGGGACACGATTGGCCCAGGGGGGCGACGCGTTGCAAATTTGGCATCCCAAACAAGATATTTACTTCTGTGCCTTACTACTGTAAAAACCCCTACAAGTTGCTTTATTGCATTTTATTACTGCTGAAGAGTGTGAATCTGCATCATTTGCAGCACTGTGGCAAAATAGGGGTTAATCAGCCATCTTGGATTTTTGCCTCATGTATTAAAAGGAAAGACATCTACCCAGCAGAAGGGAGAGAACCAAACAGCTTGGAGAAGGGAAAACACAGTTCCAGCTTCACTGGATCCATGTAGTAGAACAGAGTCATGGGTCACTGCAGTGTCATTTAAGTCTTAGTGAGAACCCATAGGGCAAGTAGAGTTCCCACTTAACCTGAGAAGGGGGAAAAAAGGATGGGCGTCAATGGGCGCAACTAGGAGTAGTTATTCCTAAGCAGAGTCCTGACAATCCTTGCTCTTCTGGGCAAGAGATGAAACGGGGCAACAAAAACAGAAAAGGCCAATAATTCTCTCAACCTTCAGAAGCAGTCCACATTGTGGCTCCAGTAGTCCAATGGATGGTTTTCCTCACAGCATGAGGTCACTTACAGGAGGGGATGGAAGTCTTCCTCCTGGGTTCCATACTTGAGGGCATAAAAGTCCTTCTTTAAGCTGGCGACATCCTCATCATTGTTACTGATAGCTCTGGTGCCCTCTGCAGCTGCAACTCCAGCAGAAGCTTCATCTGTGATTCCCTGGTGACCTCCAGGGGTGTAAGTTTTAACTGAGGGATCACCCTCTTCTGAACGATCCTCTGTAAGCCTTGGCCTTTTCCTGGTAGGTGACAGATTCTCCGGACAGCAGTAAAGAATAGACCCTTGGTCTTTCATAGCAAGGAGCTCCGGATTCAATGGAGGTTCCGGAGTGCATGGGGCAGTATCAGTGGACTCCTCATTTTTACTCATTTTTTGCAGGCTCAGGCTGTATGGTAGGCCAGGAGGTTTCTGTAGTGGCAGTGATAATGGCCACAGACTGGCTCTTTTCCAGGCCAGCTACTGCAGTAGTCAGAGGCAACAGTGGTAGACTTCACCTGGCAGATGGCCTGCTGCTCCTTATTGGACGGACTGGAAGTCTTCTTAGCTGTCATGGCTGAAGTTCAAAGTCCCTAGTGGTAATGACAATGGCCATAGGTCAGTTCTTCTCCGATCCTGTTATGGCTGTAGTTAGAGGCACTGGTGGTGGTGGGTCACTACAGTCCAGATGGGGACAGTCCTCATTGTCAGATATAGCTTTAGATGTGTTCTCCCAACTAGATAGGCCAGCTTAAACAATAATTAGATGCACGTTGCTATGGGTAATGGCAGCAGAATTGGTGCATGGCCCCTGTAAGAGTCGCTGCGACTGCTCAATTTTGGGGAGTATGGCGGACAAGTTATGGCCTTAAACTGTCTCTAGCAAGGTTAGTTTCCCCAGCAGTACTCACTCAGACCTCTGGATATGCATGAAGCAAAAATACACCTAGGCTGGAAATATTATGAAGTGAAGAATGACAGGTATTTATTGGAAAAGCCATTACTGAGAATAAATAGGCCATTTTACGATACATATAGTAGGTATACTAATGTAACGGACTTATAGTAACAAAGGATAAAATGGCATCAAGACAACATAGGAAACATTTTGCTATTCATTATGGGGCCTCCTGTCTTCTATGTACAGTATGCCCCTGATTACTTGCAATTTCTAAATTACGTTTCTCCTTGTGTCACTAAGTGCATAGAAAACAAACTATCGATGTCAAAATGTATGGTGCCATATGAGCAATAAAACAATATAAAGTATAAAGAAAAAACGACAACCACTTAAATATGGTGCAAAATGGCCGCGGTCCTTTATTAAGGGTTACATAAAATATTAATCATGAAATCATCAATAAATAATCATTTAATAAATTAATAAATAACCAATAAACCATCAGTAATGTCCAGAATTGTCCGCCCAGCAAAGCTGGGTGACTAACCCCCCTCTAATTCCGGACCGCGATTTGTAAATGGGGGAGGGTGGGCGGGGCGACGTCTTCTCTCTTCCAGGTTCGGCGACGGACAAGGCTCCAGACCCGCCGAACACCTCCTTAAATACTTGAATTTCCAGCTTCAGGTGTTAAATCAGCCTATCAGAAAGAGGCAGAAAACAGGTACCCCAGTAACAGGTAGGCAACGATGAACAAATTGCTCTTCCTTAAATCACCTCAGATTAGCTGAAAAATAAATGGCAGAAAACAAGCACAAAAAGGGGAGAAAAGGGAGGGAAAAAGGGACAGAACTACTACTCCCAATATGCTCAATGACACCATGGTGGGACTCCGGCATACGCCTTTGTGCCCACGGTCATGATATTATAAATACACATATATAGAAAGACAAATGACAGCACTAAAAATGCCAACCTTTGCTGATCTTAGACACCCACCCCCAACAATGATCTCTGCTTCAGTATTTTAAAAGGGATACTGGGAATCTGAGCCTCTACAATAGTTTATATATATAAAAGATTAGAAGTGCACACTTATAAATCAGAAATGACCTTCTGAAAAGATTCACTATGTTGAACCAGAAGTATGAAGATGTTTATCTCATTTCCCTTAACTTTAAAGCGGCCTAACACATTGGATTAAAGTCCGCAGTTGGTGGTCGCCTGTGCACTGTGAATCTGCATTGCTTGGCAAGCAGTGGCAGATGGAGTGTACAGGCGCCGTGTTTGATGCCATTTGTGCAGGCGCGAGAACTCTGCTCTAGACGTGATGTCTAGCACTGTCAATCTAAGGGAAGGAGGGTGTGTTTTAGCTCTAGAGGTGTGTGTACTCAGCAACAGGGGCATCACTGTAGAGGTGCTCAAGCTGCTACAGTCCGCCTCTTGGTGCTCCAAATCCTTATTTGCATAATAATAAAAGTACAAATTTCTACAGAATGCTGTCACCCACAGTGGCAAGACAGGTATAATTTTAAACAACATAATCAACCCTACCAAGCTATATGCCTGGTTTAATAGGGTTGATCATGGTGCGAGTTTGCAGAGTTTATTATCAGAGTAGTGTAAATAGGAACCTTTATTCTGCCAGGTTCTGCTCTTGCCAATTCTCAGGAGGTGGTGCTTCACTGAGAAGTGCTCTCTGTGTTGAGCTGCTTCAGAGCCCCTTTCCTTCGCTCAGCTGTAGAATCCAACCAGTAGAGCACTAAAGTTGTCACACATAGCAAACGGGAGTGACAGTAAACCAGCTCAATCCTGAGGGTACTGCATATTAAAGCTCCATCTCCATTGCACTTGCAGGAGCAGAACCTGGCAGAATAAAAGCCCAATTTTTCAAGCTGCTCATTACATGAGAGACCTTCCATCCCAGTTGCCTGTGTTCGAACTCATTCTAGCTCTCCTTTATCCTTTTCATAATGTGGCAGCTAAAACTGAATAACATAATCGAAATGTGATCTCACAAGATACTTATAGTGGAGGTAAAATTACATTGAAATCACAGTAGCTATCTCTGGGACAAGTGATCCAATATTGAGTGGTTGATTGCTGAGACCCCCAGTCCTCAGTCCTATTCATACTGGAAACACATGCAGCCTCTTCCCGTAAAAATAAGGGGAATCACTGAAACTAGTGATTGAAAGTATGAAGACGGCCCAATCTTGGATCAACAGGTCATTAGGCACTAAGGAGTGGGAACCTTGTTAAAGCACTCTGTACATGCTTTTGTTACATTATTATGCTTACTTGATGATATAAACCTATACACAGGGTAGTATGGATAAAACTCACTGTAATGTCACTGCACATTCATTTACTCCCAGCAAATTAGTCATTTAGGGGAATTAAGGGATCTTCACACAGAGATAAGTATGTTTTTGAAATGGTAAGCACAGGGGGAAATCTTTACTGAATATGTAGAAGGGCTACTAGGGCTACGCTTCTACAGTAGTCCACCAGGATACCAGCACACTGTTAAAGCTACATTCACTAAAGATAAAAAAACGGTCATGTGAACGACATATTTTTATCGGCTGTCACACGGACATTTTATCAACCATTGCAATCTATGGCGCTATTCACAATTTTTTTTATTTTTTTTAATGGCCAGCGGTCATCAAAAAATAGGACATGTCCTATTTTTGGCCATTTTCATGGCTAGACGGACCCAATTGAAATAAATGGGACCGGTTTTAACTGCCGCTGAGACTGGAGTGCACCGATTTAACGGCTGTTAAAAACTGGTACACTAGTGAAAAATGGCGTTTCAGGGATTAAAAATAATAAAAAATATATATATACTCACCTCATCCACTTGCACATGCCGGGACACTTGCACACTTGCTCCTCACAGGATGCAAAAGGAGTTGACACTCCCAGCGGGGTTTTATTATCTTGCTAGGAGCATCAGGTCTTTTTGCCTTCAGTGAAGAGTGAGTGTCCCCGTGCATGCAAATGGTTGAGGTATTTTTATTTTTCGGCATTAAAAAAATGCTGCACAATATTTAATACTGGGTACCACTCTGGGAGACACTATGGGAGACATTTTTACTGCTGGGGCCACTATGGGAGACATTATTAATGCTGGGGGACATTAGATTGTAATAGATTGTAAGCTCTTGCGAGCAGAGCCCTCCTTCCTCTTGTTTTAATTGTTGACTTGTTTGTTGCTATGTTATTTTTGACTTTATTTGTACATGAACCCCCTGATTGTAAAGCGCTGTGGAATATGTTTATATTCGCTATATAAATGAAGATTGAAAAATTACCATGAAAAACTGATAGTGTATGCTTTTCATGGCCATTTCTTTTCACTGTTGTGTGAATGTAGCCTAAAAGATTCACCAGTGAACCATGAGCTATCTGATCCTAGTGGGCAGGCTTGGTGATTGTACAAATGCTCATATCTGTACAGTGCTTCCATGTGATATAAGACCGAAATTCCAATGGCCAACCATTTTTATTACAATTCATCAAATATAAGAACTGTGCTATGTTTCTGTATAATTTGCTACATTCTGGTTATTACATTTTGTAGGCATGAAATCTTTCAAGCAATAGGTTTACCTACAATGGGAATCCCTGTACACATGGCCAAGAAAAACGGCTGCAGGATATGTGTTTGCATCTAGATGTCATGTTGATTACTGCCAGCATTCATTAGAAATGGCCTGAAGTAACCTCTCATGAAAAAAGGTCACTGCTCAAAAGATTATTCAGTTCTGCACCCTCCCTTCATACCAACCTACTTTATAGAGTTTTACTGGCATGGGAAGGTTAATGGACATTCTCTTCTCATGATCTTCTAGGTAAGGAATAACGGATTTCATCACCAACAAGATGGGACTTCTTTCCTTTGTACGACAACGCCTTGGACTATCGTGTCTGTTCTTGGTACTTTTTATCATGGTACTTGTATGCCCAGGTGAGTATTGAAGCTTCTTAATATGCCGCAGGATTCACCAAGGGACCCTGGTTTAGGACAGTTAGTTCAATTTCTGCGATAGCTGGTTGTGGCACCCTCTATGCCTAAGGTTTATACGGTACTTCTATGTAAAGTCATGATGCCATTACAGTGTGAATATGAGCATATAATACACAAAGAGGACCAGCCACATATTTTGAAGTGCATAAACGAATGACTTATTCATATACTAGAACACATACTATATTCAAATTTTCTAGACAAAACAAATTCTAAGTTTTTATTTATAGGGAATGTGTCATCAGAAAAGGACCTGCTGTTTAAATAATTTTTTAATGTTCACACTAGCGGCAGCCTTCTCCGGCAGGCTATTCCAACAGGTGAACAGCCTGCCGGATCCCTGCTGCTGCTAGTGCATGAGTGCCGCCGGAGTTCCAGCGGCAGCACGACAAACATGCAGAGAGGTGGCCGGAATAAAACTACATCATGGGGCCGAAGTGGACCTCCGGCGGCACTTGTCGCACTAGCGGTAGCACGGCTCCGGCAGGCTGTTCACCTGCCGGAGAAGGCTGGCGCTAGTGTGTAAGTAGCCTAACATATTTTAAAAAAAATTTTGATGATGTTTTTTATTTTCCATGTATTCCATATATTTAAACAAAAAAGATAAAATCCCGCAATTTTTATACTGGCCACTGTGTCTAATAATTAGCACTACTTCTTGGTTTATATAGATCACCTGCCTGTAATGATATCACCTCTGTGTATAGATAAGACAGGATTCTCCATTCACAATAGGCGATTGTAAGAGCTCATCTATTCTTTCTTTGTACAATGACCTCTGCACAGGTCACAGAGCATGTCTAGAAATCTCTCCCATGGAAGTCAATGAGGTGCCCTCCTGACCATTGTGTCTATGGCCCATGGGACTGCAATAAAGCAATTTTCTTAATGCTGTGTAAATACTGTTAAGAACTGCTCAGGCAAGATGGCCGCCCCCATTATCATGTTCAGAAAATAGAGGAAACCAATCAAACCATCATCTCATACCGAAAAAAATGAGCCCCTACATAAGACAGTCTCCCAAAAATTTTTAAAAACGATGGTTTGCAGAATATTGAGACACTAAAAAATTATGTATAACTGAAACAAACAATATAGTCATACTTGGTATTGTCACGTCCGTAACAACCTGCTCTATAAAAATACCACATGATCTAACCTGTCAGATGAACACTGCAAATAACAAAAAATAAAATCGGTGCCAAAACATCTATTTTTTGTTACCTTGCCTCAAAAGTGTAATATAGAGCAACCAAAAATCATATTTACCCTAAAATAGTATCAACAAAACTGCCACCTTATCCCGTAGTTTCCAAAATGGGGTCTTTTTTTGGAGTTTCTACTCTAGGGGTGCATCAGGGGGTCTTCAAATGTGACATGGCAACTTAAAATTATCCCAGTGAAATCTGCCTTCCAAAAACCATATGGCGTTTCTTTCCTTCTGCGCCTTGCCGTGTGCCCGTACAGCAGTTTACGACCACGTATGGGGTGTTTCTGTAAACCACAGAATCAGGGAAATAAATATTGAGTTTTGTTTGGCTGTTAACCCTTGCTTTGTTAGCAGAAAAAAATGGATTAAAATGGAAAATCTGCAAAAAAAATTAAATTCTTAAATTTTATCTCCATTTTCCATTAATTCTTGTGGAACACCTAAAGGGTTAAGAGACTTTGTAAAATCGGTTTTGAATACCTTGAGGGTGTAGTTTATAAAATGGGGCCATTTATGGGTTGTTTCTATTATGTAAGGCCTCATGCACACGGCCGTGTTCCGCGGCCGAGAGCCGTCTGTGGTATGCCGGGCTAGATTCCTGTTCAGAGCAGGAACACACGGCGTCATTGGTTGTTATGACGCCGTGCGCCTCATGCCGCCGCTGCAGTACAGTAATACACTCATATAGTGTATTACTGTAGTGCAGCGGCGGCATGAAGCGCACGGCATCATAGCAACCAGTGACGCAGTGCGCTCCTGCTCTGAACAGGAATCCAGCCCGGCATACCACGGCCCGCTCTCGGCCGTGGAACACGGCCGTGTGCATGAGGCCTAAGCCTCACAAAGTGACTTCGGACCTGAACTGGTCCTTAAAAAGTGGGTTTTGGAAATCTCAGAAAGTAAAAGCGTTTTAAAGTTATAACCACATAAAATGATACGTCGGATTTGCAGAAAAAATGGCCTAGGCAGGAAGGTGAAAATTGGCCCGGGGTAGAAAGGGTTAATATGGTGATGCAAAGTTGGTGGCTTTGTTTGCATTGTATTATTGCTATACATTATCAGTGTAATATTCAGAACTATGACTTTTTATTCATAGTACACTGTAGAAATCTATGTTGAGGACAACAAGAGAGATGAGTCAAAATTAAATTCAGGTCAAATCCATATTTCTAGCTCTCCAGGTCAGTCAAATATATCAGACATAGCTGTGCTATACTGAGCATCCTAGAAATCCTCACTGATGAAAGATGCCTCCGCTAGGTACTACCTTTAGGCCCCTTTCACACGGGCGAGAATTCCACGCGGGTGCAATCACTTGCATGAAAATCGCAGCATGCTCTATATTGTGCGTTTTTCACGCAACACAGGCCCCATAGAAGTGAATGGGGCTGCGTGAAAATTGCAAGCATCCGCAAGCAAGTGCGGATGCGGTGCAATTTTCACGCATGGTTGCTAGGAGACGATCAGGATGGGGACCCGATCTTTATTATTTTCCCTTATAACATGGTTATAAGGGGAAGAAATTTCATTCTTAATACAGAATGCTTAGTAAAATAGTGATGGAGGGGTTAAAAAAATAAAGAAACAATTAATAAACTCACCTTAATCCACTTGAACGCTCAGCCTGGCATGTCTTCTCTCTTTTTTGATGAAAAGGACCTGTGGTGACGTTACTGCGCTCATCCCATTGTCCATCACCATGGTGATGGACCATGTAATGGACCATGGGATGAGCGCAGTAACGTCATCAAAGGTCCTTTAGCCAAGTCCTGAAGAAAGTAGAATGGGGTGAGTTAAATTTGTTTATTATTTTTAACCCATTTTACTAAGCATTCTGTATTAAGAATGCTATTATTTTCCCTTATAACCATGTTATAAGGGAAAATAATAAAATCTACAGAACACCTAACCCAAACCCGAACTTCTGTGAAGAAGTCCGGGTTTGGGTTTGGGTACCAAACATGCCGATTTTTCTCACGCGCGTGCAAAACTCATTAAAACACTTTGCACTCACGCGGAAAAATCGTGCATTTTCCAGCAACGCACCTGCATCTTGTCCGGCCCTCACACGCGACGCCCGTGTGAAAGAGGCCTTATACTTAAGAAATGCTTTCCACCCCAAGTGTATGATTTGTGGACCTTTGTTGTTTTCATTGCTTACCGTCTAAGCTTCTGCTAGAGCTGCCAGCAATATATAGTTCTCTGTGTTGTATAGTGTTGTCTATGTATATTTTGCATTTTGTGAGCAAACTAAGATTACCTCAATTACTACAAAAGAGCAATAAATGTCATAAGAGATGATGATTGTGGCTTAAGCAAAGTATAAAAAAATGATCTAACAGAACTGAATTACACATATGGTTACTCACTTCTGCCAGGCACACAAAGATAGCCACTTATATAGCAAATAATATGCAGATACTACACTGCTCAAAGAAATAAAGGGAACACAAAAATAACACATCCTAGATCTGAGTTAATTAAATATTCTTCTGAAATTCTTTGTTCTTTACATAGTTGAATGTACTGACAACAAAATCACACGAAAATAAAAAAATGGAAATCAAATTTTTCAACCCATGGAGGTCTGGATTTGGAGTCACATTCAAAATTAAAGTGGAAAAACACACTACAGGCTGATCCAACTTTGATGTAATGTCCTTAAAACAAGTCAAAATGAGGCTCAGTAGTGTGTGTGGCCTCCACGTGCCTGTATGACCTCCCTACAACGCCTGTGCATGCTCCTGATGAGGTGGCGGATGGTCTCCTGAGGGATCTCCTCCCAGACCTGGATTAAAGCATCTGCCAACTCCTGGACAGTCTGTGGTGCAACGTGACGTTGGTGGATAGAGCGAGACATGATGTCCCAGATGTGCTCAAATGGATTCAGGTCTGGGGAAAGGGCGGGCCAGTCCATAGCATCAATGCCTTCGTCTTGCAGGAACTGCTGACACACTCCAGCCACATGAGGTCTAGCATTGTCTTGCATTAGGAGGAACCCTGGATTCAGGTCTGGGGAACGGGCGGGCCAGTCCATAGCATCAATGCCTTCGTCTTGCAGGAACTGCTGACGCACTCCAGCCACATGAGGTCTAGCATTGTCTTGCATTAGGAGGAACCCAGGGCCAACCGCACCAGCATATGGTCTCACAAGGGGTCTGAGGATCTCATCTCGGTACCTAATGGCAGTCAGGCTACCTCTGGCAAGCACATGGAGGGATGTGCGGCCCTCCAAAGAAATGCCACCCCACACCATTACTGACCCAATGCCAAACCGGTCATGCTGGAGGATGTTGCAGGCAGCAGAACGTTCTCCACGGCGTCTCCAGACTCTGTCACGTCTGTCACATGTGCTCAGTGTGAACCTGCTTTCATCTGTGAAGAGCACAGGGCGCCAGTGGCGAATTTGCCAATCTTGGTGTTCTCTGGCAAATGCCAAACGTCCTGCACGGTGTTGGGCTGTAAGCACAACCCCACCTGTGGACGTCTGGCCCTCATATCACCCTGATGGAGTCTGTTTCTGACCGTTTGAGCAGACACATGCACATTTGTGGCCTGCTGGAGGTCATTTTGAAGGGCTCTGGCAGTGCTCCTCCTGTTCCTCCTTGCACAAAGGCGGAGGTAGCGGTCCTGCTGCTGGGTTGTTGCCCTCCTACGGCCTCCTCCACGTCTCCTGATGTACTGGCCTGTCTCCTGGTAGCGCCTCCATGCTCTGGACACTACGCTGACAGACACAGCAAACCTTCTTGCCAGAGCTCGCATTGATGTGCCATCCTAGATAAGCTGCACTACCTGAGCCACTTGTGTGGGTTGTAGACTCCGTCTCATGCTACCACTAGAGTGAAAGCACCACCAGCATTCAAAAGTGACCAAAACATCAGCCATGAAGCATTGGAACTTAGAAGTGGTCTGTGGTCACCACCTGCAGAACCACTCCTTTATTGGGGATGTCTTGCTAATTGCCTATAATTTCCACCTGTTTTCTATCCCATTTGCACAACAGCATGTGAAATTGATTGTCACTCAGTGTTGCTTCCTAAGTGGACAGTTTGATTTCACAGAAGTTTGATTGACTTGGAGTTACATTGTGTTGTTTAAGTGTTCCCTTTATTTTTTTGAGCAGTGTAATATAGACTTATAGGGTTTGTTGGTAAAACTGGATTTACAGAAAAGTGCAGTTCCAAATGAGGGCAACCGCACTAATAATTTTAATTAATTTATTGATGTGTCAGTACACATACAGTATATCTGGTTGTTTTATTGCAAGGATACGCCAGTAATTGTGTAATTAAACTCTGTTTCTTGTCAGAGACCCCTCCCTCGTGGTTTGGTATCTACATAAGAAAAATGATAGAGGAATACATCATCCAAAGTGCTATTTCTGCATATGTTAAACATTTAACAGGAATGACTAGCGTCTTTAATTTTTTGCAAAAGATCATACAATGGATGTGGATAGATGGACGCATCTCTTTAAAGCTATGTTTTTATTTATTTATCATCTGGCACCTTTTTAAGTGGATGGGTGAGGGGTGGAGAATGTAAACCCTGTATCCACCAAGAATACTATGAATGGAATCAATCATTTGATTTCTAAATGGACCAGGAATCGGAGGTAGACTCTCAGACCTTCCTAATGACATCATGTTTTTAATCTTTGTCTATAGCATCTGTACCACCACCAAGAGGAATATACAAACTGAACACAATACTCACAGTTCAAAGAGCTTTGGAGCAGCGAACAGCCCAGGTTTACAAAATCCCAAAGACTCAAACAGAGAAGCCACTTGAGCTGAATGTCCCCACATAACACCAGTTGTTCTTACATGTTCAATGCCTTTTGAAAGTCTTCAGACCCTTTTTCTTTTTTCAAATTTTTTGATTAACAAAAAAATGAAGTTTTCCCCATCAATCTGCACTTAGTACCCTGTAATGACAAAGTGAAAACAGAATGTTAGAAATCTTTGCTAATATATTAAAAAAGAAAAAAGAAAATATTGCATTGACATAAGTATTCAGACTAGTGTTGGGCGAGCATGCTCGGCCGAACACTAATTTTACTCGGCACATCGCGGTGTTTGGCCGAATACCGCGTGTGCTTGAGCGCGATGCTCGAGTCTCCTTCCCGCACGTTTGTTGGCTGCTACGCCATTCACTGTCATCAGGTGCTGGAACAGGTCATCAGGTGCTATATAGCACCCGATGACACGTGTTCGGCTCAGTCTTAGGCTACATGCACACGACCGTATGTGTTTCGCGATCTGCAAATTGCGGATCCGCAAAAAAAAGGATGACGTTCCGTATGGCATCCGTTTTTTTTGCGGATCCGTTTTTTTTTTGTGGATCTATTGAAATAATGCTTATCCTTGTCCGCAAACTAGAAAAAAATTGGACACTATTTTTTTTGCCGAGCAACGTTCCGGACATACTGATGCGGACAGCACACGGTGTGCTGTCCACGTTTTTTGGGGACCCATTGAAATGAATGGGTCCGCATCCTATCCGCAAAAAAAAGGATCGGACACGGAAACAAAATACGGTCGTGTGCATGAGGCCTTAGTCAGGGGAGCTGGAGAGCAGAAGGGAGAGATAGTGTAGGGAGTGAAATAGGAATATTTTAGCTTTTATACTTGTTATAGACCCAAAAGTCCTTTTAAGGACTATTGTTGTGTGTGGCAGCAAAATATATTTTTAGCGCAACCTGCTCTAAATTGCTAAAACTTGTTAGAGACCCAAAAGTCCTTTTAAGGACTATAGTTGTATCTTGCAGCAATATATATTTTTAGCGCAACCTGCGCTAAATAGCTTGCAATTGTTTGGCCGCTGCAGAGAGCGACATTATCTGCGCTACATCTCCTGTCTAACGTGTGTGCAACCTAAAAATATATATGACAACCAGTGTACTTTTTCCGTAGAAGTTGTCCGCTGTGAGCATCCACAGTGAGAAGAAGATGATGGTGGGGAATGGCAATTAGTGTTTCACGAGGTGGATGATGATGAGACATAGTTTCCAATAAGTCAACCGCAATCAGTGTCTCAAGAGGTTCATGATAAGGATGAGACACAGTTGTCAATAATTGAGGTTGTTGTTAGGTCAACAAATCAGGAGGATTACCAGAGTGAGGAAGTGGAAGAGGAGGTTCTGGACGATGAAGTCACTGACCCAACCTGGGAAGGTGGCAAGCCGAGCGAGGACAGAAGTACAGAGAGGGAGGGATCCGCAGCACCGCAACAGGCTGGAAGAGGCAGTGGGGTGGCAAAAGGGAGAAGGCCCAAACAGGCCCGCAACTGTTCCCCGGAGCACCCCCTTATGGCAATCTCTCTTGCCAAGGGGTAGATGTTCTGCAGTCTGGCTCTTTTTTGAGGAAAGTGCGGAAGATAAAAGAATTGTCATTTTCAACCTGTGCCGTACCAAAAATGAGCAGGGGCGTGAACACTAGCAACCTCACCACCACCAGCATGATCTGCCACATAGCATCAAAGCACCCTAATAGGTGGGCCAAACGCCTGGCTTCACAGCCAGTGTCCGTGGATCACACCACTGCCTCCTCTTCCCCCGTGTTATGTGCTGGCCAATCCCCTGTCCAAGACGCAGGCCTGGATGCCTCCCGCCATGCACCTGGACATTCGCAAGCACCATCAGCTAGCACATCCACTTCTGTGTCCCAGCGCAGCGTACAGATGTCTATACCCCAGGCCTTTGAACGAAATCGTAAATACCCAGCCACCCATCCACAGGCCATATAGCACTAAATGCGCACCTTTCCAAATTGCTGGCCCTGAAAATGTTGCCATTTAGATTTGTGGACACTAAGGCTTTCCGCAGGTATTCCGCCAAGGATTGTGGGCCCTACTTCCATCAGGGTTTCTGCCACCTACGTTAGTGACTGCAACCCCCACTTCTCTTTTTCCGCCTCCTCCTCCAGGAGGAGGAGACGGTTGCCTCCGCTACAGAGGGTAGTACCCATGGAAGTTTAATTCCATCTGTTCAGTGTGGATGGGTAAAGGAGGAGTAAGATGATGAGGAGATTAACAGTCATCTTCCTGATGAGGACAGCAAAGTCTTGTCTGTTGAGACTCTGGCACACATGGCTGACTTTATGTTAGGCTGCCTTTCCCGTGACCCTCGCGTTGTACGCATTTTGGCCAACACCGATTACTGGTTGTTTACCCTTCTCAACCCCCGCTACATAAAGAACTTCTCATCTCTCATTTCTGTGGTGGAGAGGACGAGCAAAATGGTGCAATACCAGAAGCTCCTTGTGGAAAAATTGCTCCAAAAATTTTCAGCTCACAACGCTGGCAGTAGAGTATGTAGTTCCTTGGCCAACCGAGGAGGGGGGACGAGGGAAACACACAGCAGTTCCAACAGAGGCAGGGCAACACTCTCCAAGGCCTGGGACAGTTTTATGACACCCCGCCAGCACCCTCAACCTAATGTGCTTCCTAGTGTCACAAGAAGGGAAAAATTTGGGAAGATGGTGAAGGAGTACGTAGCAGACCGTGTCAGCTTCCTCAGTGAACCCTGTGTGCTTTACAACTATTGGGTGTCCAAGCTGGACATGTGGCACAAACTGGCGCTCTACGCCTTGGAGGTGCTGGCCTGCCCCGCTGCCAGCGATTTGTCAGAGCGTGTATTTAGTGCTGCTGGGGGCATAATAACTGATAAGCGCATCTGCCTGTCAACTGAAAATGCTGACCGGTTGACTCTTATAAAAATTAACAAGGCCTGGATTGCCCCTGACTTCTCTACTCCACCAGAGGAAAGCGGCTGAACATAAAGGCACTCTAAATGTGGCTTTTATGGTGTATTGAATACACTGTATTCCCATGCACCCCTTCCACCACTAAAAAAGGGTATATGGTTCAATCTGCCATTTCTCATCCTCCTCCTCCATCATATCAACATGCTTATTAGGCTGCCCTCTCTCCTAATGTTTTAGAGGGTCAGCTCAGCAGCTGGCCCTCATCCATAATGTTTTAGAGGGTCACCAGCAGGCCCTCACCCATAATGTTTTTGAGGGTCACCAGCAGGCCCTCAACCATAATGTTTTAGATGGTCAGCTCAGCAGCAGACCCTCGCCCACAAAAAGCGGCATTACAGAAACATTTTTAAAGGAACATACTTAGGTCAATTCTATCATTGAGGCCGAATTCGTCCGCCGCTTGGTTACGGAGGATCCACCTCGCCTCCCGTTGTAGGAGGAGCCGATGTCTATCACCCCCCTGCGGCGGTGATTGTACCACCTCTAATCCTGAAAAAGACAGATAACTAACATCCCCTCCATGTGCCTTTCTAAAATGCTCTATCACCCTGGGGCAGCCTTTGCCAGAGGTTATGGAGTTGACATGTTCTCTTATGCGCTCATATAAGCATCTGATTGTTTTGCCGATATAAAATTGGTCACATTTGCAGCTTAAAAGATAAACCACAAATGTGCTTCTGCAATTAATAAAGCTCCGTACCCTATGGTGTACCCCTGCAAAATCAATTAATTTTTTGCACGAATTGTATTTGCATTGGGAACAATTCCCACATCTAAAGTTCCCTTCTGGTCTACTAATTGTCAACCACTGACTAGAACGCATGGGAGTTAACCTACTCCTTACAAGTTTATCTCTCAATGTACGACTCCTTCTAAAGGAGACTAGTGGTCTTTTCTCAGTTACCTCACTTAGGGTGCTGTCTCTTTTTAGTATGTCCCAGTTCCTGAAAATAGCGGAACGGATCTGATCAGTTATTAGGCTAAACTTAAAAGAGAAGGCAAATCTACCTATGTTTGTATCGCCATGTCCCGACCTAGGCATCTCCACTTCTTTTCTAGGTTTCCTATTCTTTTGCAGTAAATCCCTTTGGGAGAATTTCTTCTCAACCCTTTCCATATCTCTACTGACTTCATTCTCTGGGTACCCTCTTGCTACCAACCGTTGTTTTAACTCTAACGCCTGTCGTCAATATCCCCCTAACTCACTGTTAATCCTGCGTAATCTAATAAATTGTCCAAACGGCAACGATCTCTTGACAGTTCCGGGATGGAAGCTGTCGTGGCGGAGCAAGGAGTTGGTCACTGTGGGCCACAACAACCACATCCAGGAATTCCAACCGTGCCCCCCCCCCCCCAAAATTAAGGGTAAATCTCATCCCCATGTCGTTCATATTTAAGTACCGGACAAACTCTTCACACTGTATCTTAGTTCCAGACCAGACAATGAAGACATCATCAATAAAACGTAAGAAAACTTTCAAATACTGTAAAAACGGGTTTGACACGGAAAACACAAATCTGTCTTCCAGTCTCGCAAGATACATGTTGGTACATGAAACGGGGGTACGCATTGCCGTCCCCAGTTTTTGTCTGAACCACTCACTGCGAAACCTGAAGACATTGTTCACAAGTATGAAGTTCAAAGCCCCACAGATGAAATCACAGAAGAGGTCACTCCTCCCCACATTCCGTAGGATGACCCGGATCGCCTCCACACCCGCATTGTGAGGGATGCGGGTGTAGAGGCTCTCCACATCCAGGGATACCAGTTGGTAATCCTCTTGCTAATGTACTTCACCCAAGGACAACAAAAAATCATTGGTGTCCCTGAGATAGGCAGGGACGCTGGGAAGTAACAGTCTGAGGAGCCAATCAATATATTTTGATTAAAGGCTCAGTCACCGAGCCAATCCCCGAGACGATGGGACGTCCCGGGGGTTAGCTCAGCGACTTGTGGATCTTGGGATGGAAATACCAGCAGGGTCTAGAGGGGAATGTGGGTACAAGTTTGTCTACCATGTTGTCGCCTAGGAAACCCCTTGCCACATAACCGCGAACAAAGTACTCAAGCTGACGCCTGATGTCTAAAGTGGGGTCCCCCCGTATCACTTCATAAGTGTCAAAATCCCTGAGTTGCCTAAGGGCTTCATTGATGTAATATTCCCTCGACATAAGTACCACATTGCCCCCCTTGTCTGCTGGTTTCACTATAATATCATCCTGTGCACAAAGCCAGTTTAGAGCCTGTAGCTCCTCACTACTGACATTATCCTGTGCTCTAGGGTACATCACAGCACGTACATCCTTCTTCACCTGATGGTGAAAGATGTCTATGCTGGTCCCGGTGGGCATAGGGGGGCAAAATGTGGACCTGATCCCACCTGTGAAGGTGGTTTCACCCTCTGGTACTGCTTCTTCAGTCACCAGACTGCCTTCAGAAAGGAAATCCAGACATTTAAGTTCAGTTTCATAAAATTTGGTGGATACAAAAAACGCCATAGGGCAGCTGCCCCTCTGCCCTAGGGATTACTCTTTTTGTATTTTTAAACATTTTGTGCAGGTGCAATTTCCTCACAGCCTTAAAAAGGTCAATCTCAAATGTGACGGGGTCGAACTGCTCAGTCAATCTGTACCCGAGCCCCCTGCTTAGGGCTCGCGTGCAGCCCGAGGGCAGTTCATGCCCCGTCAAATTAACCACCAAGTTCTCATCAGTGGACTGTGTTTTGAAAGTGGGAGAGATAACTATTTCCTCCAAGACACTCGTTTCCTCGTGCGTCCCGATTTTCTGATTTCTCATTGCCTTGGTTTTTCGCCGGCTCGTTCTGACACATTTTCTAAAGGGCTGCTCTCCGCCCTATTTGAATCGGGTTTTGATTGATTCGGTTCATCTGACAAACTTGAATCAGACTCACTTGTCCAATAGTCACTCTTTTGGCGACGTCCAAATCTTCTTCTCTGTTGCCTTTTTTTGCAATAACTCCAATCAAATACACGGCCAAGTTCATCTTGCTTGTCCCTGACAAATTTATCTTTTTTCCTCTCTTTAATCTCTGCTTGTATCACCACCAATTTTTTATTTAGCTTTATCTCAAAGGTTAGTAGTTGATTTTCCGTAAGTTTTGTAGTCAGTTCATTTCTAGCTTTAAACAATTCCTCTTTTATTCTGTTGTACTCCATTATGTTTCTTTTCAAAACTAGCTCAAGGATTTGCAATAAAAAATGAGAGTGTAACTGTTGCCATTCTTTAACAAATGAAACATCTTGTTCAAACTGTGCCAGATCTTTATATGTACGCAGTCCCCGCGGGACTCTGCCGCTCTCTTTATAGGACCGGAGTGATTCTACCGTCCAAAAGAGACGTACCTCCTTGTCGGCCAGCTGTATAACTTTCGCCTCTAAGGAGCGAGTGCTGATGTTCTGTAAAATATCCTTGTCATTACACTGTGTGAAGAAGGCGTCCGCCCCTTCTCTGCCATCATTAAGGGAGGCTGTAGGTTCTTCTGATGTCATCCCACAATGTGCCTCGCACAAGCCGGTATAAGCGGTTTCAACACAGGGTGCTCTGCTTCAAAAGCACAACAAAAATAAACTTCAACAATAAGACATGAAGCGGCACTCACAGTCCTCCGCTAGATCCCGGTATATAGGAATCGACCACCGTTTAGTCTCCTGATTACAAAACACTGTCGGTGGTGCTCAGCCCTAATAGAATAAATTGATGTAGATACAGCCATGTAGAGGAGTGAAGAAGGGCGGCACTCACCAGTGTAAAGACTTTGATAGTTGCTTTATTCAAGAAGTAGCAATGGGTGGCATCGGGCAGGACGCCGAGAGCTTCACACAGGTGAGGTAGCGACGGCCGTTTCGCTCTTGACGCGCTTCGTCAGGCTACTACGTCAGAGCGCAGGTGCGCTCCGCCTTAAGCCATGGAGTCGATGCGTTACCTGGGTGACCAGTGACGCTGCCACGATGCTTCCCAAAAAGGTTTACAGAGACAAGGTAAACAGAAAACATCAGCAAATGTAAAAGCGGCATTACAGAAACAGATCCTCCGTACCCAAGCGGCGGACGAATTGGGCCTCAATGATAGAATTGACCTAAGTATGTCCCTTCTTCACTCCTCTACATGGCTGTATCTACATCAATTTATTCTACACTGCGTGCAGAATTATTAGGCAAATGAGCATTTTGACCACATCATCCTCTTTATGCATGTTGTCTTACTCCAAGCTGTATAGGCTCGAAAGCCTACTACCAATTAAGCATATTAGGTGATGTGCATCTCTGTAATGAGAAGGGGTGTGGTCTAATGACATCAACACCCTATATTAGGTGTGCATAATTATTAGGCAACTTCCTTTCCTTTGGCAAAATGGGTCAAAAGAAGGACTTGACAGGCTCAGAAAAGTCAAAAATAGTGAGATATCTTGCAGAGGGATGCAGCACTCTTAAAATTGCAAAGCTTCTGAAGCGTGATCATCGAACAATCAAGCGTTTCATTCAAAATAGTCAACAGGGTCGCAAGAAGCGTGTGGAAAAACCAAGGCGCAAAATAACTGCCCATGAACTGAGAAAAGTCAAGCGTGCAGCTGCCAAGATGCCACTTGCCACCAGTTTGGCCATATTTCAGAGCTGCAACATCACTGGAGTGCCCAAAAGCACAAGGTGTGCAATGCTCAGAGACATGGCCAAGGTAAGAAAGGCTGAAAGACGACCACCACTAACCAAGACACACAAGCTGAAACGTCAAGACTGGGCCAAGAAATATCTCAAAACTGATTTTTCTAAGGTTTTATGGACCGATGAAATGAGAGTGAGTCTTGATGGGCCAGATGGATGGGCCCGTGGCTGGATTGGTAAAGGGCAGAGAGCTCCAGTCCGACTCAGACGCCAGCAAGGTGGAGGTGGAGTACTGGTTTGGGCTGGTATCATCAAAGATGAGCTTGTGGGGCCTTTTCGGGTTGAGGATGGAGTCAAGCTCAACTCCCAATCCTACTGCCAGTTTCTGGAAGACACCTTCTTCAAGCAGTGGTACAGGAAGAAGTCTGCATCCTTCAAGAAAAACATGATTTTCATGCAGGACAATGCTCCATCACACGCGTCCAAGTACTCCACAGCGTGGCTGGCAAGAAAGGGTATAAAAGAAGAAAATCTAATGACATGGCCTCCTTGTTCACCTGATCTGAACCCCATTGAGAACCTGTGGTCCATCATCAAATGTGAGATTTACAAGGAGGGAAAACAGTACACCTCTCTGAACAGTGTCTGGGAGGCTGTGGTTGCTGCTGCACGCAATGTTGATGGGGAACAGATCAAAACACTGACAGAATCCATGGATGGCAGGCTTTTGAGTGTCCTTGCAAAGAAAGGTGGCTATATTGGTCACGGATTTGTTTTTGTTTTGTTTTTGAATGTCAGAAATGTATATTTGTGAATGTTGAGATGTTATATTGGTTTCACTGGTAAAAATAAATAATTGAAATGGTTATATATTTGTTTTTTGTTAAGTTGCCTAATAATTATGCACAGTAATAGTCACCTGCACACACAGATATCCCCCTAAAATAGCTAAAACTAAAAACAAACTAAAAACTACTTCCAAAAATATTCAGCTTTGATATTAATGAGTTTTTTGGGTTCATTGAGAACATAGTTGTTGTTCAATAATAAAATTAATCCTCAAAAATACAACTTGCCTAATAATTCTGCACTCCCTGTATTAGGGCTGAGCACCACCGACAGTGATTTGTAATCAGGAGACTGAGCTGTGGTCGATTCCTATATACTGGGATCTAGCGGAGGACTGTGAGTGCCGCTTCATGTCTTATTGTTGAAGTTTATTTTTGTTGTGCTTTTGAAGCAGAGCACCCTGTGTTGAAACCGTTTATACCGGCTTGTGCGAGGCACATTGTGGGATGACATCAGAAGAACCTACAGCCTCCCTTAATGATGGCAGAGAAGGGGCGGACACCTTTTTCACACAGTGTAATGACAAGGATATTTTACAGAACATCAGCACTCGCTCCTTAGAGGCGAAAGTTATACAGCTGGCCGACAAGGAGGTACGTCTCTTTTGGACGGTAGAATCACTCCACTGTGCATCAGAGGTGCCAGTAAGTACGGTATATGAGTGCTCTCAGCCAGTAAACAAAGAGTCCAGTGCTGGATTCAAGGGGGGCTAAACAAGATAGTTTTTTTGTTTGTTTGTTTTTTTCCAGTACATTTTCTACTTCTCTTTTTCTAACTATTGACCTACCAAATGCACATGCTTATCTAAACTTAGAAAATAATGAGAATAAAAACCATTAATAGTGTACAATGTGGGGATTACAGCCAGAACAAAAACTACTCTGTACATAAGGCTCTCGTTCAAATGGGCTTGAGCCATCCCTGCATTACTGGAACAGGCATTAATCTGAATGGCCATTATGTAATAATACATTTTCTCTGCCAGGGAACTGTCTGGCTGGCTCTGGTTTACCCCAGCAAAATGAACTGTTTGCTGGGAGTGCAGGGATCAGAACCTGAGGTGGCATAAGGAGTGCACCTAGCCCTTCTGCCGCCTGAGGCAAAAAGTAAATGGTCACCCCCCCCCCTTACACACACACACACACTGTCCATATTGTAGATTTCCAATGTCCATGACAGAAAATCCAGAGCAAATCCTTAATATGTTGCAGAATTTTGCTGAAGATCTGGCCTTAGATTTTACCCTTTGCAAATGCACACACATTGGGCTGCTGATGCTTCTCCATGCTCTCCTCCATTACCCCTTTGAGTCTTTTAGGTGCTTAAGGACCTTTGATCATGTGACAAGCACAAATATGATCCTCTACATAGGTTTCATAGCACTACGGAATATAGCGATGTCTATGTATTATTGTGTATAGCAGTTTGTCAAGGTCTTTGCTGTGAATTGTGGCACAAAACCTGAGAAAGCCACAATGTACATTGAACCCCATAATTTAGCCTCCATCCCTGCACTGCCCTGAATACAGATATGTGATATAACTGTATTCAGGGCTTTGCAGGAGTGCAGGGCTGGAGGCCCCCTCTCCCCAGTCCTAGTAGAAAGCTGCCTGAAGCCACCTTCTCAGTTTTCCTCATGAGTAGGGATGAGCGAACCCGAACTGTATAGTTTGGGTTCGTACCGAATTTTGGGGTGTCCGTGACACGGACCCGAACCCGAACATTTTCGTAAAAGTCCGGGTTCGGGTTCGGTGTTCGGCGCTTTCTTGGCGCTTTTTGAAAGGCTGCAAAGCAGCCAATCAACAAGCGTCATACTACTTGCCCCAAGAGGCCATCACAGCCTTGCCTACTATTGGCATGGCTGTGATTGGCCAGTGCAGCATGTGACCCAGCCTCTATATAAGCTTGGGTCACGTAGCGCTGCACGTCACTCTGCTGATACAAGCATAGGGAGAGGTTGCAGCTGCGATGTTAGGGCGAGATTAGGCAGATTAACTCCTCCAAAAGACTTAATTCAGTGATCGATCTACAGCTGTGGATCATTGAAGTGCTAATATCGACTTGCTCACTTTTTTTAGGCTGCCCAGAGCGTTTTTAGATCACTTTTTTCTGGGGTGATCGGCGGCCATTTTGTGGCTTGTGGTGCGCCAGCACAAGCTACCACCAAGTGCTTTTAACCATCAATAGTGTGGTTATTTTTTGCTATATCCTACATCAGCTGCAGGCTGAGCCTGTGTCACCGAAGTGCATTTAACCATCAACAGTCTGGTTATTTTTTGGCCATATACTACATCAGGTGCAGGCTGAGCCTGTGTCACCCAAGTGCATTTAACCATCAACAGTGTGGTTATTTTTTGGCCATATACTACATCAGGTGCAGGCTGAGCCTGTGTCACCCAAGTGCATTTAACCATCAACAGTGTGGTTAATTTTTGGCCATATACTACATCAGGTGCAGGCTGAGCCTGTGTCACCCAAGTGCATTTAACCATCAATAGTGTGGTTATTTTTTTGGCCATATACTACATCAGGGGCAAGTTGAGCCTGTCACCCAGCGCCTAAAAAATAGACCTGACATTTCTATTCAACCAAATCTGTACTGTTTTAGCTGGTCAAGTTATTTGTAGTGACCGTAAAAGCACAGTTTTTGTTCTGGGTTGAAAAACTATTCCCAAATTTGACATTCTCAAAATAACTAAGTAGTTTATGTTATATGAGGCCTACTTGAAATCTATCCCAAAAAGGATATCTTAGATTCAAGGTGCTGATAGTGTCATTCAGAAAAACTTAACACACACGCTACCGTGCAGATACAAGTCTAATTCTGTGATTAAACGTATACCTGTCACACAGCGCAAAAAAAAATAGGCCTCACATTTCTATTCAACCAAATCTGTACTGTTTTAGCTGGTCAAGTTATTTGTAGTGACCGTAAAAGCACAGTTTTTGTTCTGGGTTGAAAAACTATTCCCAAATTTGACATTCTCAAAATAACTAAGTAGTTTGTTATATGAGACCTACTTGAAATCTATCCCAAAAAGGATATCTTAGATTCAAGGTGCTGATAGTGTCATTCAGAAAAACTTAACACACACGCTACCGTGCAGATACAAGTCTAATTCTGTGATTAAACGTATACCTGTCACACAGCGCAAAAAAAAATAGGTCTCACATTTCCATTCAGCCAAATCTGTACTGTTTGAGCTGGTCAAGTTATTTGTAGTGACCGTAAAAGCACAGTTTTTGTTCTGGGTTGAAAAACTATTCCCAAATTTGACATTCTCAAAATAACTAAGTAGTTTGTTATATGAGGCCTACTTGAAATCTATACCAAAAAGGATATCTTAGATTCAAGGTGCTGATAGTGTCATTCAGAAAAACTTAACACACACGCTACCGTGCAGATACAAGTCTAATTCTGTGATTAAACGTATACCTGTCACACAGCGCAAAAAAAAATAGGCCTCACATTTCTATTCAACCAAATCTGTACTGTTTGAGCTGGTCAAATTATTTGTAGTGACCGTAAAAGCACAGTTTTTGTTCTGGGTTGAAAAACTATTCCCAAATTTGACATTCTCAAAATAAGTAGTTTATGCTATATGAGGCCTACTTGAAATCTATCCCAAAAAGGATATCTTAGATTCAAGGTGCTGATAGTGTCATTCAGAAAAACTTAACACACACGCTACCGTGCAGATACAAGTCTAATTCTGTGATTAAACGTATACCTGTCACACAGCGCAAAAAAAAATAGGCCTCACATTTCTATTCAACCAAATCTGTACTGTTTGAGCTGGTCAAGTTATTTGTAGTGACCGTAAAAGCACAGTTTTTGTTCTGGGGTGAAAAACTATTCCCAAATTTGACATTCTCAAAATAAGTAGTTTATGCTATATGAGGCCTACTTGAAATCTATCCCAAAAAGGATATCTTAGATTCAAGGTGCTGATAGTGTCATTCAGAAAAACTTAACACACACGCTACCGTGCAGATACAAGTCTAATTCTGTGATTAAACGTATACCTGTCACACAGCGCAAAAAAAAATAGGCCTCACATTTCTATTCAACCGAATCTGTACTGTTTGAGCTGGTCAAATTATTTGTAGTGACCGTAAAAGCACAGTTTTTGTTCTGGGGTGAAAAACTATTCCCAAATTTGCCATTCTCAAAATTGTGGTGAACGGGAAGAATGAGGAAAACATCTAATAAGGGACGCGTACGCGGACGTGGACATGGTCGTGGTGGTGTTAGTGGACCCTCTGGTGCTGGGAGAGGACGTGGCCGTTCTGCCACAGCCACACGTCCTAGTGAACCAACTACCTCAGGTCCCAGTAGCCAGCAGAATTTACAGCGATATTTGGTGGGGCCCAATGCCGTTCTAAGGATGGTAAGGCCTGAGCAGGTACAGGCATTAGTCAATTGGGTGGCCGACAGTGGATCCAGCACGTTCACATTATCTCCCACCCAGTCTTCTGCAGAAAGCGCACAGATGGCGCATGAAAACCAAGCCTATCGGTCTGTCACATCACCCCCATGCATATCAGGGAAACTGTCTGAGCCTCAAGTTATGCAGCAGTCTCTTATGCTGTTTGAAGACTCTGCTGCCAGGGTTTCCCAAGGGCATCCACCTAGCCCTTCCCCAGGGGTGGAAGAGATAGAATGCACTAACGCACAACCACTTATTTTTCCTGATGATGAGGACATGGGAATACCACCTCAGCACGTCTCTGATGATGACGAAACACAGGTGCCAACTGCTGCGTCTTTCTGCAGTGTGCAGACTGAACAGGAGGTCAGGGATCAAGACTGGGTGGAAGACGATGCAGGGGACGATGAGGTCCTAGACCCCATATGGAATGAAGGTCGTGCCACTGACTTTCACAGTTCGGAGGAAGAGGCAGTGGTGAGACCGAGCCAACAGCGTAGCAAAAGAGGGAGCAGTGGGCAAAATCAGAACACCCGCCGCCAAGAGACTCCGCCTGCTACTGACCGCCGCCATCTGGGACCGAGCACCCCAAAGGCAGCTTCAAGGAGTTCCCTGGCATGGCACTTCTTCAAACAATGTGCTGACGACAAGACCCGAGTGGTTTGCACGCTGTGCCATCAGAGCCTGAAGCGAGGCATTAACGTTCTGAACCTTAGCACAACCTGCATGACCAGGCACCTGCATGCAAAGCATGAACTGCAGTGGAGTAAACACCTTAAAAACAAGGAAGTCACTCAGGCTCCCCCTGCTACATCTTCTGCTGCTGCCACCTCGGCCTCTTCTGCTGCTGCTGCCGCCGCCTCAGCCTCTTCCTCCGCCTCTGGAGGAACGTTGGCACCTGCCGTCCAGCAAACATGGGATGTACCACCAACACCACCACCTGCGTCACCAAGCATCTCAACCATGTCACACGGCAGCGTTCAGCTCTCCATCTCACAAACATTTGAGAGAAAGCGTAAATTCTCACCTAGCCACCCTCGATCCCTGGCCCTGAATGCCAGCATTTCTAAACTACTGGCCTATGAAATGCTGTCATTTAGGCTGGTGGACACACACAGCTTCAAACAGCTCATGTCACTTGCTGTCCCACAGTATGTTGTTCCCAGCCGGCACTACTTCTCCAAGAGAGCCGTGCCTTCCCTGCACAACCAAGTGTCCGATAAAATCAAGTGTGCACTGCGCAACGCCATCTGTGGCAAGGTCCACTTAACCACAGATACGTGGACCAGTAAGCACGGCCAGGGACGCTATATCTCCCTAACTGCACACTGGGTAAATGTAGTGGCGGCTGGGCCCCAGGCGGAGAGCTGTTCGGCTGGGCCCCAGGCGGAGAGCTGTTTGGCGCACGTCCTTCCGCCGCCAAGGATCGCAGGGCAACATTCTTTGCCTCCTGTCTCCTCCTCCTCTTACTCAGCTTCCTCCTCCTCTTCTTCCACCTGCTCATCCAGTCAGCCACACACCTTCACCACCAACTTCAGCACAGCCCGGGGTAAACGTCAGCAGGCCGTTCTGAAACTCATATGTCCACACCGCACAGGAGTTGTGGTGGGGTATAGAACAACAGACCGACGAGTGGTTGCTGCCGGTGAGCCTCAAGCCCGGCCTGGTGGTGTGCGATAATGGGTGAAATCTCATTGCAGCTCTGGGACTAGCCGGTTTGACGCCCCTCTCACTTGCCATGTGCTGAATTTGGTGGTGCAGAAGTTCATTCGCAACTACCCCGACATGTCAGAGCTGCTGCATAAAGTGCGGGCCGTCTGTTCGCGCTTCCGGCGTTCACACCCTGCCGCTGCTCGCCTGTCTGCGCTACAGCGTAACTTCGGCCTTCCCGCTCACCGCCTCATATGCGACGTGCCCACCAGGTGGAACTCCACTTTGCATATGCTGGACAGACTGTGCGAGCAGCAGCAGGCCATAGTGGAGTTTCAGCTGCAGCACGAATGGGCCAGTCGCACTGCGGATCAGCCCCACTTCACCACCAATGACTGGGCCTCCATGCGAGACCTGTGTGCCCTGTTGCGCTGTTTCGAGTACTCCACCAACATGGCCAGTGGCGATGACGCCGTTATCAGCGTTACAATACCACTTCTATGTCTCCTTGAGAAAACACTTAGGGCGATGATGGAAGAGGAGGTGGCCCAGGAGGAAGAGGAGGAAGAGGGGTCATTTTTAGCACTTTCAGGCCAGTCTCTTCGAAGTGACTCAGAGGGAGGTTTTTTGCAACACCAGAGGCCAGGTACAAATGTGGCCAGACAGGGCCCACTACTGGAGGACGAGGAGGACGAGGATGAGGAGGAGGTGGAGGAGGATGAGGATGAAGCATGGGTGGCACCCAAAGCAGCTCGGGCCCATCACTGGTGCGTGGCTGGGGGGAAACACAGGACGATGACGATACGCCTCCCACAGAGGACAGCTTGTCCTTACCTCTGGGCAGCCTGGCACACATGAGCGACTACATGCTGCAGTGCCTGCGCAACGACAGCAGAGTTGCCCACATTTTAACGTGTGCGGACTACTGGGTTGCCACCCTGCTGGATCCCCGGTACAAAGACAATGTGCCCACCTTACTTCCTACACTGGAGTGTGATAGGAAGATGTGCGAGTACAAGCGCACGTTGGTAGACGCGCTACTGAGAGCATTCCCAAATGTCACAGGGGAACCAGTGGAAGCCCAAGGCGAAGGCAGAGGAGGAGCAAGAGGTCGCCAACGCAGCTGTGTCATGGCCAGCTCCTCTGAGGGCAGGGTTAGCATGGCAGATATGTGGAAAAGTTTTGTCACCACGCCACAGCTAACTGCACCACCACTTGATACGGAACGTGTTAGCAGGAGGCAACATTTCACTAACATGGTGGAACAGTACCTGTGCACACCCCTCCACGTACTGACTGATGGTTCGGCCCCATTCAACTTCTGGGTCTCCAAATTGTCCACGTGGCCAGAGCTAGCCTTTTATGCCTTGGAGGTGCTGGCCTGCCCGGCGGCCCACGTTTTGTCTGAACGTGTATTCAGCACGGCAGGGGGCGTCATTACAGACAAACGCAGCCGCCTGTCTACAGCCAATGTGGACAAGCTGACGTTCATAAAAAGGAACCAGGCATGGATCCACAGGACCTGTCCATCCCTTGTGCAGATTAGATATTAACTACCTCCCCTTAACAATATATTATTCTACTCCAGGGCACTTCCACATTCAATCCTATTTTTATTTTCATTTTACCATTATATTGCGGGGCAACCCAAAGTTGAATGAACCTCTCCTCTGTCTGGGTGCCGGGGCCTAAATGTGTGACAGTGGCCTGTTCCAGTGGTGGGTGACGTGAAGCCTGATTCTCTGCTATGACATGAAGACTGATTCTGCGCTGACATAAGGCCAGATTCTCTGTTACGGGACCTCTCTCCTCTGCCTTGGTGCCTGGGCCTAAATATGTGACAGTGGCCTGTTCCAGTGGTGGGTGACGTGAAGCCTGATTCTCTGCTATGACATGAAGATAGATTCTGTGCTGACATAAGGCCAGATTCTCTGTTACGGGACCTCTCTCCTCTGCCTGGGTGCCTGGGCCTAAATGTGTGACAGTGGCCTGTTCCAGTGGTCGGTGACGTGAAGCCTGATTCTCTGCTATGACATGAAGACAGATTCTGTGCTGACATAAGGCCAGATTCTCTGTTACAGGACCTCTCTCCTCTGCCTGGGTGCCTGGGCCTAAATGTGTGACAGTGGCCTGTTCCAGTGGTGGGTGACGTGAAGCCTGATTCTCTGCTATGACATGAAGACTGATTCTGCGCTGACATAAGGCCAGATTCTCTGTCACGGGACCTCTCTCCTCTGTCTGGGTGCCGGGGCCTAAATGTGTGACAGTGGCCTGTTCCAGTGGTGGGTGATGTGAAGCCTGATTCTCTGCTATGACATGAAGACAGATTCTGCGCTGACATAAGGCCAGATTCTCTGTTACGGGACCTCTCTCCTCTGTCTGGGTGCCGGGGCCTAAATGTGTGACAGTGGCCTGTTCCAGTGGTGGGTGACGTGAAGCCTGATTCTCTGCTATGACATGAAGACTGTTTCTGTGCTGACATGAAGCCAGATTCTCTGCTATGGCATGAAGAGACTGATTCTCTGCTGACATGAAGCCAGATTCTTTGCTATGGCATGAAGAGACTGATTCTCTGCTGATGTGAAGCCAGATTCTCTGCTATGGGACCTCTGTCCAATTGATATTGGTTAATTTTTATTTTTTTAATTTTTATTTTAATTCATTTCCCTATCCACATTTGTTTGCAGGGGATTTACCTACATGTTGCTGCCTTTTGCAGCCCTCTAGCTCTTTCCTGGGCTGTTTTACTGCCTTTTTAGTGCCCAAAAGTTCAGGTCCCCATTGACTTCAATGGGGTTCGGGTTCGGGACGAAGTTCGGGTCGGGTTCGGAACCCGAACCCGAACATTTCCGGGAAGTTCGGCCGAACTTCTCGAACCCGAACATCCAGGTGTTCGCTCAACTCTACTCATGAGCAGTGTGCCCTGGGTGGCATTCTAAAATGGATTGTTTTTATTCTGACAACCCTTAATACTATACTCAGCAGACCATTAAACAACTCTTTGGAGTTGGACTGTTTATTTTGACTCCAGAATTCTACTAATTGTATGAAAAATGAGAGATATTCCAAGGATAATCATAAAAAAATGCTATGTAAGGGGGGTAAACATTATACTTTCCCTGTAAGGTAAAAGACTTTTTGAGACTGGTAATTGTTTTTTACATGTCATGCAAATATATTGTCTGCACATATGTGAACTGGGATGATGTGAATATCTGATATGCATTGACTGTACACCTTTAGCTTCTGGGTTGCTTGGGATTGTGGGCTGCAGTATTCAGCGGTGCTGCCGTGCCCTGAGATGGTAGCTGGGTTTTCGAATAGAATGCTGCCATGAAAATATGATAGAAGGGGTAGAGAGGTGCTGATAAAAGTGAATGGTTTGGCACCAATGGGTTGAGTGGGGTTGGTCTTCGTAGGGTGCCTGGAAAACCTGTGATTGGTCTAACTCTATATAACTGTAAGGCCTAGGACACTGAGGTTTGTCAGTGAACTGGAGGGCAAGGCAGCTTGTTAGGGGGTGAACCCTATATTCATTAATTGTATTTATTTATTTATGTTGCTTGCTTACATAGTGCCTTTTAATTTTGTAGCACTTTACAGAAAGTGTCATCCCCTACAGTATCCCTTCTGCAGCACATGTACTGCGGATATATCCTTTTTACTGAACTGTTTATTTAGATACTGCTTGGTAGTCAGTAGTAGTCAGTTTATGTATAAATGTGTAGTATTAATTTGTCACCACTAGATGGCTCTATAAACCAGAGGATATATGAAGATATTTGTAGTTTAGGAAGTAAAGCAGACTATGGCTGAAGCCGTGTTGTGTGCAATGGTGCCCTGTACAGAGAGAGGATGATAACTAGGCTGGAGACAAGGATCACTACCCTAGAATATGTATATCTGCTCTTATTCTGTATATATGAACACTGCATAGTACCAATTTTCTTGTCTTGTACACAAAATAAAGGCAATTAAACCAAATAGAAATAGGTCTAAATCCTATCTGGCTGCCTGCAGTGGCCACAAGGGGAGTTTACTGAATGCAGTTTTAATCTTGAGTTTAATGTAGGAGCCTTAAATAAATAGCTCCCTCCAGTGGTGGCTATGAGCAGCCAGGTCTATGTAGGGATTATTGAGCTCTGTAGCATAAAAACAACGCTCCTGAAATAAGATATATTAAAGGGGTTATTCCATGATTGATGTACCATGATGATTTCTTCCTTACAAAGCAAGAACCAGCCCTGTATCTCACATGGATCCAGAATCCTCACATTCATTGCTTCAATTGCTCTGCTAGATTTATTTCAAGCTGGCAGTTCAGGGCTGTGTCCTTTCTCAGTGGGTGTATTCATTTTCAGGGGGTGTGTCCTTTCTCAGTGGATGTATTCTTTTTCATGGGGTGTGTCCTTTCTCAGTGGGTGTATTCTTTTTCAGGGGGTGTGTCCTTTCTCAGTGGATGTATTCTTTTTCAGGGGGTGTGTCCTTTCTCAGTGGGTGTATTCTTTTTCAGGGTGTGTGTTCTTTCTCAGGGGGCGTGTTCTTTCTCCTGCAGCTCCCTCCTTGTAACTATTACAGCTTCTAAAAGTAGATACAGCTGGTGGTACTTGAAGCATGTCCAAGTTGGTTTGAATAATGTAGAATTTTAGTTTTCCGGACAACCCCTTTAAGAAACGAATCAGTACAGAACTTTGAACCTGCAGTGTTCAAATACATTAACTATTATTCTCTTTCCTCTCATATACAAAGCTGTGTATAAGGCATTGCTTTTACCACCAGTTTATTTCAGATTGCATCTTGTAAGTGAAGATTAGAAAATGAAAGCCAGTCACGAAAAATATACCATAAATGAAATGTTGTCAATAACAGATACCATTTTGGTTGCTGTACACGACTAATACTAAAATATGTAATATATTTCTAGATGTTTCGAGTGGGAACAAACTTCGAATGATGCTTCAGAAAAGAGAAGGTAAGTCAATTTCCGCTTAAAATCCTAAACAGCTAATAGAATTGCACAACATAACTTCTAATGCTGACATAAAACTTTGGGGGACATTTATCAAGACCAGAAGCTTGAATCTATGCCAGTCAGGGGCTGATGTAGACTTGAGCTATGACCTATGTCAGATCTGGCGTAAGTTGTAGTAAATCCGGCAGGCCACGATAGGCTCTGTCCTCCCCTTATCTTGGCACTTGCCAAAATGTTGAGAAGCTTAAAAAAGAAAAATGATGGTGCAAATATTGTGTGCACCATAATTTGCAACTTTTTAATGCCACAATAATGGTAAATGCCCAACAGTAAAATTTAAAGGGCTTCTGTCACCCCACTAAAGTCATATATTTTTTTGGGCTAGTTAAATTCCTTATACTGCAATATATGAATATATAATGCTCTTACTCACTTTCCTTCAGCAGTTTCTTAAAAAAACGGACTTTTATAATATGTAAATGAGCTCTCTACCAGCAGCCGCATCCTCCTTTGATAAAGACGCCCCCTCCTCACGTTGATTGACAGGGCCAGCGAACGCCACATCTACACCCGGCGCAGGCGCACTGAGGAAGGAGCGGCCGAGCGAGCGTCCTCCTCTCAGTGCGCCTGCGCCGACTGAAGACAGGTACGGCGCAGGCGCCAGATTTTGAACGCAGACAGGGCCAGTTAGAGCACGAGCGCGTTCGCTGCCCCTGTCAATCAACATGAGGAGGGGGCGTCTTTATGATAGGCGGATGCGGCTGCTACCAGCAAGTAACCGCCCTACTTGCTGGTAGAGAGCGCATTTACATACAGTTGCAAGAAAAAGTATGTGAACCCTTTGGAATGATATGGATTTCTGTACAAATTGGTCATAAAATCTGATCTGATCTTCATCAAAGTCACAACAATAGACAATCAGTCTGCTTAAACTAAAAACACACAAAGAATTAAATGTTACCATGTTTTTATTGAACACACCATGTAAACATTCACAGTGCAGGTGGAAAAAGTATGTGAACCCCTAGACTAATGACATCTCCAAGAGCTAATTGGAGTGAGGTGTCAGCCAACTGGAGTCCAATCAATGAGATGAGATTGGAGGTGTTGGTTACAGCTGCCCTGCCCTATAAAAAACACACACCAGTTCTGGGTTTGCTTTTCACAAGAAGCATTGCCTGATGTGAATGATGCCTCGCACAAAAGAGCTCTCAGAAGATCTACGATTAAGAATTGTTGACTTGCATAAGGCTGGAAAGGGTTATAAAAGTATCTCCAAAAGCCTTGCTGTTCATCAGTCCACGGTAAGACAAATTGTCCATAAATAGAGAAAATTCAGCACTGCTGCTACTCTCCCTAGGAGTGGCCGTCCTGTAAAGATCACTGCAAGAGCACAGCGCAGACTGCTCAATGAGGTGAAGAAGAATCCTAGAGTGTCAGCTAAAGACTTACAAAAGTCTCTGGCATATGCTAACATCCCTGTTAGCGAATCTACGATACGTAAAACACTAAACAAGAATGGATTTCATGGGAGGATACCACAGAGGGAGCCACTGCTGTCCAAAAAAAACATTGCTGCACGTTTACAGTTTGTACAAGAGCACCTAGATGTTCCACAGCAGTACTGGCAAAATATTCTGTGGACAGATGAAACCAAAGTTGAGTTGTTTGGAAGAAACACACAACATTATGTGTGGAGAAAAAGAGGCACAGCACACCAACATCAAAACCTCATCCCAACTGTGAAGTATGGTGGTGGGGGCACCATGGTTTGGGGCTGCTTTGCTGCATCAGGGCCTGGACTATCATCGAAGGAAAAATAAATTCCCAAGTTTATCAAGACATTTTGCAGGAGAACTTAAGGCCATCTGTCCATCAGCTGAAGCTCAACAGAAGATGGGTGTTGCAACAGGACAACGACCCAAAGCATAGAAGTAAATTAACAACAGAATGGCTTAAACAGATTAAAAAACACCTTCTGGAGTGGCCCAGTAAGAGTCCTGACCTCAACTCGATTGAGATGCTGTGCCATAACCTCAAGAAAGCGATTCACACCAGACATCACAAGAATATTGCTAAACTGAAACAGTTCTGTAAAGAGGAATGGTCAAGAATTACTGCTGACCGTTGTGCACGTCTGATCTGCAACTACAGGAAACGTTTGGTTGAAGTTATTGCTGCCAAAGGAGGTTCAAGCAGTTATTAAATCCAAGGGTTCACATACTTTTTCCACCTGCACTGTGAATGTTTACATGGTGTGCTCAATAAAAACATGGTAACATTTAATTATTTGTGTGTTATTAGTTTAAGCAGACTGTGATTATCTATTGTTGTGACTCAGATGAAGATCAGATCACATTTTATGACCAATTTGTGCAGAAATTAATATCATTTTAAAGGGTTCACATACTTTTTCTTGCAACTGTATTATAAAAGTCCATTTTTTGAAGAAACTGCTGAAGGAAAGTGAGTAAGAGCATTATATATTTATATATCGCAGTATAAGGAATTTAACTAACCAAAAAAATATATATATGACTTTAGTGGGGTGACAGAAGCCCTTTAAAGAGGACCTGTCACCATTCCTGACATGCCTGTTTTAATAGCTTCATATATTCCCCATGTAATAACAATTCTGGAGCATCTATTCTTATAACTATACGTTGTACCATTCCTTTATTATTTCAACTAGAAGTTATGAATGAATTGCTAGCAGTCTGCAGTAAGGGTACAGAGGGGTGGTAACCAGTTTCGGAGGTGTACCTGCACAGACTCACTCTATCTAATTAGTGCTGTCATTTTCAGACTCTGAAGTACATCCCCCCCCCCCAACTGGTTACCACCCCTCTGTACCCTTACTGCAGACTGCTAACAATTCATTCATAACTTCTAGTAGAAATAATAAAGGAATGGCACAACATATAGCCATAAGAATAGATGTTCCAGAATTGTTACTACATGGGGAATGCATGAAGCTATTAAAACAGGCATGTCAGGAATGGTGACAGGTCCTCTTTAAATCCTGACGTATATTTTAGTGAATGCTTATATTCCTCGTACAATAATGCTGAAGCATCTTTTTTTAGAACTCTTTATTGAGCTATTCCTTTGTTATTGAACATATTTCACAAGGTGGACAGCAGCACTTCTTCAATAGACTGGTGCACGTCCCTTAGATCCCTCTGTCCCAGGAACTGTGAATAAGTTATCTAAAGAATAGAGACAGCACACAGGGGATTCAGCTACGTATTAATTGTAGTATTTTATAATTTTACCATCATAGAAAATGTATGTAAAGTTGTTACTATTAAAACACAACTAAGAGTATGTATATGTGTACTGTCTTTAACAATGGGAATGTTGTAACGTCTAGTTGTCAATTTATTCATAAATCTCTAGGAGGAATAACAACAGAACGCCACAACTCGTTATAAGAAAAGATTCTCCAGAATAATTTCATGTTGAAGGTCCTCTTTAAAGGAAAAATTGGGGTTGTTGTATTATTTTGTAAACCCACTTTCATATACCATAGAGGGGAATTCTGAGTTAACAGAGGGGATCCCATGTTCAGGAGCCTTATTTTACAAAGAGTTTTTCACTTTGCAAGGTTTCACTGAGCTCTCTGCACTGAGCTGCTTCATAGACCCTGCTGTAAGTGATGGCTGTAGTTGTCTCCTGGTTGGATACAGCTGTCACTCAGAAAAGAGGGGCGCAGCCATGAAGCAGTCCAGTGCAGAGGGCACTTTACAGCGAAGTTCTGCCCTGGGCATTTTCAACAGCAAAATTTGAAATAATAAAACTTCATATTCACAATACTCCTGATGATTAAAGCTCCAAAAAGAGCTACATTTTCTGAAGTCCAGGGCAGCACCCAGGGTAATTATTCAACCCCTTGCAAAGGACAGAAAATACAAAAGCAGCAAAGAAAGGGTTAACCAGCTACACCACCACCATCATATAATGCACACTGTGAAAATAACCAAGCAAAATAACCAAAACAGATTTAGAACTGCAACACAGATGTCTACTGCCGGCAAACAATGATTCTCTATGGGGAGGAGCAATAGCATTAGCATTGCTCCTGTGCTGTGTACATCCTTCTGTAGTGCCCAAACTGTAATAGTTCATAAAAGTTTTTGCGGAGGCCCCAAAAGTCATCTGGCAGATGAATTGGAGACCAGCCCAGGAAGTAGCCGTAGATCTTGTAGAATTAGGTAAATCTTCTAATTTATAACATTCAGTTAATGTCCTTTATCCATCTTGCAATTGAGGATTTACTTGCTGCCTGATCCCTTCAGGCGCCAAAGAATTGGATAAAAAGCTTTTCTGATAATGTAAAGTCTTTAGTATTCTCTAGATAATTGCAGTCTGCCCTCTTAACGTCCAAGAAATGCAATTTTTCGTTATCATTGCGAGTAGAGATGAGCGAAGTTTTGTAAAATTCGATTCAGCTGCTTTGTTGAATTTTCCCAAAATATAGGAGGTAAGTATGATTTTTTCTATTTTTTTTTATACTATTTAAGATTACATTGATTTGCTACCACGAAGCACGAGAAAATTCGGCTTTGCTGCAAATCAAATTTATCCTGAAATTCGGATCGAATTCCACTTCGTTGGAATTGCAAGCTTTAGGGAAATATTATCGCAATACAATATAGAAAATTTGCCTTACCTGTAATTTTACTTTTAATGAGCCCGAAGGCAGCACAGACTAGGATATTCTGTCCCCTAGTCTCCACCCTAGGACCACCCCACCTAGAATACTAAAGTAAGACTTAGCATAATTAATTGCTGGTGCTATATGAACCCTCTCTCACAGCTCACTCATGTGCTAAAAAAAAGATGAATAGCTGCAAGGTTATTGGGAAGGTAAGTATGTGCTGCCTTCGGACTTGAGAAAGGTAAAATTACAGTTAAGACAAATTTTCTATTTCCTCATCGTCCTCAGGCAGCACAGAGTGGGATATGAATATCAAAAAAGAAAGGGAAGGTAAATTTTGCAGAATGCCAATTAGGAGAAATATGGCCCTCTCTGCCCCAGGGGTGGAAGGTGAACGGGCAGATCAGGTCGTACCTGGAAAAAGAGAGGACCCCTTCTACCCTATAATAGAAAGTGATTGGTTATTTGACCTTCAAAGAATGTCGATTCTATCCATTTTTTGCTGGGGATTGCCGCTACGGCAGCAACGGATCACATACAGAGGAATTGCTCCCCCAGTTATAAACACGCTACAGTGTTTGGGGTTTTTGAGCATTTCCTCCCATTTAGGCCACTTTATTTTAGTGATTTAACTCCCAGAGTAACTGCATTTGGGAAAAAAATTCCACTAGCCTAAATCCAGATGTAATGGTAAAAAAATGAACTTAAAATGAGAATCAATAGTGACCACTTGTAAGGTAATAAGGAAGACAAGGTTTCAGGTCTGAACCGTTTTTGGTGATGGGTGGCTGAACAGCCAGGCTGCCATTTTATTGCAGACATAAAATTTTTGGTGATGACATAACTCCGTCTGGAAGCTCACTGACAAGAGCTGAAGTATCATCCAACAACAAAAGCAGAAAGAAAAAGTGTACAAGAAAAGGATGGATTGAATAGATCCTATTTATTTAACAGTTTACTGAAGGAAAATGTAACCACAGACTGAGACGATTATTTTGAATTAGAAGAATACCACAGTCCATGAGAGGCCTAACCGCATGTTTGCTTCTTCTCTAAGACCCTGAGGAGGAACAACAAGGAAAAGGTTGCTTCAACTCAAACTGCACAAACTACTATTTGGCTTTCGTAGTGACCTCTAGCAAGGCACTCCACCTTCAAGGTATGTTGTGGCTGAAGATTTTACTGAACCTGAAGATAGAAGGATCTTGTTGAAAATCCATGGTGTGCAATTCTTCAGCTGCTGAGCACAGAATCCAGTGTCAGGAATTACTGGACATTACTATGGCATACAAGATACCAGATGTCGGGTATACTCCCCATAGGCTGCAACTAAGATAAAGCTAGGAATATTCATCCTGAAGCAAACATGGTGTTTAACATATCAGACGCTAGGGATACCCCCCATAGAGTGGCATGCACTTGATGACAGGGTCATGCCTGAAGCCAGCACAGCACGTAACATTAGATGCAAGGGCTTCCCATTATGATGTGACACGCACTTGGTGCCAGGATCACCCTTCTAGGCCTGAAGGCATACCTGATACCAGCACAGCATATAACAGATGCTACGGCTTCCCACCATGGCATGACATGCACTTGATGCCCCCCCTCCATCCATCCCCATGGCATATGAATCTTTACAACTCTATGGAAATGGATATGACACATCTTTCTCAAAGATTCCTCTTGTATGAATCAAAGATCATTTTTGTGGCTCAACAGAAACAGGTGGAATATAGCAAACTTTAAGGTGTCATCTTCTGAGGACTCTCAAGATCCATCCACCTGACATAAATGCAAACCAAACTGATAGAACTTCTTCACTCTTCAAAACAGGATTTTTAGAGAGAACTTGAATATGTCTCTCACAAGCAGTGGAGTCAGGACATAGAGATTCTTTACACTACCTAGAGTTTAAAGGTAATCTGTCACTAGCATATTAGCAAATTTTTTTTTTATGAATCCATGTGTAATAAAGTACCTTATATCCATATGTCTTGTTCTTTTTATTCTGTGTCTTGTCATTTATTAAAAAAAACGCTTTTTATGATATTCAAATGAAGCTGTAAGGAGCCCAGAGGGGCGTTATTCTTTGTCCACGGTGCCCAGGAACGCCCCTCTGAAGTGCCGTGCCCGCCTAAATTTGAAAACTAAGAACTCCTCTAAGATCGCCTAAATCGCCTCCCAGAGGCGAGGCTAAGTGCTCCCCCCCCCCCCCACGCCGCGCTCTGCGGCAAACACCCCCGATCCTCCTCTCGCCCGCATCCGAAATCCCACGCAGGTGCAGTGCCGGCGATTGCCTGCGCCTGCGCGATGATAAGACGACGCATGCGCCGATCCCAGTGACCTGTTCGCTGTTTCCTCAGCCAGCTGGGATCGGCGCATGCCCAGTGACGCTGTTGAAGCTGTTGCCCTCAGTCGTCTTATCATCGCGCAGGCAATCGCCGGCACTGCGCCTGCGTGGGATTTCGGATGCGGGCGAGAGGAGGATCGGGGGTGTTTGCCGCAGAGCGCGGCGCTGGGGGGGAGCATTTAGCCTCGCTTCTGGTAGGCGATTTAGGCGATCTTGGAGGAGTTCTTAGTTTTCAAATTTAGGTGGGCACGGCACTTCAGAGGGGCGTTCCTGGGCACCGTGGACAAAGAATAACGCCCCTCTGGGCTCCTTACAGCTTCATTTGAATATCATAAAAATCGTTTTTTTGAAGAAATTACAAGACACAGAATAAAAAGAACAAGACATATGGAAATAAGGTACTTTATTACACATGGATTCGTAAAAAAAAATTTTTGCTAATATGCTAGTGACAGATAAGGATGACTTGCACTGCAGATAAAACAGCCACCCGAGACTGTCACAAGAAGAAATATTGCTTGTTACATAATTTCACTTCTTCCTTGGGGAAACCACCATCAATGCAGAAATCAGAGAAGTAATTTTTTTCAGTAGTGTAGTGGTAGTAGACTCCATGGAAAGAACTGTGCTCCCAAGAAACAAACTTCCACCTAAAGGAGAAGCAGAGGAACCTGGATCAATGGCTATAACATTGGTAAAATGTAGAAAGTACAACTGCACCACCTGTGTTAGACCTCAGTTTCTTCCACCGAAGCTCATCTGGAAAGTCATGAAATATCAGAACATAAACTGATATTTCACAGAACAAGAAACCTAAGAGCAATAATGAGGCTGAAAGGTTCAAAAACCCTAAAGCCTGTGCAATGAGCAGGGTATGGGGTAACGCTGATGCCACATATGCAGTGGGCCAGGATACGGGTGGATAATAGTCTATATTTGTTCGTGACGCCAATTGCAGCATGCGCAGGGTACTACCCCAGGGCCCTTACAAGGTGTTATAACGCACGTCCCAGATTAGGAATCCCAGAGTGGTGTAATGGCCTATAATGTCTCTATAGGGTGGTGGTAATTGTGTCAACGGTGTCTCCTACCTGGGTACGGTTGGACTTCTGGCTCCTGGCTCACTTGCAATAAACTTGAGTGTAGTGATAGTAGGAGTAATAGAGGAATTTTTCAGCAGAAATGATGTCCAGACCTTTAGATGAAGTTCAAACTTTTCTTTACTGAAGATAACTTGTATCCAAGCAGTATACAGCTTTGGTCTCTGGTCCCAGAAGGTTTTAGCAATTATTGATAGGAATAAATTCTTCTGCTTGATATATAGAGAGCTTGCAGGATAGGACGTCTGCTTGGTAGCTCTGTAACTGTGGCAGGAATAAATCTTCTGCACTTTTCTGTACCTTCTGCTTTGTGGGGACAGACTAGCTGAGGAGGAATGGCTTCTCCTAGGTCTCTGGACTTAACTCACAGATGATTTCTCAGGGGATGCTTTCTTCCTGGAACTCTGGAGGTTGTCTGCTTTCTTCATCCGGCTGAGGCTGCAGTACTCAGGCTGGGAATGTGATCAGGTCTCAGCCGAGACAAGATCCTTGCTGTCTTCCCTATGCAGGGGATCTCCTGAATGCTATCCAGGGGCGTAGCTACAGGGGGTGCAGAGGTAGCAGTCGCTACCGGGCCCAGGAGCCCGAGGGGGCTCAAAGATCCTTGGGCCACACAAGAAGACACTGGTATGGAAAGTGCTTGCTGGTCAAGTTACGCCTCTGGCTGGAGGGAAGGAATTACGTCAGGAATTTGGCATGGGGTGGGGGGTGTTTCAATTTTTGCCTCCCTGGTCACAAAACACTGAGGGAAGGGGGGCCCAAGCTGAAATGTTGCACCAGGGCCCATGAGCCTTTAGCTACGCCCCTGACGCTATCACACAGCCTCCCCCAACAGGGGTGGCTGGCACACTGCCTCTAACTTCCTTCTCCACCCATGCTGCAGGATGTGGGAACAGTCCACACCTCCACAGAGGGGGAGCTAAGCGAGAATAATCCATTCCAGCCTAGATATACTAAACTAGGACTTGTACCTTACCAATGCATTGCTGCCATTCTGCTGGTAAACCTGGAAAATTACAAGGAACAATTGTATTTAGCATGGTTTTAGATGCACATTTGTGAAGACATAATATAAATTATATCAGATGACAATATACAGGCTCTTAACAGATAGTAGCGGGGTAGAGGCATGTAGTAACACAACTCTGGGGTGTTACACCTGTATTACACTGCCTGATTTTTCAGCAGATAATCGCTAGCGACTGTTCACATGAACACTTGTTAGTGATCATCTTGCAATGTAATACTGGCGCTGATTGCCTGATGAATGAGCAAACTCTTGATCATCGGGCAATCTGAATCTTTTGACATATTAGAAAATTATCGTTTGCATGCAGCAGATTGTGGTGTCTAATAAAGATCTGCCCTTGGCAAACCACTATACAGCATGGAGACAAGCAATGGCATAGTGATCACTCCTCCCTATGCTGCGGAGGAGAACGCTGCATGTAATAGTAGTGGTCTCCTCCGCTAGCGAGCAGGCGATTGCCAGGAGAGAAAGCTTCCCTCCTGACAATTGTCTGCCACATCAGGCTGTGTGATACTACACAATGAAGAGAATAAGAAAGCAGGAAGATAGAAGCATAACGTGTCAGAATCCCCTGAAAGCGGGATGATAACAGAGAACAATATATAGCCTTAAAAGACTCAAATGTCCAATGGCTGATAAAAAGAAAGCAAAAAGCTTGTAAGATCTACAAGCTTAGGAGACACCAACAGATTCTACAATACTACAATCATAACAGAGGTATCAGAAGAGACTCCCTGGTAAGATAATATAACTAGGGATTCCATGGGGAGCAAAACACATGATGCTAGAGAACCCCTTAAAGGGGTTGTCCAAGTTATTTTTATTGATGACCTTTCCTCAGGATAGGTAATCAATATCAGATCGGTGGGGGTCCGATACCCGGCACCCCCACCGATCCGCTTGTTGAAAAGAAGGCAGCCTTTTCTTCATTGTTTATTTTCTCACTGTCGACACTGCAGTGGTGAGCAGGTGTAATTACAAGAAGCCACCTCAATCACTTCAATGGGACAGCTCCTTCCTATTCAAGTGCAGGTAAACAATGAATAGAAGGCAGCGCTGTAGGGTTTCATTTTTCCAAAGATGTGACTTTCATATTACTTTGCTTATGCCCAGAGTCTCAGTGATGTAAAAGATATATATGCCAAATTTCAAGAAGATTGGATAATATTTAGGGGTTGCACACATTGCTCACTTTTATTACTACTCTCACTCCTGTACCTAGGAGGTTGGTCTAAAAACGACAACGGTTTCAGGATCCCAGGGGCTCTGCATCAAACAAGGTGGATGGCAAAGGCAATATATGCCCTTAAAATTGTCCTTTTCACTAAACAGTTGAATATTCCTCAACGAGAATTGAAAGGAATGAAACGGGTCGCACATTTTGTCAGCCTCATATGTTCGCTTTTTGCAAGAGGCAATTGTAATTCGATGGGCTCCAAAGAATGATTTGGATATTCTACAGCTTCTGAGCACTTACCCATACTACCTATTAATCTTAGTGTCTAGCTTTAATATTATTTTAAGTTTGAGATTTCTAGTTTTCCCAATAAAAGTAATTAATATTGAAAAATCCGATTTTTTGCCTAATTTTACAAAACTGACCAACCTCATAGGTACAGGAGTGAGAGTAGTAATAAAAAGTGATCAATGTGTGCAACCCCTAAATATTATCCAATCTTCTTGAAATTTGGCATATATATTTACATTTACAACTTTTACATTTTATTTTTTTCCATTACAAAATGAAACACCCTACAGCGCTGGCATGGTGCACCTTCTCTTCAACCAGCTGATCAGCAGGAGTGCCAGGTGTCGGACCCCGCTGACCTGATATTAAGGAGGATAGGTCATCAGTAAAAATAACTTGGACATCTCCTTTAAAGAGGACCTTTCACCGATCCTGACATTGTGAACTAAGTATCATGACATATACAGCGGCGCCCAGGGATCTCACGGCACTTACTATTATCCCCGGGCGCCGCTCCGTTCTCCCGTTATGTCCTCCGATATGTTCGGGGACTTGGTTATAGTAGGCGGAGTCTCCCCATGTTGCTGGGCGTCTCCTTCTCCTAGGCTGTAGCGCTGGCCAATCGCAGCGCAGAGCTCACAGCCTGGGAGGTTTTTTTTGTTGTCCTTGGTCGGATTTGAACCTAGGACCCCAGCGCTGCAAGGCACCAGTGCTAACCACTGAGCCACCGTGCTGGTGTAATCGTGAATATTCTAGATTTTTTTTCATCAGTACCCATGATCCCTCACTGCTTCTTGCTTGTGGGCCAATGAAAAGGCTACAATATCTTTGACTTTAGGAGTAGTGCTGATCGTGAATTTTCGTATCGCGAATTTTCAGATTGCTGATTTTCGCAATCAAGAAAATAATGACGAGATCACGAATTCTCGAATATATGACGAATATTTGCCCAAATATTCGTGAAATATTGCGAATTCGAATATTGCGCTGCAGCTCATCACTGCTTACTACAGAAACCATTTTAATTACATGGCTTTTATTTGCTGCAGAGGACAATTCACATTGTGTAGTCTGAACTTGATGTAAGAAAAATAATTCCACTGAACCAACTATACTGCATGGTCTGACCTTGCTGTCAGAAAACTCCTGCTGAGCTACAGTATATGCCCTGCAACAGGCACAATACATGATAAAAGCAAAGGAAAAACAAATGGGAAAAGGTAGGCTTGTGCAGAAGACACAACCTGTACCTAACATAACGAGGACACAGTAATACACAGCTGTGAGAGAGGTCTCATATAGCACCAGCAATTAATTAAGCTAATTCTTAATTCAGTATTCTAGGTGGGCTGGTCTTAGGGTGGAGGCTAGGGGACAGAATATCCTGCTCTGTGTTGCCTGAGGACGATCAGAAAATCATGATTAATTTTCCAGAGTAAACTTTTGGCAGAAAAGCAAACACAGCTATAATTCCAAACCTGTTAAGAAGCATCTTAAGATAGGGCTGCATCTGCAGCTCACCAAGTCTTTTAGCAGAAGCCATTGCAACTAGAAATACATTCTTCCAGAACAAATATTTAACATGTGCCTGATCCAGAGGCTCAAATGGTGGCAAGTTAAGTTTTTTAAGGACCAAGAATAGATCCAATATAAGAGAAGGAGAAAGGACATTATGTGTCAGAAGTCTTAATACTTTGAAAAATGTTCTAATCATGGAGTGCATCAACTTTCAACCCCTTTTCAAAACCCTTTTGAAAAAACAGTAAGACATTAGAGTTTTGGGAATCCTGATTCCTACACCAGTCAATGAAAATACGAAAAACTCGACATTATTTGTAGATGGTCTACTGGAGGAAAGAAGAATAGATACAACTGACTCAGACAGCCCAATGCTGACCTCTCAACCTCCAAGCCATCAGATGGAGGTGGGCTAGATTGGGGCAATAAAACCACTTCTGGAGAAGGAGATTCCTCCTGAGAAGTAGACGTAAAATATTCTCCTTTCAACAAAAGACCACAAACCATGGTCCCTGGGCCAAAACTGTAGAACAGCAATCATGTCTGCCTTGTCCATTCTGATCTTGTGAAAAATTCACTGAATGATTGGTGGGAGAGAGATATGTACAACAGGTCTCCCTACCTGTACCAGGAGGCTTCCACTGTTACAGACCGATCCACCTTGGAGAGAATAGAAGTTCTTCAACTTGGTGTTGCTACAAGTCGCAATCAGATCTATAATTGTCTGACCCCACCTTTGGGCAATCAAATTGAATATTTCAAGATTCAATTCCCAATCTTTTGGGATTAGAGACTGTCTGCTGAGCAGGTGGACTTCAGTGTTGTTCTTTCCTCTTATATGTATTGCATTAATGTTGACCTCATATCTCTCTGCTCACTTCATAATCAAGGAACATTTTATACAATTCTGAAACGGAAGAAGACTGAATCTGAAGGCTCCTATCTCCCAGAGGATAACTTCTCAATTTTTGGGACCAGAGACCTTGGGGTTACTGATCATCGAGGATCACTCTCCAACTGAAGGATGAGACATCTGTTGCCAGTGTAAACTGGCCGTACACAGGTTGCTGTTTGGTAGCCACCACTTCAAGTCTTGTCTTATATCCAAGCAGCTAGAAGTTTCCTGAGACTGGAGAAAATGGTTGGCACAGCAGAACATTATAAATGGCTTTATATGCAGATAGAGTGCTCCAATATATTCGCGACTGCGCTAATTGGCACTAATGATGCAAATATTTTGGCGCAATATGTGAAACTTCACATTTTAACAGGTCTGACTACATATTACTGATTGGTGCACTATGTATTGTTGTGACTATGTCTGTAGCATCTATGTATGGACAGCAGAACCTATCACACTACCTAAAACACTGCACTGCAACAGCTACACTATATCAGGATATATAAAATGTGTAGGGAAAAGTGGTTGCACCTGCTAGGAGAACAATGGTGTGGTGCTCACTCCTTGATGTTGCAGAATATAATTAGTATGGCAAAGCTAAATCAGGGTGGAGGGCAATCAACTATCTGGGATGTTCGTATGTACACAATAAGGTGGATTAGTGCAGGTGTGAATGAATCAAATAGATACAGTTGTATATTTAAAAAGGGGTAGTTTATTAGTATAAAAATTGATATAAAAATGAGTGGATGGTACCAAAAGATGTATATAAAAATATTTGGTGTATATAAAAATAAATGTAGATTTTTTTTTTATTTTTTATAAAAAGATAACAAATATTAAAGATGTGTATTCCAATAAATAATAGAAAGTTAAATGTCCGGGGTAGGATCCGGTATTGGCTTCAGAGAAAGTTATTCCAAATGTCTATATAAGATCCAGTACGGGATCGAAAGTTATTGTTATTGCTGGCACTTGTAGTGCTGCCTGTAATGTTGTTATTATTTCTTCTTATTTTCCTGTTGGGTGGCAGCGTTTTTTGGTATATACCAAGGGATCCTCCTGCTTGTAGGTAAATGTTGCAACAGGGTATGTGCTGCCTCTATTGCAATGTATTTGCAGGGATCGTGATTATTGTGCAATCTGGCTGTTTCACCATGTGAGTCCTTCTTTTATGGAATTTACACAGATGTAAGTGTAACCATATGTGTGAGGAACATAGTTAAAGTCTTACCCGTATTTTTGTAATGCTGCCGCAATCGCGGTATTCCGTAGTGCAGGCAAATAGAGACGCCCTTTATACTCACCAGGTCCACTCGTGGCGTCCCACGAGGGTGGGTGATGAGCTTGTTTGAGGAGCGCGGGCGGGAGTAGTGTTGTTCCAGCCCGTATGGTTCTTTGGATCCAGGGATAGATGTCCGCTTTTCTTTGAGAGGGCAATAATCCTTGTGCTGCTGCAGGGGAACCAGACGCGTTTTGAAACAGGATGTTTCTTCTTCAGTGGCCTGCAGCATAGGGAATTTTCTTGGCTTATAAGGGGATGACGGAAGGAAGGGGGCGTGTTTATGATATCCCAGGTGTTGGATTTAATTGGTGTTTAAGCAATATTCCATAATGGTGTTGCGGCAATGCTCCATAGTGCGGCATGGGGACATAGTCCCTTAAACAAACCTTTGTTGTGGAAAGATAGGTGTTTTTCTTGAATTGTCATTATGATGTCAGTGTAGTGTTCTGGTCAGGTGATTGGATCATGTGCATCAGAAGGGGGTGTGTTCAAGGTGTGGTCATGTGATTTTTAGATGTGATTAGACTTGAGATCGTGCGCTGGGATAAGGAGTTGGTTCAGAGTGCGGTTCAGAGTGCGCTTCTTAAGGGCACAGCCTTATTTCACCTTAAGGACGAGGCCATTTTTTGCTAATCTGACCAGTGTCACTTTAAGTGGTGATAACTTTAAAACGCTTTGACTTATCCAGGCCATTCTGAGATTGTTTTTTCGTCACATATTGTACTTCATGACACTATGTAAAATGGAGTAAAAAAAACATTTTTATTTATAAAAAAATACCAAATTTGCCAAAACTGATTTTACAAACGTTGTTAACCCTTTAGGTGTTCCACAAGAATTAATGGAAAATAGAGATACAATTTAAAAATTTCACTTTTTTTGGCAGATTTTTAATTTTAATATTTTTTTTCCAGTTACAAAGCAAGGGTTAACAGCCAAACAAAACTCAATATTTATGGCCCTGATTCTGTAGTTTACAGAAACACCCCATATGTGGTCGTAAACCGCTGTACGGGCACACGGCAGTGCGCAGAAGGAAAGGAAAGGAATGCCATACGGTTTTTGGAAGGCAGATTTTGCTGGACTGGTTTTTTGACATCATGTCCCATTTGAAGCCCCCCTCCCATGTGACCCCATCTGAGAAACTACACCCCTCAAGGTATTCAAAACTGATTTTACAAACGTCGTTAACCCTTTAGGTGTTCCACAAGAATTAATGGAAAATAGAGATACATTTTCAAAATTTCACTTTTTTGGCAGATTTTTCATTTTAATATTTTTTTTCCAGTTACAAAGCAAGGGTTAACAGCCAAACAAAACTCAATATTTATGGCCCTGATTCTGTAGTTTACAGAAACACCCCATATGTGGTCGTAGACCGCTGTACGGGCACACGGCAGGGCGCAGAAGGAAAGGAAAGGAATGCCATACGGTTTTTGGAAGGCAGATTTTGCTGGACTGGTTTTTTGACATCATGTCCCATTTGAAGCCCCCCTCCCATGTGACCCCATCTGAGAAACTACACCCCTTAAGGTATTCAAAACTGATTTTACAAACGTCGTTAACCCTTTAGGTGTTCCACAAGAATTAAGGGAAAATAGAGATACATTTTCAAAATTTCACTTTTTTGGCAGATTTTTCTTTTTAATATTTTTTTTTCCAGTTACAAAGCAAGGGTTAACAGCCAAACAAAACTCATTATTTATGGCCCTGATTCTGTAGTTTACAGAAACACCCCATATGTGGTCGTAAACCGCTGTACACCCCATTTGACGGGCACACTGAATATGTAGTCGTAAACCACCCCATATGTGGTCGTAAACCACCCCCATATGTGGTCGGTTTTTTGACATCATGTCCTATTTGACGGGCACATGGCAGGGTGCAGAAGGAAAGGAATGCCATACGGTTTTTGGAAGGCAGATTTTGCTAGACTGTTTTATTTGACCCCATGTCCAATTTGAAGCCCCCCTGATGCACCCCTAGAGTAGAAACTCCATAAAAGTGGTATTCAAAACTGAATATGTGGTCGTAAACCACCCCATATGTGGTCGTAAACTGCTGTACGGGCACAGGGCAGGGCGCAGAAGGAAAGGAATGCCATACGGTTTTTGGAAGGCAGATTTTGCTGGACTGTTTTTTTGACATCATGTCCCATTTGAAGCCCCCCTGATGCACCCCTAGAAACTCCAAAAAAGTGACCCCATTTTAGAAACTACGGGATAGGGTGGAAGTTTTGTTGGTACTAGTTTAGGGGTACATATGATTTTTGGTTGCTCTATATTACACTTTTTGTGAGGCAAGGTAACAAGAAATAGCTGTTTTGGCACCGTTTTTTTATTTTTATTTACAACATTCATCTGACAGGTTAGATCATGTGGTATTTTTATAGGGCAGGTTGTCTCGGACGCGGCGATACTTAATATGTATACAATTTTTTTATTTATGTAAGTTTTACACAATGATTTCATTTTTGAAACAAAAAAAAATCATGTTTTAGTGTCTCCATAGTCTGAGAGCCATGTTTTTTTTCAGTTTTTGCGCGATTATCTTAGGTAGGGTCTCATGTTTTGCGGGATGAGATGACGGTTTGATTGGCACTATATTGAAGAGCATATGACTTTTTGATCGCTTGCTATTACACTTTTTGTGATGTAAGATGACAAAAAATTGCTTTTTTTACACCGTTTTTATTTTTATTTTTTTACGGTGTTCATCTGAGGGGTTAGGTCATGTGATATTTTTATAGAGTAACTTATTTCGGACGCGGCGATACCTAATATGTATACTTTTTTTATTTATGTAAGTTTTACACAGTGATTTCATTTTTGAAACCAAAAAAAAAATCATGTTTTAGTGTTTCCATAGTCTGAGATCCATAGGTTTTCAGTTTTTGGGCGATTATCTCGGTTAGGGTATGAATTTTGCGGGATGAGATGATGGTTTGATTGGCACTATTTTGGGGTGCGTGTGACTTTTTGATCGCTTGCTATTACACTTTTTGTGATGTAAGGTGACAAAAAATGGTTTATTTAGCACAGTTTTTATTTTACATTTTTTACAGTGTTCATCTGAGGGGTTAGGTCATGTGATATTTTTATAGAGCCGGTCGATACGGACGCGGCGATACCTAATATGTATACTTTTTTTTTTATTTATGTAAGTTTTACACAATAATATAATTAATGAAAAAAAAAAAAAAAAAATGTTTTAGTGTCTCCATATTCTGAGAGCCATAGATTTTTCAGTTTTTGGGCGATTATCTTAGGTAGGGTCTCATTTTTTGCGGGATGAGATGACGGTTTGATTGGCACTATTTTGGGGTGCATATGACTTTTTTGATTGCTTGCTATTACACTTTTTGTGATGTGAGGTGACAAAAAATTGTTTATTTAGCACAGTTTTTATTTTTTATGGTGTTCATCTGAGGGGTTAGATCATGTGGTATTTTTATAGAGCCAGTCGATACGGACGTGGCGATACCTAATATGTATACTTTTTTTTATTTATGTAAGTTTTACACAATAACAGCTTTTTTAAAACAAAAAAAATGATGTTTTAGTGTCTACATATTCTGAGCCATAGTTTTTTTATTTTTTGGGCGATTGTCTCAGGTAGGGGCTCATTTTTTGCGGAATGAGGTGACTGTTAGATTGGTACTATTTTGGTTGGCGTACGCCTTTTTGATTGCTTGCTGTTGTACTTTTTGTGATGTAAGGTGACCAAAAAATTGTTTATTTAGCACAGTTTTAATTTTTTTATTTTTTACGGTGTTCATCTGAGGGGTTAGGTCATGTGATATGTTTATAGAGCCGGTTGATACGCACGCGGCGATACCTAATATATCTATATTTTTTACCAATTTTTTTAACTTTATTTGGGGAAAAAGACGTTTTTGTTTATTTTTACTTGAAACTTTAAATTTTTTGGGGGAAAACTTTATTTTTTCAACTTTTTTTTTTGTCCCACTTTGGGACTTGAACTTTTGGGGGTCTGATCCTTTACAATGCATTCCAATACTTCTGTATTGGAATGCATTGGCTGTATGAGTAATATTGTGTGTATTACTCATACAGCTTCCGCCCTGTGAGATCCAGGGGGCTGGATCTCACAGGCTCGTCACCGGAAGGCAGCGCGATGCCTTCCTTAGAAATCGCGCTGCCTTCCATGCCATCGGGCCCCCCTACAGCCGCATGGGGACCCAATGGCACCGCCGCCCGCCGCCACCGCAATAGGTAAAAGCCGCAAACCGCAGGTCTGAATTGACCTGCGGTTTGCTGCGATCGATGACATGGGGGAGTCACGGGACCCCCCCGCGCATTTAGCCGAGGTGCCTGCTCAATGTTTTGAGCAGGCACCGGCTTCCGATCACCGCCTGCCGCGCAGCGGTGATTAGAAATACACAGGGCGTACAGGTACACCCTGTGTCCTTAAGTACCAGGACATCAGGGCGTACCTGAATGTGTTCTTTTCATGGAAACTGTCTTTCAATATGTGAGGGTATTTCCGGTGGTTTGGATAATCTTCACATATTCGTGTGTGTACACACACCTATCCACATCGTGTGGGGGCCAGTTTCCATGAAAAGAATGCATTAAAACCGCACTCTGAACGAACTCCTTATCCCAGCGCACGATCTCAAGTCTAATCACATCTAAAAATCACATGACCACACCCCCTTCTGATGCACATGATCCAATCACCTGACCAGAACACACACCCTTCTGATGCACATGATCCAATCACCTGACCAGAACACTACACTAATCACAGGTGCTCGCAAAAGACTTGCTAGTCGTAATCCGTAGTAGAAAAAATTGCTGCACACAGCTAATTCAATTTGCCATTAATCAGTGAAATGTATTATTCACAATAATTTCATGTTGCATACATGATCCAGTGGATGCCCATATGTCAGAGTCACATTGTATGAGTACCATACGTTTTGGCCTATATCGGCCTTCTTCAGCGGTATATGATCTGGCAGTGACAGCGGGCATCTCTATTTACCTGCACTACGGAATACCGCAATTGTGGCAGCATTACAACAATACGGGTAAGATTTTAACTATGTTCCTCACACATATGGTTACACTTACATCTGTGTAAATTCCATAAAAGAAGGAGGACTCACATGGTGAAACAGCCAGATTGCACAATAATCACGGTCCCTGCAAATACATTGCAATAGAGGCAGCACATACCCTGTTGCAACATATATCAGGATATAACCTACACTGACTATCTCCCACTAACTATCTGTATTATATATCTAAGCTATCTAACTATCTATCTAATGTAATGAGTGGAAAGCACAGAGCACAGCAATAACACTGCTGTCTCTCTCAGAACTCCATAAAACAACAGGAAATGGCTGCTGGGGAGGTGCTTGCATAGTAAGGGGTAGGCAATTTTCCTATTGGTTGCTAGGGATGTTGCTAAGATCAGACAAAGACATTGCAGCCTTCTCATTGGCCTACAAGCAAGAAGCAGGGAGGGATCATGGGTTCAGATGAAAAAAAAATCTAGAATATTTGAAAATACGAATATACAGTGCAGCCCATAATTATTTATACCTCTGTCAAATTTTGACTTAAAGTTACTTTTATTCAACCAGCAAGTAATTTTTTGACGGGAAATGACATAGGTGTCTCCCAAAAGATAATAAGACGATGTACAAGAGGCAATTATTGTGAAAAAAAAAAAAATTTAAGCTTTTATTTACATTTGAGCAAAAAGTGTCCAGTCCAAAATTATTCATACCCTTCTCAATAATCAATAGAAAAGCCTTTATTGGCTATTACAGCAATCAAACACTTCCTATAATTGCAGACCAGCTTTTTGCATGTCTCCACGGGTATTTTTGCCCATTCATCTTTAGCAATGAGCTCCAAATCTTTCAGGTTGGAGGGTCTTCTTGCCATCACCCTGATCTTTAGCTCCCTCCACAGATTCTCAATTGGATTCAAATCTGGACTCTGACTGGGCCACTCCAAAACGTTAATGTTGTTGTCTGCTAACAATTTCTTCACCACTTTTGCTGTGTGTTTTGGGTCATTGTCATGCTGAAATGTCCACTGGTGCCCAAGGCCAAGTTGCTCTGCAGACTGCCTGATGTTGTAGTTGAGAATCCTCATGTATTGCTCTTTTTTCATGGTGCCGTTTACTGTGATTAGGTTCCCTGGTCCATTGGCTGAAAAACACCCCCAAAGCATTAGGTTCCCACCACCATGTTTGACAGTGGGGATGGTGTTCTTTGGGTTGAAGGCTTATCCTTTTTTACGCCAAATGAAGGAAACATCATTGTGACCAAACAATTTCATTTTTGTTTCATCTGACTATAATGCAGAAGACCAGAAGTCTTCTTCTTTGTCCAGATGAGCTTTTGCAAAGGCCAAGCGAGCTTGTGTGCGCCTTATCTGGAGAAGGGGTGTCCTCCTTGGTCTGCATCTGTGGAACCCAGCAGTGTGGATTGTCTGCCTTGAGACATTGCCACCAACAGAGCCCAGATTCACCAGGATGGCCTTGGTGGTGATCCTTGGATTCTTTTTCACCTCTAACTATCCTCCTGGCCAGCACAGGTGTCAGATTTGGCTTCTGATCACGTCCAGTGCGGAACATCTTGTATTTTTTGCTCAAATGTAAATAAAAGCTTAGAAATGTTTTTTTTTTCCCACAATAATGCCTCTTGTACATTACTTAAATTAAACTTGCTGGTTAAATAAAAGTAACTTTGAGTAAAAAATTGCCAGGGGTATGAATAATTATGGGCAGCACTGTATATCACTATATTCTAAATATTTGCAAATTCTCGAAGTGCCGATATTCCCCATTAATATTCGCGATTCGAATATTCGCGCCCAACACTAGTCCTAAACCCTGTGGAGAAAGGACTGTAATGGTTTGAGATGGGATTTTGTAAATGGAACAGTATTGATAGTGGCCATTAGGGTTCAGACAATGAATCAACTGCACAGCTCCATTCTCTTTGCCCAAACTCTTTTGTCAAAGGACAGGGGGGGGGGGGGCAATATCTTAGCTTTGACACACTGAAATAGAAGAGACAGCACTTGTTCTTTGAAATTATATCCTCATCCACCTCCCCAGTCTGCCTCACAGCTCTAATCGACTTAGAAGTGTCCTCCTTTCTAAACATACTTGTCTCCTCCTCAGCAGTGGCCTCAGATTCCCAATCTGTAGAGTCAAATTGACAGAAAGAGACACAGTTAAACAGGTCCAGGAAATGGTGCATGGGCACATCGGAGTGGAGGGTCATGGTGCAGAGCCATGAACTCAGGGTCACAGGGGAGTGTCAAAGGAAAGCATGGACAGAGACTCATCCATGGACACCATGCAAACTGCAGGGAAACACCGAAACCAACCAATCATCCCTCAGGCAGGACTTATATGATGGTAGATGTGTAGTTTGTTAACCCAGTTAACCTTTCTTTGCTGCTTTGGTATTTTCGGTCCTTTGGCAGGGGTAGAATAATTTTTTTGGGTGCTGCCGAGGACAGAAAGGAAAATAAAGTTTGTAATACTATCACCAGCCCCTACCTAGTGCTGTCAACATTTTAGCATGGTCAACACTTTTTAAAGGAGTATTCTGATGTCAGACATACATGGTTTTACCCTTGGATAAGTACTGAAGTTAGTGAAGCTATACAAGTACACTTTTTTTTTTTTTACTTAGATACTTTAAGCCAAGGTCATACAATTAATCTCAAAATTAAATTTATTTTCCTTTGTTGGAAGCAGCTAAGGAACCTGCAAAATCCATTGTATCTGTAGACGGGAACAAAGCTAATGAGTTTTTGAACACATTAAAAAGATCTAAGCGCCAGTTGTGGGATAGGAGTCGCCCTGAGGTTCAGCAGTGGTACCAACATTTCCTCTACATGGGTTTTGATGAAACAGTAAGTGGTGCTACACCCTGTCTTTATAGATTAAAATGACTATCTAATCTGGACATTTTCATTAACTGATATTCTGATCTTGATACACTATTTGCCTGTAAATATATAAAAAAATATTAAATTTGTGACTACAGAAAGTTGTTAGAATTTCTACCATTGAATGCACAATATTTAAAATATCTCCATGCAGTAATAATAGTCCTAAGAAAAATAACTGACATAAACTGTGGCAAAACTGCAGGTGTGACGGTGCCCGTACATGTGACTGATGTGCAGTAACCACAAGTGGATTATCGCCAATTGTCAGACTGCAACTGTACTTGCACTACAAACCACCCGCAGGTACTGTATAGGTGCAGCATAGAAACTAGCGGTAATCCGCATGTGGTTCCCACGGCTCACCTGCAATGTATATGTGCACCCTCAACAGCATGTGTGTAACCATCTTAGGCTAGGTCTAAATAACGACATGTAGGGGACATTTACACTGCAACATTTTTTGCACGACATTTTGTCGCGTGACAATTTTTAAAATGATAGTCTATGGTGTCGCAATGCGACATGCTGCGACTGCGACACGACAGTCGCAGAAAGATCCATCTTGAATGGAGTTTTTGCGACTGTCGCAGTGCGACACCGTAGATTATCATTATAAAAATTATTGTGCGACATTGGTGCAACAAATGTCGTCGTGTAGACCTAGCCTTATTGTACATGCAAAATATAGAACCTATAGTGTGAAAAATAAGTGCCCCATTCTTTTACACAGCATATGTCAAAGTGTAGCATTTCAGTATGTTTTTGTGCAGTACTTCAAGAACAATGTAGTTTGATGCTATTGTTTACACACACAAAAAAAGTATAGTTGAATCAACTTGAATGCCTTTTTCTATAAGTTAAGGGGACGACATGTAACATATGCCATATACTTTTGTAATACAGAAATATGAAGATGATGCTGATTACTGGATGAATCAACGCAGAGCTGGAACTGATTACTACGGTGGTTTTTACCACCACCACTATGACGAGGATGCACCAATTGGACCGCGCAATCCAAATACTTTCAGACATGGAGCCGGAGTGAATTATGATGATTATTAACCTTGCCCTAAAAATAAGAAGCAGTAGGCAAAGCTTTCAGTCAAATTGGCAATGATGCATTTGTTAGCATTAAACCTGTGAAGTTAAAGAGAACAGCTAGGGTCTATGTAACTAATCACTTTATGATGTCATACTTTAGTCTTGTTGCATAACATATTTGTGCATGGTCACATTTAGCAGTGCTAAATACTTGTTATTCACATTAGCGGCATGAAGAAGGCATTACTATTTTTGACGCACAATGACAAACGGTGCTTTTTTACTCTTACATATAATAAAACTTCTGTATGTAAAGACGGTTTGTTTGCTTTTCTATTAACGAGACACAAAATACCTGTTAAAATAGCTGTATGATTTAATGACATCTCACAGCTTAAATCTACTGTGTATATATATATATATATATATATATATATATATATATAAATTACAGCAGCACAGTAACAAATAGGTTTGTGTGCAAATCCTATGGAAAGGTGGAATAGTGTATCCAAAGAAAAGGCAGCACTCCAAATGTGGTGAAAGGTGATGACCCATCATGGTGAAAGGTGATGACCTATCACCTTTCACCGCAGTTGGATTGCTGCCTTTTCTTTGGATACACTATATATATATATATATATATATATATATATATATACTCACCTAAAGAATTATTAGGAACACCATACTAATACGGTGTTGGACCCCCTTTTGCCTTCAGAACTGCCTTAATTCTACGTGGCATTGATTCAACAAGGTGCTGATAGCATTCATTAGAAATGTAGGCCTATATTGATAGGATAGCATCTTGCAGTTGATGGAGATTTGAGGGATGCACATCCAGGGCACGAGGCTCCCGTTCCGCCACATCCCAAAGATGCTCTATTGGGTTGAGATCTGGTGACTGTGGGGGCCATTTTAGTACAGTGAACTCATTGTCATGTTCAAGAAACCAATTTGAAATGATTCGAGCTTTGTGACATGGTGCATTATCCTGCTGGAAGTAGCCATCAGAGGATGGATACATGTTCTCATTCTGTTTACGCCAAATTCAGACTCTACCATTTGAATGTCTCAACAGAAATCGAGACTCATCAGACCAGGCAACATTTTTCCAGTCTTCAACAGTCCAATTTTGGTGAGCTCGTGCAAATTGTAGCCTCTTTTTCCTATTTGTAGTGGAGATGAGTGCTACCCGGTGGGGTCTTCTGCTGTTGTAGCCCATCCGCCTCAAGGTTGTGCATGTTGTGGCTTCACAAATGCTTTGCTGCATACCTCGGTTGTAACGAGTGGTTCTTTCAGTCAAAGTTGCTCTTCTATCAGCTTGAATCAGTCAGCCCATTCTCCTCTGACCTCTAGCATCCACAAGGCATTTTTGCCCACAGGACTGCCGCATACTGGATGTTTTTCCCTTTTCACACCATTCTTTGTAAACCCTAGAAATGGTTGTGCGTGAAAATCCCAGTAACTGAGCAGATTGTGAAATACTCAGACCGGCCCGTCTGGCACCAATAACCATGCCACGCCTCAAAATTGCTTAAATCACCTTTCTTTCCCATTCTGAAATTCAGTTTGGAGTTCAGGAGATTGTCTTGACCAGGACCACCGCCCTAAATGCATTGAAGCAACTGCCATGTGATTGGTTGACTAGATAATAGCATTAATGAGAAATAGAACAGGTGTTCCTAATAATTCTTTAGGTGAGTGTATATATATATATATATATATATATATATATATATATAGGTACTTTCACACTAGCGTTGTTTGAATCCGTCGCCGGAACTGCCCGCCGGATCCGGAAAAACATGTGAAAACGGATTACATTTGAATCCTGATCACAATGAAAAAATGCATTGGAAAAAAGGATCCGCCATTTATGGACTATAACTTTTTTTCACATTTTTCGGGTTTAACATCTGGTTTGACGGAACACACGGCGCCGGATCCAGCATTAATGCAAGTCAATAGGAAAAATGCCGGATCCGGCGTTCAGGCAAAGTGTCTCGGATTTTTGGCCGGAGGTAAAAATACAACATGCTACGGTTTTCTGAAAAGCCTGATCAGTAAAAAAGACAGAACTGGATCGCATCCTGAACGGATTGCTCTCCATTCAGAATGCATGGGGATAAAACTGATCAGTTCTTTTCCGGATTTGAGCCTCTAGGACGGAACTCAGCGGCGGAAAAGAAAAACGCTAGTGTGAAAGTATTCTAATATATAAAGCTGAGTGTGTGTGTATGTATGTATGTATGTCCGCTAAAGGAATCCGCACCGTCGCATTTACAATCACAAAGTTTGGCACACAGGTACATCAGGTGTCTGGGAAGGTTTTAGATCAGGTCTCAGCTCTCTAGGACGTACCGTTCCTGAGATATTCCCAGAAAATGCATTAGCCAATAGAAGGTTGGTCAGGCCGTTATCCTCCACATACACAGTTTTACTCCAAGTTTCTATAACAACCCAGCCATTTTTCTTCACTGCTGTAGGTCAGCTTTAAAGGAAATCTGTCACCAGGAAAATCGCTATTGAAGAAAAGCCATGGCCTAATAGCACTTAGTACCTTATTTCAAGATGTGCATTTGTTCCAGCTATAGATGTTTTTATCCTCTGAAAATCCAGTTTATTTGGTATGCAAATGAGCCAGTAATAGTGATATCAATGGGTTGATAAAGTGCAGTATGGTAAAAAGTTAAATAAAAAGTACAATCACAATAATGGCAATATCAATGGGATAACAAATATATCTTATTGAATCATTATACCTAAATTAATAAAAATGTTTATCAAATTAAAAATCCATGATTGTTGCATTTTTCAAAATACATAATAAATATGCTCATAAATCCCATGCTTTGCAATTTCATGATTACATGGTATAGTTAATAATTCATATTATCAAGTGATATAAGTTATATCTGAAAAGGCAGATCAGTGATATTCTTAAATAAAAATCAAGTTGTAATGATTATTCAAACAGCGCTATAAACATAAATGACTGAATATGTGATATGTTTTAGTAGGTTTCCATATAATTGGCTAGCTGGTGTTGGAATGTAATGATATACTGTATAAATCTCCAGTTTGTCTCATATAACTCCCCTTGTATAATTCTCAATTTCACTGACGTCAGTATATTAGTATTCTATTAGGGGTGATTGATGTCCCCTCTATGAAGGCGGCTTTTTGTTCTTTATGTTCTTTAGATAACTGTCATTTGATAAAATTATTAATTGTAGTTAGTGTAATATAAACTTGCAATAACGTTACCAATCCTTTGTAAAGCAAGAACACTCCGCAGTGGAGCTGTAATGCTATGGCCGCTGAGCAGTACCGGCTCGGCTCTATCAGCATCCCACTTGGCATCTCACGTGTTTGGAGGCTGTTAGTTTGATCAGCCGCAAGTAACCAGCAAGTAAGTAATTGAAGTGGATCGATCCTCTTAGGCCTATTGCACACGACCGTATGGCTTTTTCAGTGTTTTGCGGTCCGTTTTTCACGGATCCGTTGTTCCATTTTTTGCTTCCATTGTGTTTCCGTTTCTGTTCCGTTTTTCCGTATGGCATATACAGTATACAGTAATTACATAGATAAAATTGGGCTGGGCATAACATTTTCAATAGATGGTTCCACAAAAAACGGAAGACATACGGATGCATTTCCGTATGTGTTCCGTTTTTTTTGCGGACCCATTGACTTGAATGGAGTCACGGAACGTGATTTGCGGGCAATAATAGGACATGTTCTATGTTAAAACGGAATGGAGAAACGGAATGCATAAGGAGTACATTCCAGTTTTTTTGCGTAACCATCGAAATGAATGGTTCCGTATATGGACCGTATACGGAATGCAAAAAACGGCCAGTAAACGGGAAAAAAAACGGCCGTGTGCAGGAGGCCTTACTATGGAAACTTTAATTGTAAAAAGTTCAGTTGTAAGAGGACAATCAGTCCATATCCGTAATATAATAGTCTACAAGCAAGTTATAGCCGCTCTAAAATTATTGAGAATTATTACAGCGATTTTATCGGCAGTGGGTGTGCCATAGAGAGTGCACCTAGTCTGTAGATTTGGGACGGTAGAGCCACTGCAACGAAATAAACTAGAAATTAGCCATCAATATCTAAAGGGTATGATTTTTCACAAGTCATAGTGACATGTCAGATGTTTTGATCTGTAGGGGGTCCTGGTGCTGAGATTCCCATTGATTACTAAAACAAGAGGCCGAAGTGCTTAGCTGAGTGATGTGCCCCTATGTTTATGATTTTCACTCCTCAGAAAGCAGGGCGAGCAGTGTACAGATTCATAAGAAGTTTATGGGCTTTCTATGCATCCATACACCACTTGCTCAGAGAGACAAGCAGAAAAGAGGAACAGCTTCGGCTTTCTCCATAAATCCTACAGAATTGAAAGGAGCAGCAGTGGACATGGTGACGGTCATTCCATTCAAATGGAGAAGCATGGGGCCTCAGCGGTCAGACCTGCCAATAAGACACTTTACCCCTGTCGTGTGGATACAGAATCTGTGTTTTTTTTTTTGTGTGTGAAAACCCAAGTAAATATAATAAAAAAAAAATTGTTGAAGCTAAATGCTAAAACTGCAAAACAATTGCAGAAATCTCTCCCATGATCAATTTATACCCAGGACTGTGACTGTCACGATGGAACATCCTCTGCATCTGGAGGAAATAAGGTTTCTACACAAACATAGAAGAGGATTCTTTACGGTAAGAGCAGTGAGACTATGGAGCATTCTGCCTGAGGAAGTGGTTATGGTGACTTCACCAAAAGGGTTCAAGAGGGGCTTGGATGTATTTTTAAAAGTTATAGTTACTAGATTACTGGAGAATGGTTGCTGATCCAAGGATTTATTCCGATTGCCTCATTTTAAGATGTGTTTTTTTTTTTGTTTTTTTTTAAGGATATACAATTTTAGCCTTGAACAAAGTACAGTTTCATATATGTATCTTTGCAACACTCAGCTCCCCATAGAATCATTGTTAGAGTGTAAATAGGGTCTGTTCAAGAATGATGGCCTGGAAGGATTCTGCAACTATACAGTTGCAAGAAAGAGTATGTGAACCCTTTGGGATTATATGGATTTCCTCATAAATTGGTCATAAAATGTGATCTGATCTTCATCTAAGTCACAACAATAGACAATTACAGTCTGCTTAAACGAATAACACACAAAGAATTAAATGTTACCATGTTTTTATTGAACACACCATGTAAACATTCACAGTGCAGGTGGAAAAAGTATGTGAACCTCTAGACTAATGACATCTCCAAGAGCTAATTGGAGTGAGGTGTCAGCCAACTGGAGTCCAATCAATGAGATGAGATTGGAGGTGTTGGTTACAGCTGCCCTGCCCTATAAAAAAAAAAACACACACCAGTTCTGGGTTTGCTTTTCACAAGAAGAATTGCAAAAGAGCTCTCAGAAGACCTACGATTAAGAATTGTTGACTTGCATAAAGCTGGAAAGGGTTATAAAAGTATCTCCAAAAGCCTTGCTGTTCATCAGTCCACGGTAAGACAAATTGTCTATAAATGGAGAAAGTTCAGCACTGCTGCTACTCTCCCTAGGCGTGGCCGCCCTGTAAAGATGACTGCAAGAGCACAGCGCAGACTGCTCAATGAGGTGAAGAAGAATCCTAGAGTGTCAGCTAAAGACTTACAAAAGTCTCTGGCATATGCTAACATCCCTGTTAGCGAATTTACGATATGTAAAACACTATGTGTGGAGAAAAAGAGGCACAGCACACCAACATCAAAACCTCATCCCAAATGTAAAGTATGGTGGTGGGGGCATCATGGTTTGGGGCTGCTTTGCTGCGTCAGAACCTGGACGGATTGCTATCATCGAAGGAAAAATGAATTCCCAAGTTTATCAAGACATTTTGCAGGAGAACTTAAGGCCATCTGTCCACCAGCTGAAGCTCAACAGAAGATGGGTGTTGCAACAGGACAACGACCCAAAGCATAGAAGTAAATCAACAACAGAATGGCTTAAACAGAAGAAAATACGCCTTCTGGAGTGGCCCAGTTATAGTCCTGACCTCAACCGGATTGAGATGCTCTGGCATGACCTCAAGAAAGCGATTCACACCAGACATCCCAAGAATATTGCTGAACTGAAACAGTTCTGTAAAGAGGAATGGTCAAGAATTACTCCTGACAGTTATGCACGTCTGATCTGCAACTACAGGAAACGTTTGGTTGAAGTTATTGCTGCCAAAGGAGGTTCAACCAGTTATTAAATCCAAGGGTTCGCATACTTTTTCCAACTGCACTGTGAATGTTTACATGGTGTGTTGAATAAAAACATGGTAACATTTAATTCTTTGTGTGTTATTAGTTTAAGCAGACTGTGATTCTCTATTGTTGTGACTTAGATGAAGATCAGATAACATTTTATGACCAATTTGTGCAGAAATCCATATCATTCCAAATGGTTCACATAATTTTTCTTGCAACTGTATGTCTCACAATCCCTTGCTACAGCCACACTTCCCGGAGACAATCCCTTCAAAGTTTGATGGAAAATCTCACAGTCTGTGAAAGAAAGAGTATCATACAGAAGTATTCATCGAAAACAATCAAGACTCATGTTGAGAAAATATTACACAACTGTAGTAAATATAGTGTATACATTACTTAAAGTGAACATGCTGGATTGATAGAGAGAGAAGCTGAGCTCTGTGATATACACTGAAGAGCAAAAGGCTCCATATTTCACCATCCACTACAGCTTCAAACGTGAGACTACCATCATTTTATAGACAACCATCTCATACATAAATTGGACTTGCAACTATTTAGTCTTGTCATGTAATGGCATTATTACTGTTTTGCTCCTAAAATGCTAAATTTTTATTATTCTGTTAGTATTTTGTAAATCCACCTTTGGCATGTCTCAACCAAAATCTGTTCCCAGATCTCTTCTACACGTTGCCAATGTTGGGGAATATGGGTCGACTCACTTGGGTACGAAAACAGCCTTTTCTTCAATTCTACCCATAAGTGTTTATTTGGGTTGAGGTCTGCGGGGGCCAATCCAGCACCTCTACTTCATTTTCATTGAACCATTTCTTCACCAATCTCGACGTATGCTTCGGGTCGTTGTCCTGCTGGAACACTATGTCGTCCTTTTCATATCCATAGTACTTGACTGTACAAAGTAACTTGTCTTGTAGGAAACCCACATATACCTCCGCACTGAGACCACCATCGATCCTGGTCAAGTATCCAATACCTTTGGCTGTGAAACAATTGCATATCATCAGGCTTCCTCCATCAAACTTAACAATTCCTTCAACTTCTCAATTGGTTAGACCCCTTTTTCCTAGTCCCATTTTCTCCCATCAGAGCCCAGTCTATTAACTTTTGTCTCATCGCTCCAAATCACCTGTTTCCAATCTTCTACTGCCCACTGTTGGTACATTTTTGCAAACTTGAGCCAATGGATCATATGACGATATGAAAGTCGAGGCTTCTGCACCTTTTTTCGGGCCACCATTGCAGACTTGTGTAATGCGCGTTGCATGGTGATTGGACGTCTGTGATCTCACTATGAGCTGACTTGTTGACTCCAATATTTTGCCTGGACATCCACCTCTTGGCTTTGGAATGGATGGACAAACTTAATTCTGCATTCTTCCAACCATCATGGCACTCACATGATGCAGTTTGGCAATTTTCTTGGCTGAGATACCGCAATCGATGAGCTGGATGATGCTGTTTCTCTTTTCTTGGGAAATCTTCTTCATGGCTGCTCCTGGATTTGAACCAATGACCTTTCACTTGGGAATCAACCTAAAAACACACTGAGCTATTTTGGGAATGTGAGAACATGTTGTGATTTGTAGCACACAAGAAGAAAAAGATTGTTCCACCACCAAGAGCAAAACAGTAACAATGCAGTTACATGGCAAGAATCTGTATAACTAATCAAATGCTAAATAGTTGCAAGTCCAGTTTATGTATGAGATAGCCATGATGAGTGCCTATAAAATGATGGTAGTCTCATGTTCAAAGCTGTAGTGGATGGTGAGATATGGAGGCTGAAATTCAAAAGTTCAAAACATTGTTACCCTTTTGTTCGTCAGTGTTTAGGTTTATACTGTATAATAAAGGGGGAGAAGCTGATCTCTGAGATATATAGGTTTATATGATAGAAGGAGAGAAGCTGAGCTCTGTGATATATACGGTAGCTTTATATAATAGAGGGGAGAAGCTGTACCCTTGTGATATACGTATAGGTTTATATACCTGGAATGGAAAAGAACTGTACAAGAAAGATGGTTTGCATCTTTCTCTCAAAGGAACGAATGTCCTCGGTGAACAGTTCCAGGTATTTGCTAAGAAGCATTTAAACTAGGAAAGGGGGGCAAAAGAGTGATAATCCAGCAGTCCAACTGCCCCCCAGAACAATGCCAGAAGAGGCCAGTAGCACAAAGGTTAAGAAATGACAAGCTCAGAGTCTTGTCTACAAATGCTCACAGTCTAGGGAATAAGATCAATGAACTTGAGGCTATAATGGCATCTGAGAATATAGATGTAGTGGCTGTAACTGAGACGCGGTTCAAGGGGAGTAATGACTGGGATATATCAATACCAGGGTTCTCTCTACACAGGAAAGACAGAGAAGGCAAGAAGGGGGGAGGGGTGGCCCTGTATGTGAAAGATAACATAAAATCTAATTTGATACAAGTTAGCGAGAACAATTTAGAGTCAGTTTGGGTTACCGTGCAGCTTGATAATCATAAGGTAACTCGTGTAGGTGTGATATATAGACCACATAGCCAAGTCAAAGAATTAGATGATCTACTAGTTGAGGAAATAGCTAAAATGACATTGAAGGGGGAAGTTATCATTATGGGAGACTTCAATCTTCCAGATGTAAACTGGAAAACCAAAATAGCTAGTTCTGCCAGGAGTACAGATATTCTAAATTCCCTACTGGGATTATCTCTACAGCAAGTAGTGGAGGAGCCAACCCGGAAGGAGGCCGTTTTAGATTTAGTATTCACAAATGGGAATTTGGTATCTGATATTACTGTAGGGGAAAGCTTGGGATCTAGTGATCACCAGTCAGTGTGGTTTACTATAAGTACAGTGACTGAGTCACACCACACAAAAACAAAAGTTTTAGATTTTAGAAAAACAGACTTTTCTAAAATTAGATTAGTGGTATACAAGTCCCTATCAGACTGGAACAGTTTCATTGGAGTCCAGGAGAAATGGGACTACTTAAAAGTGGCACTATTGAAGGCAACAGAAAATTGCATTAGGCTTGTCAGTAAAAGCAAAAAAAGGAAGAGACCACTGTGGTACTCAGCAGAAGTGGCCAAAATCATTAAAAACAAAAAGATAGCATTTAGGAATTATAAAAAAAAAAACAACGAGGATGACAGACAAATTTATAAGATTAGGCAGAGAGAGGCCAAACAAGTTATAAGAGCTTCCAAAGCACAGGCAGAAGAGAAATTAGCTCAGTCAGGGAAAAAAGGCAAGAAGGCATTCTTCAGATACATAAATGAAAAAAGGAAACTAAAACAAGGAATTACCAAATTAAAAACAAAAGAAGGAAGGTATATGGAAGAAGATAAAGAACTAGCTGACTGCCTCAATGAATATTTCTGTTCAGTTTTTACAAAGGAAAATGAAGGAGAAGAACTTCAGTTAGGAAAGAAGACTAATGAATCTTTTGATGCATGTGTCTTTACAGAGGAAGAGGTTCTAAGTCAGCTGTCTAAAATTAATACAAATAAGTCACAGGGGCCTGATGGGATACACCCAAAGCTATTAAAAGAGCTCAGCGGTGAACTAGCAAAACCATTAACAGATTTATTTAACCAATCACTGGCAACAGGAGTCGTCCCAGAAGATTGGAAATTAGCAAATGTTGTGCCCATTCACAAGAAAGGTAGTAGGGAGGAATCGGGCAACTATAGACCAGTAAGCCTGACATCAATAGTGGGGAAATTAATGGAAACCATACTTAAGGAGGGGATTGTGGAACATCTAAAATCCCATGGATTGAAAGATGAAAAACAGCATGGGTTTACTTCAGGGAGATCATGTCAAACTAATCTTATTGATTTTTTGATTGGGTGACTAAAATAATAGATGGAGGAGGTGCAGTAGACATCGCTTATCTAGACTTTAGTAAGGCTTTTGATACTGTCCCACATAGAAAGCTTATCAATAAAGTGCAGTCTTTGGGCTTGGACTCCCATATTGTTGAATGGATTAGGCAATGGCTGAAGTACAGGCAACAGAGGGTTGTAGTCAATGGAGTATATTCAGACCAAGGTCTTGTTACCAGTGGGGTACCTCAGGGATCTGTTCTGGGACCCATATTGTTTAATATCTTTATCAGCGAAATTGCAGAAGGCCTCGATGGTAAGGTGTGTCTTTTTGCTGATGACACAAAGATTTGTAACAGGGTTGATGTTCCTGGAGGGATACACCAAATGGAAAAGGACTTAGGAAAACTAGAGGAATGGTCAAAAATATGGCAACTAAAATTTAATGTTGATAAGTGCAAGATAATGCACCTGGGACGTAAAAACCCAAGAGCAGAATATAAAATCAGTGATACAGTCCTAACCTCAGTATCTGAGGAAAGGGATTTAGGGGTCATTATTTCAGAAGACTTAAAGGTAGGCAGACAATGTCATAGAGCAGCAGGAGATGCTAGCAGAATGCTTGGGTGTATAGGGAGATGAATTACCAGTAGAAAGAGGGAGGTGCTCATGCCGCTCTACAGAGCACTAGTGAGACCTCATTTGGGGTATTGTGCTCAGTACTGGAGACCATATCTCCAGAAGGATATTGATACTTTGGAGAGAGTTCAGAGAAGAGCTACTAAACTGGTACATGGATTGCAGGATAAAACTTACCAGGAAAGATTAAAGGACCTTAACATGTATAGCTTGGAAGAAAGACGAGACAGAGGGGATATGATAGAAACTTTTAAATACATAAAGGGAATCAACAAGGTAAAAGAGGAGAGAATATTTAAAAGAAGAAAAACTGCTACAAGAAGACATTTAAATTAGAGGGGCAAAGGTTTAAAAGTAATATCAGGAAGTATTACTTTACTGAGAGAGTAGTGGATACATGGAATAGCCTTCCTGCAGAAGTGGTAGCTGCAAATACAGTGGAGGAGTTTAAGCATGCATGGGATAGGCATAAGGCCATCCTTCATATAAGATAGGGCCAGGGGCTATCCATAGTATTTAGTATATTGGGCAGACTAGATGGGCCAAATGGTTCTTATCTGCCGACACATTCTATGTTTCTATATAATAGAGGGGGGGGGGAAGCTGAACTCCGTGATATATAGGTTTATATGATAGGAGGAGAGAAGCTGAGTTCTTAGATACAGTATATAGGTTTATATGATAGAGGGCGAGAAGCTGAGCTCTGTGATATGTATACAGTGGATATAAAAAGTCTACACACCCCTGGTAAAATGTCAGTTTTCTGTGCTGTAAAAAAATGAGACAAAGATAAATCATTTTCCACCTTTAATGTGACCTATAAACTGTACCACTCAATTGAAAAACAAACTGAAATCTTTTAGGTGAAGGAAAGAAAACAAAAAAAAACTAACATAATTATAAGTGGGGATGTAGCTGTGTTCAGAGTTAAGCAATCACATTCAAAATCATGTTAAATAGGAGTCAGCATACACCTGCCATCATATAAAGTGCCTCTGATTAACCCCAAATAAAGTTCAGCCGCTCTAGTTGGTCATTCCTGAAATTTTCTTTGTCGCATCCCACAGCAAAAGCCATGGTCCACAGAGAGCTTCCAAAGTATCAGAGGGATCTCATTGTTAAAAGGTATCAGTCAGGAGAAGGGTACAAGAGATTTTCTAAGGCATTAGATATACCATGGAACACAGTAAAGACAGTCATCATCAAGTGGAGAAAATATGGCACAACAGTGACATTACCAAGAACTGGACGTCCCTTCAAAATTGATGAAAAGACGAGAAGAAAAAAAACTGGTCTGGTAGGCTACCAAGAGGCCTACAGCAACATTAAAGGAGCTGCAGGAATATCTGGCAAGTAATGGCTGTGTGGTACATGTGACAACAATCTCCCGTATTCTTCATATGTCTGGGCTATGGGGTAGAGTGGCAAGATGAAAGCCTTTTCTGACAAAGAAAAACAGCCAAGCCAGGCTACTTTTTGCAAAAACACATCTGAAATCTCCCGAAAACATGTGGGAAAAGGTGTTATGGTCTGATGAAACCAAGGTTGAACTTTTTGGCCATAATTCCAAAAGATATGTTTGGCCCAAAAACAACACTGCACATCACCAAAAGAACACCATACCCACAGTGAAGCATGGTGGTGGCAGCATCATTCTTTGGGGCTGTTTTTCTTCAGCTGGAACTGTGGTCTTAGTTAAGCTACAGGGAATTATGAACAGTTCCAAATACCAGTCAATATTGGCACAAAACCTTGAGGCTTCTGCTAGAAAGCTGAACATGAAGAGGAAATCTTTCAGCATGACAACGACCCAAAGCATACATCCAAATCAACAAAGGAATGGCTTCACCAGAAGAAGATTAAAGTTTTGGAATGGCCCAGCCAGAGCCCAGACCTGAATCCGATTGAAAATCTGTGGGGTGATCTGAAGAGGGCTGTGCACAGGAGATGACCTCGCAATCTGACAGATTTGGAGTGTTTTTGCAAAGAAGAATGGGCAAATCTTGCCAAGTCAAAATGTGCCATACTGATAGACTCATACCCAAAAAGACTGAGTGCAGTAATAAAATTAAAAGGTGCTTCAACAAAGTATTAGTTTAAGGGTGTGCACACTCATGCAACCATATTATTTTATTTTTACATTTTTCTTCCCTCTACCTAAAAGATTTCAGTTTGTTTTTCAATTGAGTGGTACAGTTTATAGGTCACATTAAAGGTGGAAAAAGTTCTGAAATGATTTATCTTTGTAATTTTTTTAGGTCACAGAAACCTGACATTTTAACAGGGGTGTGTAGACTTTTTATATCCACTGTGTGTGTATATATATATAACAGAAGAAAATCCGCAGCACTCCTTGAAGTAAAAAAACGTGTAGTTTTATTTACACATGTCGAAAATTGACAACGTTTCAGTTCTCTCACAGCTCTACATTGTTACCAATTAGTTCATCAACCAATCAAATAACAGTGCACTCCCCTCCTCGGGTAAGCTACAATTCATAGAATTAACTCCACATGTTTACATAGATGCCGAGGACTCAATGTGTTTATTCATACTTCCGATCGTGATGATTCATAAACATGATAGGTGTATACAAGTGCATAAAGTAAAGTGCATAGTGCAATAAAAAACTTAAGTGCAGTAATACCTTGCTGGGGGTTTCTGTATAGAAATAGAAGGAGAAGGCGTCTTAACTTCTATGGAGGCACGCCACTCTTCCGCGTCTATTCCTCCTCAGTGCGCATGTGTCAGTCCTTCCCCCTTGTGACGCAGTACATAACCACGATGCGTCATCCATAGGCGGAGACCCAGCGTCGTGACGCCCGATCGACTGTGTCAGCGTCCAACACGCGCGTCACACGCGCGCCTGTGTACCGCAACAGTCGCCCGCGCCACGTCACAAGTCTATTCAGCCATTTTACAGAAGGGCACTCATTTAGGCAATACCTTACTCTTCTATTTCTCCTTCTATTCCTTATTACCAAAAACCATCACCCAGCCCAGGTAGACGCCTGAATTTAAAATTCAAACAATACATATCTGAAAACACATCGCGTATTCACGTAAATTGATCCATGTAGCTTCCATTGGGTTCACCCCATACAGCATGCCAAATACGATTGAAGGCCTTGCACCCGACCCTACCAATACTCAAGGTATTACACCTCAACAAAGGGACATTGATACACATGTCTTCTCATACAGTAATGTGGATATACAGAGGATCATGGGAAATGTGGAGGGGGACGCTGCCTTCCTCAATGTGCCCTCGGTTATTAACATCAAGAGGGATTATGAAAGCATTACCAAAAAGCTGTTATCCATAGAGCTACACTCGCTTACACTAGCGTAATACTACAAAAATAAGCGCATACCAAGGGGGATGCGATCCCGTTTGAAGCCAATTATGTTTTCACAAGATGGCGAATTCAGAGCACGATTTGAAGCCATTTCAAATAAATATGCGATGGATGTCATGTTACTAAATATTGAATTTTCGCAGAAGGAAATGGTGGCACTAAGGAGCAAATTACAGGATACTGAACAACAGCTTAAATCTACCTTGTCCACTAGTGACGTTGATGCTTTTTTGATAAAACAAGCTTTTTTTAGAAAAGATGCGGAAAGACCTTGAAGAGATCAAAAGGTCAAAATGGCATAGAGACCAAAATGATTATGGGTCTGGACACATTTATATTTGGGAACAACCTTGGCATATGGATCGGAGTCTGATGCCAAAGAAGACATCAAAACGCAACAAGGAACCAAATAAATGGGTGAGAAATAAAGATATAAGTGATGATGTCAACTCTAGCCAGCCTGGAACTTTTTTAGGAACACGTGTTGCTATGGGAGACGCCCCACAAGACGGGGAGGTCTCAGACATAGAAGATCTAGGAAAAACCAGAGCACAAAGATTAAAACTAAAAATCTGACGCACTTGGAAAACCAAATATCACGGCACAGGAAATGTCTGCTTTAGAGAGTTTGTCCAGGAACCCCCATCTCACCATCAAGCCTGCGGACAAGGGTGGTGGGATCGTGGTTATGGACACCTCTCAGTATATCAAAGAGATACAGAGGCAATTGGGAGAGCCTGGTGTCTATGAACCATTGGTCAGGGACCCCAGATTCGACATTGCTAGGAAAATTGAAGCACAGTTGAATACAGCGGTACATAATGGTGTCATTGATATGCAGTTCAAGGAGTTCTTGGTGGTGAGGTCTCCAGTTATACCCACTATATATGTATTACCCAAAATACACAAAAGGCTGATTGACCCCCCGGGACGGCCAATAATTTCAGGCAGGAATTCGATTTTTTCGAATATTTATGTCTTCCTTGAGTATGCTATGGGTGCGAAATCATACATTAGGGACACTGGAGATTTCATCACCAAGATTAAAGGGATGCAGGTTCCGAAGGGGGCGATTCTGGCATCTTTTGACATTGTGTCATTATACACCTCGATCAGTCACGGAAAGGGTTTGTCGGCTGTAGCGGAGATGCTGCGAAAATCAGAGTATTCCGCTCCAGTTCGTCAGTTTGTATTGACACTGTTGAAGCTGTCTCTGAGGAACAATTATTTTATGTTCCAGGGACAGTTTTATTTGCAGATGATGGGCGCGGCAATGGGGTCCAATGCCGCGCCCACTTATGCGAATATTTTTGTGCGGTCATTTGAGGAACGTCTTGTCTATGTATCTCCCCACTTCAACCAGGTTTTGACGTGGTGGCGGTACATAGACCATATCTTCCTCATTTCCGGCACCATGGAGCAGCTGATGGACTTTCACGTATTTTTGAACTCCCTTGATCGGGAGATCCAATTTACGTTACGGCATCGGTTGACCGGGTGCAGTATTTGGATACTCAGGTATACATTGAGGATAACCAAATACATATGGATTTGAACATTAAATCCACTGATAAGAACACATTATTGCATTTTGCCAGTGGACATCCAAGAAGGATGGTAAATTCCTTACCGTTCAGCCAAATGCTTAGAGTACGGAGAATAGTGGATAAAGATGAGAATATGAATTTGGCATTGAGTAACATGGAACAATCCTTTATAAACAGGGGTTATCCTAGAAAGTTAGTGAAAAAAACATGCCGATAGAGCAAGAAAAATCCCTAGAGAGGAGTTGTTAACCTCAAAAAATAGACAGGCTGGCGATAGATTACCCTTTGTGTCGTCATATAACGAGTTGAGCCCAAACATTGAAAGGATAGTGAGGCGTCATTGGGGGCTACTAAGTAGTGGTCACCCCAGTATAGCTGCTTTTAAAAATTCGCCTATGATGGCATATAAAAGAGCAGGGAACATTAGGGACAAGGTTGTACACTCTAGACTGCCCAAAAAGGGTCAGTTCAGACAGACGTTTTTGAAGACAAGGCGCACAGGCTCTTTCCCGTGTCTGGGATGTGTGAACTGTAAACTGATGGACAAGGGATCGGTGCTCACACATCCAGACACGGGAGAAGTCTTTAACATAAGGCACTATCTCAATTGTGATTCGTCATGGGTGATATATGTTTTGTGGTGCCCTTGCAAAAGGCTCTATGTGGGTGAAACCACATGAGATATGAAAACCAGGTTGAATAACCATAGACAATCCATTAGGAATAAAAGAAGAGATTTGCCGGTGTCAAAACATTTCTTTGAAAAAAATCATAAGGAAAATGATCTTAGATTTATGATCTTGGATCATGTAAAACCATTAGATAGAGGTGGTAATCGATTAAACATTTTAAAGAAAACTGAACTTAGGTGGATCTTTCAGCTTGATACCCTGAAACCCAAAGTGTTTAATGTCGAATTTAGGGTGACAGGAGGAATGGTCAGTTAATACCCCTCCGTAGTGCTTATGCTCTGATGTATTTGGCATGCTGTATGGGGTGAACCCAATGGAAGCTACAGGGATCAATGTGTTTTCAGATATGTATTGTTTGAATTTTGAATTCAGGCGTCTACCTGGGCTGGGTGATGGTTTTTGGTAATAAGGAATAGAAGGAGAAATAGAAGCGTAAGGTATTGCCTAAATGAGTGCCCTTCTGTAAAATGGCTGAATAGACTTGTGACGTGGCGCGGGCGACTGTTGCGGTACACGAGCGCGCGTATTGGACGCTGACACAGTCGATCGGGCGTCACGACGCTGGGTCTCCGCCTATGGATGACGCATGGTGGTTATGTACTGCGTCACAAGGGGGGAAGGACTGACACATGCGCACTGAGGAGGAATAGACGCGGAAGAGTGGCGTGCCTCCATAGAAGTTAAGACGCCTTCTCCTTCTATTTCTATACAGAAACCCCCAGCAAGGTATTACTGCACTTAAGTTTTTTATTGCACTATGCACTTTACTTTATGCACTTGTATAAACCTATCATGTTTATGAATCATCACGATCGGAAGTATGAATAAACACATTGAGTCCTCGGCATCTATTTTAACATGTGGAGTTAATTCTATGAATTATAGCTTACCCGAGGAGGGGAGTGCACTGTTGTTTGATTGGTTGATGAACTAATTGGTAACAATGTGGAGATGTATTTATACATGCACGTATGCACTTTATGTTCACCTGACTTGAGAAAGGTTCTGTGAGAGAACCGAAACGTTGTCAATTTTCGACATGTGTGAATAAAACTACACGTTTTTTTACTTCAAGGAGTGCTGCGGATTTTCTTCTGTTGTTTCATCGTCCTGCATTAGACGGAGTGCTGCCTGACCTTTTCTATGGATATATATATATATATATATATATATATATATATATATATATATATATTAGTCCAGAAAAATATACGGCACTCCAATAGGTTATAAGAAAATAACTCCTTTAATCACCCGTGCAGTGCAACGTTTCGGCTCAATGCTAGAGCCTTTTTCAAGCAAAGAACATATACATATGGTGGGTATATATAGGTGAAACAGCACACAATCATCAGGTGACCCAATCAAAACAGTGGGTGTTGACAAAATTAGCATACATAACAATGAGAAAAAATATATCAAAATATACAATATGCATTGCAAACTAAAAATTGCATAGATGAAGACATCCACAGATCCCCATAAGTGTCATCTACAGATCCCCCATCAGATGCATCAGTGTGGAGGGAGGAGGCGGAGACACTGTCACTGTTTCTGAGAACTGCTGTACATCTGTGTTGCATGGAGTCAACCAACTTCTGGCACCTGTGAACAGGTATTCCAGCCCAGGATGATTGGACTACATTCCACAGTTCTTCTCTATTTCTTGGTTTTGCCTCAGAAACTGCATTTTTGATGTTACCCTACAAGTTTTCTATTGGATTAAGATCCGGGGATTGGGCTAACCACTCCATAACGTCAATCTTGTTGGTCTGGAACCAAAATGTTGCACGTTTACTGGTGTGTTTGGGGTCGTTGTCTTGTTGAAACACCCATTTCAAGGTCATTTCCTCTTCAGCATAAGGCAGCATGACCTCTTCAAGTATTCTGATGTATTCAAACTGATCCATGATCCCTGGTATGCAATAAATAGGCCCAACACCATAGTATGAGAAACATCCCCATATCATGATGCTTGCTCCACCATGCTACACAGTGTACTGTGGCTTGAATTCAGTGTTTGGGGGTCATCTGGCAAACTGTCTCCGGCCACTAGACCCAAAAAGAACAATCATACTTTCATCAGTCCACAAAATGTCACTTTAGGCTCTTTGGCAAATTGTAACCTCTTCAGCACATGTCTTTTTTTCAACAGTGGGACTTTGCGGGGGCTTCTTGCAGATAGCTTGGCTTCACATAGGCGTCTTCTAATTGTAACAGTACTCACAGGTAACTTTAGACCTTCTTTGATCTTACTGGAGCTGATTGTTGGTTAAGTCCTTGCCATTTTGGCTATTCTTCTATCCATTCGAATGGTAGATTTTTGCTTTCTTTCACGTCTTTCAAGTTTTGGATGCCATTTTAAAGCATTTGCAATCATTTTAGCTGAGCAGCTTATCATTTTCTGCACTTCATTATATGTTTTCCCCTCTCCAATCAACTTTTTAATCACGGTACACGGTTCTTCTAAACAATGTCTGGAACGACCCATTTTCCTCAATTTCAGAAAGAAATGCACTGTAACCAGCATGTACAACATTTGCTGCCTTCCTTCCTTAAATAAGGGCAATAATTGCCACCTGTTTTTCAAAGAATGAATAACCTCACTCATTGAACTCCACACTGCTATTATTTTGAACATGCCCCTTTCAATTAGTCATTCAATTACACAGAATCAGCAGCATGCTTGTCATGACTGTTGGGTCTGTTGGATTTCTATTACTCTACTACACCTGCTAGTAAATTATTTGCCATATAGAAATATCATTTCTATCCAAACAGTGATTGATCAGGTTAGTGATGTCTGACTGCTATTATTTTGAACACAACTGTAGGTTTATATGATAAAGGGCGAGAATCTGAGCTCTGTGATATACAGGTTTATATGATGAAGAAGAAAAGTAGAGCGTTGAGATATATAGGTTTATATGATAGAGGGGAGAAGCTGAGCTTTTTGGTATATAGGTTTATATGATAGAGGGAGAAAAGTTGAGCTCTGTGATATATAGGTTTATATGATAGACGGAGAAGCTGAGCTCTGTAATATATAGGTTTATATGATAGAGGGGGAGACGCTGGGCTCAATGATATAAAGGTTTATATGATAGAGGGGGAGAATCTGAGCTCAGTGATTTATAGGTGTATATGATAGAGGGGGAGAAGCTGAGCTCTGTGATATTGAGCTCAGTGATATATTGGTTTATATGATAGAGGGGGAGAAGCAGAGTTTTGTGATATATAGATTTATATGATAGCTGGGAGAAGCTGAGCTCTGTGATATATAGGTTTATATGAACGAAGGAGAGAAGCTGAGCTCTATGATACAGTCCTGATCAAAAGTTTAAGACCACTTGAAAAATGGCAAAAAATCATATTTTAAATTGTTGGATCTTAACAAGGTTCCAAGTAGAGCTTCAACATGTAACAAGAAGAAATGAGAGTTAGACAAAACATTTTTTGAGCATTCAATTAATTGAAAATAACGATTAAACTGAAACAGGCTGTTTTTCAGCTGATCCAAATTTTAGGACCACATGTCTTTAAAAGGCCAAATCTGTGCAAAGATGTGGATTAATTGTCATTTTCTGTCAGGTAGTCACACGTTGTGATGGCAAAAACAAAAAAACTCTCCCTTTTTTTATTTTTTTTTATTCTCTTTTTATTAGGTATATTCTATTTTAAAATGTGGGGGATTCAGTCAGCACAACCCTGTATGCAGGTGCTGTAGAAGTAGACTCAGTTTTATACTGACTACTGGAGGCTGGTTTTAAAGTCAGTATAAAACTGAGTCTACTTCTACAGCGCCTACCAGTAGCCATTTGGCTCCAGGAGAAGTATATAGTGGGCTCAGCATGCATGTTGGTACTTGCATCCCTGGATCCGATGAAAGCTGTCACGGCACCGGACGGGATTAAAAGCAAAAAAAGAGGGTTAGTCAGCACCTCCCAGTGCGCAGGTGCACGCCGCCATGGCAAAGACCTAGAGGAAAAAAAGGAGACAATGCGGCAGCACTCTGCAAATCAGACAAAGTACAACAATGCTTACAAAAATTATGGTGCTAATACTACGCTTAAAAAGCGAGATGCTTGGTCAATGCATTTTGTACAAAACCATCTAAGCCCGTATGCCAAACGTCAAGGCGATCTCTGTTACACGGGTCCTAACACTAAATACTACCTGTTATGCGCCATAATGACCGCCATAAAATTCAGGGAGTGTTGGACCCACATGCATGCTGGATCCACTCTGCCTTTTTCCGTTTTTTGTGCCAAAATGGCCTCCATTACAAGGGATGCAGGTACCAACATGCATGCTGAGCCCACTCTATACCCTTCCTGGTGCTAAACAGCTTCCAATGAATGTAGTGAGAGCAGGCCACAGCTTTATACTGAGAATAATTAAAATCAGCCTATGGGGCAGACAGGCTAATCAGGAGTGCACGACTCGCTGGAGTGCCACATCTCCAGCATTGTAAATCTGCAAAAAAAGAGGGTTAGTCAGCACCTCCCAGTGCGCAGGTGCACGCCGCCATGGCAAAGACCTAGAGGAAAAAAAGGAGACAATGCGGCAGCACTCTGCAAATCAGACAAAGTACAACAATGCTTACAAAAATTATGGTGCTAATACTACGCTTAAAAAGCGAGATGCTTGGTCAATGCATTTTGTACAAAACCATCTAAGCCCGTATGCCAAACGTCAAGGCGATCTCTGTTACACGGGTCCTAACACTAAATACTACCTGTTATGCGCCATAATGACCGCCATAAAATTCAGGGAGTGTTGGACCCACATGCATGCTGGATCCACTCTGCCTTTTTCCGTTTTTTGTGCCAAAATGGCCTCCATTACAAGGGATGCAGGTACCAACATGCATGCTGAGCCCACTCTATACCCTTCCTGGTGCTAAACAGCTTCCAATGAATGTAGTGAGAGCAGGCCACAGCTTTATACTGAGAATAATTAAAATCAGCCTATGGGGCAGACAGGCTAATCAGGAGTGCACGACTCGCTGGAGTGCCACATCTCCAGCATTGTAAATCTGCAAAAAAAGAGGGTTAGTCAGCACCTCCCAGTGCGCAGGTGCACGCCGCCATGGCAAAGACCTAGAGGAAAAAAAGGAGACAATGCGGCAGCACTCTGCAAATCAGACAAAGTACAACAATGCTTACAAAAATTATGGTGCTAATACTACGCTTAAAAAGCGAGATGCTTGGTCAATGCATTTTGTACAAAACCATCTAAGCCCGTATGCCAAACGTCAAGGCGATCTCTGTTACACGGGTCCTAACACTAAATACTACCTGTTATGCGCCATAATGACCGCCATAAAATTCAGGGAGTGTTGGACCCACATGCATGCTGGATCCACTCTGCCTTTTTCCGTTTTTTGTGCCAAAATGGCCTCCATTACAAGGGATGCAGGTACCAACATGCATGCTGAGCCCACTCTATACCCTTCCTGGTGCTAAACAGCTTCCAATGAATGTAGTGAGAGCAGGCCACAGCTTTATACTGAGAATAATTAAAATCAGCCTATGGGGCAGACAGGCTAATCAGGAGTGCACGACTCGCTGGAGTGCCACATCTCCAGCATTGTAAATCTGCAAAAAAAGAGGGTTAGTCAGCACCTCCCAGTGCGCAGGTGCACGCCGCCATGGCAAAGACCTAGAGGAAAAAAAGGAGACAATGCGGCAGCACTCTGCAAATCAGACAAAGTACAACAATGCTTACAAAAATTATGGTGCTAATACTACGCTTAAAAAGCGAGATGCTTGGTCAATGCATTTTGTACAAAACCATCTAAGCCCGTATGCCAAACGTCAAGGCGATCTCTGTTACACGGGTCCTAACACTAAATACTACCTGTTATGCGCCATAATGACCGCATAATTTTTGTAAGCATTGTTGTACTTTGTCTGATTTGCAGAGTGCTGCCGCATTGTCTCCTTTTTTTCCTCTAGGTCTTTGCCATGGCAGCGTGCACCTGCGCACTGGGAGGTGCTGACTAACCCTCTTTTTTTGCAGATTTACAATGCTGGAGATGTGGCACTCCAGCGAGTCGTGCACTCCTGATTAGCCTGTCTGCCCCATAGGCTGATTTTAATTATTCTCAGTATAAAGCTGTGGCCTGCTCTCACTACATTCATTGGAAGCTGTTTAGCACCAGGAAGGGTATAGAGTGGGCTCAGCATGCATGTTGGTACCTGCATCCCTTGTAATGGAGGCCATTTTGGCACAAAAAACGGAAAAAGGCAGAGTGGATCCAGCATGCATGTGGGTCCAACACTCCCTGAATTTTATGGCGGTCATTATGGCGCATAACAGGTAGTATTTAGTGTTAGGACCCGTGTAACAGAGATCGCCTTGACGTTTGGCATACGGGCTTAGATGGTTTTGTACAAAATGCATTGACCAAGCATCTCGCTTTTTAAGCGTAGTATTAGCACCATAATTTTTGTAAGCATTGTTGTACTTTGTCTGATTTGCAGAGTGCTGCCGCATTGTCTCCTTTTTTTCCTCTAGGTCTTTGCCATGGCGGCGTGCACCTGCGCACTGGGAGGTGCTGACTAACCCTCTTTTTTTGCAGATTTACAATGCTGGAGATGTGGCACTCCAGCGAGTCGTGCACTCCTGATTAGCCTGTCTGCCCCATAGGCTGATTTTAATTATTCTCAGTATAAAGCTGTGGCCTGCTCTCACTACATTCATTGGAAGCTGTTTAGCACCAGGAAGGGTATAGAGTGGGCTCAGCATGCATGTTGGTACCTGCATCCCTTGTAATGGAGGCCATTTTGGCACAAAAAACGGAAAAAGGCAGAGTGGATCCAGCATGCATGTGGGTCCAACACTCCCTGAATTTTATGGCGGTCATTATGGCGCATAACAGGTAGTATTTAGTGTTAGGACCCGTGTAACAGAGATCGCCTTGACGTTTGGCATACGGGCTTAGATGGTTTTGTACAAAATGCATTGACCAAGCATCTCGCTTTTTAAGCGTAGTATTAGCACCATAATTTTTGTAAGCATTGTTGTACTTTGTCTGATTTGCAGAGTGCTGCCGCATTGTCTCCTTTTTTTCCTCTAGGTCTTTGCCATGGCGGCGTGCACCTGCGCACTGGGAGGTGCTGACTAACCCTCTTTTTTTGCAGATTTACAATGCTGGAGATGTGGCACTCCAGCGAGTCGTGCACTCCTGATTAGCCTGTCTGCCCCATAGGCTGATTTTAATTATTCTCAGTATAAAGCTGTGGCCTGCTCTCACTACATTCATTGGAAGCTGTTTAGCACCAGGAAGGGTATAGAGTGGGCTCAGCATGCATGTTGGTACCTGCATCCCTTGTAATGGAGGCCATTTTGGCACAAAAAACGGAAAAAAGGCAGAGTGGATCCAGCATGCATGTGGGTCCAACACTCCCTGAATTTTATGGCGGTCATTATGGCGCATAACAGGTAGTATTTAGTGTTAGGACCCGTGTAACAGAGATCGCCTTGACGTTTGGCATACGGGCTTAGATGGTTTTGTACAAAATGCATTGACCAAGCATCTCGCTTTTTAAGCGTAGTATTAGCACCATAATTTTTGTAAGCATTGTTGTACTTTGTCTGATTTGCAGAGTGCTGCCGCATTGTCTCCTTTTTTTCCTCTAGGTCTTTGCCATGGCGGCGTGCACCTGCGCACTGGGAGGTGCTGACTAACCCTCTTTTTTTGCAGATTTACAATGCTGGAGATGTGGCACTCCAGCGAGTCGTGCACTCCTGATTAGCCTGTCTGCCCCATAGGCTGATTTTAATTATTCTCAGTATAAAGCTGTGGCCTGCTCTCACTACATTCATTGGAAGCTGTTTAGCACCAGGAAGGGTATAGAGTGGGCTCAGCATGCATGTTGGTACCTGCATCCCTTGTAATGGAGGCCATTTTGGCACAAAAAACGGAAAAAGGCAGAGTGGATCCAGCATGCATGTGGGTCCAACACTCCCTGAATTTTATGGCGGTCATTATGGCGCATAACAGGTAGTATTTAGTGTTAGGACCCGTGTAACAGAGATCGCCTTGACGTTTGGCATACGGGCTTAGATGGTTTTGTACAAAATGCATTGACCAAGCATCTCGCTTTTTAAGCGTAGTATTAGCACCATAATTTTTGTAAGCATTGTTGTACTTTGTCTGATTTGCAGAGTGCTGCCGCATTGTCTCCTTTTTTTCCTCTAGGTCTTTGCCATGGCGGCGTGCACCTGCGCACTGGGAGGTGCTGACTAACCCTCTTTTTTTGCAGATTTACAATGCTGGAGATGTGGCACTCCAGCGAGTCGTGCACTCCTGATTAGCCTGTCTGCCCCATAGGCTGATTTTAATTATTCTCAGTATAAAGCTGTGGCCTGCTCTCACTACATTCATTGGAAGCTGTTTAGCACCAGGAAGGGTATAGAGTGGGCTCAGCATGCATGTTGGTACCTGCATCCCTTGTAATGGAGGCCATTTTGGCACAAAAAACGGAAAAAGGCAGAGTGGATCCAGCATGCATGTGGGTCCAACACTCCCTGAATTTTATGGCGGTCATTATGGCGCATAACAGGTAGTATTTAGTGTTAGGACCCGTGTAACAGAGATCGCCTTGACGTTTGGCATACGGGCTTAGATGGTTTTGTACAAAATGCATTGACCAAGCATCTCGCTTTTTAAGCGTAGTATTAGCACCATAATTTTTGTAAGCATTGTTGTACTTTGTCTGATTTGCAGAGTGCTGCCGCATTGTCTCCTTTTTTTCCTCTGGGATTAAAAGCAGAGTGTGCCTGGCGTGCATGCTGTACCTGCGCTCCCTGGACATTTGTGTGGCTATCATGGCCCATAAACAGGTAGGAACTAGTGTTAGGGACCATTCATAGAGGCGACCTTGACGTGGTGAGTGGATTATTATGCTTTGGCCAAAATGTACACCAATGCCTCATTCAACATCCAGCATGGAGGCAGGGGAGAGTGCTGGTTGCAGAGTGCTATTGCATTTGTGTTTTTGCGATATTCTATTTTAACACTGTACAAGAAGGGTACACCCTGGGACGCAGCCCAAGAGAGTTACCCCATAAGACATATATGCACGTAAATATTAAAGTAAGGTATAATATGAAATAAGGAAGTAGGAAATAACAGTGAGGCCCCGATGGCGACCAAGTTGCTAAATGGTCGATTCCAGCATATGCCGGATTACATCGTAGAATTCAATCCAACTAGGCGCGGTCCAGTAAACATGGAACTACGAACGATTAGTGGGGGGGGGAGGAAGGACTAGGGAAGATAGGGAAGGGAAGTGGCGGAGAGAGAGGGGGAAGAGACAGGACCAAGAAAGAAAGTAGTCTAGAAAAAACTGAAAGAGAAAGGAAGGCCAGTCAGTTGACAGAAGACCATCAGCATCTGGCAGCAAATAGGAGTTTATACTCCTGGGTGTCTTGAAATGCCATCCAGCTTTTCCACGTTTTAAGGAACTTATTCTCAGTGTTTTGTAGTGAAGCAGTTAGATCCTCCATTCTCATGATCTCCTGAATTTTACCCAACCACAGAGACATTGTACAGTCGTGGCCAAAAGTTTTGAGAATTACATAAATATTGGAAATTGGAAAAGTTGCTGCTTAAGTTTTTATAATAGCAATTTGCATATACTCCAGAATGTTATGAAGAGTGATCAGATGAATTGCATAGTCCTTCTTTGCCATGAAAATTAACTTAATCCCCAAAAAAACTTTCCACTGCATGTCATTGCTGTCATTAAAGGACCTGCTGAGATCATTTCAGTAATCGTCTTGTTAACTCAGGTGAGAATGTTGACGAGCACAAGGCTGGAGATCATTATGTCAGGCTGATTGGGTTAATGGCAGACTTGACATGTTAAAAGGAGGGTGATGCTTGAAATCATTGTTCTTCCATTGTTAACCATGCTGACCTGCAAAGAAACGCGTGCAGCCATCACTGCGTTGCATAAAAATGGCTCACAGGCAAGGATATTGTGACTACTAAGATTGCACCTCATTCAACAATTTATAGGATCATCAAGAACTTCAAGGAAAGAGGTTCAATTCTTGTTAAGAAGGCTTCAGGGCGTCCAAGAAAGTACAGCAAGCACCAGGATCGTCTCCTAAAGAGGATTCAGCTGCTGGATCGAAGTGCCACCAGTGCAGAGCTTGCTCAGGAATGGCAGCAGGCAGGTGTGAGCGCATCTGCACGCACAGTGAGGCGAAGACTTTTGGAAGATGGCCTGGTGTCAAGAAGGGCAGCAAAGAAGCCACTTCTCTCCAAAAAAAACATCAGGGACAGATTTATCTTCTGCAGAAAGTATGGTGAATGGACTGCTGAGGACTGGGGCAAAGTCATATTCTCCGATGAAGCCTCTTTCCGATTGTTTGGGGCATCTGGAAAAAGGCTTGTCCGGAGAAGAAAAGGTGAGCGCTACCATCAGTCCTGTGTCATGCCAACAGTAAAGCATCCTGAGACCATTCATGTGTGGGGTTGCTTCTCATCCAAGGGAGTGGGCTCACTCACAATTTTGCCCAAAAACACAGCCATGAATAAAGAATGGTACCAAAACACCCTCCAACAGCAACTTCTTCCAACAATCCAACAAGTTTGGTGAAGAACAATGCATTTTCCAGCACGATGGAGCAAAAGTGATAACTAAGTGGCTCGGGGACCAAAACGTTGACATTTTGGGTCCATGGCCTGGAAACTCCCCAGATCTTAATCCCATTGAGAACTTGTGGTCAATCCGCAAGAGGCGGGTGGACAAACAAAAACCCACTAATTCTGACAAACTCCAAGAAGTGATTATGAAAGAATGGGTTGCTATCAGTCAGGAATTGGCCCAGAAGTTGATTGAGAGCATGCCCAGTCGAATTGCAGAGGTCCTGAAAAAGAAGGGCCAACACTGCAAATACTGACTCTTTGCATAAATGTCATGTAATTGTCGATAAAAGCCTTTGAAACGTATGAAGTGCGAGTAATTATATTTCACTACATCACAGAAACAACTGAAACAAAGATCTAAAAGCAGTTTAGCAGCAAACTTTGTGAAAACTAATATTTTTGTCATTCTCAAAACTTTTGGCCACGACTGTAGGTATTGTGGTTTGTCTCCAAAGGCATAGGATACAAGCCCGGACTGCGTTAACCAGATGTTGTATCACAGATTTCTTGTAAGTCGCAAAAGACAGGTCGCACTGGTGGAGCAGGAAAAACGTCGGTGACCTCGGGAGGTCGACCGTGGTGAACTTAGATGTGACCTGTCAAACTCTATCCCAAAATTGTGTCAGTGCCTGGCATTCCCAAAAGATGTGTAATAAAGTTCCTCTAGCTTCGCCACAGCGCCAGCAAAGTGGAGATACCGTAGGGAATATGGCATTCAGTCTGGTGGGTACTCGGTACCATCTGGAAAGTATTTTAAATCCTGCTTCCTGTATGTTACTAGCTATAGAAGTCTTATGTGCACACACGTAGATCCTATCTTTCTGTTCAGTCGTGAACGTCAGGTCCTGTTCCCATTGTGTCATGTATTTCGGGGGTGGGAGACCTGAAGGTGAATTCAGTAAACTGTACATGCTAGAGAGAGAGTGTCGGAGAGTACCCCTCTGGTCACAGAGTTTCTCAAAGTCAGTTTTGTTTCTAGTATATAAGGTCGCCTGGGGGAGCGTAGAGAAGAAGTGACGGAGTTGTTGAGACTGCCAGTCATTCAAGACTGGCGTGTCAGTAGTCGAGTGTGGAATCGTCCAGGAGTTTGTCACAATAAAATGGTGTGCCCGGAAAGTGTTGTTGGATAATAAAGTCCTAAAGTTGCCCTGGTCGAGCCCCAGTGCAAATTGAGGGTTTCCTAAGATCGGATACATCGGTGAGGGGGAAACGTCCGCGTTATCTGCAGTGGAGGTAAAGGTACGAAGGGTCGGACCAATGGTCGGATGGAGTCGTGCTTGCAGAGGGACATGGGCACCCAACCATGGAGTCGCTGGCAACGGAGTGGGGCTGAAGAATTGTTCCAATTGGACCCATTGTTTATGCGATTGGTGCCGACACCAGTCAACAATGCGCAGTAGATGCGAAGCCCTATGGTAGGCTACAAAATTAGGTAGTCCTAGACCTCCACTGTGTTTAGGGCGGAACAGGAGGGAACGGCAATCCTGGGGGATTTCCCAGCCCATATGAAATGTGTGAGCATTTTTAACAGGGTGTGAAAGAAAAGCCTGGGGATGTGCATCGGGATCGCTTGGAATAAATAGAGTATCCTGGGTAGGATGTTCATTTTAAAGATCGAGATTCTCCCGAACCAGGAGAATGTACCTGTGTGCGTATTTGATTGAGTAAGGGGGGGGAAGTAGTTTTCTGGGTAAAGATCAGCTACTGTGGGAGTTAGGCGAACTCCCAGATATTTCAGAGATGTCCGTGCCCATCTAAAGGGGAAACCGACCGATAGGTCGCCAACTGTGGTGGTGGGGAGTGTGACATTGAGAGCTTCAGATTTCTGGAGGTTGATTTTATAATTTGACAAGTGGGCATAAGTTTTCAGAACTTGTAATAGGTTCGGAATCGAAATTCTAGGGTTTGAGAGAAAGAAGAGCAGGTCGTCCGCGTAGGCGGCAACTTTGTGGTGGGTTCCCCTGATGCGTACGCCCGAGATATCAGGATTTGCTCTAATATGTCCCAGTAATGGTTCCAGGCATAGAATGAATATCAGAGGGGAAAGGGGACACCCCTGCCTAGTCCCATTGGTAATGGGAAAGCTGGTAGAAAACTGACCATTCACTTTAACCGAGGCAGAGGGATTGGAGTATGAGTTGTGTATTCATGTCATCATGGTCTCTCCTAGGCCTTTATATTTCAATGTTTCAAACATAAAACGCCAGTTCACCCTGTCAAATGCTTTGTTAGCGTCTGTTGAAAGAGCATGGGAAGTTTAGTTGACACTGCGTGGTATATCAAGTTGATAGCTCTAATGGTATTATCTCTGGCTTCTCTCATGGGCATGAGCCCCGTCTGGTCCAAATGTATGAGGTGTTGTGAATAGGGGATCAGGCGGGTAGCCAAAATCTTGGAGAATAATTTAAGATCAACGTTAATTAACGAGATCGGACGGTAGCTCTCGCATTGCGACAGGTCTTTCCCTTCTTTGGGTAGAACGGAGATATGTGCCCTGAGGGTGTCTGGTGGGAGGTTCCGTAGAGTGTCAAAACTGTTAAAGGCAGTTAGGAGTTGTGGAGCTAGTAGGTCATTGAACGTCTTATAGTACGACAAGGGCAAGGGCCGGGGGCTGTTCCTGTGCGTGAGTCTTTGATGGCTAGAGCTAATTCGGATTCAGTTAATGGTGAATCCAGTGCCGTGACTGCCTCAGGAGGGAGGCGAGGAATGCCAGAGGTGGAGAGATAAGTTTGTATGGCGGCCGTGTGGCCCTCTGAATCAGTGCAGGAAGAGTCAATGTTGTAAAGTGAGTGATAATATTGCCTGAAAGTTTCGGCTAATTTCGAGGGCAAAGTAACCCGGTTGCCTGAGTTATCAATCAGAAAGGGGACATAGGAGCTTAATCTCGATTTGCGTAGTGCCCGAGCCAAAGTGCTACCCGGTTTATTCCCGTGTTCATAGTAATGTCTGCGGCATTTAACTATGAACGCTTTCGCTTTGGACAGGCATAGTGAGCGGATCTGTTCCCTTAGGAGGCGTATGTCAGTTCCTATTTGATCAACTGAAGTGGACTTGTGCTGCCGTTCAAGATCATGTAGCTTGGAGATCAGGGCGGTCAAGAAAAGGTCACCGCCTTTTCTTTTTTTAAGGCGGGCCCCAACTCTCCCTTTTTGAACATGTTCGGGTTGTTGAACTGCATAAGCAGGGTCTCTCACAGCGCGCCATCGCTGCTGAGGTGGGACGCAGTAAGACAGTCATTTAGAATTTCTTAAATGATCCTGAGGGTTATGGAACAAAAAAAGTCAATTGGAAGACCCAAAAAATTTCATCAGCACTAAGCCGGAGGATCCAATTGGCTGTCCGTCAAGACACTGGACGATCCTCGACCCAAATTAAGGCCTGACTGCATCCCCATTACTATCAGACGGCATCTGAGACTGAAGGGCTTCAGAAACAAAAAACGTCTTCAAAGACCTCGTCTCCTTGAACGCCACAGAACTGGTCATTTGGACTTTGCAAGAGAGCACCAAACATGGGACATTCAAAAGGTGGAAGAACGTTTTATTCTCTGATGAGAAAAAATTTAACCTTGATGGTCCTGATGGTTTCCAACCTTACTGGCATAACAAGCAGATCCCACCTGAGATGTTTTCTACGCGCCACAGTGGAGGGGGTGCCATAATGGTCTGGGGTGCTTTTTCCTTCAGTGGAACAATTGAGCTTCAGGAAGTGCAGGGGCGTCAAACAGCCCCTAGTTTACAAAAATGGACAACAGTTTCAGACAGTAGATGGCCTTAATGCGGCCGTCTTCACCACTTGGAGAAATGTTCCCACTCACCTCATGGAAACGCTTGTATCAAGCATGCCGAAACGAATCTTGGAAGTGATAAACAATAACGGCAGAGCTACTCATTACTGAGTTCATGTTTGGAAGTTGGATTTCAGGTTTTTTTTGGGGGGGGGGGTAGTTTTTTTTTTGGGAGGTGAAAAACTGCCTGTTTCAGTTTATTCGTTTTCATTAAATTGAATGCTCAAAAAATGTTTTTTGTCTCACTCCCATTTCTTCTTGTTGCATGTTGAAGCTCTACTTGGAACCTTGTTAAGATGCAGCCATGCTAAATATGATTTTTTGCAATTTTTCAAGTGGTCTTAAACTTTTGATCAGGACTGTATATATAGGTTTATATGATAGAAGGGGAGAAGCTGGGCTCTGTGATATATATGAGTATTACACTTACCGGTAATCGGGTTTCCTGGAAGCCTCCATGACAGCTCATCCTGAGACTGACTTCCTTTGATAGGGCTGGAAAAAAAACACAGAGAGGTTTAATTCCCCTCCCCTTCCTCTCACCACTAGTGTATTTTTTATGGAAAACCAGGGTAAAAGGGAACCTTATCAAAATAATTTATATCAAAACAAGAATAACAAAATCAAAAGATGTGCTGTCATAGAGACCTTCAGAAAACCGGATTACCGGTGAGTGTAATACTAATTTCCCCAGTCGTCTCCATGACAGCACATACTGAGAATTAATAAAGAAAATAATTCTAGGAAGGGACTACAGCACAAAGGACTTTGTGTCCAAAGGCCATATCCTCATTGGCAAAAACATCAAATTTGTATTGCTTAGTGAACATGTGGGCCCTCTTAAAGGTAGCGGCCCTACAAATCTATTCTAAGGAGGCTGGAGATCTCTCTGCCAAGGAGGCAGACACAGCTCTGGTGGAATGGGCCTTAAAAAAAAAAAAAAGGGGGGGGGGGGATTTTCCCTACTGATCTATAGGTAATGAAGATCTGCACGTCTCACATCTAGATTATGGAATTTAGCTTCTTGCTAATTTTTAGGGTTGGCACAGAAGAAAGGTATTATGATGTCTTGGGACCTGTGGAACGAGGCAACTACTTTAGGTAAAAAGAATTGGATCCAGCTTGAATACCAGATTCTCCTCAAAGATTCTTAGGAAGGGCTCCTGGATGGAAAGGGTCTGAAGCTCACATACTCTTCTGGCTGATGAGATGGCTACTAGGAAGATGGTCGCGGGTAAGCCAATTGATAGAAAGAGAATCCAACAGTTCAAAGGGGGCAGCAGACAAACCTAATAGTACCGTATTTTGGTTCCAAGGAGCAACTATAATCTTACATTTTTGGCCTCAACCTATTAGCAGTTTAAGAAACCTAAACATCCTTGATACATCTGAGAGGCTAGTGTTAGGCGTCCCGGATTTTCTCCGGATGCATCGCGTGTGCATTGCGGGAAAACCGCGCGAGTAGGCACGCAATTGCAGTCAGTTTCCGATGTTAAGTTTTTTACGCGCGAGTGCAATGCGTTTTGCATGCGCATGAGAAAAAACTGAATGTGGTACCCAGACCCGAACCCTGACTTCTTCACTTAAGTTCGGGTTAGGTGTTCTATTCATTTTATTAGTTTCCCTTATAACATGGTTATAATGGAAAATAATAGCATTCTTAATACAGAATGCTTACTAAAATGTGGCTTGAGGGGTTAAAAAATAAAGATAAATATTAACTCACCTCATCCTCTTGTTCGCGCAGCCGACAGGTCTTCTTTCAGGACCTGCAAAAGGACCTTTGATGATGTTATCTTATGCCCATGAACATTAAGGGCTCAGTGCCCGTGCTGCAAATTGCAGTCCGCAATGGACGGGCACCCACATGAAGATCGTGGATCCATTCACTTGAATGGGGTCTGCGATCCGCAGCAGACAGTCCACACCACAAAAAAATACTGCTTCCTTGGAATTCTGATCTGTGCTTCCGCACCGCATCTCCGGGTTTGTGGACCCATTCAAGTGAATGGGTCCACATCCGTGATGCGGGGTGCACACGGCTGATGTTCCGTGTATTGTAGAACCGCCGTTTGCGGGCCACAATACAGCCATGGCAGAGCAATGGCCGTGTGCATGAGCCCTCAACAGAATCAGAGTCACTTTCCAACAACTGGTGGGAGAAGGGTGTTAACTCTCGATAAGGCCTCATGCACACGACCGTGCAGTTTTTTGTGGTCCGCAAAAAACTGAAGCCGCCCATGTGCCTTCCGCAATTTGCAGAACGGAACAGGCGGCCCATTGTAGAAATGCCTATTCTTGTCCGCAAAACGGACAAGAATAGGACATGCTATATTTTTTTTTAGGGGCCACAGAACGGTGCTGTCCGCATCTTTTGCAGCCCTATTGAAGTGAATGGGTCCGCACCAGAGCCACAAAAAATGCGGCTCGGATGCGGACCACAAAACCGGTCGTGTGCATGAGGCCTAAGACATAACAGAATGAACCTCTTTTCTAACGAGCATCTTGATGTCCTCCAGAAAGCTAGAAGTTTCATATTTGACCTCTTTGGTTGTACAACCTTTGCACAAGGGTTTAGCTCGAGGATGGTAATCATTTAGAGCCTAAACCACATTTTCTGGTCTTACCTTCACTGCAGGAGGTAGACTCCTTTTCTCCCTGAATATACAAGGGACAGAAGGGTCAGCCAATACAGGGAAATAAAAATGCCATAAGAGGGCCTGAAACAGACTACTCATTATCCTCCAACCCTGTCCACGTGGATGCCACAGGCAGGAACACCGGGTGAACGTTGTTGGGTGCCATCTTACACAGGCCCTGCGGTCTTTTATGCTGCTGGCCTGTGCAGGGACCTGTAACACCGGACATGACATCAAAACGCATGGCCATGCCCCCTGTGTCTGACAGCATCACCCGGCGGGCGAAAAGAAGCGCGTCCTAGCGCATAAAGCCCCACTGGACCGCCGCAGGAGGGATCTTCACTAGGGACACCACTACCGAAGGGGCCCGAGCACAGGCCGCAACATGGGGGAAAAAGAGCTGCACTGCAGATCCAACCGCCGTCCTAATGTGCAAAAAGAAAAAATGGTACAATAGAAAAAAAGACTGCCATCACCTCTCTGGTATTCCTTCCTTGGCAGGACAGGAAAAAACACTGGTGGTGAAGGGGAGGGGATTTAAAACTCTCTCTGTTTATTCCTGTCTTATCAGAGATGTGCTGTTATGGAGACAACTGGGAAAAGGTTCATATGATAGAGGGGGAGAAGCTGATCTTTGAGATATATAGGTTTATACGATTTGGGTTAAAATTAACTTAGCAAAAAGCAGAGTAAATCTGGACAGGAATCTGGACTGGTAACACCACACACAGTGATTGACAGCTTGATACAGGGAGAGTTGTCAGTCAGGCTGAGTGAGTAGGGTTAGCAGGATTCTCACTCTCCTAGAAGTCCTGTCATGATTTACTCAGAAATCCTTCATCAAATCATATAAATCTATATCACAAAGCTGAGCTTCTCTCCCTCTGCCATATCCTGCTCTCAGACATGGCACCATAAAGCACCTGACAGGTTCACTTTAACCACTTCACATCTGGGCCATTTGCCCCCTTCCTGACCAGGCCTAATTTTGAAAATCTGACATCTCACTTTATGTGGTAAGAACTTTGGAACGCTTTTACTTATCCAAGCCATTCAGAGATTGTTTTCTCGTGACACAGTGTACATCATGCTAGTCATACATTTGAGTCAATATATTTTACCTTTATTTATGAAAAAATCCCAAATTTACAAAAAAAAATTAAACATTCGCAATTTTCTACATTTCAATTTCTCTGCTTTCAAAACAGAAAGTGATACCTCACAAAATATTTATTACTTAACATTCCCTATATATGTCTACTTTATGTTGGCATCCTTTTGTAAATGTCATTTAATTTTTTTTAGGATGTTAGAAGGCTTAGAAATTTAGAAGCAATTCTTAAAATGTTTACGAAAATTGCCAAAACCCACTTTTTAAGGACCAGTTCAGGTCTGAAGTCACTTTGAGGGGCCTACATAGTGGATATCCCCATAAATGACCCCATTGTAGAAACTACACCCCTCAAGTTACTTAAATCCGATTTTACAAACTTTGTTAACCCTTTAGGCGTTCCACAAGAATTAAAAGAAAAAGGAGATCACATTTTTTTATTTAACTTTTTCGGCAGATTTTCCCTTTTAATCCAATTTTTTCTTTAACACATCGATGGTTAACAGCCAAACAAAACTCAATATTCATTACCCAGATTCTGCGGTTTACAGAAACCCCCCACATGTGGTCATAAACTGCTGTATGGGCACACGGCAGGGCACAGAAGAAAAAGAGCGCCACATGGTTTTAAGATGCCATGTCCCATTTGAAGCCCCCCTGATGCACCCTTACAGTAGAAACGCCAAATAAGTGACCCCATTTTGGAAACTAGGGGATAAGGTGCCAGTTTTATTGGTACTATTTTTGGGTACATATGATTTTTTGATCATTTATTATAACACTTTATGTGGCAAGGTGACCAAAACATTTGTTGTTTTAGCACAGTTTCTAATTATTTATTTTTACAGCGTTTACCTGAGGGGTTCGGTCAAGTGACATTTTTATAGAGCAGTTCGTTACGGACGTGGCGATACCTAATATGTATACTTTTTCTTATTTAAGTTTTACACAATAATTTTTTTGTTTCACAAATGCTATGTTTTAATGTGTCCATGAGCGATTTTCTTATATTGGGGCTCAATTTTTCCGGTATGAGGACGGTTTTATTGGTACTATTTTGTGGGATATACGCCTTTTTGATCACTTGGTGTTGCACTTTGTGATGTAAGGTGACAAAAATGGCTTTTTTTGACACCATTTATATATATTTTTTTAACGATGTTCACCCGAGGGGTTAGGTCATGTGATATTTTTATAGAGCTGGTTGTTACGGACGCGGTGATACCTAATATGTATATATATTTTTTTTCCATTTCACTTTAACACAATAGCATTTTTGAAACCCCAAAAATTATGTTTTAGTGTCTCCATGTTCTGAGAGCTACATGGAGCTACAAGAAAGCGATTCACACCAGACATCCCAAGAATATTGCTGAACTGAAACAGTTCTGTAAAGAGGAATGGTCAAGAATTACTGCTGACCGTTGTGCACGTCTGATCTGCAACTACAGGAAACGTTTGGTTGAAGTTATTGCTGCCAAAGGAGATTCAACTAGTTATTAAATCCAAGGGTTCACATACTTTTTCCACCTGCACTGGGAATGTTTACATGGTGTGTTCAATAAAAACATGGTAACATTTAATTCTTTGTGTGTTATTAGTTTAAGCAGACTGTGATTGTCTATTGTTGTGACTTAGATGAAGATCAAATCACATTTTATGACCAATTTGTGCAGAAATCCATATCATTCCAAAGGGTTCACATACTTTTTCTTGCAACTGTATAATGGTTAATTTTGTTTTTGTGGACAATCAGTGAAGGAGTTAAAATGGCTGCTGTACATGCAATCCGTCTTCCTAAACGACACTGCAGGACAGACTGTGCGAGAATGCAGAGCACAGAGCAGGCTCTTAGTTCGCTGCCTGTAAGAGCACGGTCCTCAAAAAGAGAAACAATATAAAATATTCTAATTTGATACCTTTTAATGGCCAACTAAAATAAATAAGGCAAGCTTTCGAGACTGAGGTCCCTTCTTCAGGCCAGAAATTAAAAAATCTCTAAAGAAACATGGATATACACAGGAAAGAACAGAAAAGGTGGAATAATAAGACCATTCCTTTGTTTGATGGTGTTTTGCAATGTACCACTCCATCTCTCTGTTCTTTCCTGAGTATATCCATGTTTCTTTATAGATTTTTTTCATTCCTGGCCTGAAGGGATCTCAGAGCCTCGAAAGCTTGCCTTATAAAATAATTTATTTTAGTTAGCCATTAAAAGGTATCAAATTACAATATTTTATATTGTTTCTCTTTTTGAGAGCATCAAGACAGTAAGGGTACTTTCACACTAGCGGCAGGTCGGATCCAACAGGCTGTTCACCCTGTCGGATCCGTCCTGCCGATATTTCGCTGTGCCACCGCTCCGTCCCGATTGACTATAATGGGGACGGAGGCGGATCTTCGGCGCAGCACGGCAGTTCGCGGCGAGAGGCTGCCGGACTAAAAAGTCGGACATGCAGTACTTTTAGTCCTGGCGGCCTTTCGCCGTGCACTGCCGGAGCTCCGCACCCGTCCCCATTATAGTCACTGGGGACGGAGCTGAGGTCCTGCGGCACGGCAAATTTGCGGCAGGACGGATCCGAAAGGGTGAACAGCCTGTCTGATCCGTCCTGCCGCTAGTGTAAAAATAGCCCAACCCAGCATGCCCACTACACAACAGAGCTATGCCTACTGTTCCATTTAAAGTGTTAGTTCCAGTCCTGTGTTCTGCCTAGTACTGATTCCCAAGAGGTGGGGGATTTGGTCTTTGAATGCCTGTGTCATGCACTATGCCCTCTGGTCCTGTTCTAGGCATAACACAGTAGGAGTTTTTTTCTTAAGAATATAAAAGGCTTGAGTTAATTTAGTAGAACTGCTGCACAAACTCATTTAATAGTCATCATTCTCTTACTGCAGATGAACGACGATGATGCAATACAGCAGCCCATGTATCACCAGTTCCGATAGCACAAGAACACTTATATATCTGTTGTAGGAAGTAACATAGGTATAAATGTGACAGTTTAGTTATTGTTTGGCCCCAGTCAAGTACCAATGCAAACTGGAGGCATTGGGCGAATCAATACTATAAGACAGCATATCATGTTTGGATGCGCTAAAAAAGCAACAGCAGATCCTCTTGTTCTTATTTTATTAAAATAGCATATTCAACCACCATAAACTGATAATACTTTATTTTCTTTATCCAAGAGTACACCTGACAACACAATAGTGATTCAAAATATTCTTATTTATAATAGCTGCTTTTCAATTCAAATTTACAGCCTTGTGAACACTGAGGAGAACAAAGATCTGGTTTAAAGTAAAAACAATAAAAAAACAAAAACAAAGAAAAACCAACAAGGACACAAAGCTTCAGCACATATGTATCTTTTCACACTCTTCAACCCCTTTACCTGACAAGGGGTATAGCTAAATTGGCAGTATGTAAGAGTGGACTCTGACAAGGCTGCCACCGTATAATGCATAGAATGCATAGAATACAAACCATATTTTTTTTAAACATATATAAATAAAATTGGCATTTTTTTAATCTCCTTTTTAGCTTCAGCTTCAAAACGAAACCAGTAATTGAAACCCGTTGTACTCAGCAGAGTCTGAAAAAGGACTTAATGGTGATTTTTAGCTGGCCCCACCACCAGCAATAGGGCTGACCTGTCCTTAGACAGTGGTCAAAAACAGTCACAGCAAGATATATAAAATGTGGAGATTTCCATGTATTTCCTACACTACTGTACATAGAAAGACAAATTTAAAAAGTGCAAGGCAATGTTTGCAGTTCTCAATATTATTAGGCACATCCATTCCTTTAAAGCAAGCTTCATAGGGAAATTCCAGTTTTATTCTTCATGATACCCCCTCAGGAGTCTCTCTTTTCTTGTAAAAGAAACAAAGGGGAGAGGGAGAACAAAAATTATATCCTGTAAACCATCAAGATAGCCTCTCTTCTGTATGGAGTGTTCAGTTATGTCGCGTTCTACCTTTTTTTATTCTCGCCGGTTTCGGCTTAGGAATATATTGGTTGTTTGCTTGGTATTCAAGTTCTTTGCTAAAGTAGTGGATTGTTTTATTCAAGCCTTCCTCTAGTGGAACCTGGGAAGATAGAAAATTGGGAGAGAAAGACAATGTTACCGTAGCTTTCTGAACTTGCACCAAATCAACCAGAACATTGAGTAATAAGTCCACTAGCCTGTGATGTGCTCAGTTCAAGGTCATTATTTTATTAACCTTTAGGACTAGGACAATTTTCATTTTTGCCTCACCTCTTTCCAAGAGCCATAACATTTTTACTTTTCTGTATGCAGGCTTGTTTGTTTGTTTGTTTGGGCGGCAAAAGTAGTGGGTTTTTTTTCATAGCGCCATTAAAAGTTTCCATAACTTCTATTAAAAATTTTTAAAAAAGAGGGGGGAAAATTATTTGTAATTCAGGGGGGGACTGGGAACTTAAAAGTAGCCCTAGAAAAGAAAATGTGCATGTCGTAGGGTCCAAATTGATAGAAGGTGGGGTAACACAAGTAGACGGGGCCTGCAATACTGTAATGAAGCACAAAATTCCTCCTCTGCAGAACTAACCACCACAATGCAGCACAAAATATTTCCACCCAGAGGACACACAACATTTTTCAGGAACAGTAAAAATACTTCTCTTACTATTTTTGAGGAGTATTGTTACCCGAGGAGTATGAAAGTTGCAATAATTCAAGTACATAATACATAGGTCTACACTTGTCCAGAGGCTGTGTTCAGGGCCTCTGTTGCAGATTCTGTCAAAAAGACCAGACAAAAAAGCCTTGCATGTAGGACTTTATGTGGTAAAAATACAGGATCCCGAACGGAAACTGAACCGACTTCATCATAGTCAGGAACAGAGCTGAACAGACTCCACTATCAGTTTGTGATGATCACACACATCGATACATCATACTCTGCTCTGTCACCTTGTTCTGCACTGGATGTTGGTGCTATCGTTTTCCACCACTCCTCTTTAGCTCGCACCTCTCCCCCTGCTCTCCCGAGCACAACAACTGCCCGGAAGCTAGCTCCTCCTGCTTACAACTCCCGCTAGCTTCCCACTGCACGCTGATGAATGGCAGAAAAGTCTAAGGCATATTGGTACGCCTTAGGCCCCTTTCACGTGAGGTGAACGCATTGCACCCGCACTGAATACGGACCCATTCACTTCAATTGGGCTGTGCAGATGAGCGGTGATTTTCATGCATTACTTGTTCGTTGTGTGAAAAATCGCAGCATGTTCTATATTGTGTGTTTTTCAAGCAACGCAGGCCCCATAGAAATGAATGGGGATGCGTGAAAATCACAAGCATCCGCAAGCAAGTGCGGATGCGGTGCGATTTTCACGCAGGGTTGCTAGGAGATGATAGGGATGAAAGCAACCCCAGACCCCATTAAAGTAAGTTCACTGTATTATTTTCCCTTATAACATGGTTATAAGAGAAAATAATAGCATTCTTAATACAGAATGCTTACTAAAATGTGGACTGAGGGGTTAAAAAATATAAAAAATTTACCTTATTCAATTGATTGCGCAGCTGGCATCGGCTTCTTCTTTCAGGACCTGCAAAAGGACCTTTGATGACGTAATCGCGCTCACCTCGTGGTGACGTCAGCGCAGGTCCTGCTGAATGAAGATAAAAGATCCTTCTATCTTCATTCGTCAGGACCTGCACTGACATCACCACGCTCACCAAGTGGTGAGCGCGATTACGTCAAAGGTCCTTTTGCAGGTCCTGAAAGAAGAAGCAAGAAGACGATGCCAACTGGACGATCAATTGGATGAGGTGAGTTAAAAAATAAAATAAAATTTAACCCCTCAAGCCACATTTTAGTAAGCATTCTGTATTAAGAATGCTATTATTTTCCTTTATAACCATGTTATACGGGAAAATAATAAAATTTACAGAACACCCAACCCAAACCCGAACTTCAGTGAAGAAGTCTGGGTTCGGGTCTGGGTACCACATTCAGTTTTTTCTCACGAGCGTTGCACTCGCACGGAAAAAACTGAACATCGAAACGCAATCGCAGTCAAAACTGACTGCAATTGTGTGCCTACTCGCGCGGTTTTCCCGCAATGTGCACGTGATGCATCCGAAGCAAATCCGGGACGCCCGTGTGAAAGAGGCCTTAGACTTTTTTTCAGAGAGTAAAATGGCCTGAACAGGCATGTATGATTCTTGTACATGCGTTCTTGCGACCTCTGCTGCCACCCCCACCACAGTGTTCAACTGTATCATAGTGCTGTGGCCACTGGCCAGGTGCATAATTATGTGATGCTCCTAGCATTAACTAATGCTGAAAAGATCAGATTGATATGTACCCAGTTGGCAGCCTTGGGGAGGGCTTGAGCTGCCCCCTGTGCCATCAGGAAATTTCTATGTAGGGTCTATGGCCAGTCCACCATTAATAGAATTACAGTCATAACCAAAACTGTTTTTGTCAATATTTTACAACTTTTAAAGAAATAAAATCTTTGAAAAAAAAATAAAAAAATTTGCATTACCATATTGTAACTTTTTTTTTTATCTACAGAGGTATGTGAGAGCTCAATTTCTGCAGGTACCATTTTGAAGTACATTGGACATTTTGCTCACTTCTTATTAAAAAAAAATTCAGAAGATGAGGTCACCAAAAAACAGAGATTTGAGCATTTTAATTTTTTTCTGTTAGAGTTCACTGTGCAAACTTTTTTTTTCTAGCATGCAATCTCTTGATCGCTTATAGCATAGACTACTGCTGGCAAGGCTTAATAGGCAGTTTATAATGGCAGGCCTGGGAGCCTTTAAAAAGGCCCCAAGCTGCCATAGCAACCAATTGACACCCTGCTTGCTATTTCACTGTAGGGGTCCTGATAAGAGGTCAGAAGGAGCACCCCTCAATCAGCGGCATCTCAGGGGGTCAAGCTGTATAACAGGTCATACTCCCCCCTCCTGCAACGCCCACATATGTCACATAAGCGGTCTGGAAGAAGTTAATGTAAGGAGCCGTCTACAACATCCTCTTTACGGAATTGATAACACGCACCATTTTCACTGCTATTAATAAAAATAAAAAAAGGAAATTATAACCTTTCACAGAATACAGAAACTGGAAAACAGGTCATACTCATATAAATCACATAGGTTTATGTCCCACTTTACATACCACAGGTTCCCACCCAAGCAAAAGCTTGGCCTTCTTGATATCTGGTTTCCGCCTTTGTGGATCATCTTGAGCTTCTGAAAGAAACTGTATTTCTCCACCACTCCCTATAAATCAAGAACATACACTTAACACACATTTAATAATGTACGAATCATGAAACATCAGCAATTGTCAACTGCAGTATAATACTGTCCAAGGTTACGGCGACCCATGACATTATTCTACCAATGCAGGGATGCATAACCGTCTCTGGTCAAAGACTGAACAGATTCCAAGGGCCAAGAAAAAAAAAACTTTAAAGGGGTATTACCACGCGAGACATTTTTCGCATATTGTAAGTATACGACAAATATATGATAGGTGCCATTTGCACTTCCACATATTGGGAGATACGGGGTGACCTTCTCTCCCATTTATACTCCAGAAAGAAAAAGCATGCAAGTGGCTCTCCTCCTTTTAGTTGTGTAATTTACTCAATTAACCAAATGTTTAATTGTTCCCATAAACTATAATGAAGATGCCGGAAGGGTTAATCTAAAAGTACTTGTCTGTCACATAGGGTTAACTGTCTAGCTGTGTGAATGGTACTTTTTACTTTTACTTGATGCCAGTCATCTAATAAACCTTATCTCTAAACTACTGAGAGGTCATAAACACTAATTTAAGCCACAATCTTATCAGTAAGATAAGAACCGAGCTATAATGAGTGTATATAAAAGGTCAGAGAGCAGAGATAAGGAGTCCATCTGCGCCTGGTCTGACTGAAAAGACAGAAATCCAAAAAAGTGCTACTAGAGCATGTCAGCTCTGTACAGAAAAAAGGGACACCATATTTTTAATAAAGACCAATTAAAAAAATAATTTTACCTCAAAGTGTACAGTACAATCAAAAAAAAAAAAAATGCACCCAAGAGTGTATATAGCCTTTAACCCCTTCTACTCCGGACCAGTTTTCGCCCTTCTGCCCAGGCCATTTTTTGCAAATCTGACATGTGTCACATTATGTGGTAATAGCTTTGGAACACTTACTTATCCAAGCCATTCTGAGAATGTTTTCTCGTGACACATTGTACTTCATGATAGTCAAAAATTTATTTATTTATGTATGAAAAAATCCCAAATTTACCAAAACTTTTGAAAAATCTGCAATTTTCAAAAATGAGATTTTTGTAGACTTACCAGTAAAATCTCTCCCGCTCTTCATTGGGGGACACAAACCGTGGGTATAGCAATGTCCTCTAGGAGGCTTTGACACTAGGCAGAAGTTGTTAGCCCCTCCCATGGCAGCTATACCCCCTCCAGCCTGGAGAGAGAGCTTCAGTTTGTGTACAAGCAGTAGGAGGGGCAAGTTAACCAACGAAAAAACGTGGAACACCAACAATGCCAAGGAACCACAACGGGGTTCTAACCAGCACTGCCGCAACTGTGGCCGAACAATACTGGGTGGGTGTTGTGTCCCCCAATGAAAAGCGAGAAAGAGAATTTACTGGCAAGTCTAAAAAAATCTCGTTTTCTCGCCCATATTCATTGGGGGACACAGAAACCGCTGGACGTCCAAAAGCAGTCCACAGGGAGGTAAAAACCACAGACCAATGGGAGCAAGCGTCCCAGCGGGCATCTAAGAAACTGCCGCCTGCAAGGCCAGGCGGCCCAAGCAGCGTCCGCCGATGCATAAGTATGCACCTGGTAGAATTTGTGAATGTGTGTAAGGGAGGACCACGTAGCCGCCTTGCACCACTGTGCGGCCGAAGCATGATTTCTTCGAGCCCAAGAAGCGCCCACCGCTCTGGTGGAGAGAGCCGTGACAGCTAAGGGCGGAACCCTGCTCCGGGCGTGATAAGCTTCAGCAATTGCAGACCGAATCCAACGTGCAATTGCCACCTTGGAGGCCACCAATCCCTTGCGAGGACCATCCGGGATGACAAAAAGGGGTTCCGTAAGCCGGAAGGGACTGGAGGTTGCCAATAAATAAATCTGAGCCCTGACAATGTCCAAATGATGTAACTCCTTTTCCCTACGGTGTGAAGGAGAGGGACACAGTGAAGGAAGGACAATTTCTTCATTGATATGGAAGTCAGAGACCACCTTCGGTAGAAAAGAAGCAATGGGCCGGAAAACTGCCTATCCTTGTGAAGAACCAGGAAGGGTTCTCTGCAAGAGAGCACCGCCAACTCAGACACCCGTCTGATGGATGTGATGGCCACAGGAAAACTACCTTCCAGGACAGGAGTCAGAGTGAGATCTCCTGCAAGGGCTCAAAGGGAGAAGTCTGGAGCGCTGAGAGGACTATATTCAGATCCCAAGGCGGTAGAGGAGGAACCGTATGTGCCACTCCCTGAAGGAAGGTTTTTATGGGCCCCAGGGAAGCCAGAGGACGCTGTTAAAGCTGTGTCCCCCAGGATAGAAAGCGCCGACACCTGACCCTTCAAGGAACTATGGGCCAAACCAAGGTCCAACCCTGATTGTAGAAAGGATAGGACCGTGGGGAGAGAAAAAAAAACGTAGTGAGGGGATGTCCCGGCTTTCACAGAAGGCCAGGAAGGACCTCCAGGTCCTATAAAAGATCCTGGGCGATGCAGACTTCCTGGCCCGAATCATAGTGCGGATGACGTCCGCCGAAAACCCTCTCCGCGTCAGAATGGGGGTTTCAATAGCCACGCTGTAAAACGAAAAAAATAAATAAAAAATTTATGCTGATGGGAGACCGGACCCTGTGAAAGAAGGTCATCTCTGAGTGGCAGTGACCAAGGGACGTCTCCTAGAAGGAGAACGAGGTCGGTGTACCACACGCAACGGGGCCAATCCGGAGCAACTAAGACTGTCGGAATGCCCTCCATCTTGATCTTCCGTAGAACCCTGGGCAGGAGGAGGAAAGGGGGAACACGTAAAGGAGCGAGAACTCCTGCCAAGGAGATATCAGGGCGTCCACGCCGCATTCTTCCGGATCTCTTGCTCGGGAGAGAAAGGTGGGAAGCTTTCATGTAGATACCGTTAGCACACCCAGGACCAATGGAAGGATTCCCTGTAGAAAGAGGGATGTGGTGTGCGCGACAGCCCACCAGTCGGGACCGGAGCATATCTGGAATGGAAGGCCACAAAACGAATACCCTGTACCAAATGCAGATGAGGGAAGGTAGTAACATAGGAGCTACCAAGGCTTGCGGGGTGGCTATGAACCATGAGCCAGAGGAGGAAAAAGACAGAAGGAGAAGAATAGGCTAGGTCTAAAGCCCATTCCCCAACTGAGACCGGTGCTATACAGAAGTAGCCAGGGTTGAGTGGCTGTGTAAAAACTCCTTATCTGGGGGAGAAGAACAGAACTGGATAGCACATCCACAATGCTATACTTTGATCTAACTCGCTTCTCAGCGCTATATTAAAGTGCACAGCCCCCCATACTGCATGCTGTACAAGAGGCATTAGTGTACATTTTGATCAAAAGGCATAAGCCCACTCACCACACCAAGGTCGCCTCTTTGAGTGGGACCTACTCTGCCAAAAAGGCGCAGCAACAATGCGGTGACAAAGCGGCCAACTGAGACCGGTGCTATACAGAAGTAGCCAAGGTTGAGTGGCTGTGTAAAAACTCCGCCTGAGGAGGAAGCCAGGCAAGGGGTGTCACACCGTATTGCTAGCCTAATACCCCAGCAGAGGAGGGGGCCACCCGCAGATGCCACCGAATTCAGTGCTAGAAGAATCCACCGCCTGACGAGGGAGCTGTGCAGTAAGAACCCTAGTATGTAGTGGTTACGTAAATACCACTCCCACAGTAGTAGCCAGCGCTTGCCCCGTCAGCGCAAAACTGAGGGGGAGGCCTGAGACTATCCGTAGAAGCCACGTACCATACTGCCCCAGTTAAGTAGAGCTAACCTTGAAACTCTACCTGGAAGGAGCAACTGCCAAGCTAGCGCCAGGGAAGGACCCCTACCTGAGGGGGATGTCCCACTGCAGCGACCACGAACTCTAGCATTAGCGTAAAAGCTGCAGCTGTGTAGGAGATTACGCTGTAGTAGCTGAAACAGAGTGCCAGCAGAACCACTTTCCCAGAGAATAAGAAGGAGTGGTGGATAGAGAATACAGAGAGACAGTGAAAATACACGACTACGCCTATAAAAAAGGGATGGCGCGGCAATTAACCTACCTATGGAAGGTGGAATGCATACGGCAAGTACTTAAGCCAGTGGTAGGGAAAATACTCCACCTATGAAGGGGGGGGGGGGGTTAATGCCCACGGCGGGAACTAGTTCATATGGAGAGTCCTGTACTCCTAAGTAAGGGAGTAATGCATACAGTACACACTGAAACCAGTGATAATGTCATTGCGCCACCTATGGAAGGGGCTAATGCATACGGCAGGTACTGAACCCAGCGGAGATGCAATTCCGCCACCTACAGAAGGGGGAATGTATATGTCCGGCACTGAAAGCAGTGTTATTGTACTTAGTCCACCTATGGCAGGGGACAATGTATAAGGCAAGTACTGTATCCTGAAGTAGTGCAATTACTCCGCCTAAGGAAGTGGGTAATGCATACAACAAGTACTGCTGGCCACCGTAGATGCAATCTTGGGAGATTGCTTCAGATTCATGTCATGTTTCCCCCCCACCTCGGACTGACCCTCTCCTGGGAGGGAGGGTGTGTCTGAGCGTGACCCAGGGAGGAAGGGTGGGGGTGTGGAAATATTCGAGGAGAAGATTTCCTGCTGTGGTCCGCTTGCGCATAGGTCTACCCCTCAGAATCTCGCCCCTGGCAGTTACGGTTAATTGCTCTATATTACGTATTTTGTGAGGCAAGGTAACCAAATATAATGGCAGTTTTGGCACCGTTTTTACTTTTTACAACATTTATCTGACAGGGTAGATCATGGTTACGGACGCAATGATATCAAATATGTCTACTTTCTTTGTTTGGTTCCGTTTTACATAATAAAGCATCTTTGAAAAAAAAAAAAATAGTTTGTGTCTCCATCTTCGGAACACATTTTTTTTATGTTTCTGCTGACCATCTTGTGCAGGGGCTTGTTTTTTTGCAGGAAGAGTTGATGTTTTTATTGGTACCATTTTTGGGTACATATGATTTTATGATCATTTATTATTACACTTTATGGGGCAAGGTGAACAAAAAATTGGTTGTTTTTGCACAGTTTTTATTTATTTATTTTTACTGTGTTCATCTCAGGCGTTAGGTCATGTGAAACTTTAATAGAGAAGGTTGTTACGGACACGGCAATACCTAATATGCCTACTTTTTTTTTTGCTTTATCTTTTCTAAACTTTATTTCTGTGCCACTCTCCTAGGCCCCCATAGAATGCAGGTCCTGATGCCGTGCAGGCTGCCCGCCTCTGCATGGCATCGGGCTGCCTTGTCACCCATCGGTCCCCGCCACAGCAGCGCGGGAACCGATGGGCTCCCTCACCCGCCGCATGCACCTTCTATGCCGCGGTCAGCGCTGACCGCAGCATAGAAGTGGTTAAACCGCCAGCATCGGCTTTTACAGCGATGCCCGCGGATACAGCAGGGGCCCGACTATCAGGAACTGCTGGGCCCCTGCAGTGATCGGGCACGCACCGCTCTGGTGCCCGCCCGATCACCATGATGTAATAGTACGTCAAAATGCTGCAAGTCACTTGCCGCCATGACGTACTATTATGTCATATGTCGGGAAGGGGTTAAACACAAGGGATAAGCTAATAGTATGTCATGTGGACAGTGGAGTAGTGACTACAGTAGTAATAAAGTATGTTTGCCCTTTCAACCAACATTTATTACTGGTCTTCACCTTCCAAATGATGGCAGAGGTGACATTCATAGATCCCTTTCACAAGGGCAAGTTTTCCGCGCGGGTGCAATGCGTGAGGTGAACGCATTGCACCCGCACTGAATCCGGGCTTATTCACTTCAATGAGGCTGTGTAGATGAGCGGTGATTTTCACGCATCACTTGTGCATTGCGTGAAAATCTCAGCATGTTCTATATTCTGCATTTTTCACGCAACGCAGCCCACATAGAAATGAATGGTGCTGCATGAAAATCGCAAGCATCCGCAAGCAAGTGCGGATGCGGTGAGATTTTTCCACATGGCTGCTAGGAGATGGTAGGGATGAGCAACCCCATTAAAGTCTAATTACTGTATTATTTTCCCTTTTAACATGTTTATAAGGGAAAATAATAACATTCTTAATACAGAATGCTTACTAAAATATGCCTTGAGGGGTTAAAAAAATTAAATAAATTAACTCACCTCACCCTGTTGTTCGCGCAGCCGGCATCGTCTTCTTTCTTCTTCTTTCAGGACCTACAAAAGGACCTTTGATGACGTAATCGCGCTCACCGCGTAGTGAGCGTGGTGCCATCAGCGCAGGTCCTGCTGAATGAAGATAGAAGGATCTTACGTCAAAGGTCCTTTTGCGGGGCCTGAAAGAAGACGATGGCGGCTGCGCGAACAAGTGGATGAGGCGAGTTCATTTTTATTTTTTAACCCCTCAAGGCACATTTTACTAAGCATTTTGTATTAAGAATGCTATTTTTTTCCTTTATAACCATGTTATCAGCGAAAATAATAAAATGAATAGAACACCTAACCCAAACCCGAACTTCAGTAAAGAAGTCTGGGTACCACATTCAGTTTTTTCTCACGCGCGTGCAAAACGCATTGCACTCGCGCGGAAAAATCGGAACGCAATCGCAGTCAAAACTAACTGCAATTGCGTGCCTAATTGTGCGGTTTTCCGTAATGTACACTTGACGCATCCGGAGCAAATCCGGGATGCCCGTGTGAAAGAGGCCATAGAGTGGCCTGCACAAGAGTCATATCTCAACTCTATCGCATGCCTGAGGGCTGAGTCATAAGACATGGGAATATGCCTTACAAGTCAGCACACCTCTATAAGATCTACAGATGTTACAGGGGGGATTTTCTCTTGAGTACCTCAAATAATGGACATCTTGAACATCTGCAAAAGATTTTTTGATGCAAGCAAACAGCTCAACAGAATATTTTACTGCAATAATTCCAACATTATCAACGTATTGACGATAATTGTGGTATCAATACTATCAAAGACATTTATCAACAATTCAAATAGAGACAGTAAATTCAGCCTTATGGCATGCATAGGAGAGCACAGTGGTGACAAGCAAGTCTCCAACAGCCGTCCCTGAGGTTGGTGGGTAATTACCCACCGCTTGATCACTCATCTAATCAACAACTGGCAGGATTTCTCAAGGGGGTACAGGACTCACCAACAAGGTGTTTAATTAATCTGGCAAATTCCAGGATGGTGTGCTCTTCTGGGTTTCCCTGTGGAGGAGAACATAGATTACATCTGTAATTGCAATTTGTAATTACGAACTTCACTGCTGAAGTGAATTTATGATTAACTTCAAACTTTTTTCTTACGGTTATTCAGTCTTCATTTTATCTAGAAAAATAAATAGTAAATGGACATATGATGCACAAACTAATGAGATTGTAGATGAGGAGTCACGTAACATTCAGTTCAATGTACTGCCCACCTTACTGTCCCAGATCTGCATGAAGGCTGCCCTCTACAATGGTCCAGCACTCATTCCATCTCTCGTAGGTGTTTGAAATAAAAGCCTGATGCTACAGAGGTCCAATGTCTACCTAATAGGAGAGTGGGCCTGTATCTCTGTGTATAGGACAGCACTTTCAGATCCACTTTAAAAAGGTAGTCTCTCATCTGGTTACCCATTACCATGGCTGAACAGGTGCTGGGGTAAGAAGTTTAAATATGTATGTGATCAGAAACTAAGCACAAGAGAGAAAATTATCTTTTTTTTTTTTCTCACTTACTCATATGCTAACGAATCTCTAAAGGGGTTGTGCCACTAATACAACTCATCTGCTATCCACAGTGTGTCCCAGCGGTCATGAGAACGGAGCAGTGGTGCACATGCGTGTGCTCCGCACCATTCACTTCTACGGAATAGCTGCAAACACTGTACTTGGCATTGTACTTATGGGAGTGCCAGTGGTTGGACCCCCAGTGACCAAACATGTATTCCCTATCCTGTGTATAGGGGATAAGTGTTAAAAGTGGTATAACCCCTTAAAGGAAATGTGTCACCAAACATGTTATCTGCCAGTTAAAACCAGATAGTAACACATATTCTTTTGTTCTAATCTGCTTTTCTTAACAGCATTAAAAAAATGGGGCCATAGACACAATGTTCAGGAAGGGACCTTATTGACTTCTCAGGGAGAGTTTTCTAGGTATGGTCTGTGACCTGTGCAGGGGTCAGGAGAGAGCTGATAAGCTGCGATATCACCTACTGTGAATGGCGATTCAGGTGTTGTCTGTACACAGAGGTGATATAATGAGGCTGTAATGATAGAGATAACTGCGGTAATTGCGGATCTGTACAGACCAAGATGTGGCGCCAATTATTAGGCTTAGGCTACTTTCTCACTAGCGCTATTCTTTTCCGTCATAGAGTTCCATCCTAGGGGCTGTATACCGGAAAAGAACTGATCAGGCATATCCCCATGCATTCTGAATGGAGAGCAATCCGTTCAGGATGTCTTCAGTTCAGTCGTTTTGACTGATCAGGCAAAAGATAAAACCGTAGCATGCTACGGTTTTATCTCCGGCGAAAAAAACTGAAGACTTGCCTGAATGCTGGATCCGGCATTTTCCCCCATAGGAATGTATTAGTGCCGGATCCGGCATTCAAAATACCGGAATGCCAATAGCTAATTAGCACATTTATAAAAGTTCAAATGTCTCCACAATGCTACCGCCTACAGATAAAAGATAGGCATTGATTTAATCAGTGTCAGCAACCCCACCAGGCTATCTGCCTGCTTGTATAGGGTTGATCCAGGTGACAGAGCCGCTTTAAGTGTCCGCTGAGCATTCTCTCATCACTGAAATGTCTTGCATTACTGTTGGCAACCAAACCCGTCCCATGGATTGCCGTTTTCTGCTTTAGTTGATGTCCTTTCCAGGAGACACCAATCAGGAGTGGAAGGAAGGGATGACCACTGATAACACCACACTTTAGAGATAAGAGAACGCCCAGCCGGCACTTAATGATTCATTACCATAGGGCGACTGACTGAATAAAAGAAGTATGCTCAAAATGAACTGAACTTACAGTACCTTATATTACGTTTATTTGCTTTGTTTCAAATTAATATTACAGCAGAAAGGGATACTTACCAGATTCACAGGACTGCTGACATTGCTGTTCATTAAAGCCACAAGCCCATTGACCAAGTCACTGCGAGAGAAGAGCCAGTACATTATTAGTTCCCATGTTTATGAATATCTGAGATTAGGTACTACTACTACCAGCATTGCTATACCACTTCCTCAGCAGACCGGGGACATCTGCTTAATGCAACCAACCCAGGCCACATCACTATATCCCTATTGGCCAAGTACTGCAGCCTGTACACAAGGCATGAGTAAGTTAGTTCAGAGCGCCTGGTGCGACCACTCCGCGTACACCGTTCTCTGGTTCACTCCCTATTGAGAATCGGCACCCCCCAACATTGCATGGTCTGAATAGAATATTGGGGAGTCAAAACTAAGGGCACCAATTGCTTGGAAATGGGAGTATGGTGATGATAGATTAGGAAAAATAGAAATAAAAATAAAGGTAAAGATGGCTGAAAAAGTCATCTTAACCAGCTTGCCTCTTCTCTGCCCTCAATATGAATGAAATTCTGCTTTAAAGGGAACCTGTCACCGGGATTTTGTGTATAGAGCTGAGGACATGGGTTGCTAGATCACCGCTAGCACATCCGCAATATTCAGTCCCCATAGCTCTGTGTGCTTTTATTGTGTCAAAAAAACGATTTGATACATATGCAAATGAACCTGAGATGAGTCAGGGACAGGACTCATCTCAGGTAATTTGCATATGTATCAACTCTGGTTGCAAGTTACACAATAAAAGCACACAGAGCTATGGGGACTGTGTATTGCGGATGTGCTAGCGGTGATCTAACAACCCATGTCCTCAGCTCTATACACAAAATCCCGGTGACAGGTTCCCTTTAAAACTTCAGGACAAGCTACCGAACAGACCCATCTACAGACGGATTCATTGCAGTTTTCAGGACGTAACACATGTCAGCGGAGTTTTAGATTTTGTTTTTAGAGAGCATACTGTGGAGTTTTTATATTTCCAGCATGGCTATTATGCTGCAGATTCTCCTTGGTATGCAAACCGTAAAACCCACAGCAAATCCCACATAGAACGCACATGGCGGGAGATCATTTCATTTTTAGTTTGTGCCAGAAAAGTATTTTTCCAAAAAGAGGTGTGACAAGGTCAGGAAGGGGCATGGCCAGCAGCCACAACAAATGGATCTTCATTTACGCCAGTTCTCTGGCGCATTCTCCAGCAGCAAAGGGGATATCAAGACTCGCGCAGGTTTTTGCAGCGTACATTCTGGGCATAATTTGTCTAAACACATTCTTAAAAGGCAAGTCCATGATTTTTACATTTATGGCCTATCCTCAGGATAGACCATTAATATGTGATGGGTAGTGCTGCTCGCATTCACTTTAATGCTGCAGTAGCCAGCTCCATCCACTACACAATGGGCAGAGCTCTGGTGCCACTTTTGAACAGGTGGTCACCTTGGGTGCGAGGTATCGGACCCTTGAAGATCAGCTATTGATAACCTAACCCGGTATAGGTTAGGCTACTTTCACACTAGCCGGATCCAGCAAAAACGCTTCAGTTACTGATAATACAACCATCTGCATCCGTTATGAACGGATCCGGTTCTATTATCTGTAACATAGCCAAGACGGATCAGTCATGAACTCCACTGAAAGTCAATGGGGGACGGATCAGTTTTCTATTGTGCCAGATTGTGTCCTAGAAAACGGATCCGTCCGTTTTGCTCCGCATCCCATCTCTGGTATGAAAACTGTACGGAATGCATTTTGGAGCATTCCGTTCTTTTCAGTTACGTTTTGTCCCCATTGACAATAAATGGGGACAAAGCGGTAGCGATTTTTTCCTGGTATTGTGACCCTATGACGGATCTCAATACCGGAAAATGTTCATGTGAAAGTAGCCTTATAGGTCACCAATATAAATCCCCAGACATTCCCTTTAAGATAGTGGTAGGAATCAGATTTTTCCCTCTTGTTCTCATGCCACTGCAACAGATGAGCAGTAGAAATGCATACCGTATAATTACCCATCCATATTCTACCTTGTGATTTGGGGTAGGAATGCAGTGTAAACATTTGATATTTATTTCATGCATATTGTACAGAGAAAAACCCTGCTCAATACCGATAAAGATACAGAGCATAGTTTATACAGCTGGACAACCCATTATGCTTATAAATGCACTTGCTATACAGAAGATGTAAATCACTGCTGTCAGTACTGCAGCCTTGGCGGGGAGATCGCAGATGAGGTAACATAGCCGGTCTGCTCAGTAATACTAGCAACTCATGGCAATCACTATTTATTCCAATTATAAATGAAACATTTCAGCAGACAAAGCGTATTTGCTGCATTGAGAAGTTACACAATATTCCAATATACTTTCACTGTCAATGTCACAGTTTTCAAGACCTCTGCTTGTTGTCATTCCTTGGGAACCTCAGTGTTCATTGCCAGCTATAGACAACCAATCACAGCTCAGCTTTCAGTTCCTATAGGGCTGTGAAAAAAATGAAAGCTGAGCTGCGATTGGTTGCGGGCTACTTTTTCATCGGCCACCCTGTATAATACAGCTGGTACCCGCTAGGGATGGTGCGGACACACTTACAGCGACATACTATTATGGCACTGTGGCTTAAGGGTTAAAGCTCTCTGCTTACAGGCATTTAATAGAAATCTTCACAGTTTACTTCCAGGTCTTGGTCATGTGACGATCGCAGATCCCATTGCTCCTTACAAGAGCACTTGTGTGCGCACGCATCACATGACCAGGAATATCGCTGCTATTTATTTTCCATTTTAGAACAAAGAAAGCACAAGAAAAATGGGGCAAAAAAACTGTAAAAACGCCACCTCAACTGCAATACTGTAAATGATGCACTCAGATGGGATAACATTTTTGTAATGGACAGATTTGGCTGCAGAAATGAAAATTTACAGAAATGGAGGAATAAATGATAGATAGACCATAACTGTAGAAAACGTGTAAAAAGCCTATACAGGGATATTTCTTAAAATATTAGATAGAGACACACACACTGGAGATCAAAATTAGAGAACATACAACTTCCTAAATGTCAAGGTCACTGTGTAGTCCTATTTGAAATGATGCAAATAGGAGTAAAAGAGCAGTATTTTCCACATATTTCATTAGTCCCATATATTCTGAAGCACAGTATAAAAAACTTCAATGAGATATTTGAAAAAGAACACTGATCAAAATTAGAGAACACTTTCAGATATCTCCCAGTGCCAATTTCCTTAAGGGGGTATTCTAGGCTTTTAATATTGACGAGCTATCCTCAGGATAGGATATCAATATCAGATCGACGGGGGTCCGACACCCAGCTGATCTCTCTTCCTGCTTGCCATAGACATAGCAGCAGCACGACAAGAGACAGGAGGCGGCACGCGTGCACTGCGTGTGCCTTCCCTTCATACAGCTGATCGGCGGGGGTGCCGGGTGTATGACCCCTACCAATCTGATATTGATGAGCTCTCCTGAGGATAGGTCATCAATATTAAAAGCCCAGAAGCCCTATTTAACTGGAAGCCTAACTTTACAATTTTCACTGGCTTTGCAAGATGGTTAGCCGTTCTAAAGTGACTGAAACCCCCTAGCAGCAGGTGGTCCAGATAAAGGCCAATAGGATGACCCTATTAGCAACAGCAAGAGAAGTTGATCGTTCCAAATCTGTGATTTCTAGAATATTGCATCTTTACAACAACAAACTGATTCAAACCCCCCAAGTAGGCTGGTCGTCCACTAAAGACAAATGCAAGAGAGGACAGGATAACGTGGAGACTCTCAATGACCTAGCAGTTCAGCACTGCAGCTGGAATTGCTCACCCATCAGCACTGAACAGGTTAAGGATCTGTCTCATCATACAGAGTCTAAACATTTAAGAGCATTCGGACTGAAAGCCCACTCTGCAGTGACCAAACCTCTCATGAGCAGACAGAATCAAAAGCCTAGACTAAAAGGCTGAGGAGCAAGTTGTGTGGGCAGAGGAGGAGTGCTCCAAAGTTCACTTTAGTGATGAAAGCAATTCATTTGGGTCATATGGAAAACATTATGCTCGTCGTCAAACCGGGGAAAAACTGAACCCAAAGGGTGTAATAAACAAAAAAAAAAAAAAAGTCAAGTCAATCAAACGTGGTGGAGGTGGCAGCAGTCCTCCAGATGCCGACCAAAATGGTCGCCAATGCGACTTAGAATTAGAAAATGGCGACAAGACTTTGTAGTCTTGTCGCGATATGCGCCTAAAACTTCTGCTGCTCTGTCTCTAAGAAAAAAAAAAGGCTTTCAAGGAGTCTGCTGCGCGCCAGCTTTTTCTTCTGTGGTTCCTTTTACACTTAGCCAACGCGCTCCGGTGTCAGGAGAAAGCCGCGCCTACCCACTTCGCCATTGGCTGCCAGGTCTAACCCGCGAATTACAATCTGCTGGTCTGGTCGGTGAGAAGAGCTCCTCCCACTGATTCGTCAGAGCCGCCCGTTCACTGGAGACATGTCGGGGAGCTCTGGAGTCCTGTGTCCACTCTGCGCCGTGCATTATAATGTATAGTGTAGTGCTCCCCCTGACACATTGCCTCAGGACTGTGCCTCTGCCGAGCACGATGCGGCCTCCACATACCAGGTAACGAGACTGGCGAGCAGAGGCTGGGCTCTTTTTAATGGAATCTCTGTCTCCTCTGCCCTGAAATAGGTCATGAAGCCGCTCAGCTTAGATTTCATGCTGGCTCTGACACAGTGGTTTTAACCTTCAGCGCTGAGGTTACATAGTAAGTCTGCCTTGTAGCCGAAGATGGATGGATCCTGTGAAACCTCCCACATGTCAGCATTGTGATCTCCAGGTTTAGATCATGTACTGCAGAGGCTGCTCGGGGGGGGGGGGCTGTTGTTGAGTGGTTAATTAAAACCACACTTTTTTTTTTTATGTATGTAATTCTGCTCTCCTGGAGATTTAACTTTTTTTGTATTTGTATTTTACTATATCTTATTTATCTTATTTTATAGTATCCCTTTACAATCCTGGGTGCATCATAACTGCCATGTGTTACAGCAAAGAAGGGGTTTTCTCACACTGGGGTCCCCACCAGTCCATAGACACAAGGGGCCACAGTGCTAGGTAAAGTGTCCCACTGGAGTTTTCTCTGAAAGGTGCCTCTGACAACCCCTACTGTGCTGGATACGGCCAGTGGGGCGGAGGTGACGTTCAGTCAGGAGTGTTTGCTGTGTTTGGGGACATGGTGACAGTCCCTACAGTCAGCCCCCTGATAGTCCGGTGACAGCTATAGCCGCCCTCTGCCCTGTCTGATAGTCCGGTGACAGCTATAGCCGCCCTCTGCCGTATCTGATAGTCCAGTCACTGCCATAGCCGCCCTCTGCCCTGTCTGATAGTCCGGTCACAGCCGAAGCCGCCCTCTGCCCTGTCTGATAGTCCTGAAGAGGGGCGACACCCGATACAGCGACTGTGACCGGACTAAGGTCCTCATACACATTAGATGCCAGTGGCTGCACCCATGGACTCCTGTCTGCTTCCCTTGCATTATGTTAAATGGTCACGTAATGCAAGGGAAGCAGATCTCCACTGTGGCCAGTGATCGTCTTGATGGCACTGCAGTCTAACATTTTCATAGAGAAACGCAAGATAAGCAGCGGAGGTCGGGAAGCGAATGAGCCAGGGCCCAGCACCTAGGGGATTACCAACGTGAATCTGGCTAGTCTGACAGGTCATGGACAACCCCTTTAACTGCGTGGGCTGTAGCTTAGAAAACCCCATGCTCCTAGTCCTAAGCATCCCAGCTATATTTATATGCATTTTAAATTTGGCGACTAAAAATTTCATTTGGCTTCTAAATTTTTCAGGTTAGGAGCCAATGGCTCCTTGATATATATATTTTTTGTCTGGAGCCCTGGGTAGTGTTATGGTTTGGAGAACGTTTTTGGCAGCAGGCGTTAGGCCTCTTATACAGCTACATGGCAGAGTGAATGCAAATGTTCATCAGAACCATCTTCCACAACATGTGGTTCCTTCTCTGCATTCACCACTTAAATCAGCCAGCAATTTTCAATGCCCGCCCCCCCCCCCCCCCCCACCCCACACAGCAAAATAAGTAAAAGCAGTTCCTTGAAACTGAAAACACTGAAATAATGAAAAGGTCAGCTGAGAGACCTTCAAAAATGGAGCTGTAATCTTTCTCTGTGCTAGTCATCGATGTTCTCTAATTCTGATCATTGTGTTCTCTGCAAAATAAAGTATTTTTGATTAAGTGCCTTGGTTATTTTGCAAAAAACACTGTTCTAGCCACAACAAAAACTCCTTCAACTGGTGAGCAATGAAGATTACATTATAAAAAATAAAATTCAAGCATTCATAAATTCTTTCATTTTCATTGGGTCTGTATATACATATCCATCCACACACAGATATGTGTGTGTGTGTATATGTGTGTGTGTGTATATATATATATATATATATATACACACATACACACACACATATACATACACACACTGCTCAAAAAAATTAAGGGAACACAAAAATAACATCCTAGATCTGAATTAATTAAATATTCTTCTGAAATACTTTGTTCTGTACATAGTTGAATGTGCTGACAACAAAATCACAAAAAAAATAATATGGAAATCAAATTTTTTAACTCATGGAGGTCTGGATTTGGAGTCACCCTCAATATTAAAGTGGAAAAACACACTACAGGCTGATCCAACTTTGATGTAATGTCTTTAAAACAAGTCAAAATGAGGCTCAGTAGTGTGTGTGGCCTCCACGTGCCTGTATGACCTCCCGACAACGCCTGTGCATGCTCCTGATGAGGTGGCGGACGGTCTCCTGAGGGATCTCCTCCCAGACCTGGACTAAAGCATCTGCCAACTCCAGGACAGTCTGTGGTGCAACGTGACGTTGGTGGATAGAGCGAGACGTGATGTCCCAGATGTGCTCAATTGGATTCAGGTCTGGGGAATGGGCGGGCCAGTCCATAGCATCAATGCCTTCATCTTGCAGGAACTGCTGACACACTCCAGCCACATGAGGTCTAGCATTGTCTTGCATTAGGAGGAACCCAGGGCCAACCGCACCAGCATATGGTCTAACAGGGGGTCTGAGGATCTCATCTCGGTACCTAATGGCAGTCAGGCTACCTCTGGCGAGCACATGGAGGGCTGTGCAGCCCTCCAAAGAAATGCCACCCCACACCATTACTGACCCAATGCTAAACCGGTCATGCTGGAGGATGTTGAAGGCAGCACAACGTTCTCCACGGCGTCTCCAGACTCTGTCACGTCTGTCACATGTGCTCAGTGTGAACCTGCTTTCATCTGTGAAGAGCACAGGGCGCCAGTGGCGAATTTGCCAATCTTGGTTTTTTCTGGCAAATGCCAAACGTCCTGCACGGTGTTGGGCTGTAAGCCCAACCCCCACCTGTGGACGTCGGGCCCTCATAGAGTCTGTTTCTGACCGTTTGAGCAGACACATGCACATTTGTGGCCTGCTGGAGGTCATTTTGCAGGGCTCTGGCAGTGCTCCTCCTGTTCCTCCTTGCACAAAGGCGGAGGTAGCGGTCCTGCTGCTGGGTTTTTGCCCTCCTACGGCCTCCTCCACGTCTCCTGATGTACTGGCCTGTCTCCTGGTAGCGCCTCTATGCTCTGGACACTACGCTGACAGACACAGCAAACCTTCTTGCCACAGCTCGCATTGATGTGCCATCCTGGATAAGCTGCACTACCTGAGCCACTTCTGTGGGTTGTAGACTCTGTCCCATCTACCACTAGAGTGAAAGCACCGGCAGCATTCAAAAGTGACCAAAACATCAGCCAGAAAGCATAGGAACTGAGAAGTGGTCAGGTCACCACCTGCAGAACCACTCCTTTATTGGGGGTGTCTTGCTAATTGCCTATAATTTCCACCTGTTGTCTATCCCATTTGCACAACAGCATGTGAAATTGATTGTCACTTAGTGTTGCTTCCTAAGTGGACAGTTTGATTTCACAGAAGTGTGATTGACTTGGAGTTACATTGTGTTGTTTAAGTGTTCCCTTTATTTTTTTGAGCAGTGTATACATATGTATATGTATGTGTATGTATATGTGTGTGTGTGTGTATGTATATGTGTATGTATATGTGTATGTATATGTGTATATATATATATATATATATATATATATATATATATATATATATATATATACTGCTCAAAAAAATAAAGGGAACACTTAAACAACACAATGTAACTCCAAGTCAATCACACTTCTGTGAAATCAAACTGTCCACTTAGGAAGCAACACTGAGTGACTATCAATTTCACATGCTGTTGTGCAAATGGGATAGACAACAGGTGGAAATTATAGGCAATTAGCAAGACACCCCCAATAAAGGAGTGGTTCTGCAGGTGGTGACCACAGATCACTTCTCAGTTCCTATGCTTCCTGGCTGATGTTTTGGTCACTTTTGAATGCTGGCGGTGCTTTCACTCTAGTGGTAGCATGAGACGGAGTCTACAACCCACACAAGTGGCTCAGGTAGTGCAGCTTATCCAGGATGGCACATCAATGCGAGCTGTGGCAAGAAGGTTTGCTGTGTCTGTCAGCGTAGTGTCCAGAGCATGGAGGCGCTACCAGGAGACAGGCCAGTACATCAGGAGACGTGGAGGAGGCCGTAGGAGGGCAACAACCCAGCAGCAGGACCGCTACCTCCGCCTTTGTGCAAGGAGGAACAGGAGGAGCACTGCCAGAGCCCTGCAAAATGACCTCCAGCAGGCCACAGATGTGCATGTGTCTGCTCAAACGGTCAGAAACAGACTCCATGAGGGTGATATGAGGGCCCGACGTCCACAGGTGGGGGTTGTGCTTACAGCCCAACACCGTGCAGGACGTTTGGCATTTTCCAGAGAACACCAATATTAGCAAATTCGCCACTGGCGCCCTGTGCTCTTCACAGATGAAAGCAGGTTCACACTGAGCACATGTGACAGACGTGACAGAGTCTTGAGACGCCGTGGAGAACGTTCTGCTGCCTGCAACATCCTCCAGCATGACCGGTTTGGCATTGGGTCAGTAATGGTGTGGGGTGGCATTTCTTTGGAGGGCCACACAGCCCTCCATGTGCTCGCCAGAGGTAGCCTGACTGCCATTAGGTACCGAGATGAGATCCTCAGACCCCTTGTGAGACCATATGCTGGTGCGGTTGGCCCTGGGTTCCTCCTAATGCAAGACAATGCTAGACCTCATGTGGCTGGAGTGTGTCAGCAGTTCCTGCAAAACGAAGGCATTGATGCTATGGACTGGCACGCCCGTTCCCCAGACCTGAATCCAATTGAGCACATCTGGGACATCATGTCTCGCTCTATCCACCAACGTCACGTTGCACCACAGACTGTCCAGGAGTTGGCAGATGCTTTAGTCCAGGTCTGGGAGGAGATCCCTCAGGAGACCGTCCGCCACCTCATCAGGAGCATGCACAGTCGTTGTAGGGAGGTCATACAGGCACGTGGAGGCCACACACACTACTGAGCCTCATTTTGACTTGTTTTAAGGACATTACATCAAAGTTGGATCAGCCTGTAGTGTGTTTTTACACTTTAATTTTGAGGGTGACTCCAAATCCAGACCTCCATGGGTTGAAAAATTTGATTTCCATTTTTTTATTTTTGTGTGTGATTTTGTTGTCAGCACATTCAACTATGTAAAGAACAAAGTATTTCAGAAGAATATTTAATTAATTCAGATCTAGGATGTGTTATTTTTGTGTTCCCTTTATTTTTTTGAGCAGTGTATTTATATATATATATATATATATATATATATATATATATATACACACACACACCTCTATCTGTATATGTATGTATATATATATATATATATATATATATATATATATATATATATATATATATATATATATATATGAGAGGTGTGTGTATATATACATACACACACGTGACAGACGCATACATAAATACACGTGAATGCAAATGTGATTACATAAATTGGCCAATAGAGGGCAATAGCACTTCTATTCATGACTGAGCGTTGCAGAAAACGGCAGTAACTCAGCATTAGGCTTAGCTACAATTCCAAGGCATTCTGTGCGTCTTGAAACCGTTTCAAGCTACACTATGTTTTATACGTGGATAACTTGGCACACGATTACTATTTTTTTTTGTAATAAACTTACGCATCTGATCATAACTGGTACCACAGTGTGCTACTCTAAGCAGTACCAAATCAAATTTACTGAGGGTTTTCCTGGTAAGAACATTTATCTTTTATGGAAGTGCACTGACATCAATTCCCTAATACATACTTAATAGCTGAAGAGATCCGGACCTATGACATCTACTGGAGACTTGGGTGATATGGCGTTAGTCAGAAATGGGTCAATATACAGTAAGTATGGTGAAATAGGAGCAGAATAAAAAGTGGAAACACCAACCTGACATATTGAAATGCTCTGGTCTGTGACCCCGATCCATATACCTAGAAATAAATAACCAGTAAAAACCACAGAAAGTGGATGTTGACATAAATAACCCTATACTAATCAGTCACAAGTGAATACATATAAGTAAAAAACAGTAAAGGTATAAAATAAAGATCCACCTTCAGAGGACTTCACTACAAGGCAGAATAGACATAATATACCCTTGTGGGGTCATTTTCACATTGTTCCTTCTGTAAAGGTCCATTCACACGTCCGTAATTTGGGTCCGCATCCGTACCGCAATTTATGGACCCATTCACTTTCAATGGTGCTGGAACGGATGCGAATCCGCATTTTCGGGATCCACAATTCCGTTCCTGAAAAAAATAGAACATGTCCTATTCTTGTCCGCAATTGCGGACCAGAAAAGGCATTTTATATTATAGTGTCTGCGATGTGCTGTCCGCAAATTGCAGGTGTCAGTGTTTTGCGGATCCGCAAAACACTTACGGACATGTGAATGGACCCTAAGAACAGTTCTATAAGGAGCAGTACATTAGGAAATGCCATCTTGATCTAAAACGAGAAGTGAAGCCACTCTGCAAATAGACATTGGGGGAGATTTCTCAAAACTGGTGTAAAGGAAAACTGCGTTAATTGCCAATAGCAACCAACCATAATCCACCTTTCATTTTCCAGAGGAGGAAAAATGAAAAGTGGAATCTGATTGGTTGCCATAGGCAATAAATCTCCATTTTGTTCATACACAGACCTACGCATTTACAGGGTCTGTGTCTGACCTGCACGCCTCCTCACTTTCCATTACAATCCACATGATAGGGGATAAGTGATTGTTGAGGTTTTGACCGCTGGGGCCCATCGGTGAGGAGAACAGGGCACTTCCTCCCGTTTGAATGGCAGATACGCATGTGTGTCTGCCGCCCCATGCAGCTCTATGGGACTAAAGGGGACATCTGGGTACAAGTTTGGCTCTGTTGCAACAAAGATCAAAATATCATTAATGAATTGTGCTAAAACATAACCAATTGCACTAGAGTGCCATGTTCCTAATACCAGATGAACCGCGAGTCATATAAGGTAAGACTACGTTCACATACATGCTAAACGGGTCCTCTATTGTTACACAAACGTGATCTGACCAGAGCCTACTGTGCTTGTATAGGCACTACCCAAATCTTTACGGGTTCTCTCACTTACTAAAGAGCAGCAAATAGGACATGCCCATGTGTATATATAGGATACAAAAATTAAAGGCGGTCCCATTTTAATTAAGCCCACCAGCGTGTGGTATCTAAAACAATTTGGGGACTGGATATTTCCCCGAACAGAGCAAGGGTGTCGGGGAACAGGAGAGTACGATTCTTTTATTAGGCACCTCAAGCTATAGCGCTTAATTAAAAAGGGACCCAATTCTGGGATACCCCTTTAATGATCATTCAGCTAAAGTCAAGAATGCAGATATCATGATGAAACCATTTGTCCCAAAAAAATGAGACGAGATAAAGAAATACCGAAAGGCAAATATGCCTTTAAAGAGGACCTTTCACCTGTATAAACTATATGAACTGAGTATGCTGCCATATAGAGCGGCGCCCGGGGATCTCACTGCACTTACTATTATCCCCGGGCGCCGCTCCGTTCTCCCGTTATAGGCTCCGGTACCTTTGCTTCTTAAGTTATAGTAGGCGGTGTCTTCCCTTGTCCTGTGGGCGTCTCCTTCTCCTAGGCTGCAGCTCTGGCCAATCGCAGCGCACAGCTCACAGCCTGGGAGAAAAAAACCTCCCAGGCTGTGAGCTGTGCGCTGCGATTGGCCAGCGCTGCAGCCTAGGCGAAGGAGACGCCCACAGGACAAGGGAAGACACCGCCTACTATAACTTAAGAAGCAAAGGTACCGGAGCCTATAACGGGAGAACGGAGCGGCGCCCGGGGATAATAGTAAGTGCAGTGAGATCCCCGGGCGCCGCTCTACATGTCAGCATACTCAGTTACCATAGTTTATACAGGTGAAAGGTCCTCTTTAACCAAGATGTGCCAGGAAAACCTTGGACAATCTTATTTTACTAAGGGGACTTTCACACTAGCGTTATTCTTTTTCGGTATTGAGTTCCGTCCTAGGGGCTCAATAACAGGAAAAAAATTGCTTCAGTTTTATCCTAATGCATTCTGAATGGAAAGCAATCCGTTCAGTATGCATCAGGATGTCTTCAGTTCAGTCCCTTTACAGCATGCTGCGGTATTTTCGCCGGCCAAAATTCTGGAACACTTGCCAGAATGCCAGATCCGGCATTAATTCCCATTGAAATGTATTAATGCCGGATCCAGTACCAAGTTTTCCAGAAAACCGGATCCAGTTTCCCTGTCTGCGCATGCGCAGACCTTTAAAAATGCGAAAAAATAAATACGGGATCCATTTCCATTTGTCAGACGGATCCAAATCCGGATCTGTCTACAAATGATATCCGTTTGCATACGGATTTCGGGATCCGGCAGGCAGTTCCGGCGACGGAACTGCCTGCCGGATTCTCAAACCGCAAGTGTGAAAGTAGCCTTAGCTTATTAAGCTTTTTCATAGAGCTGATGTCACTGACGATTCAATTTTCCATCGTCTCACCATGTATGCCACAGAGACAAACATCTTCAGCTTAATCCCACTAAAAGGTTCAGTGCATAGAATGTAAAGTGGTAGGGGAAAGGCAGGATGCTTATAACAGAGGATAATGTCTTATTTGAGCCGCACAATTGTGGGGAAGATTTTTGGAACTCAACGCTCCTACGAACGCTCGTTCTCGATGATCTGCCTGTTCTTCGGGTGAAGTGATGTAAAATGCGGACAGCCTCAGTCACTGTTTCTGGGCAGCAGACCGTACTCAGCTGTATGAGGACGAACCATGGTGGTAGCCATCACTCATCCTCATACCATGGAGGTGATCGCTAAATGTAAATGTAGTGCTACACCACCACTAATGAGCAGGCAGCTATGAGGAGGGAAGGCTTCCTTCCTGACCATCGTCCTCTCATCGGCACAGTGTAAATGTACCTTAAGAATATGAGCTCAGACTTACTTCAGACCAAGAGTGAGTGAAGTGCCATTTTGTACTTACAGTTAAAGGTTCTCCTTGAAGTGCTTGCAGTACGAAGTTACTAACGACTCTTCCATCGTTCATGTGCATACGTGGCCCAAAGGTATTAAATATCCGAGCCACCCTGACCTCCACACCTTCCTGCCAACAAAACCAGGAGTTTAGAGAACACCTTTTAGCTTATTTAATGCACAGTCAAAAATTGGTCATTAAAGGATTTTTCTGGGAGTTGGATATTGATGGTCTATCCTCAGAATAGATCACCACCATCTTGGCAATGGGAGTCTGATACCCTGTACCTCAACAAACCAGCTGTTTGAAAGCAGCCCTATGGTCTCCTCACAGCAAACAAACCGAAGTGCCATACATTGTATAGAGACCAGGCCTGGTATTGCATATTGGGAACAAAATAATTCCAAAATCAGATAATGACCTCCAGCACACTACTGTGAAGAACTAGGACAATGGCTGGACCACCCCCGAGCCCAGAGCTCATCTTCAATGAAAGCGCTCAAGATTATTTGGATGATACGAGGCAGAGCCTCTCTGAACTTTGGAGGTTTTTACAAAGAAGCATGAAAATTATTATTGCAGATTTAATTTTAATGGTGAAAGCAAGGGTCTTGAATGGCAGCTGTAAGAAGGAAGCTGCATGAGGCGAGGAGGATACTCAACATCAACTACCTAGAAGGCTTTTCTGACTACACAGATCTTTATGAAGTCCCAGCCTCTTGGGAGATAAGCCAACAGTAAAGGGAGCAGTACTGAGAGGTCACAGCAGCACTTAAAGTATATTGGTCCCTGCAGTCATGGACTGTTGAGAGTTAAAGAGGACCTTTCATCCGTTTAGCCCTAGTCTAAGTAACCGCAGGGTGAGCTCTTCAAAGAACCCCTTATTGTTGATCGGGGCAGATTTGAGAAACTAGTACATATTTTTCAAAGCAAATCCCAAAGGTACTTTTCTGTTCTAATATGTGAAGACTAAGATTTAACTTCTACAAAACAATAAGGTATACTTTAAAAAAAAATTAAAAAAAAATTGGATAATGCTTTTTCTTTTAAATCTCCATAGAAATGGCTATGATTACTGCTGAGAAAAATCCATACTTCAGCTTCAGTTCAATCCACATTGGTTTGAATTGGAGTCCTTTATTCTATTGTTCAAAAAATACAGACACATGCAAGAGGAAATAATACCATAAAAATGTAAAGGATTTAGCCCACCATAAGAATGTATCACCTATCCCAAAGGATAGGGGATATGTATCTGATCGTTGGGGGTCCAACTGATCACAACTAGGTCCCAGAGCTCCCGAAGTGAATGGTGGCCATGCATTTGTGCTGCTCCTTTATTCAACTCTATGGGACTGCTGAAGATAAAGGAACGGCGTACTTCTCTTCGGCATTCTTACGGAGTCCACTGGAGTGACAGCGCACAGGCACCTCATTTGTGGCATTCTCCACTCCTCTATAACCAGATACTTATCTCCTATTCTGTGGACAGGGGATACGTTTCTATTGGTGGGACAACCCCTTTAAGTAAAGGTACCTTACTCAGACTCAGTCTAAAAAGTACAGTGAATGGCCTGAAATATGGTATACAGAAACTGGAAGGGTCACTTTTATTCAAGGCTCCCAGACAATAAGCTGATCATAGGTTGCCCTTCTGCAGGGACTCAGTAAGCAGGGAACATGGCAGCAAGCATTGAATTCATCTGCAGCACCATCGCAGGACAAATTAAGAATTACAAAATTTTCATTGATCTCAGACTGTCAGGTCCTTAACCCTTTCCCGACCAGCGCCGTAATAGTATGGCGCTGGCCAAGTCTTTAAAGATGGCGCCAGCTCCTGAACGGAGCGGGTGCTATAGCCGCGGGTGGCCTGCTGTTTCTTATAGCAGACACCCGCGGCTAATGTCCGCAACCGGCAGTAATGCCGATCGCGGACATTTAACCCCTCAGATGCATCTGAGCGCGTGAAACACCAGATGCGCGCGCTTCGGTGATGCTCCGCCTCCCGATCGGAGGAGCCGGAGCTTGTGTGCAGCAGCCCCTGTCTTTGTGAATGACAGGAGGCTGCAGCATAATATTTCCTATGGAGCCCTTTCCTGCAATAGGGCTCCATAGGAAAATAGCAATTTTCTAATAGATTCCAATGCTAGTGCATTGGGGTCTATGAGAATAGCAATCTAATGATTGCTTGTTATAGTTCCCTATGGGAATTATAAAAAAGAAGTGTAAAAAAATAAATAAAATAAAGTTTTTAAAAATATATATATATAAAAAAAAAAAAAAACATTCAAATCACCCCCCCTTTTCCCAAAATAAAAATGAAAAAAAAAAAACGAAAAAAAAAAAATAATACACATCATGGGTGTCGCAATGTGCGAAAACGCCCATAGTATAAAAAAGGAGACTTTTGTATTACTTACCAGTAAAGTCTCTTTCTCGCTCTTCCTTGGGGGACACAGGAAACCATGGGTATAGCTCTGCTCCCTAGGAGGCGTGACACTAAGTGAAAGCTGTAAGCCCCTCCTCCATCAGCTATACCCTTCAGCCTGGAGAAGAGACTGCCAGTTGCGTGTCCAAGTAGTGAAAGATAACCACCAACCGGAAAAAGAACTGTCGAGCCCCAACGGGGGCAACCAAGCCGGAACCACAACTGTAACCCAAATGAAGGGCGGGTGCTGTGTCCCCCAAGGAAGAGCGAGAAAGAGACTTTACTGGTAAGTAATACAAAAGTCTCCTTTTCTCGCCCATATTCCTTGGGGGACACAGGAAACCATGGGACGTTCCAGAGCAGTCCCAGAAGGGAGGGACCAGATCAAACTAGACCAACACCAGAGGCATCAATCAACTGCCGCCTGCAACACCAGACGGCCTAAAGCAGCGTCAGCCGACGCATGAGTATGCACCCTGTAGAACTTGGTGAAGGTGTGCAAGGAGGACCAAGTGGCCGCCTTGCAAATCTGCTCCGTAGAAGCCCGATTCCTCTGAGCCCAGGAAGCCCCGACCGCTCTAGTGGAGTGAGCGGTAACACCGAGGGGCGGAACCTTGCCCTTGGCGAGATAAGCCTCAGTAACAGCCATCTTGACAAAACGGGCGATAGCAACTTTGGATGCCGCCATCCCTCTGCGCGACCCCTCCGGAACCACAAAGAGCGAGTCAGTACGCCTGAAAGAGCTGGTTACCTCCAGGTAAACCTTGAGCGCCCTGACAACGTCCAGGCGATGAAGCTTCCTCTCCCGCGGGTGGGAAGGGGAAGGACACAAAGAGGGGAGAACGATGTCCTCGTTCAGATGAAAGGCGGAGACCACCTTAGGAAGGAAGGAAGGGACCGGACGAAGAACTACCTTGTCCTGGTGGAACACTAGGAAAGGTTCCAGATAGGAGAGTGCAGCCAATTCGGACACCCTCCGAAGAGAGGTGACGGCTACAAGGAAAATAACCTTGCAGGACAGAAGTCGCAAGGAAACCGTCCGCAGAGGCTCGAAAGGAGAAGCCTGGAGCGCTGAGAGAACCAGGTTCAGGTCCCAGGGCGGTACCGGAGGACGGTACGGGGGAACCGCGTGAGCCACGCCCTGAAGGAAGGTCTTGACAGGACCAAGGGGGGCCAGTGGGCGCTGAAACAAAATGGACAGCGCAGACACCTGACCCTTCAAAGAACTAAGGCCCAGACCTTGGGCAAGTCCGCTCTGCAGGAAGGACAAAACGGTGGGGAGAGAAAAGCGGAGCGGAGGAATCCCCAGATCGGCACAGAACCCCAAATAGGTCCTCCAGGTCCTATAATAGATCCTAGAAGAGGACGGCTTACGGGCGCGGATCATGGTGCGGACGACGTCCGCAGAAAAACCCCTACGTGTCAGGACGGTGGTCTCAACAACCACGCCGTCAAACGTAGGGACCTTAAACGCGGGTGGAAGATTGGTCCCTGAGAGAGAAGATCTTCCCTGGCGGGCAGCGGCCAGGGCGCGTCTGCCAGGAGGAGCATGAGGTCGGCATACCAAGACCGGCGGGGCCAGTCCGGAGCGACCAGAATCACCGAGACGCCTTCCGCCGCGATCTTCCGAAGGACCTTGGGCAGGAGTGGGATGGGAGGGAAAATGTATGGACGCGCGAAGCCTCGCCAAGGAAGAACGAGGGCGTCGGCTCCGCAGGCTCCCGGATCCCTGGCCCTGGACAGATAGGCGGGGACCTTGTGATTGAATTTGGAGGCCATGAGGTCCACGTCCGGTATGCCCCAACGAAGGCAAATGGCCTCGAACACCTCCGGGTGAAGAGACCACTCGCCGGGGTCGACGGTGGTGCGACTGAGGAAGTCCGCCGCCCAATTGTCCACCCCTGGAATAAAAATTGCAGATAGGGCCGGGACGTGGGCTTCCGCCCAACGGAGAATGCTGGTGACCTCCCGCATTGCTGCAACGCTGCGAGTGCCCCCCTGGTGGTTTATGTACGCCACGGCCGTGGCGTTGTCCGATTGCACACGAACTGGATGACCCTTCAGCAGATGAGTCCAGTGTCGCAGAGACAGAAGGGCCGCTCTCAGCTCCAGGACATTGATCGAGAGTTTGGACTCCGATGGAGACCAAATGCCCTGGACGGATCGGGGAGGAAACACGCCTCCCCAGCCCAAGAGACTGGCATCGGTTGTAACCACCAACCAGTTGAGCGGCAGAAAGGACCTGCCCAGAAGAGGGGACTGCAACCACCAGCGGAGAGATGACCGCACCGGAGGCGATAGATGGAAGGGATGATCCAGAGACTCCGGCGATTTGTCCCAGGAGGAGAGGATCGCCCGTTGGAGAGGGCGGGAGTGAAACTGCGCAAATGGGATCGCCTCGAAGCAGGCAACCATCTGCCCCAAGACCCGCATGCAGAAGCGGAAGGACGGTCTGATAAAGGAGACGCTAGCTGCGTCAGAGCTAGGAGGATCATCCTGCACCTTAAAGGTGTCACGAATATCAGAGATGAGTTGACCCATCGCTGAGGCTAACTTGGACGGCAGGGCCGAGTCCATTTCCAAATCTGAAACCGCCAATTCACCTTCAGAGAGCGAATCCTTTGGAGAGGAGAGGCTCGTCTGGGTGCGCACGCGTGGCGGGGAGAGTGAGGCCTCAGAGGAGGAGGCTCGCTCTACTCTAATACGCTTCTGAGAGTGCCTAGCTCGGGAGGGGTCACTAAGAGAGAGTGAACCCGCTGCAGCGGCAGAAGCAGTGGACCCGGAGGGCGCGACAGTCAGAGAGGCGTCCTGCGGGGTAGGTGGCCTGTCTATTAGGCGGCCCACGACATGAGTGAGGCTTTCCACGGCCTGGGACAGGGATCTAGCCCAGTCAGGCGGGTCAGAGGAAGCAGGGAGCGACACAGCGGGCGACTGAGGCTGCGGTGGAGCTCGGCATGCAGTACAGTGCGGATCAGACTGCCCCCGGGGAAAGGGTTCCCTACAAGCAGTACAGGCATGGTACCAAGGCTTGGCGGCTGCAGAAGGGTCTGACATGGTGAAAAAAGATGCTGCACTTAAAGTGGGAGACCCCAAAGAAAAGTGGTGGCACAAAGGGGGTTAACAGTCCTACCAGACCCGGATGATGCAAGCGGCAGCGGTAAGGGGAACAGACTGAGGAGGCTGTGGAGGAGAGGCAGCAGCACGGAGATGACTGGCTTCAGGATCACACGGCAGAGAGGACTCCACGCAGCACTGAGAAGTGGAGCCCGATGAAACCGGAAGTAGCGGAGCGCATGTAGGAAGCTCCGCCCCCCCTCTGCCGCGCTGAAGAAGAAGCAGAGCCGCGCGCGCGCGGCAAAATGATTTTAACCCCAAAGGGGATGAAGTGCCGGCCAATATGAAATGGTGCCGTTCACGCCAAGTAAGCGGCCCCCGCCGCGCCTGGATGTGGCAGACGGCTTGCTTTTTGCCTGCAGCCGTCCTCTGAAGGCAGCGTCCCAGCCAAGGACTTGCCCAGATAAACTCCCCTGCCCGGTAACGGTCCCGATATGCCCGGGGGTGGGGGGAGGGGGTTGGGGGGGGGAATCGATGTAGCAGTGGCCATGTAGCAGTGGCCATGTAGCAGTGGCCATGGGGATGTAGCAGTGGCCATGGGGGATGTAGCAGCGGCCATGGGGGATGTAGCAGCGGCCATGGGGGATGTAGCAGCGGCCATGGGGGATGTAGCAGCGGTGGGAGGGAGGAAGGGGAGGCTGGAGCAGCCACTCTCACCATACGCTGTCTTCGCCCTCAGTCCATCCAGCGGGGGTCGCCCCTTCAGCTCCTGGCACCGCAGTGGCAGGAAGCCGGGGGAGGGACTTGGCGTGCGGGCGACCCTGAGCTGGCGGGACGCAGGGGAGCGAGGCTGCCCTGGTCCACCTTGTCTTCTGTGGGGGGAGGCGGCAGTGCGGAATTACCGGCACTGGCGCAACTCAACCCCGGGAGAAACAGAGGGGTCTAGTGCGCAGGGAGTGTCTTGCCTCCTTGGACACTAAGCAAAAACTGGCAGTCTCTTCTCCAGGCTGAAGGGTATAGCTGATGGAGGAGGGGCTTACAGCTTTCACTTAGTGTCACGCCTCCTAGGGAGCAGAGCTATACCCATGGTTTCCTGTGTCCCCCAAGGAATATGGGCGAGAAATATATTCCCTATACGACAAACAGCAAAACGGAAAAAAGTGTCAAAATGACTGCTTTTTGGTTGCTTCATTTTCAAAAAAAAAAATAAAATGTAATAAAAAAAGTGATCAAAAAGTCATACACACCCCAGAATGGTATATCGCCCTGCAAAAAAATAGCCCCCACACAGCTCCATACACATAATTACAAAAAAAAGTTTTTGGGGTCAAAATATGTAGACGAGAAAATAAACTCGCAAGAAAAACTACACATACAAGGTATCACCGGATTCAAACTGACCTGTAGGATAAAAGTAACTGGTCAGTTTTATCGCACATCGAACGTCGTAAATAAAAAACCTGTAAAACTGTGGTGGAATTGCTTTTTTTTTTTTTTCAATTTCACCCCATTTGGAATTTTTTTTCCCGCTTGCCACTACATCATATGCAATATTAAATAATGGCGTTGGAAAGTACAACTTGTCCTGCAAAAAAACAAGCCCTTATATGCCTATGTGAACAGACAAATAAAGAGGTTATGCTCTGGGAAGGCAGGGAGCGCAAAACGAAAACGCAAAAACTAAAAAACCTCCGGGGTAGAAAGGGTTAAAGGTGTTGTCTTGGTTCAGCAAATGGCATTTATCATGTAGACTAAGTTAATACAAGGCACTTACTAAAGGTATTGTAATTGTCCATATTGCCTATGATGGCTTCATTTTTCCAATGAAACGAGCAGTGTATAATGTGATGGAAAAAATTAATCAGGCCAGCAAAGGAGGCAATACAGGGCCCCAGATGGCAAAATATAATTTGGCTCCTAAATTTTTCAGGTTAGGAGCCAATGGCTCCTTGATATTTTTTTTAGTCTGGAGCACTGCAATATGGACACTCACAATACATTAGTAAGTGCCTTGTATGAACTTTGTCTACGTGATAAATGCTGTTTGCTGAACTGAGACAATCCCTTAAAAAGGGTTTTGAGAGTTGTTTTTTTACTGAAAACCTATCCTCTGGATAGGTAGGTCATCAGCATCTGATCGGTGGGGTGTCAGGACCCCTGCCAATGAACCGTTTGAGAAGGCACCGGCGCCCGCAGTAGTGCCGCAGTCTTCTCTTTGCTTACCAAGCACAGGTCTATACATTTTATAGCGGCTGTGCTTGGTATCGCAGCTCAGCCACATTCACTTCTATGGGGCTGATCTGCGCCTAGGCCATGTGACTGATGAACGTGATGCCTCATGAGCTAGGAAAAGTCGGAGAAGGCCGCAGCTGTGGAATACAAGGAGTTACTATAACAGACATGTCAGGTTACAGGTCCTCTTTAACAATGAAACTGTTCTTCTATGAACAGTGGTCTGACCTAGGGACGAGCGAATCGACTTCAGATGAAACATCTGAAGTCTATTTGCATAAAACTTTTTTTGAATACTGTACGGAGCGAGCACGCCGTACAGTATTAGAATGTATTGGCTCCGATGAGCCGAAGTTATTACTTTGTGAAGTCTTGCAAGACTTCACATGATCACTTCATAAATTGATTTCTACTGTAAAAAAAACTATTTCCTGAACTTGAGTTCGGTTCCAAGTGGTACCTTGGAACCGAACCACAATTAGGGAAATGTTTTTTTTACAGTAGAAATCAATTTATAAAGTTATTATGCAAAGTCTCGCGAGACTTCACAAAGTAATAACTTCGGCTCATTCTAACTTTGCTCACTCCGTACAGTAATAAAACCGTTTGATGCAAATCGACTTCAGATGTTTCATCCGAAGTCGATTCGCTCATCCCTAGTCTGACCAATATCTACAGAACAGGCAATGCGCATTGCAGATTACTCTGCATACATAATAAGATAACCAACCTGTTTCATATATGCATAGCACATTGTCTCAGCTACGCGCTTCCCCTCATCATAACAAGCTCGGGGGCCTATGGGATTCACATGTCCCCAGTAGTCTTCATTTTGAGGGTGTACTTCTGGATCTGATTATGTAAATGAAAGACAAGCTTAGTCATTATTTCTAAGTAAATGTAAATCACATCAAAGATTAATACGCATAATCTAGAATGTATGCTTAGAAAGGAACCGTTAAATCAATATAACATGAAGGGTCAAAGATGACTTAAACCAAGTATTGCATAATTTCCTACAGTCGTGGCTTTCTCTCTTGCTTTGCAGCATGACACCAGGGATAATTGTGTTAATTTATGAGACGCAGGAACAATGTTGAAAGCGATTTCAAGTGTGAACCCCTTTAGCAATACGCTTTTGAACGCAATACCAAATCTACTAGATATTGCAATGTAATTTCACAATATTACCTCCATAGACCTCAGAAGTAGACGCCAGTAGTAGCCGAGCTCCAACACGCTTCGCTAATCCTAGAAAAGACAAGTATATAAAAGGTATATAATAAAAAAAAAAAAAAAAAAATTCTGAGTTGAATGGAATGGAAATAAAAGTAGGTCGATGTCTGAAAAACGGCTGAATGAATGTTCATCAGATAATTTTTTCGCCTATGCAGCCATCCACATTTTAGTCCACAACAGGCATTACAGTCCTTCAAGCTGACCATATATTCAATTATACTGGGAAAGTTCTTTTATAGACAGATGGCTCAAGGACTAAAGTTCTTTTGTCCAACTAATTTTCCAATACGACTGTTTTCTTTACCACTTAGGCAGCAGCTGTAAATGGTCTAAAGTAATTAAAGAAGCCATACTTAACACTTTTCTCCCTTGCTGCTTCTAGTGCTGGGTTCCAGTCCTGCACCACTGACGTCATCGTCCTGACTGCAGCAGTGACGTTCCATGAACACCACCTCACCTCTTGCAGAGCATAGAGATCTATGTGCGTGAACATCACCGCTACAGCCAGGGAGATAACGTCAGCTGGGCAGGACCGGAGCACTGTGCTAGAAGAGGCAGGGGAGAAAAGTGGCAAGTATGGCTTCTTTTCTTAATTCCAACCTTTTACAGCTGCTGCCCGAGTGTTTATTTAACTCAGACAACTCCTTTAAGGCTGACCACAAAGGCTCGTGGCTGACGGCCCTCTCTCCCAATCTCCCTTATACGCATTCATTTTCCATCTGATATGAGGGGGGCGCTGCGGTGAGACTCCTCTGGAAGCGATTTACTTGCCTGAAAACAAAGCTCATCTCCCTTGACATCTGCGCGAGAGTCACCAAACGCATTAGATGATCGGGCCGCCCCGCTGATATCTAAAGTATCTGGACAGCTTAGAGTTAAAAGGGGGTTTCCAGTTGCTTTTAAATGAAGTTTAAAGTGACACTGCCACCAAAGTTTTATCACATAGCAGCGATATGTGAATATTCCATGTATTTTTACTTCTTATAAAAAACAAGGAGATGTTTTTTTTAATGTAATTTTGGAAGTCACTTCATGTATTTTACCTCCTGTTATGGCTCTGCCACCTACATGACATGTTTAAAACTGATAATATAGCTCTGTGGGACGCAAATACATAACACCGACGGTACCTTGGTTTAGTTTTTGAGAGTCTCCAAAGCACCAAAAACAAAGTTTTAAAGCCTGTCACCTATTAAACTAGGGCTGATCATGCTGATTAATATGAAAACGAGCAATTGGAGCACTAGGAGGTGGGGCTGAATCA